>NC_139535.1:76481902-77681902 GCF_965153285.1 Podarcis tiliguerta | reverse complement strand
ATAGGATACAATTGTGACTGACTGAGATCATGTTCAGTCAGAAAGGTTTCACTCAGGCTCCACTTGGGTGGAATCTACACACGTATAAAAAAAACGCTGTGAAAATTGTTTTTTTTAACGTTTTGAATAATACATGGAATTTTGCATAGCTCACTATCACCTTCTAATGCCACATTTTTATATTGCACATTACAATACATTTTAAACATTTTAATTGCAGCTGTATAGCTGAGTCCTTGGATTGTTAAGCATCCATGCCTTCTCTACTTATGTACAATCCAGGAGAAAGCTCAGAGCCACTAACCTTTTTACTATGAATTATCCAGACTGCTACCTCAGTTTCCAACTTAACGAAACCTTTACAACCCGCTTGATAATGGTTAACTTTCACCCCTGAAAACAGGAGTTTTTAAAATTATCATAGTTCTTCTCCACGTTTCCCATTAATTTCAAAGGGGCTTTTAAAAAGAGCTGTACCTCAGTAGTTAAGCAATGCTTTGCACACCAGAGGTGCCCCCCTGGCAGCCTGGCTCAGTCCTTGACACCTCCAGATAGGGCTCAGAAACCCCACCTGAAAATCTGAAGAGCTTCCACCTGTCACTATATACTGAGCCAGGCAGATTAATGGTTTGACCTGGTACAAGTAGGAGAAAAACATAGCTGAAAATGGCTCAAGAGTTCATGTCAGATTCTTGAGGATCCCTATTCAGTTTGTTGCTGTTTTTTTCTAATACGTGTAAGTTCAGGAAAATAATTCTCTATTCTGAGAAAAAATCCAAACCACATTATTCTAGGTAGCCTTACATTAATGCATTGCATTTCTGCATATAGTGGTACCTCAGGTTACATACACTTCAGGTTACATACACTTTAGGCTACAGACTCCGCTAATCCAGAAATAATGCTTCAGTTTAAGAACTTTGCTTCAGGATGAGAATAGAAATCGTGCTCTGGTAGCTACGGCAGCAGGAGGCCCCATTAGCTAAAGTGGTGCTTCAGGTTAAGAACGGACCTCTGGAACAAGTTAAGTACTTAACCTGAGGTACCACTTTAGTCTTTTATGCTGTCTATTATTTTCAGTTAGGAGTTTAATACATTTAATCCTTCCTTTGGAAGTCTCTTGTTGTGTTTTTGTCACATATAAACCTGTAGCGCTGCTTGTACTTATAACTATTTAATATTAAAACTGTGAATAAACATTGACAGATTTAAATTATGTATAAAAAGAAAGCTTCTCTTATGGAGAGAGGCTGTCTTCTTCTAGCGCTGCCTCTCAGAATATGGTATAGTAGCCCCCTTCTTTTCCTATCAAGATCTTAACTTTAGAAAGTTCTGATGATTGAATCCACTTTCCCATGCTTCATTTTTTGTTTGATAGAACCACAAAGTGGCAGAAGCAAGTCTGCTTTGGAGGAATAGCTCCTCCTACCTGCCCAGAAGAACAGGGAACCAGCACTATAATCTCATTTTTTGACAGTAAGTTTAGCTAGGCCTTGTTGTAAAATTGAGGGCAGGTTAAGAAAAACCTTTGACTTCCTATGGGCAACTCTTAATTTTTTTTTTTAATGTCTAAAGTGTTTGTGGAACTGCTCTTTCATATTATCAGACTCTGAATTTATTAGGGCACCGTTATGCACATGCAGAATATGGCATTGGTTTACCGACTTGAAGGTTTTTTTGTTTTAACACATTCACACCCAAGAAGCACAGTCAAATAGGCCATGTATCATTTGGTGAAGTGGGGTGATTTTGTTTTCATCCTTGCTCAGAGTTGTTTCCTATCAGAAATGTCCCTGATGTTGAACTAGCTCAATAAGTTTTCAATCTCATACTTAAAATGCTTAAGAAAATTAGATGAGCCTGATGAATCAGGCCAGTGGTCCATCTACTCCAACATCCAGCATCCTCACAGTGACCAATGAGATGCCTGTGGAAAGTCTGCAAGTTGGACCAAACCACAACGACACCCTCCCCACCTGTGATTCTCAGCAACTGATATTCAGAGGCTGGTAGCCATTGATAGCCTTGTCCTCCAGGAATTCATCTAATTATCTAAAGCCACCCAGGTTGGTGGCCACCACTACCTCCTGTTGGAATGAGTTCCTTGGTTAACTTTGCACAGTGTGAATAAATACTTTCTTTCATGTGCCCTGAATCTTACAACATTCAGTTTCATTAGATGACCACAAATTCTAGTATTATGAGTCAGAGAGATAACTTTTCTTAATCTGATTTCTCTATGTCATCCATGTGCTCCAAAATTAATATGCTATGATTGTTGCTTCCACTTAAGGAATAAGGAGACCCATTGGTTGATCCTTTTAGTGAATGGCTGGGAACTAGTATTTGATGTGACAAGCTCTACTTTTAAGAAAATATATTTTAGCGCATTAACCTAATCCCTATGGATAGAATTTATGTAAAGCATTTAACCCTGTTACATTGTGTCAGGGCACCGACTATATTATGGTGTTTACTTTTCTAATTAAGTAAACATGACTGATGCAGAGAATTAAGATAATAAAACACTTTTACAAGATAATTAATCTTTTCTTTCTGATCCAGCCTGCCCCATCCCAAGCTTGATAATGTTATTTACCTCCAAGGCAAACCAAACGTCAGGATATAATTGGAAACGTTTGCCATGACCGTTGGCTAGGACGAGAGATCAGGTAATTTGCATCTCATCTATTTAGAAATTAAAAATGAAGGACTGACCACTTGACACTACAGAAGTTCTTGAAATAAAGCCTGCTGAGATCTATTTGCGGGAGCTGTTAAACGATTCTGCTCGCCAATTTGAATGCATGATGAAATTCCGATTAGGACACAGTGCTGCAATTATCCCCAGTGTAAGGGAAGTGTAAGATTCCAACTACAAAGAGTTTTTGCGTTAACCCTTTACCTGCATTAACTTCAAAGAAACTTGTTGAATGGTGTATTTGTTCAACATTTATATTTGGATTGTTCTGTCTTGCAGCTGGACTTTCCTGACCAATTGAAACAGGTGTAGTCTGATGGAAAATGTTTCACTGGTGGGCCACCTCCCAATTTCTGGTTGACCAAACATTGCTGAGAAACATTTAAACAAGTCTGAGCTTAGTTTATTCAGTAATGGTGCATACTCTGGGGTCACTTAACATAAATGAGTTGTGTTTTTTAAATCATTAATTAAGAACATGTGCTCTTGTTTTGTAAATTTCACACATGTAGGCAGACCATGAAAATTCTCATTAAAAGGTAGCATGAAACTGAAGTAAAGCCACCATTGAGTTGAGTACATTTCTTCTGACAGAATTCAGTCTGATTTTACTCTATGAGTAATACACTATAATTTAAATATCATAGCAGATCAGAAGTGACAAGTGTACATAGGTTTGGTGTGGTTTGGACCAATCCTTCTCTGATCCTGTGAAATCTATTATTATTAAAAAAAATTTAAAAAGAGCCCTGATTTATATAAAACATTACTGCATGTTTGACTCTCTCTCTCTCTCTCCCTCTCTCTCTCTCTCTCTCTCTCTCTCTCTCTCTCTTACTTTTATCAAACCAGTTTTCCCTTGTTTCTTTACATTGGATTGATTTGTTGTCCAAAATAAGGAAACTTAAGAAGCTCATGGAAGGAAAGTTTCCCTCCTCTGGTCTCCTCACCTCTGTCACCTCCACACACAAAAAGGCTTCTCTATTCAGGAAGCTTATGCAGTGCTTTTAAAAAAGAAAAAAGAAGAAGAGAAAATGTCACCACGAAGATGTTATAGTAAATGTCACACTTTTAACAATTGGGGGAGGGGGAAATATGCTGGTACTGTGTACCCTTGAGTACCCTTGGAAACAAAGCACCGAGCTTATACATCTGTCAGGTGTTGGTTATGGCAAGGGGAGGGAGAGGATGGGAGACTTTCTTTATGTGAACTTACTTATGTTAATTTATATTAGGATCCAATACCAATCTGGGGTGATTTCTCCCAGTAGCCCACATAGTTCAGGAGAGCTCACTGGTGACTCAGAGAGGATTTGGGAGTGGGAGTGGGGGATACAGGTGGCTGCAGAGGAGATGACAGGAAACATTCCTCTTGTTTCTTATGAAGATGTCTATATCTATCTATCTATTATCTATCTATATCTATCTATCTATCTATCTATCTATCTATCATCTATCTATCTATCTATCTATCTATCTATCTATCTATCTATCTATCATCTATCTATCTATCTATCTATCTATCTATCTATCTATCATCTATCATCTATCTATCATCTATCTATCTATCCATCTTTCTATCATCTATCTATCTATCTATCTATCTATCTATCTATCTATCTTATGATCTATTTTAAGAGACATAATACAAAACTGGAAAAAGACTTCCCTAACGAAAAAGCAGGGGGAAGAAGTCCTTTTCCAATTGTTACTAGGTAATTGCATTGGACTTTTCATTTTTGATGTTGAATTCATGCCAAAAAGGGGGGAAAAAGTTCTGTCAGAGACATCATGCAGAAATTAGCTACCACAAAGTAAATTCAAAGGAATTAAATCCTTAGCTATTTCACATCTATGGTTTTGGTATGTGGTTTTTACCTTTCAGAAAAGAGGAAACTGCTAGTTTGCCACTAATTTGAAATCTTGGGAAATGTAGCTGCCTTTGGTAATTAAGTATGAAATGATATGGTCTATTCAGATCTTATTATTTGAAAGTTCCATAAAAGCAACCTCTTTTAGAGTACTTCCTTTGCGATATTAACAATGAGCCGTCATTAGGAGCCTATGAAAATGGAGAACAGAACTACATAATGAGAAGCTTGAAATACTTCACCTCTCTTCCCCCCATTCCTTTGTGTAATCTTCATATTTAATTGATATCTTGTAAGTGAATTATCAAATGTACTTGAAGGTTAGTGACTGTAGGACAAGACAGCAGCTGTAGTTCTTTCTCTCATGATTGAATTTGACATCAAGTCTAAATTTAGCCCTCAGTCAATGGAAAGAAAATGCATGGATAAAGAAATCCAGTGGGATCTTAGAGAAAAAGTATGGAGCTTGGATGAACCCTGACAAAATGGGACTTGATTGTCCAAAGAAAGAAAAAGCTGTTTAAGAAGTTGTGATGAAGCAAACAACTTTCTTGAAAAATATAAGTGACTGTTCACTCATCATGTTAGTAATAAACCTAAAACTACCAAACCTATTTTTAAAACTTAAAGTGTTTGTATCTGCTGTCAAGACCAAATAGGTTCCCAAGGTGGCTTACAAATGCACACAGCACAAAAGGAAAAAGGAAGAAAGGTGAAAAAAGAAAGCTTGTGAACTATTTGTTTGTTACAGACTTCTTTTAATGATCAGCTAGGAATGAAATATTTCAGGGAACCAAGCCCAAGATACTGGTTTTTCGGCAGGCCTTTCTCCCTCTGTTAAAGCCTCTTGGAATGGCTGATGATGACAGTTGAGAGAGGAACAAGACAGATCTGGACTTTCAGCATGGCAAATGAAAAGGCCATTCAGCCGCTTCTCTCTTCCATTTGTTGGAATGCCCACAGTTCTGTGGAGAAGACACCACTGCTGCTCCTGGCAAATGCTGGTGGGGGTCTGATAGCCACAAATGTCAGCTTCCCAGTGAAGGTCCTTGGAAAGGAAGTGTCATAACCAAACAGCATTTCCATAAATAACATATTGAGAACCCAGAAAGCACAAAAAGGAGCTAGCAACTCATAAACAAAAAGGTAAAAGTTAGTGATAATTGTCTGTTAGCTGCTGCATTGGCAGTAGTGTTCATGATTAGATATAAAACTGAAAGTTTCTGAGGTAGAATTTCAGTACTCTTATTCCTCAAATTAGGTAGAAATTGGTTGTATTTCATGGTGTGTACCCTCCTTGTTTCAAAGGCATCTTAAAGAAACTTTGGTTAGTTTCTGGGTGCTTGTCCAATCGATTTCAAGGGGCTGAACTAATTGAAGATGTCAGTCTAGCCTCAGTCAACATTAAGAGTCCCATGACCTGGTAGAGATGTTCATGGGGAGAACTTGGTTCTCCCTTCTTTTTGGTATTTGGATTTGTGAGAACCATTGGGGAAGGAGGTGTTTCCTGTGGGCTGGAGGTGGCTTTTCCAGCCAACCTAGGGGCTAGTCTCTCCCTCCAACAGTTTCAAAGTTCTTTCCCCTCTTCATTGCAAGGGTGCAGAGAGAGTCTACCTATTCCACTTCAACGTGGTGTGTATTTGAAAGTGGGGTTAGGTTGACTGACAGTGCCAGTGGGGACTCTCCAGTTCCAATCCACACCTTCAAAGCATTCCTGGCTTGCACATATTGGCCAGATTTCATCCACTACTATGCATTCCTTCAGTTCCAAGTACAGTGGTGCCTCGCAAGACGAAAAGAATCCGTTCCGCGAGTCTTTTCGTCTTGCGAAGCAAGCCCATTAGCGGATTAGCACTATTAGCACTATTGGCAGTTTAAGGGCTAAAAACGGCTTTTTAAGGCTTAAGGGATTAGCGGTTTTGCTGCTAAAATGCTTTTAGCAGCTTAGCACTTCAGAAAAAGGGGTTTTGGAGCGGAAAAAAACTCAAAAATTTTCATCAATTTTCATCTTGCGAAGCAAGCCCATAGGGAAATTCGTCTTGCGAAGCGCCTCTGCAAACGGAAAACCCTTTCGTCTTGCGGGTTTTCCGTCTTGCGAGGCATTCGTCTTGCGGGGCACCACTGTAACTGGGACTAAGCAGGGTGTGCTCTGAATGTCCCTTTGGAGGCATGGAAACATAGGAAGCTTTCTCTTCCTGATTCAGACCACTGGTCTATCTATCTCAGTATTGTCTACACGGACTGGCAGAATTCGCCAGGATATCAGACAGGAAATCTCTTCCAGCTATACCTGGAGATGCTGGGGATTGAACCTGGCTCCTTCTGCATCCAATTTAAATACAAATGGGGCTCATTCATATTCAGGTTTTTCTTTCAGAATAAAAGAAAGGAAATCCCTATGGTGCATTGAAACTAAATTTCACCTAATATGCTAAAAATGTTTTCCAGCTGCATTTGTTTATCAGATTAAAGGATCAATACTTGCAGTCTTTTACTTCAAAAGATGCAGAAGGACCATCAAGAATAGAGAGACTAACTGTTTTGGTCATTTGCAGCTGACTAGCACTTAAGATATCCAGACAAAATGACATTTAGTTGTACTTTGAAATGCAAATTTCCTGACTGGCACTTGAGCAAATCACATTTACAACACTTTGTGCTTGATTTATCAGCCTGGTGTTACGGAGGCAAGTTTATTGATGTTTTAATGTTTCAAAACATGGATCAAAAAATAACTTTTCTGCTACAGACATTGTGGAATGAGGGCCTGACCATAAAAGAGCAGTAAACCTGAAAGAAAATATCCAGGTCTTCAGACAAAGTGACTTGTCTAGCTGCTAAGGTCAAGCCAGCTTCATCAGCGACTCAACCCTTGAACAATCACACAGTCCAGAGGCTGAACCTTTAGCAACAATTTCAATTTGTCTTTATATCAATTTCTTTCTTGTACAGAAAATGAAAATTTGCAGAAAAATATATCTTCACAACGCATCATTTCATGGGCAGAGTGGGATTCAGAGTTTTAAAACTATGTGCTGTGTGTCATTACTCAAAAGCCTTCTGAGTTTAGGCATCATTATTTCTAGTGTACAATATAAGTGATTTGATGTTGATTAGCACCTTCAGGAAGTTCAGCAGCATAGCAGTCTCTTTGCCCATTACCTTATCTTCCATGCATTCCTTCCTGCCTGACAGTTGAAAATGGAGTGGTGTGGGAGAGAAGGAAACTGCGCTTCTCAAGAGGTCCAGTTTGGCTCTGAGGACTTAAGGTTACAATCCTTAACTGTGGTATTTGCTTAAGCAGGTACATGGACCCAACAATTCATGTGCAACTACTTCCAGATCTAGTTTTGAGATGCCAAAGGGAAGGCTATGTGCTGGTCCATCTTTTATTTTTATTGTGTAGACTGTGATTGTTGGGGCCAAAAACACATTTTTGGGTGACATTCAACTAAGTTTACAAAGCTTAATTTATAATAGACCTATCAAAGTTCATGAACATGAATTTAAGACCATTAATTTTACTGAGTTTACTCTGAGTAAAACAGAGTTGCATATCCCTGTTTCTTTGCTGAGTTTGCAAGGATTGTGGCTTTAAGAAGGTTAACACAATCATAGACTCCTTTAATCAAAAAGGGCAGATGTAGTCAGAGAAAGTTGTGCATACTTAAGTTGTGCTGATTTCAGGGGCACTTAAGTATTCTTAGCCTTGTCAGGATTGCACTCAGGATCAAAGTCAGCAGAGTCACCCCTCTTTGCTTCTGGTAACCATATATATGTATGAACATTTAAATAATAATAATTCAGTTAGACTCATTAGAGCAAAGACTGAGATACCTACATATGGAGGGAAAGATGGATAATACACTCTCATCCCATTGGAAATGTCACTTTACATAGAACAAAGTTAATCTGTACACAATTTAAAGCAGAGCTTTCGGAACTGTATGTTGTGACACATTAGTGTGTCGACTGCAGTGCGTAGGAGTGCAAACACTCCCCGTGCTCCTCCTGGGGCTGCAAAGGGGTTAGTTTAATGTTACCAGATGTCCCCGTTTCCTGGGGACAGTCCCCGGATTTATAAATCAGTCGCCATACAAAATCCATTGAAGTTGAAAAGTGTCCTCGGTTTCATTGAAAAAATCTGGTAACCTTAGATTAGTTTAACCTCTGGTTTGCTAGCAAAACTTGAATTACTGTGTCTCAAAATGATGCGTGTCTAAAAAGTGTGTCACCAACATGAAAAGTTTGGAAAGCTCTAGTTTAAAGTATATTAACTGTTAGGAAGTCCTCCCTCCCTTCCTCCATTTCCTACTAATTATCAATGGACAGCCCGTGTTCTTCTGGCTGAATTTTCCCCATAGAATTTTTCACTTTTTTTCCATTGACCTTGTGGGCTTCTAATGATAATTATGAGCATATTGCCAATATCAGTTAAAATTTCCCTTTAACGATAATAATCTGTGCTTATTCCCTCATTCTGGTTATTTTTTGGGGGGGGTGCTTGAAATATGCACAAAACTACAATCCATACAATCTCTGAAAAATTATCTTGGAAGAACACAGTTCATGGATACAGAAAAACAAAGTTCAAGTTTGCATTGATTAAGTCACCTGCCACAAACTAGTCCCTCCTTTGCAAACCCACTCTAATGAATGTAAACAGCACTTGACCACTTGGAAGTAAAAGGAAACTACTTGAAAATTTCACAAAATCAAATACAGTGGTGCCTCGCAAGACGAAATTAATTCGTTCTGCGAGTTTTTTCGTCTTGTGAATTTTTTGTCTTGCAAAGCACGGTTTCCCATAGGAATGCATTGACGGTTTTAAGAAAAAGGCGCAAGACATTTTCATCTTGCGAAGCAAGCCCATAGGGAAATTCGTCTTGCGAAGCAACTCAAAAAACAAAAAACTCTTTCGTCTTGCGAGTTTTTCGTCTTGCGAGGTACCACTGTATTTAATTTTTGAAGAAGAGATTTTTGTTTTTTAAAACCTAATTGAATATGTTCCATTTACAGCCGTATCTTGGATCCCGAACGCTTTGCGAGTCGAACATTTTGGCTCTTCAATGCTGCAAACCCAGAAGTGAGTGTTCCGGTTTGCAAATGCTCTTTGGATCCCGAGCATCCGACATGGCTTCCACAGCTTCCAATTGGCTGCAGAAGCTGCACCTTAGTTTCTGAATGTTTTGGAAGTTGAATGGACTTCCAGAATGGATTCCGTTCGACTTCTGGGGTACGACTGTATTGAGCTGATAGATAAAAATATTATAATAGCAAATGGGCCTGGTACTACTGGACAGCAATGCACTATCACAGGAGTTGCCAAAAACAATATTTTTTCATACTTGAACTTTTCATATTTCTTAGGTGAATGAATGGCCTTGGGAAAAAAGAAAAACAGAAAAAGAAAACCAAGCAAAATAAAAGTTGCAGAAGAATCATAGAATCATAAACTTTAAGTCTTTTGCTGTCATAAATTTTGTGAAAGGTTTGGTCAGAATGAAAGAATATTGCAACATTATTCCTCATATATGAGAAGTAGCTAAGCAGTGCTACATGACATTTATGGCTACGGTATTATGAGTTTTCCTTCCACATGTTGGTCTACTCAAGCCAAAGGAAAGAAATTGAAAAGAACATAATCTTAAATCAAGCATGAGAGAAATACACACATACACACACACTGATCAGTCAGACTAGATCCTTTTAAATATTTTCAGCAAACGTACTGAAAACTTTTATTACATGTTACCTGCTGGAATGTAGTTAGTTAACTCTTTGAAGCATATAAATAGCTTCTCTCCGACAAATAAACTTGCTGGTGAGCAGAGTGTATATCTAAATGACTGTGTGAATGTCACTGTGCAAAAGGCACACCAGTTTATTCTTGCTTCTCTTCATACTCTGCTTTAAATGTTTTGGGAGCAAGGCTGAATTTTATATCTCAGATTTAGCGGACACCCTGGATGAATGGTAGTGGCTTGTTATGCCTTGAATTGTTCAAGGCATATCTTGATATCTTTTCCTAGAAGCAGATGAGTGCTGAAATGCCTGGAGATGGCAGTAGGAATTGGGTAGAAGACAGGAAGATCTCAAGGGCCGTTTCTTTCTTTGGTTTCTGCACATCCATCCTCAGTTGCATTTCCCAGAGCTTTTGATACCTTATTCAACAAACTTGCCTTCCAATTTGATCAAGAAGAGATGTTATCCACATCTCTAGGGTCCTTTAGGGGTGGTCTTTACCTTCTTTTTGTCCTGGCATCTAAAGGGTCATTTGACAAATAGATTAGATAGGCAAAGCATGCCTGAAAATAAAAATAAATAAATCTCTGCCCTCCTCTGTAGGTTAAAGTGGAAGACTTCTAATTGAGTTAGTGACTGAAACTGTGCCAGCTTTCAGACTTTATCCATAGAACTGTTCTAGATAGTGAACACTTTCCCAGGAATTCTTGACCTTCAACAGGTCAAATGCATTAACATGGGGATCAGGTAAGGTTAGAAGTTCCCTTGGTCAGAACATGCATGCTTATTTAACCAAGAAATCAGGTTTGTTAGAAAGTGAAAGGAACTTACAATTGCAGTGAAGGAAAGAAAAAGATAAAAAGGTGTTTACTTTCATATATTCCCCTCTTGCTGATATAATAGGCAGATAGGTTACATCAGAAGCTCCATAAACAAAGACAGTACTTATTGCAGAATACATTTTTTAAAATACCCATAGCATGGATCTAGGAAGCACAATGTCTCCTAAGTCCAGAACGAAGAGTCTTAACAAAACAAAGCCTACAGGTCAGTCTACTTTTTCTTTTGGCTTTCTTACCCACTGTTGGGATGTAGACATCAGATGATTGGGCAAGGTAACTGCAGATCATGGGTATAAAAAAGTTATCTATGACCCTAGGTAGCAACAATCCTACATACACTTACCTGGATTAAGTCCCATTGAGATCAATTGAACTTGCTTCTGAGCTTCAGAGTTGTACTGTTAGAAGTAGTTTCCTGGTTTAGGATATTGGTCAAAGCAATTCTGAGCTGGTGGTACCTATTGAACATTAAGTGTCTAAGGTGGAACAATGATCAACTAATGGCATCATTGTGCTATTTTATCTTTAGATATGAAGGCATATTCATATATTCAGATACAGCCCTACAATCCAAGAGGTTGACAGGCAGGCATTGGAGCCAACACCTAGGTGCTGAGATCCCTTTGCCCCCCCCCAATAAAATATTTGAGGGGGCCACCCCCCAAAGCTGATGAGCACTGTGTGTGTGCGCTGCATCTTGTGCTCAAGTATGTGGGGTGAGGCTTACCTGCCCCCCCATATTTTATTCAAGTTGGCACCCCTGCAGGTAGGCCACAATGAGTGAGAAGTAATTCCTTCTTTAAAACTAGGCTACGGAAGCTCTCTATTTAGAGTGATCCAACATATAGTACTGGCTTTACAGAAGATATGCTTGTTTACTGTGTCTTCAAGACTAAAATATAATTTGTATTTTAAGTTGCTCTGCATAACCTTCAGTTATATATATTAAATGCTGTATTTTAATCTTTTCTTGGCTCAGAAGCAAAACAAACAAGCAAAGAAAAAAAGCCAACATTTTCATTAACACTCAGCAAACTTTTTATCCAGCTGAAAAGATGCAAGTTGTTAAAAAATCATAGCACAGATTGTATTTTCTCAGCCTTAAGCTCAGAGATGAACATGATGGAAAATCAATAGGCTGCTCGGAGTACAGTTTCGTCATTTATTGATTTACATGTCATTTGTCTCCATAGAAAATGCAATTACTGCTTAAATACAATACAGTATTTTGCTAATAGGATACAAATGTCACCACCATGTATAAAGGCCAGAGATGCCTGTAAATGGCTGTCAGAGAAAATATATGCTTATTGCTCCTTTTAGTTTATTAATAGCCAGGGAGTAGATCCTGCTTTCATCTAAGTTAATGGAAGCTTTACCACTGATTATCAAGGGACCAGTAGTGGACCTTAGTTTTTGTATTCTGGTTTGATCCTGTTGCACCACATTGATCTAGACCTGCAAATGAGGCCTGGAAACAGTGCTTTTCTCTCTTAGAAAGAGGGGGTGGGTGGAGAAATTCAGCTGATCAGTGACTTCTATATTCCTAAGCAAAAACTGTTATAGAAGACTGGAGGCTGATGTACATTGTTTTAAAGACATGCAGAGTCTATGTGAGGGGTTGTCTTGAATTCTTGGTAACTTCCTCGAATCATTTAAAGCTACTTGTGCTGCTTAAATCATGACACAGGACACCTTTTTTACTTCTGGTTTCCACTTTTGAAACACTGTCAGCTGGATTATGTGGATTTATAAGTGTAGATGGTTCTGTTTTGTGCTGAAACTGAATGTGATGACTCTTTGGCACCTGCCAGGTCAGGTTATAAATTTGTCTATACAGTCATACCTTGGTTTTAAAACAGCTTAGTTCTTGAATGTTTTGGCTCTTGAACGCCGCAAACCCAGACGTGACTGTTCCAGTTTGTGAACTATTTTTGGAAGCTGAACATTTGATGGGGCTTCCACGGTTCCTGATTGGCTGCAGGAATCCAAATCCAAATCCAAATCCAATCCAAAGCCGCGCTTTGTTTTCTGAATGTTTTGGAAGTCTAATGGACTTCCGGAATTGATTCCGTTTTACTTCTATGGTACGTCTGTACATAAATATTGCTAACACAGGCATAGGCAAACTCTGGCCCTTCAGATGTTTGGGACTACAATTCCCATCATCCCTGACCACTGGTCCTGTTGGCTAGGGATGATGGGAATTGTAGCCCCAAACATCTGGGGGGCGGGCGGAATTTGCCTATGCCTGTGCTAACACAATAGTCATGATCATGAATGAAGCTTAAGTAGGAAGAAATAATTGTCATCAATCCAAGAACCAAACGAAGAGGTCAAACCCAGTTAAAAATTAGAAATATTGGCATAACGTAATAGCATAGGTTTTGACTTAACTATCTTCTTCAGTGGCAGCATAATGGACCAGTATGCTTTCTGGGAGGTTTGCCTTTATCTTTTGAGTCTTACAAAGAGGGAAGATCTGCCAGTTGAAATGGATATGCTAACTGTGCAAGGGTCACACATCCTGTTTCACTGCTTGAGGCAAAACGCGATTTGCCGCCTTTCCTTGCCCTGCTACTCCCACTGCCACTGCCAGAGCTGTTGCCAAAGCTGACTCTCCACCTTCCCTGCCACTTCTGGTCATAGGAGCCAACTCCATGGGGCCTTGGGTGCTTGGGCACACACAATAATATAACTATGTAGGCCAGGCACCTGCAAAGTCAATGAGAAATGCTGACAAGTGGCAGCAACTCTGCCTTCGAGGGAGTAGCAGTTCAGCTCTACCCTCCGCAGCCAGCGAGTGAGGCACCCTCTTCCTTGCTCGACTCCGCCAAAATCTCATGCTCACAAGAACTCACATGATTTCAGATGTGAATTGAGCTGATACGGCAGAGCAGGCTCTGCAAGTGTGATTCCTCCTAGACCAGGCATGGCCAAACTTGGCCCTCCAGATGTTGTTGGCCTACAACTCCCACCATCCCTAGCTAACAGGACCAGTGGTCAGGGATGATGGGAATTGTAGTCTCAAAACATCTGGAGGGCCAGGTTTGGCCATGCCTGTCCTAGACAGACAGAATCTAGCCACATTTCACCAGCTGTCTTTGAAGACAGCTACTCCAGAACATTGTGAATCAGCTGCTAACAGGGATTGAGTGAAGAGATTATATATTGCCTATATTAAAACAATTTCATTGACTTCTAGCATTTTTTTATTAACTCAGTTCAAAATTCTGGTTGCAACCTTTGATGGTCTTCATGACTTAGGGCCTGGACATTTTCTTCCATATAAATTCATTCATTCAATGAGATTGTCTTGTGGTGGGTTGTGGTGAGAAAGATTGGTCTACTTGGCTTGTACTACTTTCCACATCTAATTCTTTATTCTGAGCATGCCGTCTGCCTTATCATTCTGATCATGCTACTGGGCTCTCTTACTCTGATACACCTATTTTCTTCCAGTTGTTGACATCCTGAGCCAACATTGACTTGAGGACCCACCTCTCCACAGTTGTCTCAGCTGTGTTGGGTTTTAGCATAACTTAATCTGCTGAATCTGATTTGCCATTTTATTTTTTGCTTTGGGAATACTCTGATTTGCTTGATTGCTCTTCAGTGTCTGGTTACAGTAAACTTTAAAAAATTTAACGAAGAGGTCCATAAATTACAATGATTTACTAAATCAGTCTGTTTTAAATACCATTTCATGGACTAGTTTGATCAGAGAGAAGTTCATTTGCATTAAATGCCATTATCTGATATACGTTGATGCCAAACAAATGCATTTAAATGCATTGTTAAATAAATTAGATCGAACACCTACAGTTTAACCCTTTGCTGTGCACAGCTTTGAACAGATGTGAATACTGATCTATACTGTATATACTTTAGCAAGTGGCAGTTTAGCAGTAAGCATAATGAAACTACAACAGCCCTGACAGATACCCTGGCAGCCTCTGCTTTAAAGACCTCCAGTGTTTTCTTACCTGGCATGGTGGTCAGGGATGATGGGCTGCTGTTGTCCAGCAACATCTGGAAAGCATCATGTTGGCTACCCCTGTCTTAAGGTAAAGGTAAAGGGATACCTGACCATTAGGTCCAGTCGTGACCGACTCTGGGGTTGCGGCGCTCATCTCGCTTTATTGGCTGAGGGAGCCTGTATACAGCTTCCGGGTCATGTGGCCAGCAGGACTAAGCCACTTCTGGCAAACCAGAGCAGCGCACGGAAACACCATTTTACCTTCCCGCCGGGGCAGTACCTATTTATCTACCTGCACTTTGACGTGCTTTCGAACTGCTAGGTGGGCAGGAGCAGGGACCAAGCAACGGGAGCTCACCCCATTGCGGGGATTCGAACCGCCAACCTTCTGATCGGCAAGTTCTAGGCTCTGTGGTTTAACCCACAGTGCCACCCACAACCCTGTCTTAGACTCTCCCAAGTCTTTGAATATGGTAACTTAGACCCTGCAAAGGGGGCTAAGACCTCTTCCTTTGCAGCAGCTTAATTAAAGTGTTATACAAATCATACTATATTAATATACTTTGTATTTTATTTCCAATCTGGGCTGAACTATATTAGACAACTACATTTCAACAGTTTCTTAGCATTTAATGTAAATAATTACTTCACTATGAGGTTCTAAATGCAGATTGCCAGTTTTATAATTAATTCTTTTTGTTCCGTCCCTCTTACTAATTGAAAATAAAGCTTCAACACAAAATGCTCTGAGACTGGGTGAAAAAAAATGGAATTGCAAATGAACTTAATTAACTGAAAACTGTCATAATCAATCAGGGCTTGAGAGTACGATTATAAAGTACAGAGTTCATCATTTACTGGAATGGTTGCGTCCAGTATTCCATAAGCGAATAATAATCATGCTAGCAGGTAATATACATTTACAGTGATGGAAATATGCTCGAAAACTGGTTATCACACTGATAATATAGTGGAGCAAAAGGATTTCTCTTAATGTGTCATACAAGAATTCAGATAGCCTCTGGGGTAAATATAATTATCAGGATCACAGCAGGTGGGGAGAGGAGTTTAACCTATTCTTCCCTGCTGTAGTTCTGACATTTTGTTGTTGCAGGTGCCAACTTGATCACAATTAAACACAATGTATATCCTTCTATGAGTGATTGGGCACACCAGTGCCTGTCTTCTTAAACAGGTAGAAGATACAGGATTAGGTGCAAATGCAAGCAATAACCAACAAGTGAGTATTTGGGGCACTTCTCTGGTGAGCTTCACTTTCAGATAGAGTTTGCCTTAAAATTAATCTCAGCCTTTTAAACTTTCTGCTGAAAAAAGCAGTCACTTTACCCAGCAGCTTAAAAGAAAGAGAGAAAGATTCAGGTATGCATATAGTGGCATATATTTAAAATCCAAAGATGGTTAGAACCAGTGGTTTTTTTCCTATAAAAAAAATGTTTAGGGGTACTTTCATTTTCCTACTCATATTGAAATGCTGCCCCTCAATGAGACCAAACTTAGAATCATAAAATGTTTAGGGGTATGCGTGCCCCTGATGCACCCCAGAAAAAAGCACCAGCTGGTTAGAACAGAGGAATATTCTCTTAACAGCATGTCACTTGTTTACAAAAAGAAAAGGAGGGGAAAAGACAGGAGTTCACAGTTTAGGCTAACTTTTTATCTGCTAGTGTAGAATCATAAATTGTAGAGTTAGAAGGAACCCGAAGGGTCATCTAGTCACACCCACTACAGTGCAGGAATCTCAACTAAAGCATCCATGACAGGTGGCCATCCAACTTCTGCTTAAAAACCTCCAATGAAGGAGTGTCCTCCACCTCTTGAGGTAGGCTGTTTCACTGACGAACAGCTCTTACTTAAGAAAGTTCTTCCTTTCCACATGTATAATTAGAAAGCCAGATGTCTATCATCTTATATTTGTGGGTTATTCCTGCATAAGTGTGTAGAACCTCACATTTGTCCTACTGACATTCATGTTGTTATTTTGGGCCCAGTTTTCCAATCTGTTAAGGTTATCTTGAATCCCAGTTCTGTCTTCTGTGGCTACGCTAGCCAGTTTGGTGTCATTTGCAAATTTTATGAGTATCCCCTCAATTCATTGATCCAAGTCATTTATAAAGATGTTCAACAACAATGGGCCCAGGACAGAACCCTGTGGCACCCCACTTGTCACTTTTTTCCAGAATGATAGGGTACAATTAATAAGCATTCTTTGGGTTTGGTCGGTCAACTAGCTACAAATTCACCTAACATCGCAGCATCCTTTTCTAAGTGCTCACAGACTGACTGTTGCATTATCTGCCATGGACCTTTCTTGGTATCAGCGTCAAGCTGACTGGTCAGGGGTTACCTGAGTCTTTCCCCCTGTTTTTCAACATTTATATGACATTTGCTGCTTCCAGTCTGTAGGGACTGTGTGGTGTAGTGGTTAAGTGGAGAGAGCCAGTGTGGTGTAGTGGTTAAGAGCGGTAGTCTCGTAATCTGGGGAACCGGGTTCGCGTCTCCGCTCCTCCACATGCAGCTGCTGGGTGACCTTGGGCCAGTCTGAAGTCTCTCAGCCCCACTCACCTCACAGAGTGTTTGTTGTGGGGGAGGAAGGGAAAGGAGATTGTTAGCCGCTTTGAGACTCCTTAAAGGGAGTGAAAGGCGGGATATCAAATCCAAACTCTTCTTCTTCTACTACTTGTTCTCTGAGATTACATAGATTAGTACCCATTGGTGCAGCTCATCAGGCCTTGGAGATTTGAATTCTTTTAAGGTAGCTAGGTGTTCTCTTACCACCTATTTTCCTATCTGAAGTTGCAGCTACCGCCTTGCATCATTTATTCTGTTATCACCAAGTTGGGCACTGCTTTCCTTTTTGTTGAAGACAGAGGCAAAGTAGGTGTTGAGCAGTTTGGCCTCCTCTTTGTCACAATAGCATTTATCCATTTTCTCCATGCAGGTGACCTACTAATTACTTGTTCTTCCTCTTGCTTTGAACATCGCCAAAGAAAGTGCAAACGTAGACATTAATTATTCTCAGCGTTGAACAATGAGTCCGGGCAGAGTAAGGCATGTTGCTTTAACCTCCATTGACAAGGTCAGATTAAAGTGGTTGGGGGCTCTGCTGCTGTTCCTCAAACAGATTCCCAATCCCCATAAATGGAACACATGAAATAAGGTGGCACAAAATCAGTCATGTGGTACCTTAAGGACTTTTTTTGTGAGCTACAAAAAACAAAACAAACAAAACAAAACCCTGAGCATGCACAGTTTCACACCTTATTCATCTAATTCATCATTGCTTTTGCTCACTTTATGCCTGGGGCCAGTCACCAATTCTCATCCTAATTTACCCCACACTGTTGTGGAAATATAGAAGGAGGCATAAGGTGTCTCCAAAGGGACACTTACTGCCTGGATCATAGGCATGAAATTTGGGTCCTTAAACCAGAGTGATCTTTGTACTATAAAGCCCCATGGTTCCCCCCCCCCCCTTAGTATAACTTAAACTGATCATTGCGTGTATTAGATGCATAAATCCATTGTGTTAAATTGAACTTTTCTCCAAGGTTATTGTGCATATGGGATTGATTCCTATGAGGAGTTATTGTAGGCCTGTGGCCATTGTGGGTGGGAGACTGTGGAAAACAGAGTGATCTGCTTCCATTTTTTAAAAAAATGATATTATTATTTTTAAAAGAACTCTTAAGGATGTGTTAGACTGAGCTCTGAAGGCTGAACAGGTTTTTGGTTTAAACAAGATGGAAGAGCATTGGCTTTCTAAGTTACAAAGAATGATTTCCTTTAGTCAGAAAATGAACAGATATTAAAAACAGAGTACATTTCAACTACATGATAACTAATGCAGCATATTGCAATGTTTTTATCACACCAGCATGATCAGAAGGAAATATTGTGGGAAATATTGATTTTTCTCTGTGTGTTTTTGTAGGTGAAAGACATACCTAATAGGAATTCCAACAGAATAAATGTGATTAAATGAATGAGGGAAATCAATGTACTTCTGAATCTGAGTAGACAAAAAAGCTTCACAGAGGGGAGGAAACGACATGAGCAAAAGCTGAATGCAGTAAAGAAATTTAAAGAAAAAAAGAAAATGTGGCAGTTTACAACCAAATAAAGCGAGAGAAAATTGGAACAGGGACATGGATCAAACTGTTTCCTACATCTTAGCTAAAGAAAATTTTAAAACATATACAGTTCAGGGGAACGATGTTACAAATAACAGACAGGAAAATTGCACAGATGGTAAATAATGATTTTGTACGCTCTTCCCACTGACACTACCAATGAAATGTGTGACAGTGTTCTTTTAGAAGTAGAGTTTATGGGAACAGAACAACTTCAACTAGGAAAAAATTGAATATGACAAATCACACTTGATCAAATCCATTTTTTTTCTGGATAATCAAATCTTTACTGCTGTGAGGAATAATAATGGCAAAGCTACTGTTTTGACTGCATGTGAAAACTCTGTTTTATGATGTCTGCATAAGAAACTTCTACCAGCATTGATAATTCAGCATGGGTAGCTTTTATTTGCAAAGAAGACTAAAAAGTGCTGAAACTTAAGACTATTTGTACAGCCTCTGTACTGTATCCCTCTCAAGGGCAGTTAAAACATCCTAGGTGAAAAGGTTGGCTTCTGAGCCCCACATAGTTTATCTCATGCCATGTGTAGTGCAATTGTAGCATGCCTTTATTATGCCAATATAATAAATGACACAGATTAAAAACAACAACATAACCAGCTGAAACAAAGACCAAATGGCTCTGAAAGATAGGTCAATAAACTCCATCCGTGACTGCTGCCTTCAACTAAAGTAAAACAAAGCCAGCCAAATACTGCAGTTGTGGCATCAGTGTGCTCTGATCAATGACCACAGAGGCCACTGAAGACCTGGTAGAAACATCAGCTGGGTATATTAATTCAGCTTATTGATCTTTCATGGTAGATCATGGATTAATGCTAGAAGAATAAAGTCACAAAAAGAAATGTTTTCACATTAAAAGCTGGACTGCAGAGTCCAAGTCTGCAGAGCATCTACACAGCAATCAATATTTTTTATGCCAGGTAGAGATGGAGAGTCTACAGCCTCCTATATGTTATGTAGGACTACAACTCCCATCAATCCTGACCATGTGGATGGGAATGATTGGAACTGTAGCCCAACATCTTCTGGATCTGAACTGTAGCCCAACATCCCTCATTATTGACTATGGGGATAATGGAGATACAGGTCTGTGCCGCCAATAAATTTAATTTCTTCTTTCTTTATTTTTTTAAGATTAAGTTGTGGGGGGAGCCTATGGCAAAATCTGCCAGGATGAGCTGCAAATAATCCACTTGGCAAGTCCCTGGTGCAGCCAGGCTACACAGCCCAGGTTCCTACTTCTAGTGCTGCTAGAGACATGCAACTGAGTCCTTGGGCTCCCTGGGTGACCTGCAGGTACTTCCACAGGAACACCCCCCACCCACCCACACACTCACACACCATCCCACCCTGCCACTGGTTCCTCCACAGTTGTTTTAATAGCACCTGAGCTATATATGTTCTTACCCCATAAACTATTTTCAGAGTGAACATATTTGGATGCTATACACACCATGGAGCCCTGGAGATGGAGAGACAGTATTACATTCAGCACCCCAGTCAGACATCAGACATTAAAAATTTCCCAACCAAGTGGTCTGTCTTCCCACTTGATATGAATTGCTGTTGCCAGATGATGATGCTTTTTGGGGGGGTCCTAATGTGGCTTTGATTTTTCTGAAACTGTTCAGAAATAATATTTTAGTAATAACAGTAACACTCATACTCTACCTTACAGAATTGAGGGCTTCTTTTCCCATTTCACCTGATTAAAATGCTCTATCTTTAAGGTTGCATTCCCCACTATTTAATGATTCATTGATTATGGCGGCTGACATAATATTGGGACAAATATAATTTTGATAGTATCTACAATGCACTACTTCTAACATAAGGAAACTTATTATTATATTTTCAGAATTTTGAACTGTGAGAGACTAAGGCAAAGTGTCAAACATTTTGCCACACAAATAAATGTACGTTGTCCTTTATCTTATTCTTTTGGATGCTAAACTCAACAACTGAACAAATTGGGGGGGGGGTTGGTCATTTGTATGCATAACACTGGTAAATATATTAAAAATATTCTTGACAAGCAAGCTAAGGGGTTTGGGAAGGTTCTCTAAGTCCTTAGAGGAAAGGTGGGATGTAAACAAGAATAAATAAAATTTTACCAGGCATTGGAACAGTTAAAACGAATATTAAAGTTTGCCTGTAATATATAAAATATAGCATGCATGAATATATAATTGGAAAAGACGGACTCCGCATTGACTTTTTTATTGAATTGTGCTCTGATTTCAGGCAGTTCACATGAATTCTTTCCTTCCTGCTTTCTTCCTGCTATACCAATTCATTATTTACTTTAGGCTTATAATCCAGCATTTTACTTACTGTATCTGATAATATAGTTGCTGGTTTTTTTTTTAAAATGTATACACCGCCTTTCATTTTGACAAGAAATTCTAAAGTGGTTCACAAACAAGTAAGAGTCGAGAACAAAATACTAATGCACTTGAATTCTGCATGAGGTTAAAACTCTGTGCCTTTTGCTGCTGAATGAAATGAAAACAACTCATGTACATGCAACCACAACAGTTCATCTAAAGGTATTTGACAGGAACAAGGGGTAATATGCTCTTATGGTTATTAATACAACCTGTCTACTAGCTTTAGAGTGTTTTAAGGTTGGGGAAATGGCTTGACTCCAGCACAGCAGCTGAAAGCATGCATATTAATGAAAAATGAGGTCAATGTTGAAGACAGAAGCTTCCCCTTATTGATAACAAGCTGCTCCTCTTTGTTTTGAAAAATAAAATAAATGATATAATGTTGAAATCTTATAATCTCCAAGTTGTACAAAGAAAGAGCTAAAAAGGTATAAGTATATTATGAATGCATAGCTACCTAGGTATAGATACATAGATAGCACTTTTTTATGTAGGAACACTCTGATATATAGGAAGACCATCAATCTACTAATAATAACTAAGGGAGAGATAGTGTGGGAAATTGCAATCAAACATAACTATGCATGAGTGCTAGTTAGTGCATGGAGGGGTTAAGACAACAGAGTTGTAATCCTAGAGTCGGCTAGGTCACACACCCTTCTTCTCTGATGAGGGAGGAAGTGAAGCTTTAACTTCCTGTCACTCACTTTCTTTGCCCCATGTAACTGACCAAGGAAGATGTGCCTAAGCAAGCTCCAACCTTAGATGTGTTCAAAGACATCTTTCTATATTCTACTCAATAGTATTTCCCTGTGTTCTGCTAACTGCGTTGATAATCTGACCTTTGGAATGTTTTGTAAGTAAAGTATTTTAAGCTTACCTAACAGTGCACGGTCTGTTCATAGCAAGAGGGGGTAGAAAGAGAGACACACTGTATACAACTAAATGGGATAAAAGGGTCTAACAGCCTGTATTCCTAATGCTATACTGCTGCTTCACTTTGTGACTTTACTGAGGACTCTTTTCTGCTGGAGAGCTAGTTTAGCCCAGCATTTTGAATCCAGGCACCCAGATGATTCTTTTGTTATTTATCTCACCCACAAGGGTCACAGGGATTCACATTTCCCTCCCACAGATAGATGGATGGATAGATATGTAGTTTAAGCTGCTGTAGGATAGCCTTTTCTCAGATCTGTATCTTGGATAACACATAACTCCATTGCCTATAGGAAGTTTCAGTTTTGAAATATGCAAACAGTATATCATCTCCAAATTATGATTTATGCAAATAATGTATGTATACCAGTGAAGCCTCAGTCTCCTTACATGATCATATCTTTGTCATAGTAGTTTAGGATAATGAAACTTTTGCTAACAACTAATTGAAGGTTGCTACAGTATCTGCAAGTTTGCTATTTGTCACAGGGATTTTATATATATATATATATATATATATATATATATATATATATATAGGTAAAGGTAAAGGTACCCCTGCCCGTACGGGCCAGTCTTGGCAGACTCTAGGGTTGTGTGCCCATCTCACTCAAGAGGCCAGGGGCCAGCGCTGTCCGGAGACACTTCCGGGTCACGTGGCCAGCGTGACATCGCTGCTCTGGCGAGCCAGAGCCGCACACGGAACGCCCTTTACCTTCCCGCTAGTAAGCGGTCCCTATTTATCTACTTGCACTTTGATGTGCTTTTGAACTGCTAGGTTGGCAGGCGCTGGGACCGAGCGACGGGAGCGCACCCCGCTGCGGGGATTCGAACCGCCAACCTTTCGATTGGCAAGCCCTAGGCGCTGAGGCTTTTACCCACAGCCCCACCCACGTCCCACTATATATATATATATATATATGCTTTCGTAGATTTTCACGGGTACAGGAATGCAGGTTTTGGTGTCCTCGGGTGTCTTCCCGTGTAAAAGTTGGGGTGTCTAGGCGACGTTTCGACGAGGTCTCACTCGTCATCTTCAGGCTGGTGCTTTCGGCTTCTTGTTACTGGAACAGAGCAGGATCTCAGTGTTTGAGTTCCTATAAATACTGTTGAGGAGGTGTGGTGTATAGCCTCCAATGTTCTGGGCAGAGAGGAGGTTCCCAGGCTAGTGTGCCTTTTCTTCTTTTGTTCCTTAATTACTTGAGGGATATCTTGAGTGATTTCTTGAGTGATTTCCTGAATCCCACTTAGGTGGGTCATTAGGTGTGGATTAGTTGCTAAAGCCTTCGTGTCTTGAACTCTTGAACTTTGTGAAGAGTTTTTCTGAGAAGATGGCTGTACTGCACTTGGTTGTGCTCTGGCTTGGCTTCGTGTATAGGGGCGAGCTATGGTTTTTTGGCCTGTGCCAGCCAGATCTGTGTAGGGATTGCAGGGGGGTGCAGCATCCGGAGGTGCCACCCTGGTTTGGCTACTGGATGGTGTCTGTAATTTATCTGTGGAGAGGGTCTGGGTTTGGGTCTGGTGTGGTTGATTGGTGATGGCGTTCTGTGTGCCTCTGGATCTGGTGTCAGATTTTGTGGGGAGGGCTAATTTCCAGATGTCTGGCAAGCGGGATGTGTCGTCACGCTTGTTCATGTTGTGAGGGTGTTTCTCTATCTCGATGGCTTCCATGATTATTCTCTTGTGGTGATGTTCCATGTTAAAGAGCAATTTGGAATCTGCAAAATTAATTTCGTGTCCTGTTTCTTTCATGTGTTGGAAAAGAGAGGAAGTTTTTTCTTCTTTTTTGACGGCATTCTTGTGTTCTGCGATCCGTGCATTTATTCGTCTGTTTGTTTGTCCAATGTACGTGGCTGGGCAGACTTTGCAGGGTATTTCCTCTTTAACATGGAACATCACCACAAGAGAATAATCATGGAAGCCATCGAGATAGAGAAACACCCTCACAACATGAACAAGCGTGACGACACATCCCGCTTGCCAGACATCTGGAAATTAGCCCTCCCCACAAAATCTGACACCAGATCCAGAGGCACACAGAACGCCATCACCAATCAACCACACCAGACCCAAACCCAGACCCTCTCCACAGATAAATTACAGACACCATCCAGTAGCCAAACCAGGGTGGCACCTCCGGATGCTGCACCCCCCTGCAATCCCTACACAGATCTGGCTGGCACAGGCCACAAAACCACAGCTCGCCCCTATACACGAAGCCAAGCCAGAGCACAACCAAGTGCAGTACAGCCATCTTCTCAGAAAAACTCTTCACAAAGTTCAAGAGTTCAAGACACGAAGGCTTTAGCAACTAATCCACACCTAATGACCCACCTAAGTGGGATTCAGGAAATCACTCAAGAAATCACTCAAGATATCCCTCAAGTAATTAAGGAACAAAAGAAGAAAAGGCACACTAGCCTGGGAACCTCCTCTCTGCCCAGAACATTGGAGGCTATACACCACACCTCCTCAACAGTATTTATAGGAACTCAAACACTGAGATCCTGCTCTGTTCCAGTAACAAGAAGCCGAAAGCACCAGCCTGAAGATGACGAGTGAGACCTCGTCGAAACGTCGCCTAGACACCCCAACTTTTACACGGGAAGACACCCGAGGACACCAAAACCTGCATATATATATATATATATATATATATATATGCAATTGATGTGAGGTTTCTACATGAATGATTAATCTAGGATTAAGGATGAATAACTCATTAGATAGGCTACAAATCAGTCTTTTCAATAAAAGTTAAATAAAGGATATGGTATCACATAGTCTCATGGAGGCAATGGAATTCATGAAATAGCCGTGGATTACTCTCTGTACATTCACTTGGGTATCACTGAGAAGCCAAAGGTTTTAGGTCTGGGCTGTTGAAGTGCAAATGCAACAGGAAAGGTTCTTTAACTTTACTACAAATCTTAACAAAAGGAAGTTCAGCATGTGGGACACCTGAGTAAGAGAAAAGGGTCTCTATTTGGCTGTAAGCCGTATGGCTGCTGAGCAGGCTTGCAGATGTACAAGGGGGGAGCAGTGAGATAGAAGACAACGCTGCAGAAGGAATGCAGAAGGCAGGAACAGATTTAAGGTTTGAGATGTGACTACATCTCACATTGGGATGGAGCTAAATTCATAAGAATGAATCAGTAAGTAGCATGGGTTATCATATTATGGACCTCCAGATCTTCTGGTTGAAGAAAAATATGTAGGTAATAGGAGCTCCAGATGTTGCTGAATTACAACTCCCCATCATCTCTGACCATTTTGACAAGGGCTGATGGGAATTGCAGTCCAACAACATCCATGGCATAGGCTTCCCTTGTTCTAAAAGCCATTTTCTCAAAACCTGAGTTGAGAATCATTTGCTATTTGGCTAATTGCTCAACTTATTCTCTGTATTATGGACATGGTGTCACAATGAAGGTCTCTTTTTGTCTACTGGCATGCCCCACTTGTTGTACTGGCTTTTTATATGAGTTGATGGACATGATATTTCAGAGCAGACATTTGACTAAACCTAGTCTGATTGGGGGTGATGATGAGATCACTGAAATGCTGCAGTATACAGGTATGCAAAATAAAATAAAAAAATGCAGACTATCATACAACAAATGCCCTAGTTTGTGGTTGTATGTGTGGTGTAGTGGTTAAGAGCGGTAGACTTGTAATCTGGTGAACCGGGTTCATGTCTCCGCTCCTCCACATGCAGCTGCTGGGTGACCTTGGGCTAGTCACACTTCTTTGAAGTCTCTCAGCCCATTTACTTAACAGTGTTTGTTGTTGGGAGGAAGGGAAAGGAGACTGTTAGCCGCTTTGACACTCCTTTGGGAAGTGATAAAGTGGGATATCAAATCCAAACTCTTCTTGTTCTGTATTTGAATGACTTTCTGTTAACCTAAAAAAAAAGTATGATAGGTGAACTGTCAGAAAAGCAGCTACTGTAGAAATCAAATTGTTTCCACCTGTATTCCTCCGCCCTCATGAACATGCTACTTCTCTCTGTGTCTCTACATGTGTCCTCAACTCATCCGATCACACTGAAAACCCCTTTGTGTTCAGGCCTGTCCATCACGGCATAGGTACCATTGAGAGCTATTAGCTCAACAGGTATCCAATCAGAACCAGTATCTAACAGGAGCAGCTTAATCTGACATTCTCTGGCTGCCAAAGGGGGAGCCATTAGAACCTATTACATTTAAAAAGAAACTTTTGCTGAGCACAATAGGGGGTTCAATATGATTAAATGCTCCCCTGGGGTTCCTTAAAGTGGATCCCAAAGCACTGGATAGTTTCCTTGCTTTTTGCCCTTTGGTTCCCCCTTCCTCCCCCTCCCAGAAGGCAATGTTGAGAGTTAAAGTGGATAATTAGGCTCATATGCTGATTATTTTATGAAAGGGCCTCTCACCTATTCTGCTCTCTTGATATTTCTCATCTCTTAGGGCCAGCCCAGACAGGGCAGTAACAGTTCCCAAGGTCTATTTATGAAAGTCATGCAGAAAGAGGAGTTTGATTTTCACAGAAGCTTGGAAGTTGCCTTGTACCAGGTCACTTAGCCCTGTGTCTGGCCTGAAAAGGCTTTTTAGGGTCACAAGCAGAACATATCTTCCATCACTTTGTAAGAGCACAATACTGACCATGGCTGGATCTACATGGATCTTTTAAACGTTATTAAAACAATATTAGATATATCATTCTATAATGTCACCTTACCTTTAACATGCAGTTTCCCAATTGCTGGTGGCTCGTTGCTCTGCAGCGCCCTCTGGTGTCACATTTTAACAACACATTATTAACGTTATAAACCATGAGTGTAGATCTGCCCCAAGTCCACTCATCAGTCCTAGGTTGCGATCTAAATGATCCTTCTAACTCGAGGTGCCAGGCCCCAAACCTGGGATTTCCTGCATGCAAAACAGGTGTTCTGCTACTGAACCAGGGCCCTTTCCCTGCAAAGGCAATGGAGTCATTCCTGAGCCTTTCTCTTAATTTCTACCATCTTCTGTCTCTGTTTACATACTGCGCAACTGAGGTAACTCCTGGTATTTTATTCCAACTTGGAGGGGCAGGAAAGCTCAGAGAAGAGGGATGCAGGGAAGTTGCACAGAAAAGAAATCTGTTGTACTTGGTCCTCCTGGAAGGCTTCCCTTAAGCATCTGGTTGGCCACTGTTCAGAGAGGATACGGGAACAGGGGGTCCTTTTGCTTAATCTAGCAGGCCTTTTCTAATAATATTCTGATCTAATGAGGATAGTGCTTAGTAGCAAGCACTGTCCATGTATCTCTTTCCTGATTACATTATATAAACCCCACATTCCCATTTTCTATGTTTTGGGGAAATGATTAACTGCTGCAACTGCATCTAGTTTTTCCTTTGACTTGATGGCAGATCTGCGATTCAATAATGTTTCAAACCAGGGGTTGGCAAGGTTTACCTCACCTGGGCTGGTTCACCCCAGCGGAGATTCCTCCATTGGCCAGATTGTGTGACGCCAACAATTTCTGGCATCTGTGTTTGCGCAGACACAATTTCCGGTGGGGAGGTTCAGGGGTGGCTCGTGGGCTGATTAAATGACCCCTGTGGGCCTCTTGTGGCCCATAGGCCTTAGGTTGCCACCCCCTGTTTTAGATGCTGTGCCTAGCTAGTGTGAGCACCCTAAAAGCAGTAACCGTACTTAAGTGCATCGACACATGCATTGAGAAATCTGAGGGAAAGCAGCCATGCTGGGTGTGGGTATAGGAATAGCATGAAAATGCTAAAGAGCCACAAGTAGAGCTGGAAGAGCAGCAGCCTGCATGGACGCACACATTTTTCTCATCCCTATCATACAAATTGAGCTGAAGGGCAGCAAAGCACTGTGAGCTGTTCATTAGAGATTCATATTCAGAAGCCAGGTGCCCTGCCCTCCATGAATAATGTAGGGCCCCTCTCTCCACCTCCCCCCACATGTCTTGCCCACTAAGGCTGTATCTGAACCTTCTACACTATTAATTGAGACATGCTTTGTGATCTGCCTTGAAGGCATCTGTATGTTTTGAATATATTTATCGGAAAAGGGCAGATTGGTTGTTACGTTCGCATGAGAGTACAATTTTTTTTTTTAATAAGTATGGTTAAGCAGCAGTTAAGAATTGGAGTTTGCCTTGAAATACTTTTTTTACAGGCACTGGATTATAGGTTGAGATCGTAACAAATACTTTGCATTGGTCGTGTAGCTTGGACCTCCAATGGTAACAAATGCTACAGATGTTTGGCCTTTTTTTTTTTTTTAAGACAGCATTGGTTGAAATGCACGTGAAAAAAGAAATGACCCAAGTCACTCTGGAGTGGAGTATGTCTGAAAGTTTCACAAGTACAGACAGGTTCCCTGTTGCCATCTACTGCTTTAATCACCCCAAATCTCCAGTGCTGGGTGCATCTAATTGCTTATATTGCTTTCTTGGTTCCCTTCTTTTGCTTCTAACTCTCCATCTTTCCAAATAGCCATGAAAGCCAAGGAGGGATCAAAGGATAAAAAGGCACATGTGCTTATGAACAAAACAATTTTCTATCCGAAAATTCAATCAAGGTTCTTTTAATCAGGACATAAATCTTTCAGACACACATCACAAAACTTACAGCTAACCTGATTGCCATTGGAATCTTTTTTCATTTTTTTTTTGGTAGATTTTCTACAATTACAGCCTATTGGGGAGACACAAGTGAGGGAAAGGGGAGTTATCTCAGGACAGAAGAGAGCCCCTGTAAAAGCACTTTTAAAGATGATGAACTATACTTTTCGTTTATTTAAGTCTGGGGTTTCAATCCTTTGGGGAGGGAATGAGATGAAATTGGTCTCTGGCAATCAATAAAACGAAATTTTCTTTTAACAGATACACTATAAACACTGAATCAACCGTCCTCCACCTACCTACAAAAAATGCCTTGCGATTTGCTGTTATTTAATGGTGGATGAAGAGTTCACAATAGTAAGTATGCTCATTTTAAGGAGCAGCTCTGTCTGCTTGATGAGTGAGGATATACAGTATATGGAACAATCTAGATTTGATCCTGCTCCATTGTTGCAAACCCACTCCATAAAGATCAGATTTTGTATCAAATTCGTTTAAAAACCTGTAGCAATTCTTGGGCCAATTTACAGGCTGTTTTGTGCACTAATGTGTGAGGATCACATGGACGCTAATATTGCATGATTCCTGCTTTTCCCTTTGTTTACACTTACATATAATGTATTCTTGCTTTCTTAGAGGTTGCCAGCACTGATAGCTGTCCTATTTTGATTGATTGTCTCCATTCATCTTGGCGGCTGACAGAGTGTTTGACCCTTAACTTGAAGTTTCATTGGTTGTCATTTTGTTTCCAGATTCCGTTCAGGTTTCCTGCACTGAATGGCTTTTAAAAAAGATGAGATAAAATTATGGAGGACAATGCTACCAATGGTTCTTAACCACAATGGCCATGTTCTACCTCCACTGCTAGAGGAATTATGTCTTGGCACACCAGTTGCTGGGAATTTCAGGCTTCCCACAGGCATGTGTTTGGCCACTGTGAGAACAGGATGCTGAACTAGATGGTCCATTGCCCTGATGCAGCAGGCATGACTTACGCTCTTATGTTTTTAAAAGACTTTGAACAATGGTTGTGGCTGTCTTAAGTAGTGTCTTCTTCAATATGGTCGTACTCCAGATTCCTCAACCCTGTGAAGTACAGCTGGTGGTACCCAGACTTAGGACTTTTCTGTGGGATGCCTTCGCAATTGAGGTGCATGAGATCCCACTGCTTTTCACTTCATTCAAGTGGTTGGGAAAACCACTTGAATGAAGCATTCTTGCTGAACATTCTCTTGATTTATGTCTGACATTGCCTTAGTTTGATGGCTGCTTTAGAAGTGATTGTTGCGGTTTGTTCATTATGTTAATTGTTTTTGGTCTTATGGTTGTGACTAGGAATGGGGACTGTAACATATGTTTCAAATACTGTATGATATTGTGATCTGTTAGCCACGTTTGAAAAATGGACAGGATTTGTTGATATTATTATCATTATTTGGCAATGAATTGGACGCATGGTACAAGAAAGCCGATGTCACACTCTTTTATTTCACTTCACTTCATGATTGTCATAAGGGAATCTTTGTGTTGTATGTACAGACTATGTAGGGAGTGGCAATGATCTTAATACTAATCATGTTGTTCGGACAGAGACACAAATAATGGACTACCGGGAGAAATTGTCTAGAGAGGGGTTAAAAATAGAGTAATAAAACATATCCCCTAGCGACTGGCTTGCATGGCTTCTTGGACCATTTCAAATTAGCTCAAGAAATTATTTTTTAATGACTCTCTCTATCTTGGGTGAAACAGGAGGGGGGGGGAATGATCTGAGTAGAACTTATAAAAATAATAATAACAGCAACCCCTGCAGGAGGAAATAAAGGTCTAAAGGAACATGTTATGCTTTAGAATTGATTAGTTTAGGATTCCTATGCAGTATGTACTAAATCTTTCCAGCCTATATATTATGTGATGCAATAGTGTTTGTAAAAATTCTGCAAAGTTCCCATCTCTCTTCCCCACTCAATACCTTTCTGGTGTTAATTCAAATACGGCAAGCGGCAAGTGTTCCAGAATTGAATTAGCTCTGGGCCAGTTCCAATCCAAAAGTGCAGCGCTCATTAAAAACCTAGTATGTTAGCCCAGTCTTCTTTTTGACATTGTACGTTTCCCCATAGGACACAATTTTCATGTATGTGATATAAATCACACAGCGTTCGGAATGTATGGTGTTAAGTTAAATGGAATCCTGTATGTTTGTACTGTGTGGTCAAGCACTTCTGAATTTCTCTATTTTGTATTTCTGTGTGTGCTTAAACTTTAGGGGTGAAATTCAACGTTGTACCAAAGTGACTGTTCTGCCATTGCAAGCATCCAGTCCCTCCCCCCCACGTACTGTTCCAGGGGTTCCTTGAACCCCCTCTCAAGCCAATTTTGGAAGCTGTGCAGGGGGAGAATGGGGGCATTGCTATCATCACCTTTAGTAACCAATGATATCTCCTTCAAAGTATTATAGAGCAGTAGAGTTGGAAAGGACCACAAGGGCCATATAGTCCAACGGCCTGCAATGCGGGAACCTTTTGCCCAACATGGGGCTCAGACCCATGACCTTGAGATTAAGAGCCTCATACTCTAACAGCAGAGCTTCAAAGGAGCAAGCACTATCTGTGGTACTCTGATGAGTGGGTTATGCAAAAATCTGCTCTAAATCTGGATTGATCCCAAGGTTGCTGGGATATGAAGAGGGATGAAAACTACCCAAAGGTGTCAGGAATGTCACAGGATGCTTTCAGACTAATGTGTGAAATTTGTTAAATGTGTGAAATTTGAAGTGGAACCACCTCAAAATGCAGACTATTTGACTTCAATTAAGCATATTTCTAAAGCAAACATTTGGCTATTAAGTAAAGATCACAAACTAGGCTGATAATAACCCAGAATCAACCAATGAGCCAGTTATCACCTAGTAAATCTGTATTACTGTGGGGTTTTTTGTGGCATCAGCATTTAAATGTTAGATTCAGAGTTACCACCTGCAGACAAAAGTGTATTATGGAAAGTCATATGCAATCTGAATTAATTATCAGCTGCTAATAGCGAGTGATTGATAGCAAGTGGGATCAAGCATTTTGTTTGCAAAATACTAGAGCTGAGTGTAATATGCAGTTTGAAAACAAACCAAATAAAACATTTTGTCATGGCACACACACTACTGTGGTACAATATATCTGTGTTTAAAAAGCAGAGATGATACATTTGTCGACGCAGCAGATAGTTAACACCATGTGAAATTCTAGTTCAGGGCATAACTAGTTCAAGGCTGTCTCTAAACACCAGTGAACTGTATGTGGTCAACAGGAGCCGGAGTCTTCTTCTTCTTTGGCGATCACTCGTAGTTGAGTAAGATTGTCTTCCATAAACATGATTTTAACAATGAGTCCGTAAGTGACTGTTGAGGCCAATTCTGGATCCACATGTCCTTCCACAGTGGGGACATTGGTTTCTGGGTGGGAGTTGATCACAGTGTGGATTTGCCAAGCGTGCCTTCCTCTTAGCACATTTCTCCCTTGCGTCCTGAGTTCGAGTGTCTTCAAAGCCCATGATACCTTTGGTAAAGGCTGTTCTCCAACTGGAGCACTCACAGGCCAGTGTTTCCCCGTTGTCAGTGTTTATACTACATTTTTAAAGATTTGCCTTGAGACAGTCTTTAAACCTCTTTTGTTGACCACTAGCATTATGCTTTCCATTTTTAAGTTTGGAATAGAGTAGTTGCTTTGGAAGACAATCATCAGGCATCCGCACAACATGACTAGTCCTACAAAGTTGATGTTGAAGAATCATTGCTTCAACACTGGTGATCTTTGCTTCTTCCTGTACACTGGTATTAGTTCACCTGTCTTCCCAAGTGATGTGTAAAATTTTTCGGAGACACCAATGATGGAATCTTTCGAGAGGTTGGAGATGGCGTTCATAGGTGGTCCATGTTTCACAAGCATATAGTAAGGTTGGTAGTACAATAGCTTTGTAAACAAGCATTTTGGTTTTCCTGCGAGTGTCCCGGTCCTCAAACACTCTGCACTTCAATTGGGAGAAAGCCGCACTTGCGGAGCTCAAGTGATGCTGGATTTCAGCATCAATGTTGGCCCTTGTGGAAAGATAACTGCCCAGGTAGGGGAAGTGATCGACATTTTCCAACGTTACACCATTGAGTTGGATTTGTGGTGCTGCAGAGGGGTTAGGAGTACAGTGATGTTATCACTTTAATTGTATTCTGATTGCGGTCATAGATAGAAAACGGGAATGAATGCATCATTGCCTAAAGGTAAAGGTAAAGGTACCCCTGCCCGTACAGGCCAGTCGTGTCCAACTCCAGGGTTGTGTGCCCATCTCACTTAAGAGGCCGGGGGCCAGCGCTGTCCAGAGACACTTCCGGGTCACGTGGCCAGCATGACAAAGCTGCTCTGGCGAGCCAGCATCAGCGCAGCACACGGAAACGCCGTTTACCTTCCCGCTATAAAGCGGTCCCTATTTATCTACTTGCACTTAGGGGTGCTTTCGAACTGCTAGGTGGGCAGGAGCTGGGACCAAAAGACGGGAGCTCACCCCGCTGCGGGGATTCAAACTGCCGACCATGCGATCAGCAAGCCCTAGGCACTGAGGTTTTACCCACAGCGCCACCCGCATCCCCATTGCAATTATTTTTGATATTATATCTGGCCACTGATTGTTTTATGATTTTAATTCTATTGTATATTTTGGATTTGGTTTGTATTTTTAAATTTATTTCACATTGCCTGGATATGTTTGCAATGCAGGTGGTATTTAAAGTTTTAAATTGTTTCATTTAACAAATGAATGTGTGTATGTGTGTGTTTCATTTGTGCATACAAAACAGTGGTGCTGTTCAAATGATTACACTTCCAACTCCTTGCAATCAGCCATATTAAACTATGTCTATAGGTCCTAACTTGAGATGGCCCCAAGGGAGGTGGCAGTGATTGCTTTGCAATAGGAGTCTTCTCTATCTCAGATTGCTCAACATCTGGATGGAAATCAGTCCAATGATAATATGATAAGCACATCATTAACACAATCCAGAATGAGCAATTTTCATATTAATAGCTTTCTTGCAAATTAATGAAAACACAATTCAACACACTGTAGTGGGGACATCACTTAAAGTACATCACAATTGCTGACATGCAAGGAGACTGTTAATAAAGTAGAACCTAGTATACTGTATCCATTCCAACCGTATGAACGGGGACTTTTATATTAACCCCTATCAAAGATGAACTTCTCGTTAAGTCCTCCTCTTGACCACAAACTTGACATGAGCCAACAGTGTGACGCGGCAGCTAAAAAAGCCAATGCAATTCTGGGCTGCATCAATAGGAGTATAGCATCTAGATCAAGGGAAATAATAGTGCCACTGTATTCTGCTCTGGTCAGACCTCACCTGGAGTACTGTGTCCAGTTCTGGGCACCACAGTTCAAGAAGGACACTGACAAACTGGAACGTGTCCAGAGGAGGGCAACCAAAATGGTCAAAGGCCTGGAAACGATGCCTTATGAGGAACGGCTAAGGGAGCTGGGCATGTTTAGCCTGGAGAAGAGGAGGTTAAGGGGTGATATGATAGCCATGTTCAAATATATAAAAGGATGTCACATAGAGGAGGGAGAAAGGTTGTTTTCTGCTGCTCCAGAGAAGCGGACACGGAGCAATGGATCCAAACTACAAGAAAGAAGATTCCATCTAAACATTAGGAAGAACTTCCTGACAGTAAGAGCTGTTCGACAGTGGAATTTGCTGCCAAGGAGTGTGGTGGAGTCTTCTTCTTTGGAGGTCTTTAAGCAGAGGCTTGACAACCATATGTCAGGAGTGCTCTGATGGTGTTTCCTGCTTGGCAGGGGGTTGGACTCGATGGCCCTTGTGGTCTCTTCCAACTCTATGATTCTATGATTCTATGATCTATTCTTTGGAACTGTTGCAAGAGTGCAGTTTGAAAATTAAGCTCTTTGGAATCAGATTTTGTCTGAAACCTGTGAATTTTTCACTTTCCTCATGGGCCCTCTTGATAGAATAGGAACTCTTCCTTTATGGAGGTTTCCACACATGTGCACTATGGCTCTATGTGTAAAGCAGTACATCTTATGAATGTGGCCATGCCATCAAACCTCATTTACTGCTGAAATGGGCAAGCCTGACTGGTTAGCCTTGATTAGCTTAAGAACCTATCAAGAAATTAAATTGGGGTGGGGGTGGGTTAGAGAAGACCAGATCCTCACTGGCCCTTTACATTATTTGATGGGGTTCTTCTGCCATGCACTCTATACTAGTTTTCTCATTCAGTGAGAAATTTCTGAATTTCATTGAAGACCTGATGCATGTGCCCTCCAAGGCTGCTGCAATGGCCCAGCAGCTCTCTGAATGCCTTCCTAAGACTGTGGTTCACCGCACCACCTGTCTGTGGCCAAGTGAATTGCAGTGTAAAACACTTTTGCATTTTATAATATAGTAAGATATATTCATATTTGGTGAATATATTTGTAAAGGAAATCACTAGACGTACAATTTTAGAATTGCTAGTTAATATATGTTACTCTATGTTTCCAGATATTGAAAATAAGCTAGAAGATATGCTCTAGACTAGGCACCCCAAACTCAGGCCACAGGTGTTTTGGGACTACAACTCCCATAATCCCTAGCTAACAGGAACAGTGGTCAGGTATGATGGGAACTGTAGTCCCAAAACATCTGGAGCTTTGAGTCTGGGGGTGCCTGCTTTAGCTGCTGTCTGCTTTTCTCCCTAAAACACCATGGCTTGCTACACTGTTTCCAAAATGATGTGATATACAGTATAGAGAGAGGGAGAGAGGGAGGGATGGCAAGGCTAAATTACTGTGAAAACAACATTTGCATAATGTGTTGGTCATGCTGCTTACATTTCCCTTTGGAAACATTTGTGCTGTTAAATAATTATGTAATTTCAAAATAGATGGCTGGCTGCAAAGGATATATCTTCAGGTGCCTTGTAGGAATTAAACAGATGCTTAAGCAAGGACACAGAAAATAAAGGATTTGACTACCTACTGTGATATCACACCAGTTCTGAAAAAGCTGTATTGGCTGACTATATGCTACTTACCCAAGTTCAGAGCACTTACATTGTATTGATATATAAAGTCCTATTATTACAACTCAGCACCTAAATATCTGATAGCCTGTGGGTACAGAAGAAGATGCTCTAATATATTAAGACCTGTGGGAGAAGCCGTCTTGACAGTTAACTAACATGTCATAAGGCCTTCTCTGTAGTGGCACCATGCTTATGGAATTCCCTACCTTTTCAGATATGGCTGTCACCAATAAAATGATTTTGCCTGATGCCTAAAGCTATTTAATGAAGATGCCAGGTGAGCCTCCCTGGGGAGAGCATTCCACAAACGGGGAGCCACCACAGAAAAGGCCTGTTCTTGTGTTTCCACCCTCTGGACCTCTCATGGATAATAATTAGACAGTCTGGGTTGGTTCATATACGGAGAGGCTGTCCTTGAGGTACTGCAGTCCTGAGCTGTTTAAGGCTTTATAAGTCAAAACCAGCACTTTGAATTGAACCAGTGCTTTTTTCTACATACCCTGCATACATTTTGTGAATCTAAAAGGAGAAGAAACTATTTTTTTTAAAAAGTTTCTTCTCTAGCATGGAAAATCATCAGTTCCATTGCTACCCCTGATGGTGGCCTCATTTCCTGTCACGGTTTTTCCCGAGTCTCAGACGGAAGTGAGCATTTAATGTGTGAAGTAGGAGTTGGAATCTAGAACAGTGATCAGTCAGTTTCATTGTATTTACTGTATTTATTTTTCCCAATTTGAACTCTAAAATGGTGGTTTTTCCTGAGTCAAAATGAGAGTATTTCTAAACATTTTTAAAGAAAAAAAGCACTGAATTGAACCCAGAAACTAATTGGTAGCCACTGCAATCAGATCAGGATTGGTGTTACATTTTGTCACAAAGCTTTCAAAGACGGTAGAAATTTTTGATTTATTGATAGGTATGATGATTACAGAAGCATTTTATAAATATATAAAAAAGAAAATGGCACTTTTAAAGTTTCAAGTGTTAACTGGAAGTTTTGAAATAGCAAAGTTTCTAGTGATGTTGCCATATATTGTCAATCAGTGGTTTTTCATTTCCTAAATAAAATGCATTTTTGACAGTCAGAATTCTGGACCACCAGTCTTTTGTTTCAGATCTCATGTCAACTGAATAAAATGTCAGTGAATAATGCCTTCATGCTTACATAAATGCCAGAGACGAGGGAAAACAATAATTTTATTTTATAATTATCTTTTAAAGGAAAAATAAATGTTGAAATGAAAACAGCATGTTTATTTCCAACGCAAGAAACACTGATCCTGTGACAACCCCTTATTAGAATATCTTCCCTGCTATTATCATACCAGATGATTGATAGGTCACAAGCCAAAACATTATGTCCCACGGGAACTATTGGAGCTGAGTGAATTTCACACCCTATTAATTCTGATATGTTGAACTCTTCCCAATCTTGACTGTGTTCATCATTAGCTTCCAATTCAAAAAAGTCCTTCCAGTTCAAAATTATGTGGTCAAATTTATTTCCATAGCTCTTGATTATAATATGTACCTTTTTACAAAACCTGCGTCTTTGCTTTGGGGTGCTACAGCCTCAGTTGCTTAGATAAATACACCAGTTATACGAATAACACTGGTCAACAACAAATTTGTTGTCTGCATTTTTTCAGCTGATTTAGGACGAATCTGATGCGCTGAATGCAAAAATCACATTGGTTTTGCTCAATCAGGTCAAGTTTTTGAGCTATAGCCACATGTCTTTTTTTACGTTTTTGTTCACATGTACGCTTGTGTGGAGCATTTTAGAAGAAGTTGGTGGGGGTAAAATGCCTTGTCAAATAATTGTTTTGATTGGAAATGATTATTTTAATGACAAGAAGTATTCAGGTCCGATAGTTCTGGGTGATTATGTCGAAAAGGGATCAGTTTGAAGTCATAAAACCTCGAAATCTTCCATAAATTGGTCCAGCAAAGCATAAAGTTGGGGGGATCAAAACTAAGTTAATGGGGCAGCCGCCCCACGAAGTATCCTGATCTTCAATCAGCACGTCGTCCTGTAGCTCATTGTGATGAAATCCAGTCCCTATCTTCGGAGAACTTCCTGACATTAGTGACAAAGATGCCTCCAGAGTTGAAGGACATGAAGAAGAAGTGGTTCTTGAAGATGATGCTCCACATCCATTTTCCCAAAAGGAGTTGAATGATCTAGTTCACGACCTCAGCTTGTCAAAGGACTCTGCCAAACTGTTGGCATCCAGATTGAAGGAAAAAACCTCCTCTCTGACAGTGCTCGCATCAGCTTCTTCCGCAACAGGCATCAAGAGTACCTCCGTTTTTTCTCGGAAGAGAAGGACTTGGTGTACTGTGCAGATATTGCGCAGCTTCTGCTCAAGCTTGGAGTGCCACAGTACGAACCCCTATTGCAAAACCCCTTTGTTTATCAGATTTGGATTTTTCCTGTACCTGATGGTATTGGAACCAATCTGAAACATACTGTCTTATTTCCTTGAAGCTTTTTAATTTTAGTTGGTTGTCTTCTTCCTTTAGAAGTGTTTTATATGTTGGCCAAATTTCCTGAGTATTTTTCCTTTTTACCACGGAGGCTTCAATTGGGGAAGTCCACCACGGGACTTTGGGGTCCAACAGGTCTTTATATTTCTCCCAGACTGCAAGATTTCCTAATTATATGATTCGTGAAGTTTTTATGGATTTTGGCTTTTCCATATATCAGGTAAGCATGCCATCCCAAACGATTATAGAAGTCCTCCAAATCTGGGAGGTCCAGATCCTGCAATGTGCACCAATCCTTCAACCATGTGAAGCAGGCTGCCTCGTAATATAATTTCAGATCGGGTAGGGAAAAGCCTCCTCTGTCCTTTATATCTGTTAAGATCAGACGTTTAATTCTGAGTCTCTTCCCTTCCCATAAAAATTTGGAAATCTCTTTTTGCCATATCTTGAGGCCCTTCCGTCTTTTTAAAAGCTGCACATTGTGTTAAAATATTTAATTTCTTAAACTTATTTTTTTGCTTTTCTTTCACCATGAACACAAGTCAGCATACCTGTGGTTCCCAGGTGGGCTCCCATTCAGGCACTGATCAGCTCTAGAGCTGCTTAGCTTCATGAAGATAGTAGCATTCTGTACCTTCAGAACATATCTTGGGACTGGATTACCAGTCAAGTTTTATTATGGGTTCCAAGCTCCAACTTGCTTCAATCCATTAAAAACTTCACACTTGACCAGTTGTAGAGCATCTGCTTTTCATGCAGAAAGTTCTGCATTCAATCCTCAGTGCCCCCAGGATGAAACCCTGTGTGGACAATCCTGAGCTAGATGGACCCAAGGATCTAGACCTTAAGGCCCCAACATTTGGTTCATCCAAATGTTGGCTCTGGCCCTAATTTTGTTGTTATGTCCATGCTTCCAAGCCTGGAAGGCTCTGTTCCAGGCACCACCCACCCAAGTACCAACATTTTTAAAATTTCATTTCAAGAGTTCACAAACTCATGACTGTTGCAGTAGAAGCTACAACTTTTCTCTTCAACTTTCACAGCAGGAAACTGACAGTATTTTGTACTTTGGCTACATAGTGTCATAATGTTAGAGCAAAGTTTTGACTGATACGCAGAAGAGCAGGGCTGATATTATTTCTTGAAATTCCTCTAGATAAAACCTTGAAACCTGGTGCTCTTGAAGAAAGGCAGAAGAACTTATTAGTAGGAATATGTTCTGCACATCAGGCTGAAGAGGTATGACATCTGAAGAAGAATTCCAATCAGCACATTAGTCCAGGCTATGCAGAGCAGATCAGTGCATATCATGACTTGCAAATAATTAATTCCTCAAACAGACCCATCTCTTTGTGGATCCATTTTCTTGAATGTTCCCAGGAAATATTTTAACCCTCCCTTGTTTCTGGGTATATTTGTTTTTCCAGGGAAATGGCAACTATGTCAAGTGGCTCTCCACAATGGCTAATGGTGGGAACTACCACTTATTGGGGTGTGATATAATAATGTCCATGTACTCAGAAACATCAGTATGCCATATAAGCTAGAGGAGAACTTTCAAAAACTTGTGCGATTTCTTCTGAATCCTTATAGTCTCCTAAATATGTTCACCCATCACTAACATGCAAGGTTTGAGAAGGTAGGATAAGAACTTTGCCCTCCCATACATAAAATAGAAATTGTAGATACACAAATAGTAGCCTCCATATATAACCCTGGAATCTTCCCAGAACTTCCTTTATTATTAAGTAGTCACCAGACTTCATATGAAACTTTCCAGTTCAGATGCTATGCATCACCTTGCACTTCTGTTTTGAAATTTTCATTAGGGTCCACATGATTTCTGACAGCATTGCTAGCTATTACAGATATGTCTACTGACAATCTTTAACACTGTTTTTAAAGTTATGTGTGAAGAACGGGTATTATCATTGCTCTCAGTATGGAATACCCTTGTCCACATAACTGATATATACCAATATTACAATGCCAATCTAGCCATAGCGACAGGGAAAGCTGGGTGTAGTGTATGGAAGAGTGAAAAGGGATTCATTTTCCAGGTTAAACCCATTCCCTCTGATTATAAAAAAGCCTTGGCAGTCCGGAATGACCTCTTTCTCCCCTCCCCATCCCACTAGGGTGGTAGATAATAATGACTATGTCTTGTCAACACACAGCTTTACACTTGTGCAACAGAACTCCCCCAATCTGTTCCTCTGCACGTGCCCTACACCCTCTCCATGTCTGCTCCATAGGTTAGGGAATCCCTAGAACAGATTTAGGTGGCATACAGTAGAAGGAGAGGAGAGGAAGTTCCATTATGCAAGTGTAAATCCTTGCACTGATGGAATGTATTGGTTTTGCTTTTGGAAGGCTGCTCTCTCCCCAAACCATCATATAATCATACCCTCTGATTAAAAGCTAGTCCTTCCAGCCATAATGGATCTTTTCCTCTGCAAACTCTCCCAAACCAGTGTTTGCTTTTCTTTCCCTTTCATGCCTCTCTTGTTTTATGGTGTTATGGTAAGCTTAGAGATGTTATTTTCACTTTTTACAGATGTTTCTCCACGGCATTTTTTAAATGCTTGGATTGCTGAAGTGCTTCAGGTATCCCTGCTTTGGTTTGCATCATCTCACAGAGATCTTGCTTCATCGCTGACAAACCAAAAATATCTCCTTTGCGCACAATCTCTTTAAGAGTCAAGTTTAGGAGTCCAAAGATTGAGATAGACATGTGAGTATACAGGAAGAAACAGTTTCACTTGTGTAGCACAGGCCAGTGTGCATGGGTGGGCCTCATGTCCTCAGGGTTTAAACAGTCCTGACTCCAGATGAACTAGTATCATAAGTGTAAGTCAGCCTGCAGTTATTATTCCAGTCTAAGCGTTCTGTCCAGGGCTTTTCCCAGTGACTTGCAACAAAAAATAGTTGAGTTATGGAGAAGCATCCATTGTGTGCTGATCTTCTCACATATCCAATACTCTCAACTTCAGAGTTTACCAGTGACATTTAGATGTCTGCATTTCTTCTTCTCTTCAGATGGAGAAAATGTTACACCAGCACAGTAGGAGCCACATCTAATTCACAGATCTAGAATCACAGGTATCGAGTTTTATTGCCGTCAGAACAATAAAAGTCATATTTCACCAGTGAACTCTTGTCCTTCTGATGGTGCAATGGGGAAACTTCATGGACCGATTAAGGGTTTAGGGAAGACACTTACTGGAGACAGAGGATGGGAAATCTATCTTCATAATATCAACAGCTCTTGCTCTTAGGTCACTGATGTACCCAGTGCGGTGTTTTAACCTTCGCCTCTTCTTGATAGCTTAAGGACTCAGCTGGACTCCATAAGCATGCTTTTTACAAGCAGAGGTTCTAAACCTTGTGCTCTGTGGGACACAAACATCCCTACAGACTACAATTAAAGAGAAATGTGTCAGTAGAATCCGGCCCCTGCAAGTGCTCCAGGGCATCTGTCAGGAGGTGACTAACTAAACACTCCCCTGGGAGTTCTGCTCTTAAAACTGCAGGTCTGGTTTTTTTGTTTTTTGTTTTAACCTTTTCCCTCTCCTCTCAGAGCCAATTTTCCGTTTACATTTGGCACTCAGGGACAAATGCATACTCCCCCCCCCCCCCCAAGTGAGAAAGGCACATGCTTAAATGCCTCAGGTTGAAATAAAGGGATTTAAAAGTGTTTAACTTTGCTGGCTCATGCCCCAAGTGTTTAGTAATCCAGTGATGTACATGCATGTGTGAACTGGTCCACAGAGAGTAGAAATAAATTCCGGCAGCTATTCCTATATTGATTCTTATTGGATTTGCTCCATTGTGAAAAATCTCAGCTCTGAGAAACCTCAATAATGTATAGTAACAAAAGAGATACATAGCCAACTGGGTTGATATCAAATTTAATCTCTGAAGGTAGGGAGAGAAACCTCTGACATCTCTTTCTATTAGATATAGTTACTGTCCCTGGAAATTCACCAGGATTTTTTCTTTTCTTTCTGAAATTTGCACCATTGTATTCATATAATGCTGGAGCATTAACATACTCACTTTCAGCGCCTCAATGAAACATGACAAATTTTTCAATATTGTTAGTTTCAGATTAGGTTGTTACTGAAGACACAACATGAGAGGGGTGATTTGTAAGCAATTGCCTGCCTTTGGGTTTTTTTTTGGAATTTCTAGCATTATACATGCAGAATAGGTTGCCTGATGAATGAGCAAAAAACAAAAGTACCTATAAAATGCTTATTAATATTGTGGAAGTGGTAGGAGCAATCTCTCTTACAACATTTGACCTTCATCCTTATTATACCAAGCTGATGATTTGTTCCAGAAGCAAAACACAAAACCTGCATAACATCTTTCCTACCTTATTGATCCATTCCATTGAGCCTAGAGAAGCATTTTTATCCAGTGGCCCATTAATGTGGCACACACTTAGACATTTATCTGAGGAAGACGGATGATATCATCAGCTGGGCAATAAAACCCCCAATTCGATTTTCCACATTCGAAATAGTGGCATTCCATTTCCTTACCTCGAATAAGGGTGCAGCTAATTATGCTCTACTAATTTCCTTTGCTGTATTAGACTTAGGCAATGTATTTCGAGTGTTACCCATGTGTGTAAATAGTAGAATATTATTATTGGATATGCTGGAGACTAGGCAGCTCTCAGATCTTGCATTTTACTTTCATTGGCAGTTTGAAAGCTTATAACTCTGTTCTGCTTCTGTATAAGGCTTACTCCGTGTTTGTCAGGATTTGTGGGTCTCATCATAGGTCTTAATGTTGCAGTGAAGGTGCCCTACTTTGGAATAATGAGCCCTTGTGGTGACTCTAAAAATAACAATTGTCTTCTGAGAGGCAGGAAGCGTATTTTTCATTCAATGTGTACAGTCTTAGGACACATCTGCTCTCTAAATTATAAATCAATTTTAAACCAGTTTTTACTGTCATTGCTTTCCTTTATATATCTAGGAAATGTAGTTTTGGAATATACAGAGATTCCTTTGTTAAATATTCCTGGCTATTTCACACCAATGATGAGTGATCGTTCCACCATGAGGATTAGAAAGACATGTAACAACTATTCAGTATCTACCCTGGATTTTAAAGCACACACACACACACACACACACAGCCCCTCACCCCACCCCACATAATGTTTCTGTTCCTGTGCCATTTTATAATAGCAGCAGTGACCTTGGCACCAAGCATCTCACAGGATTAATGATCATTTGAAGTTAATGGCCCTTAGCTGCACTTTGGGACATCAGCTCCTCCTAGGTTGTCATTAATCCCCAGAAAATGTGTAGTGCCTAAATCATCTTCACTTAATTAGGTAGCATGAAGCTGCATGTTAATTGCCAAATTATAGGAGCCTAAGAATGGGCAGGTGACTGCAAAGATCAGAAGTATCAGAACACAGCCACCTAATTTGCCACCCTATGAAAGTTGCTAAGTATTACTTCTCACCAGAATTTCCTGAGTAGGTCTAGCTTCCCATCTTTGCTATTCCACCTACATTGTTGGCTTTGTCCATGGGGGTTGGATTATGTACAATTGGTACATGGTAGTAGTAAGCCTAAGGTTGCTGGGGATTTAACAGATTTGCATTTGAGCTTTTCCATTGACCAACTGGGTGTATGTAACTAGAACCATTTTTTAACCCAGCTAGATCAACTATCTGTGAACTCAGTTCTCCATCTAGATCAGGCACTAAGTTGTTGACATGAGGCAAATGAGAACAATCTCATATCTTCCATTGTTTTATAGAAGAGGGTGATGGTTTTTTAGTGTGAAAACTGATTAGTGTCCCCGTTTTGTGCATTTGGGTGAAAAGGACTCTCAGGGCAGCTGAGGCCAGGGGTGGAATCCAGTGCCAATCCAGGATTCACCACAGCACCAGGATGCAGCAGTTGCTTAAAGGTAAAGGGACCCCTGACCATTAGGTCCAGTCGTAACTGACTCTGGGGTTGCGGCACTCATCTCACTTTATTGGCCAAGGGAGCCAGCGTACAGCTTCTGGGTCACGTGGCCAGCATGACTAAGCCACTTCTGGTAAACCAGAGCAGTGCACAGAAACGCCGTTTACCTTCCCGCTGGATCGGTGCCTATTTATCTACTTGCACTTTGATGTACTTTCAAACTGCTAGGTTGGCAGGAAGCAGTTGCTTACATATTCCTAATTTCCTTAGAAGTTTGAAACACTAAAAAAGGGAAGTTTATGCATCCCCAAACTCAAAGGTTTATATGCCCCTGGACCCAAAAATAAACATTGGGATACTGCACGATCACAATAATAATGATTTTTCAAAGTTTCATGCTTCCAGAATATTCACAAATGCATGATGACATAGCATAGTCTCCACACACACACACACACACACACACACACAAAGCTGTATTGATTGATTTGGAGTTTTCTTTTTGCCTCAGGCTTCCCTAAATGCAAAACATAAATTCAAAGATTTTGGTGCCTAAAATACTGCAGTTTTGTGTGTTTCCTCTAATAACTTTTGTAGTTGACCAGGAGGCAATGCTTAAGCAGTGATGCTGATGTTGGAGGGATGGCATGAAGAGTCAGTCACTAAAATTCTCAATGACAGATACCTCCTCCTGCTATCTCAGTTTTCCCCAAAGGCCTGAATTAACAGATCTGCCTTCAAAAGGTGCCAGAGTATTTCCAATGAATCCTATAACTGAGGTGCCAGGACAGAGAAGGCTCTGCCACATGTTGCCACCCAACAGACAATGATAGTTGGTGGCACCATCAACAGAGGCTCTTCTACTGATCTCAAAGCTAGGCTTTAGACATACTACCAAAGATGCATCATCAAATATTTGGGTCTGAAGCCAACCATAGTTGATCTTAAAATGGGCTCAGTAGCATGATTCTTGAAGGATCAGTGCTACGTGGCTCCATCTAAAGGTACCATACGACACCCAAACTGCAGCATTCTGCACTCGCTGTAGCTTCTGAACTGTATTCAAGGGCAGCCCCACAAAGAATGCCTTGCAGGAATCCAATTGTGTGATTAACCTGAATAACAGTTGCCAGGATATTCCAAACTTTATATGTAACTTCTTTTTCCTTCCTGGTATTAGGCAGATATTAGCATCTTCCTTTATAATATAATTAATGAATGCAATCCAAGGAAAGTTAAACATGCCTAACTCATATTGAAATTAATGGGACAAATGCACAATTAAGTGCTGAAGTCTCATTGATTTTTAAGGGACATAAAAATTCACCTAGCTTCCCCGCTCGCTGGTATCGAATCCAATCTATTTAAACTAACTAGATCAGCAATTAACTCCCTTTGAAACAGTTAGAAAAGGAAATTTAACACTAAGTATGGTGTAAGGGACAATCAAAGTAAAGTGTAAGGGACAATCAAAGATTGAATGATTAAGATCTTTGTTAGGTTCTCTGTTATGACACAGGATGCTTTTTGTCTTGTTCTTTGCATCTACATTTAGTGGATACAAAATGTGCCGTTGGAAAGCTGATAATGTGCAGTTTGAAAAACGGTAGAAGGAACTAGACACTTTAGATGTATGTGACAAAGAGCACTTTATGACAGGCAGTGTCAGGGACAGTATATTCACAAACGAGTAGCCACACATGGAATAAAATGTTTGACAGACAGACTATGAAAATATGAAGATTCCCCCATATTTGCTGTTCCATACTAGAAAATGTTTGACCTGTTGAATCTCTGCCTGCTACATAGCTACATTCCATTCAGTGCTATTTCTAAATCAAAGCGTAGGTTGCAATCCTATACTCACTTACCTGGAAAAAAAAGACCCAGTATATACAGAGTAGGCATGTAAATCATTGTTCTGTATTTTATCTATACAATGAACTCAGTGTCTAGACGTCAGTTCCTACACAGCATATCTAAGCAACTTTGAAAAGTTTAAATGTTTCGCATTTGCCACGAAGGGGGCAGAAGCAACTTTTCTTTTTAAAAAACACCCAGCCACATTTATTGTGAAAGTAGTATTTGAAGGGGAGGCAGGTGGCGCTGTGGGTTAAACCACAGAGCCTAGGACTTGCCGATCAGAAGGTTGGCGGTTCGAATCCCCGCGAAGGGGTGAGCTCCCGTTGCTCGGTCCCTGCTCCTGCCCACCTAGCAGTTCGAAAGCACGTCAAAGTGCAAGTAGATAAATAGGTACCACTCCTGTGGGAAGGTAAATGGCGTTTCCGTGCGCTGCTCTGGTTCTCCACATGCTGGCCACATGACCCGGAAGCTGTACGCCGACTCCCTCAGTCAATAAAGCAAGATGAGCACCACAACCCCAGAGTCGGTCACGACTGGACCTAATGGTCAGGGGTCCTTAGTATTTGAAGAAAACTTCTAGGGTACCCAATTGCAGGAAAGATGCCTTCTGGTTGCTTTGAGGGTGGGGTGGGGGAGAAAGGGCAAGCTATAGAAAATCCAGGGACAGAAGCAAAAAATGTGTAGAAGCAGGAAAAATGCACTAAAAGGAAAGGGGAAACAGCAGCTCTTTAGGACAGCAGCAATCCCTATTGCCTTTAGGCCAAACAATTCACTCATCTACCACAATACTGTCTTCACCCATTGACTAAATATACTGCAAAGATGGCACTCATCTCAAAGAAGTCACTTAGAAGGGGACCTGCTTGTTGTGCTTCACAAGTTCCTTTCTAGAATGACATACTTTTAAAAAAACAGTAACTCAAGAGTCTAGGGTTCCTGCTAGTGGCTGTGGGCCTGGTCCATCAGTGCCCCCTGCCCCCACCTCTTGATAGTTGTGGGATTATGCTGTTTCTTAGTGACAGAAAAATTTCCAATAATTCTAACTCAATCATAGGGTATTTGGTTTTCATATTCACAACAGCAGACTTTCATGCCCTTGTTGGACAGTATTTGATAGCTGCTATGCTGCTTGGTATCATTGCAATTAAATGTTGAGCCTCTTTTTCATCTAGTCTCTACTATTGGGAAAATCCCCTGCCACATTATTAATTTATTTAAAAGCATTTCTAAACCACATTTTTTTTTAAAAAAACCCCATTAAGTGGTATACAAGAATACAACACAAAAACAATAAAATAGTTACATCAAAACAGAAATACAAGCAGTAAAAAAAAACCAGTATTATAAACACAGATAAAACACAGAATTTTAAAAGAAAGGGTATGTGTCTGGGTGATTTCTCTGAAAGAGGAATTTTGACTCCACTCCACCCTCTACCCATGGCAGTATTACAGCTGTACGCCATTGGAATTCAGTCCATAGGCCAACATGATGGGAAATCAGGACCAAATATTCTACCTCTCAATTTTAACTTTTTGTCTGTGCATAGGAAATCCTTCATTTTTCCTTGCCAATTTAATCATGCTTCATACCCATTATGCTATTATTTTAGCAGAGGGCTATGATGCTGATAACCATAAATGGAGCCTAATAACGCTGTGGTTAATTAGCTAGCATGTGAATTAGAGCAAAGGCTTATCTCTTGGCCTGCTTGCAAACGTTGCTAGATGAATAAGTAATTCTCTAGGGATGTAGACTGTCTGGCAGTCCGTATATTAACCAAGATGTCACATTACAGTATAGGAAGATAACATGAGCTAAGCAAAGTTTCATATCCAGGGAGAGTGACTCCTACACAATGCAGAACAAGCAGCATACTCCATGAGCCCGGAAGGTTTTGTAAGTGAGGGAATCCAAACAAAAGCTGGAAATAATAAGCATATCACACAAAAACCCTTCCTGCCCTTATCCGATTCTGGGTCAAGTTAGAGTCTCAATACAGCCACATTTGATGTAGTGACCTATGGAATATCCACATCACATGATTAAGGACTTGTTACATTTCTGCAAGTGATTTTAGATAACTATAAACAGTGAATAGGTTCTGTCAGAGCCTCCATAAGTACCAGCTCCAATGGAAAGTTGGGGACCAAAATAATTACTTTTGTTCAAATATCTGCATGGTTTCGTTTCGTTTTGAGAGCATGAATTGTTTTTTTTGAATGGACTGTCCCTAATCCTTTCACTCGTTTTTGAGCAACCCATGGTTGTTACATTCGATATTGTGAAAGAAAAAGAAAGTTCATTTGGAAAGATTAAGACTTTACCTGTGCGTCTATTTTCCTTTGTGTCTGACGGTGACCAAATAAATCTTATCCCATTCCTGTTTGAGCGTAGAATGCTTTCTGCTTTTTCACTTCCCCTAAAACCACACTCAACTATTAGTGGATTGCCATTATCACATATTATCTCAATTAACCGAGTGAATGCGGAGAGAAGAGGATGTAGATCAATTTCCCATGTAAACCAGAGACCTTGCAGATTGTGTTTTCATGACCAGTACATATTCCCTTAAGCTTCTGCCATGAAACGATTTCTTCTTAATGGGAATTGCAGTTGAAATATTAACAAACACTCAAATAACCTTTGCCTTGTACCGGGCCTGGAACCATTCTCCATTCACTAAAATGTTTTGGGCCTATTGACTAGATATGGCCAAGCTTTGTACAACCACCTTCACACACATACAGTGCTGCTAAGGCTTTGTCCCAGTGCTGCAGTCCCATGCCAATGAGAAGTGAAGGTGACTATGGCAACAATCCAGGGAAGACCAGTGAGTGTGTTTCCCATGCCATTGGCACATTCCCTTCTTAGCAGGGTGCTGACTTGGTTAGGAAAGCTCTCATTATTGGCCCCAACCATGTGATCATACAGTGGAGAAGGAACTCTTAAGGAACTGCATTGCGCATGTGTGTGAAGTCAGACCAGATGAGAAAAATTCTGAATCAAAACACCACATAGCACCTGTTATAGTGGCTGCAACGGTTCCAATCTTGAACATCACACATCCGTATATAGGCAGGGTTGAGACCTTTACAATTAAACCATTTTTCTGATGTGGGACAAGTATCAGTTGACTACCTGATTTTATGCAGTACTTAGCCAATTTGATATTGCAAAAGCATTGAAATGCTAAGGCTGCAGGCCAGTGATGGCGAACCTTTTAGGGACCGAGTGCCCAAACTGCAACTCAAAACCCACTTATTTATCGCAAAATGCCAACACGGCAATTTAACCTGTATATCTCACTTTTTCTCTGTGTTTCACATTTCTTCTTTATGACTGCTGTTGTAATAAATAATCCTTCATAAAAGCTATTGCATTACATTCTTCATTAAATTATCTTTCCATTGATATATAATTTTATGATATAATTCAGTGCTTTTTTTCTAAAAAAATGTTTAGGGGTACTCTCATTTTGACTCAAGAAAATCACCACTGGGGGGGGGCAAATAAATACAGTTCAAATTGGGAAAAATAAATACAGTGGTACCTCAGTTTTCAAACAGCTTAGTTCCCGAACTACTTGGAACCTGAACACTTCTGGTTTTTGAACTTTTTTCAGAAGCCGAACGTGCTGTGTTCTGAGTATAACTTCCATTTTGAGTGCCACACTTCCATTTTCCTAGTGAGGGAAGGCAGGCTAGGTGGCAAGCGAACAAGCACCTGCTGCCCTCCACTGCTGGGTTCCTCCGCTGCTGCTACAACAGCAAGCACCCCCTCCTCCAGCTCTGGCAGCCCCGGCGCTGAGTGAGGGAAGGCTGGGCCGGAGTGGCAAGCGAGCAGGCAAGGGATGTCACCCCCACCCCACCTCAGCCTGCTCATGCCTGCAGGCAAGTAGGAGTGTGATCAGTCTGCTCTGCTATGCAGCGTTGCTGCTTCCATGGGAACAGGAGCTAGATTGTGGCTGCTCAGCTGGGGAGGTGGAGGCTCCATCACTTTCTTTTGGGGGGTTCGCAGCTGCACTTCCCTCATGAGAGAAGTTTAAAGGAGCCCCCACCTCCACATCAGATCCCCTGTAACCCCGTGAAGGCAGCCAGGCTGAATAGTTGCTGGGGTTGAGGAATGTGGAGGCAGCCTGGAAGCTGCATCTGAGAGCCCCTGCACCACCTGAAGGCAGCCAGGTGCTCCTCAGCTCGGCTGCCTGCGTGCAAGCAGGAATGGAGGCAGGGATCTCTCAGCACGAAGCCTCCACTCCACTTCTGAGAGATCCCTGCCTCCACTCCTGTTTGCACGTGAGCCCTCCTCTCCTCCTCTTCCTCCCCTACCCCCTGCACGGAAGCTATGGCCCTGCTGGGGCGCTGGCCCACCACATAGAGGGCTCTGAGTGCCCTCTCTGGCACACATGCCATAGGTTTGCCACCACTGCTGTAGGCTGTATTAGCCATATATAATTACCATGACTTTAGGAGCATATTCAGTAGAACACTCACCTCATCTATGGCCTTCCAGTCTATGAAGATATGTGAGACTGGATTATCAATGAACATTCCCTACCTGCCCCCATAAAATTTTGTAACACAGACATAAGCCAAACAGTTGTTTGCCAATGTAGTCTTTTATTTGATAGGTTCCATAAAACTGATATTTCTATTCTTGTTCGTGTTTCCGTGAGATTGTCTGACATTGCACCTTCATGGCCTGCTTAAACCAAGGTGTGCTTTCCACTCCTGAAGTGAATCGTCCTTGTAGGTAGAGTATAAATCAGTCCTACACATGCGGGTACGTCCTGTGGCACAGAACATAACAGCTAATAATATAAGGCAGTCACACTCTGCAATTCGGAGCTGCATCTGAGTCTCTATTCCTCTTATATAACCCTCCCCACCTTCTTCTTGAGAACTGGCAGCTGCTTAAACTACTTCATAAGAATAAGATACCGGATGAATGTGAAATAAATCCTTGTGCCAGGCACAGGCTGAACAAAAGCCATTTAGTGAAGACTTTTCAAAGTAATCCCCTTTGTTTCTTTTTATGCTCCACAAGGCTGTTTTCCTGTTTGGGCTGCTTTGCTCTTCAACACTTACTCTCATTCTGCTTTCTCCAAAATATTTTGAACAGAGGTGAGTAACCAGAGATTAATCTGTTAACCTGAATGTCCAGATTTCAGACTGCTACCAAGCTATTGTTGAGTAAGCAGATAAAATCTGACTGGGTAAGTATGATCTCAGATTGATGGAGGGAGGTCAGCTTGTATCTACTCCTGCTCCTTGGATCTGCTTGAATCTTCCTGTATACAGTGGTACCTCAGGTTACATATGCTTCAGGTTACATACGCTTCAGGTTACAGACTCTGCTAACCCAGAAATAGTGCTTCAGGTTAAGAACTTTGCTGCAGGATAAGAAATTGTGCCCCAGTGGCGCAGCGGCAGCAGGAGGCCCCATTAGCTAAAGTGGTGCTTCAGGTTAAGAACAGTTTCAGGTTAAGAACGGACCTCCGGAACAAATTAAGTACTTAACTAGAGGTACCACTGTATTCAGGCACACACACACCACACAGAGAGATTGGGGGGGGGGGGCAGAGAGAGAAAGACCTAGCACCACTAAAAGTCTCATCCTGATGCAGAATTACTGGCAAGACTGAGTCCCCACATACAAATTATTTGGACCAATTATTGTGGCAAACATTTGAGTACTCGAAAACTCTGCCTCAGACAATATTTTATACAAAACAGGGTGGGGGGAGAGAGATAAGGTACAAATATTAGGCTAGATGGTGTAGCTCTGAGGTCAGTTTATATACTTTGGGTTGTGGGTTGTTTCCAGCTAAACTGCTGCATGAACATAACAAGTAATGCAAGCATGTTGAATCTTCTCCCTCTCCTGCCCCTGTGTGCCCTCCCTCAATCTGGTCTGGGTTTCCCACAACCCTCTGAAGAAATGGGGGGGGGCAGGAAGAGAGGAAAGGGAAATTACCTTAAACTCACAGAAGTTCTTCTACATGCATATCTCACTGATACACATTTCTGGAGAACATGAAAACTTGATTTGTTCAGTTTTGTGACATTTTGTTTGACCCAAATAATGGTATCACTCCAACTGTGAATTTTGGAGTTTTTCGTTTAAATTATGCTAGGTGTGAGGCATAGTAGGAATGCCTCAAATCACTGCCTCCTGGAGTGACAAATTGTTCCAGAATATGGCAGCTGTGTTCCTCCAAGGCACTTCCTTGAATTGGAGTGCTTTATACTGATGAAAGAGGAGGAATGTGTGATTAATGTAGGGTAGTGTAACCGTGAATGAAAGCAAAAAGAGAGGAAAAGATCACAGGTCTGCTACTGTGCCCATTTCAGCCCTAAGCTCTGCCACTAAGAAATGTCATCAGATGCAAGATACATTTTGACTGCCAACTCATGAGTGATATGTCCTAGGCCTTGCTCAGAAATGCACAGCTGACTGGTCTCTTTCCCCAGAGAAAACAAAGATTTTAAAAAATTTTATTTCCTTGTTTCTGCATGTTTCAATCTCATGTAGGGAAAAAACAACAACCCTTAACTTTCCCTACTAATAGGACTATCATTTTGCGTCTAATTCTCTGCTATCATAAGGCCAGTGCCTGCTATTTTCTCTTATTCCCCTTCAACCTCATAAAAGCAGAGTAATTCACTTTTGCCAGACTCATAGTTTTGCACCATATTATCTTGACATATCAAATTCTTGCATTTATTTCTTTTTTTAAAAGAAACCACTCACACATACACACCCACAAATTGCATATCCTAAAACTGCAGATGACATAATGAAAGAAAGAGTCCATTTACAACCCACCCCACCCCTGTTGTGTGCTAATTAAAGAATGAAATTGGGAGGTAAGAAATGGCTCCTGAGGTTCAGTTGATCCCATTTTGGAAGTTCTGCAGACACAAAATGCTCCTAATCCTTCATGAAAAAATGCATACTTGTGAAACAAACTTGGCAGTTCCTTACAGAGCACATGGAGTGTAATTACAAAATGAAAACATATTAGTGGTTAGCATTTTACATAATCACCATTCACGAGCAGCCGTTCCTTGAAGTGAGCAGGAAACCTTTTTTTGAATTTTTGTATGCAAAGATCATTCCTAGAAGCTATATCTATCTGTACCATATAATCTTAGGTTGTAGCAGTTTCCCTATTACCAATTACTATTTATAACCTTGGTTCAGTCTAAGGCGGAAGCACAGCACGTAGTGTGCCAAGTTGATCATTATTTTTTTCCACCTCAGAGACTGTTTAATATTCTCCTCCCCATATCCCTTCCCCCCTTATTCTTGGATTGCAACTTTATTGCGCCAAGCTATACTTCAGTAATATGTTCAGTGGGACATTTTTTCACCCACCTCAGAGATATAATAGTATGTCATATACAGCGTGCTGTAGCTATCTATTCATATAGCTGTTGCATGTGACCTGTCTGCACAGCACTCCTTTCTGGAATTGGAAACACTCCTATAATAAGCCATCAGCCGTATCAGTCCCTCTCCTATCTGCACAGTGGAAGAGAAGACTGTCAAGCGGGATCCCATTCTTAGAATGTATTGTAGTTCTCTTGAAATGGACAATAGTCTGTCTCTCACTGCATTATTAAGTAGAGAAGACTGGTAGAAGGCCATGGTATATCTGCATGCCTTCCAAGCCACTAACTCCTATTATGGTAGCTGAAACGTAACTGTGGATCAAGGTCAGCTACTGATGGATTGGACTAAGAAGGGGTTTTTTACTTCCATCAATTGAATGGCTATGGTTGCCTTCTTTTGGCCTTCCACGAGGCCATTTCTGTGTTTTGTTTCCTGTACATGTCACAAACAGTGTTTGAGCAGTAGACAGAACCTTATAGAGTATAACTCAGCAGTGGCCAGTGAGGCAATGCAGGCAGAGCTCCTTTGTTTTCTCAACTTCTCCATACAATGGGTCACTGGTTCAGCAGGATGCAGCGTGTGGCATCTCACTGTGTAAGTCAAGATGGCACACCATAATCTTTCTTGGGGTACACCGTAGGTGGCCTTGGAGGCTGTAAGTACTCTTCTGGTCCTGCCACTGGATTGGTAGCAGCCACATTCCATGGGCAATAGTTAGGCTAGTAGGCAGCAACCTGCATAGTCCTCTGTGTTGTGCAATTCTTGCTGCTATAAATTATGCAGCATACAGGTTAGGTCTTAAGCTAAGGGTACTTGCACACCAAACATATCGAAATTGAAATTGAAATTGAAATTGAAATACTTTATTGTCACTTGTACAACTTGTATACAGTGAGATTACATGAGTAACCCCCACTCAGCTCTCTTAGTCTTAATTTCCCTTGTTTACTGACGCACACCCACCAAACCCGAAAGTCAGTTGCCCTGTTGTTATCTTTTCATTCAGCAGCCTAACAGCCCACGGATAGAAGCTGTTCTTTACCCTGTTGGTGCGACTAATCATGCTTCTATATCTTCTGCCCGAGGGCAGGAGATCAAAAAAATGCCGGCCAGGGTGTGAATCATCCCTGAGAATTTTCCTCACTCTCCTGAGGCAACGTTCTTCCATGGTGTCATCCAACGGATTCACAGGACAGCCCATAATATATTGTGCTGTATTCACCACCCTCTATAGGCACTTCCTATCAGTTGATGCCAAACCAGCATACCACACCGTGATGCAGTATGAAAGGACACTGTCTATTGTAGACGGGTAGAAGGAGATTGTTCTTTTGCAATACTCTGAGGAGATGGAGTCTCTGTTGGGCTTTCTTAACCACCTGGTTTGTATTGATTTTCCAAGTAAGGTCTTCACTGTGATAAACTCCTAGGAATTTAAAGGAAGACACTCTCTCCACACAGCCCTCCCCAATGTACAGTGGGGCTGGTTCTCCTCTAATTGGAGTTCAATTAAGTCACACTTCTGTTTGCAGGTTCTCCATTATCCCTCCCTTTGCCCCAGCAGCCACAAAATGTCACTTAGTACTCCATATTATGTCATAACATAGTACAACTTTCACTAGGTTGTTTATATGGGGCAACCATTCATAGCACTGTAGCTCCTGTTTCTTGTTTTGTTTTGTTTTAAAGCAAAACTGTAGTGAGCTGTCCACAGCACCAGCCACGTATCTCTATTTTGGGGGGAAGGTGGTTATTCTTTTTCTCATCTACACCAATGATGGGATATATTTGGACTGATAAAAGTTCTGTGGCTGCAGTCACAACCCTTCTACTCCCTTGTTCCCCCAACCAGTAAATGTTGGCGTTGTGATCATACACAAGACACTGGCAGCCCTTTTGTGTTTAAATGTCTACTACAGTGGTACCTCTGGTTACGTACTTAATTCGTTCTGGAGGTCTGTTCTTAACCTGAAACTGTTCTTAACCTGAAGCACCACTTTAGCTAATGGGGTGTCCCGCTGCCGCTGCGCTGCTGGAGCACGATTTCTGTTCTCATCCTGAAGCAAAGTTCTTAACCTGAGGTAATATTTATCGGTTAGCGGTGTTAGGATATTTCCGTTCCACCTTAAAAGGGAGCAGGATGTTTGTGTCACAGCCTGCGTATTTCCTGTTCACAGGATGTTTCTGTTTTGTCTATTGCTTTCGTTTCGCTCTCTGTGTCTGAGACATTGAAGGAGGCAGTCATGTTTTGTCTTTGTTCTGACCAACGCTGAATAAAGTTGTAAATATGCTCTCCTGAGTGCATCTTTCGCTATGCGAACTCTGCTGATAGAGCGTGCATCAGCTCTGGAATGTGGCAAGCTATTTCTGGAGCTCGTGTCGCTAATTGCTGATACTGTGTCTACGGGAGATCGATGGATCGTCTGGAGGCGACGTGGAGTCATGATGGACTTTGTCTCCCTGGCAGTATCTCAACAAGCGGAGTCTGTAACCTGAAGCGTATGTAACCTGAAGCATATGTAACCCAAGGTACCACTGTATTCTGTAATTCTGTTCATGAGGGCGAATAGGAAATTAGATGTCAGGAACATCTTGAGTTCACTACTTTTGGTCTCAGCTATGGGTTACAGCTAAAGAAGGCCAATGTGAGGGAGTGGGGGAAGCATGAAACAGAGGTTGCTTCACACATCCTCAACATCACACAAAATAAAGTAAATGGTGCAAAACACATTTGACACCATTCTGGATCCATTTTGGATCTTTCACAAATGCTGGTCTACACAGAGCTCTGGTTCTTTTCCAGTACCCTCCCCAGGTCGCTTCAGTGCTGAGTTGAGGCTTTTTGAGCATCGACATATCTAGGGAGATATGTGTTCTTGGCTCAACCTTGGAGATCAATGCTCAATTAAATAGGCAGTGTGTTGCTCCTGGCCTCCCTCCTGCTGGCTGTGGAACTTGGAGAAGGCTAAAGGTTTTGGGGAGGAGTCATCAGTATTTGAGAATCTTGTCAAGGAAATATTGGTTAGGAGCAAGGGATAGAGGAAACACTACTTTTACGAGTTCTTGTCAAAAGCTTTTGCAAGAATACTGTATTGGTAGCTGTTTCCTCAGTTAGGTGTAAGGGAGAGTTCCACCACCATTATCAGGATCCCTTTTGATGCAGAATTACTGGATCATGACAGCTTCAAATTACTGCAGGCCCACAAGAGGAACCAGAGGTGTGTGGGCAACAAGACGTTCAAGTACAGGATGATAAAGGAATATTTGGAATATGAAGTGAGCAGTCTAGGACCAGTATGGCCGTTGGGCAGCTGCATTCATTTTGGAAAGGATGAGAAATTGAGCCAACTGGGGACCATTTGGTTCAACTTCACATGTACCAAAACATGTGCAGAAAGGAATGAATGTGTGTGTGGATGGGAGTCCTGAATCTATTTAGTCTTATTTCATGCTACAGTGGTACCTCTGGTTACATACTTAATCCGTTCTGGAGGTCGATTCTTAACCTGAAACTGTTCTTAACCTGAAACACCACTTTAGCTAATGGGGCCTCCAGCTGCTGCCGCGCCGCTGCCGCCGCACGATTTCTGTTCTCATCCTGAAGCAAAGTTCTTAACCCGAGGTACTATTTCTGGGTTAGTGGAGTCTGTAACCTGAAGCGTCTGTAACCTGAAGCGTATGTAACCTGAGGTACCACTGTATATGGGGAGCAAATGGTGGAGATTTATCTGTCTCTGGCTGTAGTGGGAGTTGAAAAAGTGACAGCAGAATCTGAATCTGATGGCCATCCCTGGCAGTTGCCATTTCTCCCCACCCAAAACAACCTGGAAGTTGCAATGTTATATGTGCACCCAGGGATAAAGACACACACACACACCAGTGTCCCGGAATAGTGGTGGTAATGGAGAAAGAGTGGCTGCCAGCAGGGACTATTGAAGTCTGTTCCACTGCTGCTGCTGCCACCACTGTCAGCACCACAAATAATAGTAAAATGCATTTCAAAAAAATAAGAAACAAAAGCAAATAAAATACAAACAAGAGACTTTTGATGAATGAATTATGAAATGTTCACAATTGCTATGCATTACTACTGGAGCAAACAGGATGTGTCAGAGAGAGAGCAAATGGAATAATGAAACAAAAACAATGTTATCACACTTACCTGTTAATCCATTGAGTATTTTTGTAGACTGAGCTTCTGAAGATCATTTATTTTCCTGTAGGGGCAAGGCTTTTGAGTCCTAAACAGGCTAGTACCCTTCAACATATTCTAATATTTTTCCAATCTCTCTCTCCCTGGACCAGCATTTTAAAGATTAATGTATTTCAGTGGAAGAATTGAGTATGTGTTTAGACTTCTCCCATTCAAATCACTAAGACTCAAAAGTCCTTTACATTTCTTGGATTATGACCACATCATTATGACTAAGTGCCATATTTTTCACCCTATAGGACGCACCGGCCCATAGGACGCACCTAGTTTTCAGGGGGGGGGATATGATTCCCCCCCCCGTAGCTCTGGGAGCAGCGGATAAGCTGCACACAGCCTGTGCGCTACTCCAAGACCTTCTTCCTGCTTTTGCGGGAGGTGGCGGAATTCCCCCACCTCCCGCAAAAGCCCACAGGAGCCGTGCGCGACTCCTGTGGGCTTTTCAACCAGGAGGGAGAAGGGACTGAAACGGCCAGACATCCCTTCTCCCTCCTTGGGGAAAAGCCCTCTTTAAAGGCTGCGCGGCTCTCTTTAAGGGCTGCGCGGCTCCTAGAAAAGCCAGTTCCTAGAAAAGCCAGCAAAGCCGCGCAGCCCCTTTAAAGAGCGCACGGCTTTTGCCTGCTTTTGCGGGAGGTGGGGGAATTCCCCCATCTCCCGCAAAAGCCCACAGGAGGGAGAAGGGACAGACTCCGCCAGTCAGTCCCTTCTCCCTCCTTGGGGAAAAGCCTGCTTTCTCCCACTGCCAGCCTCCAAGCCAGGTTGGAGAGTAGCGGGAAGGCATCGCGCGCCTTCCCGCTGCCCCCCATCCTCTGGGGTTGGCGAAGGGGGAAGCGCTGCTTTCCCCCACCGCCAGCCTCAAAGAGCAGACTCTCCTGGCTTCAGCAGAAGCAACGCGAAGCCTCTGGAGCGCAGGCTTCGGAGGCTTCGCGTTGCTATCGCTGAAGCCAAGGAGCCTGCTTTTGCCCCATAAGACGCACACACATTTCCCCTTCATTTTTGGAGGGGGAAAAGTGTGTTTTATAGGGCGAAAAATACGGTATATTGCAGAAGACTCAGCTTTTGTCTCATGAGTGATATTTGCACCACAGTCATAATGGCACTATAATGATAAGATTGCTTTTGAAAGACCCTAGCCTTCCATGGGGCAGCAATGACTAGAGCCATAAAAATGACCGAAGATTTTGACTAGAACACTGGTGATTAGAAAACCTCTTGGGTCAGTTTATTTAAGCCTCTAAACAGTTGATAATTAGAGGTCCTAGGAAGGGCCATTTATATTTCGAGAGAGAAAACTGCTGACTCTGTTGGTATCTGCAGCATGTACTGTTGGATGGTTTTCCTCAACACGCATCATCTCCTTGTCACACTGTTCTTTTCACATCAGTGGAGGACAAATACTGCTGAACCAAAATGAGCAATAAACAGCCTTCATATGAAATTTTTAAAGCAGCTTTGTAGGAAGCAACACCATGATCCCTTGTCAATTTCCATGGAAAATATGCACTGCTGAATAGATGCCTTTTTCAGACTACAGTGGTACCTCGGATTACATATGCTTCAGGTTACATACGCTTCAGGTTACAGACTCCCAGAATTATTACCTCAAGTTAATAACTTTGCTTCAGGATGAGAACAGAAATCGTGCTCCGGTGGCACAGTGGCAGAGGGAGGCCCCATTAGCTAAAGTGGTGCTTCAGGTTAAGAACAGTTTCTGGTTAAGAACGGACCTCCGGAACGAATTAAGTACTTAACCTGAGGTACCACTGTATTTGAAGAAATAATATAGTATGATAAACTTGCAAGTAGGATTTGAGCCATGGGAACAGAAGTAATTAGATTATAATATTGTAGTTATGATCTGATAGATAGAAGATAGGGCATAGCAGAAGGGGAGAAATAACAACTCCATAGCAAAAGGGGTGGGAAGGCAACAAAAATAAGTGAAAAGAAAATTGTCTTTCTCTTTCATGCTCTCTATGGCCTATGTTCTCATCTCTTTGACATCATATCACATGATATCCCTGCCTATTGTTCACATTTTCAAATTTCTTGTTCTTTTCAGCAATGCATGCCATGCTCTCATGTTGTCCCCTGTGAGTGGAACTTCTGACCAGAATGATGATTACAATGTGCTTCCACACTAGCCATTTTCTCTGAAAATGCTATTTTTTCTTCAGGTTTTTTTTACACTAGTTAGTTTTGATATTTTATGTTTTTCTGAGCTGATTTGCAGTTATTATTCTTGTAATGAAGCCTAATTGGCACTCTAGCCTGCCCAGTGTATGCAAAGTACTATTAGGCTGTTCAGGGTTCTGGTGCCTTCATATAAACACTTCCTCCTTTAAATAAAACACCCTTTTTGCAGGTTCAGAAGGTTTTATTATTTCCTCATCCTGGCTTGAAAGTAGGAGGAAATTAGTCCTAGGATGCTTCCAGACTCTCGCTGTTCTTGGTTGAGATTCATTCACATACCAGCAAATTGTGCAATTAAAGCTGATTTAGAGCTCTTGCACAACAAACTTGTTTCATCAAAAGATTAGAATTTCTGCAGTAAGGAAAGTGACAGGAAAGCAGGTGATAGCACTTTCTTTGATGCAACATTGCCTAGTCTCTCTGTAAGCAAATCAGAGTGAATGCTCAGTAAACAGGCAAATCTGGAAGTGGCCTTAGTTTTTCTTTGAACTGGATAGCTTTAAAGGGGAATTGAGCGAATTCGAGAAGACTCCCTGGAAAAGACCCTGATGTTGGGAAAGATGGAGGGCACAAGGAGAAGGTGACGACAGAGGACGAGATGGTTGGATAGCGTTCTCGAAGCTACCAACATAAGTTTGACCAAACTGTGGGAGGCAGTGGAAGACAGAAGTGCCTGGCATGCTCTGGTCCATGGGGTCACGAAGCTGTTAGTGGCTACAAGTCATGATTGGTGTATGTGACCTCCAGAATCTAAGTCATTATGCCACTGAATACCAGTTGCAGGGGTACAGAAGCAGGAGAGAGCTATTGTGCTCATGTCCTGCTCAAGGGCTTCCAATGGGCATCTTGTTGGCCACTATGAGAACAGAATGGTGGACCAGATGGTCCTTCGTCCTGATCCAGCAGGTTTCTCTTTATGTTCTAAGTCTTTGCATTATGGATTTCCTCTCATTAATAGCTTTTTTCTTTATTTTTAAGATAGAAAACATCACTCTTTCACTATTTTAAAATAATAATAACAATAACAATAACAATAACAATAACAATAACAATAATTGCTGAAGCCTCCTGCCCCCATGGAAAAAGAAAATGGCATGGGAGAATTCACAGAGAGGCTGTTCAAAGGGAAATTACTCACTATTCCCTGAACCAGGATGAATAGAAAGCAATAAAAACCAACTGAACCATCAAGAAATACACTTTTATTTGAAGTTGCTGAATGGAACTTACATGTGACTAGACTTTAAATCAGGATCTTGTCCATGGATATGAAATTGCTAGTGAATTTATTTGTATGGAAGGGCTGTGAATTCAAGAGAAAATATTCATGGTGCATTCATGACCTAGTGCCACTTCTCACTGATCGTGTATGTTCAGCACAGCTGAACGATCTACACAGAAAACTCCCAGAAAGCTAACACTTAGTTCCTTATTTCTCTGTGCACCCCACCACTCCTCCTGTCTACTACTTGAGAAAGTGGACTATCCTGAGAACACATTATTCTGAGAACTTGAACCTGCATCCAGGGTGTGTGGGGGTGGGGAATTGCTGGTGGACTAGATTCAAATGAAGTCAGCAAAGTAGAGTTTCAAGATGACCTTGGGAAAGCCACTATTTACAATACCTTCTCTTGGCCCAACAATGTTCAATCAATATAGGCCTTGAATATTGCATTTTTGGGCAAGTGTGTCAGCTTAGTTTCAGAGGTTTTTGGATGAGATGGATGATCTAGAGCTATTTAAATCTAGCTTCAGGACTGGTTTTGAGACAGAAATGGCATTGATCACCATGGTTGATGACATATGCTGGGAAATGGAGAAGGAGAATATATCCCTGTTAGCTGGACTCTTAGTGGCTTTTAATGGTATTCCTCTGGATATAAATTAGTCTAATGAATGTCTGTAGGTAGCCATGGACAGAGAATAAAGCACACCTAAAGGTCACCTCAGGAAGACTTTTCCCAAAAGGACTTGTAATGAAATTACAGGTCTGTGATACAGTCCTGTGAACATGAAATTGGCTGAAACCAAATAACTGAAGCCAAGGAACTTTGTAGCTGATTTCATTGCTACAACATTCACATTTTCCCTTTACTGTGCTTTCAAGAATAGTATTATTTCTAAACTCTGTTGAAACTCAGTGGAAATCATTTTACAGAGAATGGAATCTCACACAGAAGAGTAGAAATGTATGGCTCAAGTGTCATCTGTCATTTCTCATTTCTGATTCTAAAAAGGAGATATCTAAACGGGGTTGCTTTGAGTATTCCCTTGCATTTCATATATGTCAGTTTCTTTGAACTCTTTCTTCACATTCTCTCTCCAGAAGAAACATGGAACAGAACATGGAACAAAAGTGTATTGCAAACCATTTAAAAAAGGTAGCTGGCAATGTGTGAAAGTAAATGGCATTGAAAAATGTAACTGGTAGTATTGTCAGGTTCCATACACTGAGACATACTCGTTTGAAGTTGTAGCTTCAACAACATAGACAAGAAATCAGATCTATAACTGATCACATATGAAGTTATTTTCTATCAAGGTAACCAACTATCCTCCTTGGTGTGTAGGTTATTAAAGGAAACCAGGTGAGGGTAGCTGATGGTTCTTAAACCCTTGGTGAGCCAGGGACTTGGCTCTAGTGGATTGAGCAGATGAGACCAATAGCGGGTCTGATGGTCAAGAAGGCAATTTCTGCTTGTGCTATTGTGGGAAGTCAGGGGCAGATGGGGCTTGGCAACCTGGAAGGTAGTCCATATAGGAGAGGGAAAGCTCTGGTTCTAAACCTCTGCAGCCTTGCAGCCATACTCATTTGTGAGAAAGGCTTCAGGAGTAAAATGAAGTCACAATGTGGCTTTGGAGCTCTGAAGTCAACAAAATCTGAATGTCAGTATGTCACATGAAATAGCCAATTAATGCAATATTTTGATGGGTGCTTTAAATTGGGTTGACCAAGCCACACAAAATGTGGTCTCATATAGCTGTCTTAGCAGCAAAAAGCACATGCTGAGGAGAGCAATGGTGGTGAGTCTTCTTCCCTAGCTTCCTGGAGGTTCCAGCTCCTGGTACTGATCTTGCTAGGATAAATTCATAAAAGCACTGGATGAGTTTACTTTGAACTATATGCCAACCTAGAAGAAGAACAACAAGAGTAAGTAAACTTCAATAAATGAGTGCATATGCATGCACAGTCACATTTTATGTTAATATGATGCAAGCTTCCATTTCTTGCAGCTTATGCAAAAGTTGTTGAACATCTGTTGAAAACTTCAATAAAATATAAATAATGAAAAAGATAGCTGACTAGAGGGTATTGCAATATGAGAACATAATGCATATCTTCCCAGTTTGCACAAAGTCTAGAATCATGGGGAGAGGAAACCACCACTAACTCTTCTTGGTCTTACAGATCCTGTGAAGTGTCCTTATGACAGAGCCAGTTTCAAATTCATTGTTTCCATCACCGGCAATTGCGTGTAGGAGATACTGCCTAGTTGATTCCTGACTGGCGAGAATTTTGCCTGTGTTGTTGTCAGCAGCTTGTGTTCACAGAAATAAGTTTCTCAGTATTGTTGAAGTCTGCTGTACTGCCTATTAAACTTAATCACACCATGCCAGTTCCGAATTTCCATTCAAAGTTGCCAGGACTTGCAGGTGTTTCCATGAATATTTAGCTAAAGGTAACAAAAACGTGATTCAGTGTGCTTAAAAATTCTGGGCACATTTTGCAGCCATTTCTTTTGACTGGCTTTGGGGTGAGTTAAATAATTAATTCTTCATGGTGGTGCTGTAGTACACAAATCACCATATAATGCATCCGGCAGATCCCACTTCTGGCCTGTTGAACAGCAAACCAAGCTTTGGCAAAGAAGGCAGCTTCTATTGCATTGGTTAAGGAAAATACAGTGCAATGAAAAACAGTGGATCTGGGCACACATTAGCTCCAGTGAACCCAAGAAATTCCTCATGCACACATACAGCCTCATTGCTTGTTTCCACAAATCTTATACCTAGAGACATCACCCATTAAAAACTTCCCTGGACAGGGCTGCCATCAGATGTCTTCTAAAAGTCAAATAGTTGTTTTTCCCCCCTTGAATCTGATGGGAGGGTCTGTCACAGGTTGGGCACCATTACCGAGAAGGCCTTCTGCCTGGTCCCGTGTAACTTCACTTCTCACAGTGAGGGAACCTCCAGAAGGCCCTCGGAGCTGGACCTCAGGGTCCAGGCTGAACGATGGAGTGGAAGCATTACTTTAGGTTTCAGACCGACAGGATTGCTATTACAGTGGTACCTCAGGTTACATACGCTTCAGGTTACATACGCTTCAGGTTACAGACTCTGCTAACCCAGAAATAGTACCTCAGGTTAAGAACTTTGCTTCAGGGTGAGAACAGAAATCTTGCTCTGGCAGCACAGCGGCAGCAGGAGGCCCCATTAGCTAAAGTGGCGCTTCAGGTTAAGAACAGTTTCAGGTTAAGAACGGACCTCCAGAACGAATTAAGTACTCAACCTGAGGTACCACTGTAATTGGACAAATTGAAGCTGTCTCTCTTTTCAGTGCCTATTGTTAAACAGACAAATGTGTTAGAATATGTTAGGAATTAGTTCTAAAATGTATAATCCCATACAATACATTAAATCACCCTTGTTCTCATTGCTTCTTCTCAGCACCATGCCATGGTTCTGTTGTATAGAAACTGCAAATGGTCAAGTCAATGACCTGTCATAGATCGTCTCCCACCCCACCTCCCCAGCTGAATGCTTTCTGTGAACACCCATTCCCTTGTTGACTTCTGGCTCATCCATGCAAAGCTGATGGTTGGAGGGCAAAATGACCTGGCCAGTGGTCCCTCTGTGTGTGTGGCTGTGAAGACCTAGAACAATTCTTGCACTGCTCATAAGCTCAGAGCCACGATACGTTTGCCTGGAGGTATGGGACAGGTAGAGAACTGGTATCTGCCATCTGAGCCCAGCAGATTATATCCTCACTAGAAATGAAGAATTAATTAGTGCAAAAGCATCTCACTTTAGATCCTCGAAGTCAATTAATAGTGCTGTGGCTTTTTATTAGACCAAGAAAATTGGTGTCTCATCTCCTTATTCCCAGGTTTGTGGACAAAAGGATACAGTAATTAAAATCCTGAATACATTTTCTTCATCGTCTTCCTCCCTTAGCTCATGAATACATTGAGAGATATGGAAGATCTCAATTTTAGATCCTGGTTTTGGAGGGCAATTCCCAAAAGTGATTAATCATCACTGTATGGTCAGACTATAGAAAAGCAGAAGAGAGCATCTAGTTCATAGATATCTGCTTCTTTAAGTATTATCATTATACTGAAAGAGGGCATGACATCATGAAAACTAAGTTTGCACATATTATTAATTAGGCTTTTGAATTCACATCCAATAACTAATGGAAGCACATGAATTAATATACTGTGAAAATGGCAGAATTTCATGTTTCTATTATATAGAAGGAAAATGAAATCAAAGAGGAAGATTAATGATGCTTTGTATATGTCAAAATATCAGTACTTAATAATGTATATGAAACTTTATATGTATATGAAATCCTGGTGTATTCCCAGACTATAAACCTGTTCCTTCAGGATAAGTATAACCCTTCAAAGAATAGGTTTTACACCTAATTCCCCAAGACATGAGCCACCTTCCTACAGCACCTCCATCTTGTCAAGATTGAGCCTCGGTTTATTAGCCCCTATCCAACCTGCTGCTTCCAAACACCAGTTCAGCAGATTCATAATCTCTACTGAGTGTGATGGGGGAAGAGAGAGAGAGAGAGAGCTGCATGTCATCAGCATATTGATACTGATGACAACAAGTTCCAAATCCCTGGATATCATCTTCCAATGGTTCATATAGATGTTGCATAGCATACAAGAAAGATTAGACCTTTGTGGGGCCCCACAACTCAAAAGTCAGTGGGCCGAGCAACAGTTTCCTAGCATTTCTTTCTGGTACAAACCCTGTTGGCAGAAGTGGAACAACTGTAATACAGTTCCTAAACTGTAAAACAGAAGTGCTGTTTGACCACCATGGCCGATAGTGTCAAGGAGCTGAGAGGTCAAGGAGAAGAAACAGGGCCACACTCTTCCCTGTCTCTCTCCTGATAATGGTACTCCAACAGGGTGACAAAGGTTTTTTCAGTGCCAAAATTGGGCCTGAAACCAGACTGAAATAGGTATAGAGTCTGTTTCCTTCAGGCATATATGTAGCTGGCTGACCACCACCCTCTCAACCACCTTGTTCAGGAAGCAAATATTAGAGGCTGAGCAGTAGTTTTCTAAAACCCCTAAATCCATGCAGCCTTCAAGAGGTCTGCAGTCATCATGTCTTACAAGTGCTGGGTATAACTCCCTCCTGTAATGAGACATCATCTACTCCAGGGGTCAGCAAACTTTTTCAGCAGGGGGCTGGTCCACTGTCCCTCAGACTTTGTGGGGGGGGGCATGAACGAATTCCTATGCCCCACAAATAACTCATAGATGCATTTTAAATAAAAGCACACATTCTACTCATGTAAAAACACCAGGCAGGCCCCACAAATAACCCAGAGATGTATTTTAAATAAAAGGGCACATTCTACTAATGTAAAAACACGCTGATTCCCAGACCATCCGTGGGCCGGATTTAGAAGGTGATTGATCTGGATCCGGGCCCTGGGCCTTAGCTTGCCTACCCATGATCTGCTCCCTGGCCACATCCAGGCAGTCCTCTCCTACAAGATTTTGTCAGCCACAATCAAGAGGGTATATTGTGGGATTCACTGGCACAAGTATCCTACCCACATCCTCAGGCTGCAACAACTGAAACTGGCCCCACATGGTGCAAATTAATTGGTCCCAAACCCGTGCAGTGGAGGTCAGTCACAACCAATCCAAACCTCACCAAGGAGTAATCCATCCATGCCAATAGGATGATACACCTAGCTCCTTCTGTAGCAAAATGCCATACCTAGGGTATGACCAGATGCAGGTGTTACATGTTCTGAATACGTGAAATTGCCTGTTCGGTACAGGGTTGTACATCACTGGAAGTGGGAGGGGGGAGTGAGTTAAGGGAGCTCTGTGAGGCATAAATTACAGTTCCCATGATTATCTGAGGGAAGCACTGTTCTGTAAATGTATGGTGTGTACCTCACAGATTTCAGCAGTATGACTAAAGATGCTGACTGTGCTACTATAAAAATGGATTAGGGCTGTTTTGTTAACACTTGCCCTAATCTCTGAATAGGAGACAAAATATTTTGAGGGCTGTGTAGCTAAACAGAGTCAGACAATACAGTTCTATTCGAGTCATGTTTCCAAAAGCTATAATGTGGGGATTGTTTTCTCTCGCCTTGTTTTTACTTATAGAGAACAGAATGACAGCGAGGTTAAATAATCTGTTAGAAGTTCTAAAGTGTGGCAGCTTAGTAGGGAAAACAATCCCCAAGAGATCTGAGTCTCTGCTCTACACACCAGAATAGCATTCCCATTAGAAACGGTAATGATTCTGCAGCCTGTTACTACAAACATGCAAAATTAGATGGAAAAACTGTGCAACAAAAATACAATTAAGAGTTATTCACCCATGCAATATAAGTGAATGAGTAAATATGGAGAATTACCAAACTGATGATCTAAAACTCACTGAAGCCTGCTGTTGAGCAATCTCACCTTGAAAAAGTGTTTGATGGGAGGGGAGAAAAGAAAACAAAGCAAACACCAGCCAACCAACAAAAGAACAGTAGAGTAACAAGATGAAGGGAATACAACTAATGTTGCTATCCAAAATGGCAGCTTTCAGTCCTGTTCTCATCATTTTCTTTCTTTTAATATGCTCCATTTCTAGGCTCAATTCAAAGTGTTGTTTTTGACCTTAGAGCCCTTTATGAGTTGTGGCCAGGGTACCTCCCTGAAGTACCACCCACTTTCACCTGTATCTGAAGTCAACATATAAGAAATCTGTCCAGTGCCACTATCCACTTCAGTGTCCTGAGCTTGATGGATTAGCACTCTGTACCAGGTTGAAGGCAACTTTTTTTGTTCCTAACCATGAAGCTGCCCAACTGAGTTTTAAAAGTTTTGGTTCCACTCTAGCATTACAAGAATCTAGGCAGATTCTTGAACCCCAGTGGAGCACATTTCTAAAGCCTGGGATCAAATTTGCAATGCATTTGGGCAGCCTCCATGGATACAGGAGGCTTCCTCCATCACACAGTTGTCCTCCATGATGAATAAGACAAATGATGGGGAACAGAGCTATCATGCTCATGTCTGCTTCCTGCCTCTGGTCATGTGTTATATGGGATCATAATGCCTGAAGAGGGATTGTCTCTTTTGCACCTCAAAAAATCTATAGGAACATATCTCCTTCCTTTCTCCCCCACAATTTTAACTTTTATGTGTGATTCTGTTTTGCCAATGGAAATGAATAGACTCCCAAGAAAGCTGCCACTATTCCTTGGGGAGAACAATGATCTCAGCTAATGTATAGAAGAGCTAGATAGTCATAAAATAATGATGCATAATGATTGTGTTTAGCATTTTATGCATGGGAAGCCTTCCAGTGGCTTAAAGGCAGGAATGCTCTTGATTATCTGGGTTTTTCACACTTTAAGGAAACCAAGCTTTCATGAAGTTGTCTGACAACCTACGAAATTATAAAAATCTAATGACATTATTTCTTTCCATATACTTTTTTAAAATGAAAAAAACCCACCAATAATAATCAAGTAAGGAAACTTGCATGAACAAATAAAAACCTCTACTTGTAGGAAATTCTTTGAATCTTTAAGAAGTGACATTCATTGCGTAACGAGCAGCTCACACCAAAGCTGTGAAAATTACCTAGCAATCTCCAGAGTCAGGCCAAAACAAGGTTATGCACCTGTCTGTTTTTCTCTGCAATTCTTATAACATCAACACTGTTATGTTCATAGCATAGCTATGTTACAATCATAACCAGGATGACCATGTTCTACCTTCACTTGCAGAGGGATTATGCCTCTGAATGCCAGTTGCTGAGAATCATAGGCAAGCAGAGTGTTGCTGCAGTGAAGTCCAGCTTGCAAGCTTCCCAAAGGTTGGTCACGGTGAGAACAAGATGCTGGACTAGATGGGCCATTGACCTGATCCAATAGGCTTGTTTTATGTTCTTATTTTCTTAACATTAACAGTGTTTGGGTTACAAGAGAAACATAAAGGGTAAAGGGAGTAAAGGGACCCCTGACCATTAGGTCCAGTCGTGGCTGACTCTGGGGTTGCGGCTCTCATCTCGCCTTTATTGGCCAAGGAAGCCAGCGTACAGCTTCTGGGTCATGTGGCCAGCATGACTAAGCCACTTCTGGCACCAGAGCAGCGCACGGAAACACCGTTTACCTTCCCGCCAGAGTGGTACCTATTTAACTACTTGCACTTTTTACGTGCTTTCGAACTGCTAGGTTGGCAGGAGCTGGGACCAAGCAACGGGAGCTCACCCGGTCGCGGGGATTCGAACCGCCGACCTTCTGATCGGCAAACATAGGGGATGATTAATACAATCAAGAAACTGCACCCCTAGATACCCAAATCCTGACTCCCATAGCTTTCTCAAAATACAGTAGTTTAGTGGGGCATCACAAAAGGTTTTGACACTTCCCAACCCCAATCAAATGTCATTTGAGGTTGGGTGGAACAATGAGCAATACCGTGTACTCATGCCATACATGGTGCTCAGCTGGATCTTACAAAGAAGAGGTGCAGCACATGCTTTGCATGCAAAAGGTCCCAAGTTCAACCTCCGACATCTCCAGGTGGACTCATAGAGCTGGGGAAAGACTCTTGCCTGAAAACCCTAACAGACAGTGCAAGTTCGTGTTGACAATACTGAGCTGTATGGCCCAAGCTTTCGATCCAACTTTACAATTCTATAATTCTATGAAAGAAACATTTCATAACAACAACTCCACAAATCACTCATTGTTCATTAAATAATGCTGGGTTGTTCCATGTCACCTTGGTTCCACTGGAACCACAGGACTATGTAGCAGACATAGAAGCCAACTCCTAGGGGCTGAGGGGTCTTCACCCTCGCCAATAAAATATTTGAGGGGTCCACCCTCTCCCCAAAGTTAATGGGCATTGCCATTTAAATGGTGGGTGCGCCATGTCATGTGATTAATTATGTGGAGTGGGGTTTAGCTGCCCACATATTTTATCTAAGTTGGCACCCCTGGTAGCAGAGCAAACATGCAAAGATGGGCTCTGGAGGATTGAGCAGACAAGACCAATACTGGGTCCAACGGTCAAGAAGGCTGTTTCTGTATGTGCCGTAGAGGGAAGTGAGGGGCAGGTAGAGTTCTGATACTAACCCTCTTCTGCCTTGTGGAATATCTTCAGGAAAAGAAATGACTAAGTAATAAACCCTAAGCAAATCTGGAGTGGAGTCCCTAAGGTGGCATCTTGTACTGTATGCCTCATTCCAGCAACTACTGCAGCCAAGCTGGTGCCAAATGTATTGCTCTGGTTTCCTTTGGACCACATCAGCAAGGCTGAGAGTGGAGTCTTGTCATCTGGGCAGCCCAGGGCCACCATACACACTGCCCAGGCTTGCACCTCAGGGAGGTCACTTCGGTGCTGCTAATGCAGTGGTTTGACTTCATCTCTGGAGGCACAATCCATTGTCTCTTCAGCAGATGGGTGCCAACAATATAATTTTCATCACAGTAGTTCCAGGAATTCAGAAACCCCAAAACTAATATTACAGCATGCCATGCTGGTGAGCATTCCCTGCTTTGAAAAAGAATATCTCAGTGGGTGGCAGATCTTTTCTGCACCAGAGACTTTTAAGCAGAGGCTGGTGGTCACCTGTCAGGGATATTGTGATGGTAAATTTCTTACATTTGCAGCAAGTTGGACATGATGACTTCTCATGGCTCTGCTATCTCTATAATTATATGATAGCTTTTAGAAAATTTCAGGAGCATGATTCCAATGTCAGACCATAATCATCTCTGACTTTATCCAAGACCATTCTATACTGGTTCCCTCATTTGCCCAATCTTCCTCCTAAGCAAGAGCCTAAATTCCTCCACACACTCAGTTTCCTGCACATGTTCTAGAATGCATTGCTTGACAAATACACACTTGTTTCTGATCCTTGCAAGATATAGTCTTATTTCACCTAAAGCTGGAGTGGGGAACCTGTGGCCAGCCGTACGTTGTTGAACTCCAACTCTCATCAGCCCCACCCAGTATGGCCACTGGTCAGGGACGGTGGAAGCTGTAGTCTAGCAACCTCTGGAGGGTCACAGCTTCCCAATTCCTGATTTAAAGAACCAGGAACTATTTTTGGTACCTTTCTTTTTAGGGGACATGGTATGAAAAAAGAATCCGATGATTGCAATTTTGGCCCAGCTGAAATTGATCTCTGTTCCCGAAACAGAAACGAAAGGAAATGAATGACTGAATTTTCAGGGAAGAGGCTTTGTCTGTGAAAGGGAATCAGAAGAGGAATCTACTTATCTGAGCCAAGCCAGCATAGGATGAATGAGCATGGAAGGAAAGGAGAACAAGACAGAATTACAATCAACCTTTACACAGAGATGGGGAAGGATGCCTAAAACTCTGGGTGCAGAAAGCGCAAATTTGTATTTGCAGTCCCTTTTGGAAAAGAAATTCCTAGGGTGGCGTGATATGGACAAACAGCATATGTGTAGGATTTATAGGCATTAGCTTATGAGGAACTGACTTTGTTACTTTAAATAACGTGATGGCCTACTTTGACTAACCTACGCACTTCAATGGAAGCAGTACTTTCTGTAAATAAATTAGGAGATCTGAGGAAACGGGACCCCCACCCTTCATTTCACTTCATTTATCAACGTGTTTTCTACTCTGGAAGTTTAAAGTACTGTCAAGTCCATTCTGCATCAAGAAATGAATCCGTAAACCACTGGTACCTGCCAGATATCACGCAGAGTCAGTTAATTATCGTCTGAGTTGAAATGGAGACAGTGCAGTAGATCAGAGGCACAGGAGAACAGTTGGAGGTGCCTTAACTAGTAGTAAATAGGACTCCTGTCACTTCCTCTCTGCACTTCACTTGCCTACTCATTTTTCTTTGGGAAGTTAGATTGGAAAGTACAAGTAAAATAATAATAATAAACTCCTGGCTTTTTTTTGGAATAGAATGCTAACTTAGGACCAATCCTCTACATGCAAATCTATGTATGCAAATGCACACCCACCCACACACCTGGTTGCAACCACAAGGTTCAAGTGATAAAGGCAAAGATCTAATAGAATACACAATTAAGGCATGTAGTGTTGTTATTTTGTATCTTCCCTGAAGCAGCGATAAGTGCAGACTGAATTTCTTGGTACTATACCATTTAACATGGTATAACCTCCAATTGAGAGCCTTATCAGAGTTCCATAAAGTAGTCAAAGTGACTATGAAAGAGGGTTTATTTGGAATCATTAATTGTTTTCCTGTGAAGTGAACTTTGGATGAAACCAGGGTTAAGGTCCTCAGGGCATTTTTCATGCTATTACAGGCCGAGGTGTTATCTGCAGAGTTCACTTTCAGTTCCTACATAATACCTGTGGTGTATCCCACTCAAGGTGCTAAAGGTTATCTGTAGTCTAATATATGGAATATCATGCTCTAGGGCAGAACGTTATGCTCTATAATGAAAAATGCAGGATAAACCCCACCACCACACACAACCTTCTTTCTGCTCCCTCATACTTATGCACTAAAAAGTTGCACAGAATTTCATTTCTGTTGTTGCCATGTTCAATATGCTTCTTAGTACATATCTTATATATGCTAAGGGTGCTGAGCAATGTGTGTGTGTGGGGGGGGGGGTTGCATGGCTGCTTGTTTACAGGGGTGAAGGAAGGCTCTCCAGCACCCAGTGCAGAGTGCCGAGGGGTGAGGCAAACTGCCCGGCGGCACATGTGCGCTGCCGCTACTGGTGGCACCTCTTGATTGCCATACCGATGGTGGCAGGATCCTCCGCTCATGGCTGCCATGGCACGATGGCAGTGGCCCACACCACCGCACCAGGGGGTGGCAGGGCGAGCCCCCTCCATGGGGTGCCTTCTTGCCATCCCCTCAGAAATGGCACCTGGGGTGAACCGCCCCCTGCCCCCTTCCTCCGCCACTGCTTGCTTAAAGGAAGGAAGTCCTTGGTAAAGAATGAATGGAGCTTACCCTATCTAGTGTCATCAAATTTGGACCATGATTTGGCATATATGGGTTTTAGACCTATTACTTATGCAGGCAGTACTTACTCTAAGCCAATATTTGTCTAACCTAGCTAGCAATTTCTTAGCAAACTTTCCCAGCCAATTCTAAAACAATGAGTAATGTGCAGGCACAATAATGCCAAATGTAATATAGTGTAGCTGGTAAAGAACTTAGCTACCAACCAGGAAGCTCCTGGTTCCACTGAATATCAAAATTGTTAGATCAATCTTTGAAATCAATGAATTCCCCTTTGCCCACAATCTCACTAGATGTCCTTAGGCAAGCACCTCTATCTCAGCTTCAACTTCTGTAATATAAAAGTAGTAGTAGTAGCAGCAACAACAACAACAGTCTATTTTGCAGGGTTGTTGGAAGGATTATGACAAGATAATGTATGTGAACTGATTTTAAATTCGTAGAATATTAAGTAGAACACTAAGTAGTATTACTGCTGCTTCACCAGTTAGTTGTGTTCTCTATATTTTCGGCTTATTGCAATGTATATGCTTTTGGAACTCTAGCTGACTAATGTGACTGCAATAATATCTGCATTCAGGGCTTTCTTTCAGCCCAAACTCACCAGAACTCAGTTCCAGCAGCTCTTGGGTAGGCACCACTGCCATTATAAGAGAACAAGGTAGGTGTTCACGATGAGTTCCGGTACCTTTTTTTAATAGAAAAAATAGCACTGTCCGCATTTGAAGTATGTTGTTATAACCATAACTGAGGAGACCATCTCTTTCTATCTGTATAAAGAGTCCTGCGTAACTCAAAAACATGCATACATGTGTGTGCGTCCACTTAAAAAATACTTACATTTGCGATACTATTTTTTAATCCCATGTCCTTTGAGAGTGAATCTTCTGCCTGCTTACGCTAAGAAAATGCAGTTGAGGACAATGACAAGTAAATCAAGATTTTCAAATCTAGGGAGGGGGTAAAAACCTGAAGTTAAATTAATTAATTAGGAAATTGCCCTAGATTTAAATCTGAATTTTTGTTTTGACATTTCAAGTCTGCATTTATTTATCATTAAAAGCTTTCCCAGCTACTAGCTTTAGGCTTTCATTCTAGATTCCAAGATTTTAAAAGTGCATTGACTGCATTGAAATTAATTGTGCAGGATTTTTCTGTATACAAGCCTAGCAACGTACCTCTGAAAAGAGTAAGATTGGAAACTAGGATGTTTTCTTATACCAGGTTTCCTCAACCTCGGTTCTCCAGATGTTTTGGGACTACAATTCCCATCATCCCTGTCCACTGGTCCTGCTAGCTATGTATCATGGGAGTTGTAGGCCAAAAACATCTGGAGGGCCAAGGTTGAGGAAGCCTGTCTTATACTGAATCAGGCCATTGGTCCACTTCTCTCCGTGCTATCTACTCAGACTGTGCATTATCTACACAACAGTTCTCCAGGGTTGCAGACACAAATTATTCCCAGCCCTACCTGGAGTTAGGAATGGGAGAAGCAATATAATTCTGTTTCAGTTTCACTGGCACTCAATCATAGGTCTGTAATATTCCAATTTGTGTGGATTTTTTTTTTTTTTTTTGAAGAATGCACAGAAGTCTGCATTTAACTTATATACATGTTACATATACTTTATGTAGAATATCTTTACACATATCTTTTTCTTCAAATATGCATCTTGTACACATAATTACACTCCCCCACCCATGAAATTGCATCACAAAATCCAGAGAAGTGCCTCCACAAACAAATTCAGCGTCGGATCAGGTTGTTCTGCAGTGAAAAATGGAAAGATTGAGTTTCTCCTGTCGCCATTTGGAGATGCTGGAGATTGAAGTTGGGACTTTTTGCATGAAAAGTGAATGCTCTTCTGCTTAGCTACAGCCCTTCTTCTAGTTCATGGAAGAGATGTGGAATACTTCCATTATAGGTAAATGGTAAAGGTAAAGGAGCCCTGGATAGTTAAGTCCAGTCAAAGGCGTCTATAGAGTTGCTGTGCTCATCTCACTTTTCAGGCCGCAGACCGCCGGCGTTTGGCCACAGACAGTTTTCCAGGTCATGTGGGGAGCATGGCTTAACCATTTCTGGCACAATGGAACACTGTGATGGAAGCCAGAGCACATGGAAGCACCATTTACCTTCCCCCACAGCGGTACCTATTTATCTACTTGCACTGGTATGCTTTTGAACTGTTAGGTTGGCAGAAGCTTGGACAGAGCAACGGGAGCTCACCCTGTCATGTGAATTCGAACTGCTGACCTTCCAACTGGCAAGCCCAAGAGGCTCAGTGGTTTAGACCACAGTGTTACCTGCCCTGCTTACACACTGCTTAGTTCAACCTCTTAAACAGCACAGTTTTAGGCCCCCTATGTCTCTCTCTCTGGTTGCACTAAATGGTCCCCACTGTGGGAATGTAGTTTACTTTGGAGAAAGGTTGTTCCCTATAATTTAGGCATCAGAAATCTTCTTTACCCCATCCTGATCCAAAAATGTGGTCTATCTGACCAGTGCCTTGGAAATGATGACATTTGCAGAGAATGGTGTCCCACTGCAAGAGAGGTATAGGCATTGTCCCTGATAAGTTATTGATGTGAGGCTTCCCTGAGGAAAGGATGAGTTTGCCTGGATCCCTTTAAGGCTCATCTGCCAGCCAAAGAACAGCACAGTACATCCTTGCAGCTCTTGCCTACAGAGTGATGTGGTGCACTGGTGGAGGGTTTTGTCTTTCTTTCGCCACAGATACATTTACTTGAGCAGAGGAGGAAGCAGCACAGTTGCCTGTCAGCCGGTACTTTGCTAATGTCTGCAGAATAAACTGAACGCTAACTCACCATTAGAGAGAGAGAGAGAGAGAAGGAGGGAGGGAAGGAGGCAGAGAGAGAGAAAAGGTAAGGGAGAGAGAAATGTTCTCTGGCATGCTCGTGCACTGGGTCTCTCTGTAAAAGACAGAAGGAGCAGCATCAGCAACCTTGCAGGCACTGGCTGTAACTCTTTCCCATTAATAAAGAGACAGGTACTTTGAGAATCCAATTTTCCTACCTGTGTATCTCAGGCTTGGCTTGTACCTGGAAGTGCTAAGCACACCTTTGCATCTGATTTGCTTAAAGATATCCACCCTCCAACTCCTATCAAGAGAATCTCTCACAAGGCAGGTAAGAGGCTTCAAATTTTTTGCCTCCAGTCTATGGGGTAACTTTCAATAACATTATTTACTTTAAAAAATATATTTATTTATTTTTCCCAATTATGGAACACTTTTTACTGCTTCTGAATCATTTCAGTACCAATGGAAGCATGCAAAGATTTTGACTTGTGATATTCTGAATCAGTTTGTTCATTACTTACTGGATTGGTTATTAATCTGTTTATCAAAAGTATATGTTTCTTAGTTTCTATCTTGGTATGTTATACTTCGATGTTATACTTGGTATGTTATATTACTCTTTTATTTTTAAAAAATGCACAGGCTAATGCAGTCACTGCAAAGTTTGCAAAGTTTTCTCAGACATCCCATTTGCACCAACATGAGTTACAATATTTTTGTTTTGTTAATTGTGCATATTTAAAAATATGTAACCTGCTAACTCTGTATAACTTTAGGGATTGGTGAATGTATTACTCTTACTTTTGACATCTTTACATAGCCACACTGTAACATTATAATATAGATTATATTTATCAGTTTAGATTTATAACAGCAATGGCACTTTGAAACATTGATTTGGAAACAGCATAATCAGATGCTTTTTACACAGTTCACTGCAGTAAAGGTTAGAATGATCTACACCTTAACCTGATAACTGCTATCAATGTGTTTTCTGACACAGCTCTCTTGATTTTCTGACACAGTTCTCCAGCTCTTTGGCAATATCAACTCTGCTCAAAGAGGCTGCCTTGATGCAGCCCAAGGTCATCAAGGAGTACTCTCTTCATTCCTCTCCAGCTTCCTCACCTTGGGTCGGTATTGCTCATTACAGTAATATGCCTGAAAGAGCAGTGTGTGAATGTGAAGCAGCTTCCTTCGGGTTTCTGTTTCTATGTGGATCAGTTTGCCCCATAATCCAGTCTAATAAAACTTTCTGCTAAGTTAGTGTGTTTACAATTGTGCTTCTAAGTCCTGAATATCAGAAGAGAATCAGTAAATATATGCTGCTTTTGATGAAAATAATGTCTAATTTCTGTGATCCAAAAACAGGAGTTCTGAATATGCTGTTCATTTCTCATTTTTTCTTTTTCTTTTTTAAACATGGAATTTAATGCTCAAATAATTTTTTTTTTTTTAAAATACAGATAACAAAAAGGAAAAAGAACAAAACAGGCACCACAAAGTAACAAGTCTTTAGTGATTACAGTCTTTAGTGAGTCATAGGTAAGCTTCAGAGAGCATTGGAGTAACACAGTCTAGAAAGATTCTCACTAACTCTCGAGAAAGTTTGGAGGTATAAGATGTGTAGCTGACTCATAGTCAGGAAAATAAAATATGCATCTTACAGGACTGGAATATGACCAGATGCTTGAAGGGCTTCCACGCAGCAGATAAATAGAAACCATGGTGGTATCATGGTGCCTTATTTTTCTGTTGGGATTCCTTGTTTGTTGCCTTGCTGAGTATGTTTATCCATAATCGTAGTCACCTCTCATTTCTGTGCTTCAGGCAGGAGTTAAGTTTCTTCCATTGAGTCACTTGCTATTATAGTGAAGAAACAGATGTCATTAGAAAACATTGCACTAAAAATAAGAAAAGGTGATTTCTCCTAATTCAAGAATTGTACAAATGTATAAATAAGCTGTCCTTGTCCTCTTTCACATGTACTTGCTGCCAGTCATAACTTGTTTGTTTCAAGTTCTTTCTGATGCTAACACACCTTTTACTACAGTCAGTATTGTTCCTTATAATTACTTTGCGAGCTTGATGTGCTAACTACCCAGGCACCGTGATAACACTTGCAACTTTGACTCGCCATTAAATCTTGAGTTATTATAAGAAAATAATGCTTGCCCCAATTTTATGATCCAGTTGAATAGTTATGAGTTTTGGTGGTGGCTGTTGTTTGTTTAAAAAAACTTTTAATTAGCAGATTTAATTAGTTTGATTGATGCATGGGCAGCTGCTTTAGCACATCATAATATTTATAAAGCGAGAGTATTGTGAAACTTTCATTATTGAAGAGATGCCAGTGACTTTTCCCCACTGTTGTTCCAATGTGAAGAAAATCACACTTGCTTCCTGTACAGCCTCTAATAAAAACAGCACATCCATATACGGGCAGAAGAATCCAGACTCTGGTTGGGCAGTGATGGAATATTTCCAGCTGTGTTGCCTATGCTGGCTGGAGCAAAAGGCAAAATCCTAATCTGGGCTATACCAGCTCCTAGTGATAGGGCCTGGTGGTATCAAGTGATGGTGGTGGGGCCAGCTCAAGATCTAGCAGATTCTGGGAAGATTCAGAGCCAGCTCAGTCCTACACCTGGAAAAGTCAATTGTGGAGGTAGATCTCCTCTGATATGGACAGATCAGTGCTCTGGCAACATGGGATTTCAGAGGTTTAGATTGTGCCCTTATTTTCATTACTTATACTTAAAGTTACCAACCAAAAATAACAACTCTTGTCTTTATGAAGAAGGGCACATTATCCTGGGGACCATAAATTATCTCTCTTTGGGGCCAGATTACATTGCACTTTTTCTTTCATTAATTACTTAATATTTTAAAATTGCTTTTCATTATATTCAGTACACTGTCCAGAGAACATTACTTATTGGGCAACTAATAAATAAATCACAGGCATTTGTTATTGGTTTCACATCGCAAGGGAAGAGGAGGTTGATCCTTTTCCTAACCAGGCCATGTTCAGGTCTAAAATTGCCTCTATGCAGCTCCAGTCCCCAACGTTGCATATGGCAGTGATTTCAGCCTTAATCACAGCTATGGAGGGAAGTGATAAAAATCCCATCCCTGCCAGCAATCCTAACAATAATCAAATGCCATACTTGTAATTAATTAAAGGGGAGAAACCAGAGGTACTGACTGCATTCTATGCATTAAGCATGCTGTTTTATTCACAATTGCTAGTTCTTTTTCAACTCAATATGGCTCAACTATTGGACATCAGATAAACCAGAGGTTAACAGAAGATCGCCGATGGCAGAAAAACTTTGCTCCTAAAGTGGCTAGCAAGTTTAGGGAAGACTCAGGATTTTTCCTTTCCATTGGTATATTTGGAAATATACATTTGGAAACGGAAAGTTATATATGTCCCTGTTTAGGATCCTGGGAGAGCCACATGAGAGTTATTCACAAGTTCTCAGCAGCAACATGCAGAATCACAAGTGTACTTCACTTGCACTTCTATCCACCAGTGAACATTGCTATGTATGAAGCACCTCTTAATCTAGTGACCAGGGTAGGGATCAAATACATGACCTTCATCCTTTTCCCATTAGAACAATGGCAATTGTGCTGTAGGAGTTTCTGTGGAGCCAAATTTAAAAAGATAAGCGTTTGACAAAATGATGTCCTATCACAGAGCCTCAAATTAGACCTTTTGGGCCACTTTGAAAAGGTGCAAATAAATCATCACAATGAATGGCAGCCTGATGTTAGTTTGCACAGCGCAAATATACTTATGCACCTGGAAGCAGGAAGAGAAGTGTTGTCAGAAATGCAAATAACCACAGAGGAGAAGTGCTAGCCAGGTTGGGATACAGGGGGTGCTTTATTTCTGAAATGATAAGGAAAGAGCCAAGATCTGGCAGGAATCCACCCACTCCAATGCTACACGCACATCCAGGACTCCTGCAGTCATACATTATTATAATAATAAATCTTTATTGCCGTCCAAAGACCCATTGGAAGTCATACATTGGTTAGAAGGACAGGATGTTGTACTGCTCAGAGATCATGAAAAAATACATGCCATGGTAAGCATTGTGCTTGATTGTTGTTATTATTGCTTACTGAATTTATATACCATCCTATACCCAGAGTTCTCAAGGCGGTTCACAGAAAAGATCAACATAAAAACCATAATATGTATAATATAAAAAAACCACTCTTCTCCCCTGGCCACTTTTAAAAATCAAGGTAGACATAGAGGTTTCTATGGTATCTTTGTGGTTTCCTCTCACTTACAAAGCGTACTCTGGAGTCTTCTCACCTGCTGCATCCCTGAAAGCACTTGTTTATCCTTGGCAGGGACCTCATCTGTTTCCCATCATGAGAGGTATTGCAAAGCCATTATGTCAGCTTCCTGCAAGACCCAGGAGCAGCAGAGAGTTTTTACTCATGGTTGGGTCTCTTTTTTCCAGGCGGAGAGGGGTGTGAAAGGTCTTGGGCATAGCTGAGAAACAACCCCTGGGGGAGTTCTCTAGCCCTTTGCCAGCGTTATGCTCCAGTCGTTCCCTTGACTCACCCATCCGTTTGGCTGTTCCTCAAGGAGCTTCACTTCAGCTTTTTGTCAGCATAAACTCTCTGTGGTAGACTGGTCAGTCCGATATGAATTGACACTTATTAATTCCTGTCACCTCAAGGTTGGCACTGAGCAATGTGAGAATAGATTTTGACCAGCTTTCCTTTCACTTGGCTACACTTAAAAGGGAAACAGAGCAAATCTATGACATTTATCGATACCCAGAAAGGAAAAGCAGACTTAACTCAATAATATTGATTTTGTATTTGGAGCCCCGTGATATATCCAATCCCCAATTGCTGACTCGGAAGTGATGCACATTGGTCACTGCAAAAAACAAAAGGCGAAAACCAACACACAAAAACAGCTCACTGTTCACTGAGCAACTATTTGCAAAGATTTGCAACATTGAGTTTTCAGAGAACCATAAAACTGACTTGCCCCTTCATTTGCACAGAGGAATTAAATCAGCCAGAAATGTATGGCTCGGTTTTCCCCTGCCACTGTTGCTCTTCCAAGTGACGGTGCCACTGAATTAATATGCCTGACACCTGCAGTCCACACAGGGGTGTTGTTCTCTATGTCATTACTGCCAGTGGTCTATATGAACTAGCAGGATCAGCATAGCTATTAGCACTGCATTCATCATGCATAGAGCTACAATTGCTGGAGAAAGTGACTCCTGATAGGACTTCTGAAAGTTCCCCCTTGAACTTTTCTCTGGTCCTGGGAGGAATTCAATGTAGTGCTAAGTAAAAAAAAAATTAGCCGTATGCTAATTGCGCTAGATGAAGCCTTGCACAAGAGAAGGTACAAGACGCCAGCATGGCTCTCATGACCAGTTGTGCATCAGATTGCTGTAACCCTGATAGTGCAAGCGGTTCCACAACAAACTTCCACTGGCCCAACTATTGCACTTTATTCACTAGTGTAAGGATGAGCCATTATTCTCATCCTTATACTAGTGCAACAGCTTTTGTGTTGGCGGTCAGAGAGCATTGAATCCTGGTTTCATTAAAAGGGTCATGAGAACAACTACACACAAAAAAAATACTCCTCTTTCTATCTAAATGTCCACCTTCAAAACATGAGTTGAAAACACTATCTCCAAAGCATAGATGGATAGATGGATTGTTAAAGAGATAACGCTATTGGGAAGTGTTCCTAGCAGCCATGATTGCCAAGCTGGAGACCAGGCATAGGCAAACTCCAGCCCTCCAGATGTTTGGGACTACAATTCCCATCACCCCTAGCTAACAGGACCAGTGGTCAGGGATGATGGGAATTGTAGTCCCAAACATCTGGAGGGCTGGAGTTTGCCTATGCCTGCTGGAGACTCTTGTCTTCTGCTCTGCTCGGGCATTTGAGGATTTTTGGAGCAATAGCATGCAACATTTCACCAGCTTCCTGCACCCCCCCATGGGTATAAGAATGCCAATCTTATGGCTGATTGCCAAATATGCAGGCTTCACCTGAGTAAAATCTGGGATGAGTCCCTTAAAATATTTGAAACTAGTGATTAAGTGACACAATTGTTTTTCAGATTATTTTTAACAGTAATACTAAGTATAAACAGGCTCCTCCTCCTTGCAAACAAATTTACAAACCTCAGAATACGATGCTTTCTTTTAGCTTCAAATGATATCTGGTTCTTAAAAGGTTTACTGGACTTTAAGTTTGCTGATTATTGTTGGGGTTTGCACCAGGAGTGGGATGACATCACCATCTCATCACGTGATAGCCAGAAGAGCAAATCAGGGAGCTCATTATGCTGATATGATAAATATGTTGATGGTCTGCAGTAGTTTGTGAGAGTACAAGGGCCCTGAAGTATCTGTCTTAAGCTATCTTATGCTAAGACCCTTCTCTAGATGCCTCCTTTGCCAGCAAAAGTTGGGATGGAAGAGGAATCACCTGATCTTCAACTATATAAAGGTTTCATATTTCATGAGGAACAATGGTAGAGAGAGTGCCTTCACTCAACCACTTCTGATTCAAAGTGCTTTTGTTTGCCCCACTTGCCTTCTTCACATTGTGGTTCCAAATTGGATTAGAAGAAATTCAAGAAGTGGTATTGAAGAAGCGGATTGGAGATGTGAGGCTGAGACGATCTGTGGGCAAAGATGTAGACAAACGTAAAGTGTCTTTCCCCCAAAAAAGAAAAAGAAAAAAAGCTTCCTAAATTTGCTGGGATAAAGTCTGAGGTCAAGAGTTCAGCAGAGCTTTGAAAAAAACACTGGCTGAATCTTATGGATGAACACCCCCAATGAGGTTAAATATTTTGAACAAAATATTAAGTGAGAACTGGGCAAGACTGCCTTTTGTTCCTGTGCATGATGGAGAGACGTCTAGGTCAACCCTCCTCCTTACCCTTAATTGAATTTCTCCAGTTGCTGACAGAGGCTGACGGGACCTGCACCATACCAGGTAGGTTTGTGGGTCTTGTACAACGTAGCTTGCTGATGATTAGTAGATAAACTTGCTGTTTAATGCAAAGATAAGATACTGGCTGCTTCTCCCTCAGAATAAAAGAACATAGTCTAGCAGCTGCAGAGAGTCATGAACCAAGAACCATATATCTTAAAGGCACAAGGTATATTGCGCTTTTAATTGAGCCAGTAAAGCTATATGTATTCTTGTGGAAGTGCAAAAGTGGAAAGAGTCAACAAATAGCTCTGGACACCTTGGGTATTCAGATTAAACTGTGTTGGGAAGGAAAACTAAATGAAGAATAAAGGGAATGTTTACTGTTGGTTTCAAAGCTACTTGGAAGCAAAAGCAATTCAATGACAGGTGCAGGCAATTATGCCACCAATTGTTTTAATAGTTCTGAGGCAAATTATGCCAGGTGAGACTATGAGTAATAACCACAACCTGCTATTTGTATTCATTGATGCTCTCCTGAGTAGCAAATGAAGGATTTTTGGTCCTTATGTATTACCTGGAGATCTCGTGTCAAGTATTTTAGAATAAATGTGGCAAGGATCATATGGAAAGTGCATAAAGCCACCTGTTGCAATTCAGCCAACAAATAAGCCAGCCAAAAGCTTTAAAGAGCTTGTTCTACCAGGAGCCTTCTTAATTTGATTGAAAGATTATTGACATTGTAAGGAGAAGTATTTGTCAAGCTAGCTCTCCGTGTTTTCCTTTTAGCAGTGGAGCAGGTGCAGAGGTTATTGGTAGCTGCAGGTTTGCCCTAAGGCTCTGACATTTCCCAGCGAATGGGTTGATGCTGGCTTGAATGTATATTGAAAACAATTTTACATGTTTAAAAGTGCTAATTTGCTACATAGCAAGTGCAACCAAATGTTTAAGGCTGCAATTCTATGCCTGCTTAACTGGGTGTAAGGCAGCCCCATTGAAAACAATGCCTCATTCTGAGCAGAGCTGAAAAAGCATTCCACTGCAGTTCTTATAAACACAAACACGCACATACCACTTCAAAGCTCAAGTCAAAAAAGTGTTCCTAGTTTTCTGTTATCAGTAAGATGGCATTAGCATGTTTTGTGATAAACAGTATTCTGAATATTTCATAGGAATAAATCATTCTATATCTTTCTGAAAGCAACACTGCAACTTGAGCACTAGATTGAAACACTAACTCCATTGAAATTCCAGTTGTTGACGAATGGCAGCTAAGTTTGAATCCTTGTAGTATTTTGTTGTTGTTGTTGCTAGTTAGAGGATTTGAATCTGAGGTAGGTGTTCAAAGATTCTTTAGCACTCTAGCATTATGTAGGTTAGCAGGCAAACTCTTTCATCTCTACTGAGTTGATATAAGGAAGTCTCCTAGTCCTAGGCCAGGAATGGGAACCAGTGGCCTTCTGGGTGTCACTGGGCCATAATTCTCATCTTTTCTGATGAGTGGTCATGCTGGCCATGGCTGATGCGATTGGTGTCTAAGAACATTGGAGGATGGAGACAATTGTTCTCCTTCATTCACCTAATACTTAGTTAGGTCTACTACTAAATTGTGACGCTTTTAAGTCTGGCGGCCTTCAGTTACCTTCCTGATCCCTTTAGTTTGTAGCAAGGGTCTGTATTGGCTCTATTTGTGCTCCCAAATTACAAGGGAAGGGCTCACATTTCTGAGTTAGATTGCACTGTTAACAGTCAAGTTGGATCAGAGACCCCCTATGCTTTGAACTGGCCTCAGCTGCCCAAACCATGCATAACCCACCCCCACCCCAACATTCAAGAAGGGAAATTTGGGGAGGATCTTTCACTTTGATGGACAAGTCGAGGTTTAATCATCTTATATTCCCAGAGCACTTCAAACAGATATTTCTAAGGAAGGATTTTTCACATTGTTATATTGGTTTTGCAATGCAAGTCAAAGGGATTTCCTGAGAACTGTATTTTCTGGATCATGAACTGAATTCAGTTCTGGCTGGTTCCAATCCAGATTCAAATCTGGGCCACAAATAGGATTGATGGGTCCATGCACAACCCTACTGCTTTTACAGTTTTTAGAGTGTGGAAGTGGAAACAGACTCAACTTTTGAGTACTGGGATTTCCAGTAGCCGTTGGGAATGTAACTACTAAGCATTCAGAAAGCATGGATATTTACTAGTATTCTATAAACTTGAGATGACTTGTCATCTAATCCATTAAACATATGGCATCTCATCTCCAATTCGAATTCTAATCCTAAATACTCACAAGCCATAAATGATTTTTTTTAATTTCCCACAGAGAACATGTGCCGAGTCCAGATGTTCAGATACAAAGTGTCCCTGTAGGCTCATAAACTAGTTGAATTCAAGAATTGGCATATAAAAATTGATATTTAAAATTTTCTATAATGTAATATAAATATGAAAGTAGGTATTAAATGCAGTAAAAAGACGCCACCGGAAAGAATTCAGAAATAACTAGTATGTGATAGCTCCCGCTTTAAAATTTTACAGCAGCACAATCCATGGTATGTCTACTCAGAAATCAATCCCATTGACATAGATGGTTTTAGGGTACCGCAACTAGTATAGTCACAGTGGGTACTATGCTGCAGGGGGTGCCAAATGTTGTAGAAGTGCAAGTAGCCGTGGCCTACAATTTTTTCCATCACACAGGGCACCGATGAAATTTGGAGAGCGCAAAGTCTGCCACTGCTATTGAGCTCAGTGAGGCTTACTGCCAGGTTGGTGGATAGAGGCTTGCAATTTCAGTTTCCTCTGATCAGCCCTAAATGTCAGGATCTAGGATACCAAAATAAAGTCTCCACCTTTATGCCACCTTTTGGTGAAAAAGTTGGACAGTATGGGAATGTTGCTATTCCTTGGGCAAGTTCACCCACATCTGTCTGATGCTACAGGATTTTAAACCATGTGGGGAGCCCCATGAATGAATAAGGGTCCTCATTCCAGATCTTTCTGCTCAGAATAATAGTAGGTTCTAAGCTGTGTAGCAATAATGTACAGGAAAGGGGCAAGGGCTCAGTAATGCCCTCCCATCTTGCTTGCAAATAATCTGAATACCCCAATAAACCTTTTGTAATCTATCTATGCAAGGGGAAACCATACAGAGAAAAGCTCATGGACTAGGCCACCACCAATACAGCAATACATTAGCTTTAGTAAAGATATTTTAGGTGTTTTATGTTGCTGTTTTTATATGCAGGTTTTTGTATGAAGGGAGGAAAGCATTAGTGCAACACTTTGGTCAACCATACAGTCTGTTGTTGTTTGTCTCCTGGATACAATGATACAATTGTAGATGCTGTCTAATCAGTGTGATAACCCTTCTCTGGTCTGTCCTATCTGACAGACTGTACATCAATTAGCTATTGCAATATTTGTTCACCATGAATTTAATATTCAGAAAATTATCCAGACTTAATTAACTTCAAACTCTGGTTACATCCAAGAACCCCAGGTGTAATTCCTGTTTACAGAGGGCAAAGACATCTCTGTCATCCCAGTACAATTAACTTCCATATGCTCCTAATTACAAATGCAGTAACCTGTTTACACAGGTAAGCTTCTAACGATAGGAAGACACTCTGGACTGTGTTATTCTATTTTTATTTACTGCACCTCTAAGCATCTTTCTGAATAAATCCCTGAACTTGCTGTTAACCACCCGACAGTTTGCAGTAGAGATGCCATTTCTCCTCACTTGAGCAGAGACTCGCATATGCAAGTATTATTCCATTTGCTTAATATCTGAATCATTTTATGACCAATCAATGGCACAGGAGCCATTGATACTGTAGTATTGTTCAAACTAAGGTGGTACAGACCTGATCATTTCAGAATATAAGACTACTGAGGGCCTGCACAAGTTGTTTTTATTCAAAATGCAGTCACACTATAGATTCGTATAACATTAAGATTAGCTCAAAATAATTTAGGGAAACATCAAGGAAATGGAATAAACTGCTGTGTGATTGTAGCTCTAGATTTCAAACTGGGGAGCACTCTCTCTTTCTTGCAGTACACTCACAATTTTATGCCATAATTTGTGGGTTTGGGCACAAGTCACATTCCTCTGAATGATCAGTTGTAGCTTTAATCAGTTGTAACATTCTCATATGGTCTGTAGCACTGTGGGATACTGATAGTAAACATACTCCACAGGTCATACACAGGGGCAAGCTTGTCTCTCACATTGGTAGTTCAGTGGAGAAGCCAATAATAAAATCCGAGGACTTTATTGATTCTTTTGACGGGAGCAAGTGACATTGTTCAGCGGAAGTGTTGAGGGCAACCCTCAAGAGCACATTTCACAAAGATATTTTCCATGAACAAAGTAACCATCTAAAGGTCTTTGGGGAGTTGCCATTAAAGTTGACTCCCTGCTGAGGTGTGGGTGCAGGTTGCTTATAGGCATATGCAAATATTTTGTGGTCTCAGTGAGCCCAACAGCTAAATCAATACATTTAGCTTTAATAAAAGAAAACCTATCCCCCCCCCTAGATCCTAGTAAGGAAGGTTCTAACTCAGAGGTGGGGAGTGTTTAAAGAATTCAGGTTTGTAAAAGAGGCTTTGCAAACCTATAGGGTACTATTTACCCTGATACCATTTGTGGTGATAATAAGGGAAGTGGGTGATTTGTCTGTTATAAAACTACACAAAGCATTATTTTACTCTCTAGTTCTATCTTACATGGAATGGACAGAACAGATTCTGGACTAAGACTTGAGAAATAACAGAATTTACAGCATCCTGGGTATTACTTTGACCCCTTGCACCTTATGTGCATCAGTGATGGAGATGATTTTCTCAAATCGTTCCAACAGGGCGAGAATTGATCCCTAAACATCCAGCATGTAGTGAATGTGTTGTCAATGGATGAGGTCCTGTCTACTGCTTTGAAAGAGCTAGTGAAACAGCATTTGTTCCTAAAAGAAAAAGAAGAACACCAGAAACAGCCTGGACCCACTATTCTGTAATAGATATTAGCCAGTTACTAGCAGACCTTTTCTTGGGAAAGTGATTGAGAGGGTTGTGGTGGAGCAGATGCAGGCATTGTTGAATGAAACTGACTATCTAAATCCATTTCAATCTGGGTTCAGATCTGGTTCTAAGTCCAAACTGGCCTTCTTTGCCTTGATAGATAACCTTTATTGGGAGTTAGACTAGGGAATGGGAAAGCTGTGCCTTTTGATTGATCCCTCTGTGGCTTTCAATACCATCAACCGTAGCTTCCTGGTGTACTAGTTCTGTGGGATGGGTGTTGGTGGCACTGTTTTACTGTGGTCCCAGTCCTACTGTGAGTTTGTTCCAAACAGTAATGCTTGGCCCATTACTTGGCCCATTGGCATCTATGTTATGGCATGTTGCTGGGCAGTGTTTTGTCACCAATATGGATCCATAGGGTGGAATCATTGGAGAAAAGTGGCAAGTCATGTCTGTCATACCTCATTGCAGCTGAGGACTGTCTGGAACATAGATTTGTTGAATACTGAAATATTTTTTTCAGTGCTTTTGGCATGTATTTGACCCCACCTGTGACAGAGGATTAAACTGATGGTAAATCACACAGCATTGTGAATGTGCTTTGAGTGCTATTGAATGAAATATTTGTCAGGAACCCAGTGGATATCCATATACATATAAAGTCAGACCCATTAGACTTGCATGCTTTCTGGATGCATATGGGTAGATACAGATATTTTGTCAATGACTTATTATATATTTTAAAAGCACAGCTCCAAGCTACAAAATGACTGGAACAAAGCAGAAGTCTCTGTGGACAGGTAGCACAAATATTCATTGTGTAAGAAATACAATATCAGATCCTTCATCGATCATGCGTATCCTTGGTTTTTAGGTGACATTGATATAAAGAGTCATCCCCTGTTTTCTCCCCTCGAAGGATGAGCAGAATTAATGCAGCTTAGAATAACTGAAAGAAGACAAAAGATAGCCATTTCAAAGAGTGATTTATCACAAACGTCACTTACTTCATAATTAAACTCTAATCTCTGTAGAACAAGTAACCTCTAAAGAACAACAATATTGCTAACCTGTTAGATTCTGCCATTCAGAGAAGAGAAGAGAAAGAAAAGAAAAGATGGTTTAGCAATGAATGTGAAATATGACTGGTACAATGTTTTATTATTTCAGGGCTCTATGGTTTATCATGTCTAACTCATTTTTTCTGAATAACTCAGTTACTCAAATACATGGTGTGGGAATTTGTATGGCATATACAATCCTATTATCAAACTAATGAGGTGTGCCACTGGTATAAGTGATCTGGTCTAATAGGGTTTCTCCCCACCCCCCACCTTAATGGACTAGTTTCCATGCTGGCATCATATTTATCTATGCAGAAGCAACATCAATCGATGCTCTGGTCAATGACTCTGCTGAGCTACATCCCCTGTTCTTATATGAATGTGACAAATAGGCTGGATTTTTATGGCAGTTGTACTTGTCATTGAGCTGAGGATAGATGAGCTTTAATGGATAGTTAAATGTCTGCTACTTGGTCTTTGGACAGATGCCTGGTGTTACAACACATTATTTATTCATGTATTAATTAGAAAATATATTCAGCAGTGAATAAAGGACAGACAGGCAAAATGAGGAACAAAAAACCTGGGACATGAGCTGAGCGAAGACTAAAGCTGAAGGAAATCTCAGGCACGATCTACAAAGCTGAGACATATTCCTACTACAAAATTATTTGCTGAAATTGTGGGCAAATACGCTGCCGTTCCAAAACTGGAGCCACTAAGATGGCTTTGCCTTATTTGTTGCCATTGGAAATTTGATGTACATGTCACCAGAATTCTCATGGAAGCCAAGATTCCAATAGCATCATGATCCTTCTGGTGTGCCCAAGGTTGAGTTTGGTCTTGTACTTGTCAAAATGCTTTGGAATGTCAGTGAGATTCAGAAGTAGTTTCTGATATGGCTTAAGGGTCATTTGCTCAGTGGAAAAAGTCATTTGTGGTGTATGAAAGCCAGCGCACCTGAAATGCTCTTTAAGTCCCTGCTTTTGTACCAAAAGCCAGAGATGATAGATAATAGTTACAGTGATGCAGAGATAAGTACCGTATTTTTCGCTCTATAACACGCACCCGACCATAACACGCACGTAGTTTTTAGAGGAGGAAAACAAGAAAAAAAATATTCTAAATGAAACAGTGGATGTATGATTTTGTGGTTCATGCTGTGGCCACAGACATGTGATCTGACAGTGAGTTTGGAGTAGCCCAATGCAAAAATCCTGAGGATCCATGTGGATCCATGCTTTGTAACCACGTTTTTGCACCACTGCGGCCCCAGGCAACAGTGGGTGCGTGATTTTTTTGGTGCAAGATGTAGCCATGGACATGCTATGTGATCTGATGGTGAATTTGGGGTGACCCAGTGCAAAAATACTGAGGATCCATGTGGATCCGTGCTTTGTAACCACGTTTTAAGTGGGGAGGGAAGGAAAAGCACTCAAGGGACAAGGAGCACATGTGGGGTGTGTGGAGAAGGATGTTGCTAATAATGCAGAAGAGGGGTTTAACGGGAGAAGGAACACGTGTGGGGTGGGTGGAGAAGGATGCTGCTAATAATGCAGAAGAGGGGTATAAGAGGAGAAAGCTCCTCTCCCACTTTGCTCCTTTAAAGCAAGCAGGCTCTGCTTTTCTCCTTCCTCCCCGCTCATCCCCAGCTTAGCGAGCTGAAAAACTTTGCTGCTATGTAGCGAGCTGAGTGGGGAGGAGAGAGGGACAGAGAGCCTGCTTGCTTTAAAGGAGCCAACTGGACAGGAGCCGCTTACACTCGTGTAAGTGGCTCCTCTCCTCTCCCGCTTTGTTCCTTTAAAGAAGCAGGCTCTCTGTCCCTCTCTCCTCCCCACTCAGCGGCTCTTCATCCGCTTTGCTGTTTCAAAGCGAGCCACGGAGGAGGGAAGGAAGAGGAACCATGGATCCTCTGCTCACAACTGCAGCAGATATCCCCCGCCACCCGTAGGCATTCCCTTCATAACACGCACAGACATTTCTCCTTACTTTCTAGGAGGAAAAAAGTGAGTGTTATGGTGCAAAAAATACGGTAGATTGAGGCTCTAGGAAGGGGAGGGGAGGCTCCTGAGACCTTTGAAGAAGGTGCAGGGGCAATAAATGCTATGTAGCTAAGTGTGTTATTTGATGAAGGACCATAACTTGGTAGTGGTAGAATAATGCTTTGTATGAACAAAGGTCCCTAGTTCAATCCCTGACATCTCCAGATAGGCTGGTGGGCAGGTAGATCTGCTTGTCTGAAATGTTGGAGAGGCACTGCCAGTTACTAAAGTCAGTATTGATCTAGATACTCCACTGTGCTGAGGCACAAGGCAGCTTCCTATGTTCCTTTGAGTATGCATCTTCCAATTATATTGGAGCTGGGTCATGCATAGGATTTTGTGTCTAAATAGGTATTTTCTATATGCATATATGCATCAGTGCATATGTATAGCATTATGCTTTATTTATTTAAATCTATAGTAACCCACACCATCTTCACATGTATGTTTTTTAACTAGAGACTACCTCAGAAGGTGGTGGACTCTCCTTCCTCGGAGCTTTCTAAGCAGAGGTTGGGTGGCCATTTGTCAAAGATGCTTTAGTTGAGATTCCTGCATTGCAAGAGGTTGGACTAGGTGACCCTCGGGATCCTTTCAGCTCTACAATTCTATGAGATCAGTTAAACATTATCAGTTAAACAAAGAGATAATTGGCACAGCTACCAATCTCCTTGTGTATGTTATACTGTTTAAAGTCAATGGGAATCAGTAAAACAAGAAAAATAGCTTCACTTTTGTGTGTGTGTGAAGTTCCATTTTTAGCCTAAGTGCATGGAAGTACTACGAATGTTTGACAGCAGCTATCTGTCATGGTAGAACTAATTACTTATTAATCATTAAGCAATCCTGCTAGCAGTTTATTTTCATCTAAGTTCAGACCACTAGCATTTTTATCTGTTAAAATAATCTTGGATTCCCCCCACCCTTTGCAGGAAAAACCCTTTCATAAGATTTATTGTACTATTAGGCAGAATCTATATCTCATCCATGTGAAGGTTACAAGTGGTGGAGGAGACAGAGAGCCAGCTGATAATTCTTCCTAATATATACAGTATAAGGCAGAACACTTCCCTTATTGTGTGTTGCTTCTGCAGCATGTACAAGTTTTGGAATATAGAGTCAGTTTGGCTATCTTTGCTTACATAGGAAGCTTGCCTACATAGGAGATGTTGGGGATGGAACTTGGGATTTTCTGCACATTGGAAAAAAGCAAATACATTTTCTTAAACTTCTAGTTCATGCATGTGTTACTTTAAACCACATGAGGGCACAGTTTGTCTAGCAATATATAACTTGTTTGTAAGTCCCTTTGTCTGTAAAAGCTGAGCCATTTTGTTTGTTGTCTCCTGATAATATGTCTGTTATTTTCTCTCCTTCTATCACCACTCATCTGGTAAATAGTTCCTGCATGAATAAAGCCTTTGAATTCCACACGTTGCAAGCGATTAAAGGTTAACTCACCAAAGCTTTACGGTATTCTAATACTGCATGCAAAAGCAGATGTTCTGCAACCTTACGCTGAAATGCTAAGCCATGACAAACATAGGAAGCTGCCTAACACTAAGTCAAAAATATATGTGCCCCATTTCACTTAGTATTGTCTACAGTGGTTCTTCAAGGTTTCAGGCCAAAGGTCTCTCCCGGCCCTATTTGGAGATGCCAAGGATTGAACCTTGTACTTTCAGTATTCAAAGCAGTTGCTTTCCCCCTGAGTGACAACCCTTCCCTCATTATAGCCTCCCTGTAAAAGGCAGCAGAAAGAATCTGTTTGTTCAACAGCTCCTGACTTCAAGCCTTTTATATAAACCATTTTCTGTTATCCTTTGACTTGTTTTGGCCTTTTCTAAGTCTGTATCTCTTCTATATTCCACTCAGTCTGACTGTCATTCTTTTCTTCCTTATCCATCTATGCCTTCAGTTTAGTGACTTAGTTATCAGTCTACAAAAAAACTGTAGCATTTTAGATGTCTTCCTCACTCTCAGGTCTCCAACAGTACGTGTTGCTCATTCTTTCCCACAAGATACATTCAGTGTGATCATAAAATTGCCATTCCACTGAGTTGTAAGCTTCTGCATGAAAACCACAACCATACTCCTTTCTGTTACAGTGCCCAGCTGTGCTCTCTTAACACTTACCAGTGTGCCGGCTCTCTTAAAGTGTTGCAGTCCTTTCTCTTGCAGTTCTTCAACTCCATCTCTCCACAACTATTTTCTAGCTTTATACCCACCATTTTCAGTTTCCTCCCAGCCTTTAGGCAATCAGAAAGTGAAAGCGTCTTATTTAAGTTTCAATTTCTGCTTGTCACGTTTCTTGGCTGAACTTTTCACCCTTCTGTGCAGAAGACCCTCAAAAGCTATCACCATCATCATGCAACTTTTACAAGCAAAACAGGTCCCCTTCCATCAAACCTTAAGTTGGACCCCATCTAGGGTAGCATTTCCCCCAGTAGCCAGTCTGCAGATAACACCATTGACATTTTATAATGGTGTGCAGTGGTTGTACACACCTAGATTTCAATCAACTTTCACATGGAGCAAAATTCATATGCAAGCTGTCATATGTGTAATTCATGAGTGTCTCCTTTTCCTGCATGTGTGGAAGCTTCTGAAGAAAGAAGAGTAATGGGATTAATGAAATACAAATATAACACAATAATTTAGTTGAAATAGATTTAATGTTGGCAGAAAACTTGTAAAGCTTCAGTGTATATCTGAAAATAATTTCCATTGACCCAAATATGACTGGATGTTAAAAATGGTTAGTTTAGCATCCAATTTGGAAGTTTATGTTACTTTACTGTCTTATATACATCTAAAAATCTCTCTGTCTCTGATTTCATAAAGCTTCTTGAGTTGCAATAGTACTTCCAAGTTCTCTTGTGTCAATGTCTGAAGATTTTTTTTAAGAAGACTTGATAAAAAGTGGTATATGTGCTTTAAGAGCAAACAGCAGCCCTCTTCAGGCATTCTTTGTGTGTGTTAACATAAAGAAGGGGCAGCAGGGCTGAGTATACTAGCTGTACCTCCATACCTGTTCCAATTACCCTCCATTGGCTGGAGGACAACCTACTTTACTTATGGAGTCTCCCTACAGATTTTAGAACCCTGATTTTTCCACTGAAAACAACACAAACATGGGGACGAACCATGCCCCCTTCTGTGTTTCACTCATGCTGCACAAGTGTCCTATCCTGACTCTGAATGGCCTGGTCGCATGACCCATAGGGGAGAAATTTATATATCTCAAGGGGAGACTTAAAAGAGGCTTGATGCCCTTAATGTCCTAGCCCTGGAAGGAGCAGGTAATACAGCTTGATCATAGAGAAATGGGTTGGCACTCTGCATTTTAGATAAATAGAAGTCCACACCTATATCATGACCTGCCCTACAGTTTGAAAATATCTGCACTATGTCCACTACCAGCAGTGAAACTATTAGTTCTTAATTAGTTTTTTTTCTCAGTAGCTCTCACAGTATATTTTAGCACTCTACTGGGGCTTTACTGAAGAACCAAAATTATGACTCTTGTGAATGGTGGGAAATTACCTGAACAGTGTTGTAAGAGTGGCTAAGATTTGCTCATTAAGAACAGATTAGCTAAAAAACAGACTTGGATAATCCTATAATCGGACCTTGATACACAAACTCTTAAAATGCTGAGTGCTTTAAATAAATAGATGATTAATTTCCCCCAGAAGTGTTGTGCTTCACTGAGAAATTGTATTTCTGGCAAATGCTCATTTCCCTATTACTAATATTCCTTATTAGATTTTATTTCATTTGCCACCTGCCTGCATAGTGTATAGAAATTAATTGCATTAAAGTATAGTTCTTCCCTTGTGACAGACATGAGGATTCATATCATTAGTTAGATTAGAAGATATTGCCCCTAATGGCAAATGCTGAACCATTTCCTTATTCCACAACAGCACAATTCTATACATGCTTACTCCAAAGTAAGTCCCATTGAGTTCAATGGCATTTACTCCCCAAGTGGTTGAAGCTTTGATGGGCAACTGAAGGAATAAAAGGAGATAATTAGATGTCCATGCAGAATAAACATGGCATTTTATTTAACAGAGAATCTTTATCTTTCCTCCTTAATGAATTTAGTGGTTTTTTCCCTTCTAAAATGAACAGAAGGATAGAAGGTTGAGTGTGTTTACCTGAGATTTATTACTAGGGATTATAGGTAATGAAATACATCCTGAGCATGATGCTACATGGTTGGGGTGTTTAATATGTACAAATTAAATCTTCTCCTGGAAATACTCATAAAAACAATGAATTAAACATCAGGACTAAGAGATTTTAGGCTTATTAATACAGTGTAACCCTATTCAGTGAACTTCAATTTGCTGAACACAGATGTTGCCAGCAAAATAATTAGTGGAGAAAATGTGTATCCAGCGGAATATCAAATGTATCACACATTAAATTTTAATGTCTTGTAAAAAGTTGGGGAAAGTGATTTGTGATGGGAAATTGTAACCAATTTTATGGCTTAAACTCTGGAAAATGAAACATTTTTATAGAAACTGCACTCTAAAAACGGAATATTAAAGAAAATCCCCTTGGGATAACGTGACTCCTGTTTTTACAGGGAAGCTTTGGTAGAACATATTGACAACATAAAAAAAAATATTTAAAAAAATCAGAGGAACTGAAAGTTTAAGTTGTCATATTGTGGAAGGCACAGTATTGCCTCTGTGATAGAAGAGTGAAAAAGCTCCCAAAAAGTATTTATGTGAAATTGACTTGCTTGTTGGATCGCTTATAAAATTAGAAAATGCTAAAATGGCCAGGTGCCAATGTGTTCATAACTTTAGTGCACATAATACTGCTTCAGATTCCTCTCCCCAACCTGTATACAAAGGGAGTTTTCATAGATTCGTGGTAGATCATGTGCTTTGCATACATATTTCTGTATTTAAACCCATCCCATACTAAAACATGAGATCTGATACCATCTAGCTGTTGACTTAGGGCAGAGGTTTTCAACCTTTTTAAGTCCAGGGCTCCCTTGACCAACTACCTTCTTTCTGCGGCTGCCCTGTGGGTCTCAGGAGCCCAGGTATGTCACCCCTTGCCTGCAGATCTGGCAGCCTCTCACTCTTTTTCAAACACCCTCCCTTGTGGAGTGTTCCCTCAGCCTCCGCTCATCTCCCCTCCCCTCTCCTCAGGAGTCCTCTGGGCAGCTGCTGCTGCCATCCCTGGTCTCTGAGCTGCCCCCCCCCTCCCGAGAGAGATGCCTCCTGGAGGCACCATTTGCCTGCAGAGCTTATAGCCAGGGCTGCTGCAATAAACAGCTGTGAAAGCCTTTGGGAAGCAGAGACATGAGAGGGCTTCAGAGGAGGGAGGGAAAGAAAAAGGGACAGGGAGCAGTGTTGCCCGCGGCACCCCTGACCATCATTCAAGGAACCCCAGGGTGCCATGGCACCCTGGTTGAAAACTACTGACCTGGGGGGGGGGGGTTCACACATTACATTCAATGAGTATACAATGGGTGTACCCATATAGATTAATTGTTGAGCCCTACGCTTGTAGAGTTATTCACATGTCATGTTCAATGAGTGTACAGCAAGGTAATCAACACAGTGCCCTACATAATTATTATTTTTTTAAGGAGTGATGTGAGATGTAGTTGCAATAAACTACAACTCATATCATTCCTTTTTTTAAAAAAAAATGTTTGTATTAGATTTTCAATTTGATATTTCAAAATAAACGTTTTAAAATTTTTTAAAATATCCAGTGACTTCTCTTCTCCTTCCGTGATTCATTTTGTATGTCCTCTATTCCTGCATATTTTGCCTTAGCCATGTACGTTCTTCTTGCTCTCTTGTTCTATATGTTAAACCCGTGAGTTCTAACATCTTAGGTTGCCAATCCTCTTTTCGGGGGACCTCACTCACTTTCCATTTTTGGGCTAGCAAAACACGGGCCGCAGTTGTTGTGTACATAAATAAACTTTTCTGACACCTAGGGATTTCTGTCTGTCTTATTCGCAACAGAAAGGACTCTGGTCTTTTGAGAAAAATAGTTTTAAACATTTTTTTCCAACTCTTTATAAATCATTCCCCAATATTCTTTTACTTTTTTACATCTCCACCACATATGAAAAAAGTTCCCTCCATTTCTTTACATTTTCAACACATATCTGATTCTACTTTACACATCTTAGCCAGCCTACTCAGAGTTAAATACCATCTAGGAATCATTTTCAAATAATTCTCTTTCATTGAATAACATGTGGTAAATTTCAAATCACTTTCCCCGAGTTTCTCCCAGAGGCTTAAATCTATATTGTGTCCTATATCTATTGCCCAGTGTGTCATTGAAGCTTTGACTAGTTCATCTTTTGTTTCCCATTCTAATAGAAGGTTATACATTTTAGGCAGGAGTTTATCTTTTTTTGTAGAAGTTCTTATATCGTTTTATCCTTTTAAAAATCCAACAACCTCTGGAATGTACCATGTTAGAAAATTATGGTATACCGTGTGCAGATATGTGTACACAAAAGTTGAGCTGCACAAATCAGCAGGTGTACACTCTTTCAAACAGGTTTGTATATGTGTATAGACAGCTTCTACCCTTAGTGTGATGTGTAAACAAGCCTATTGTAAGATCTCTGCAACTAGGTTGGGATTTGTGGTTGACTGGTTTTATGGAGAGCAGACCATTTGGCAAATGATAGAATAGACTTTAAGTGGTTTTTTTATCAATGGCAAATTGAGAGACAATATTTGTAGCCTCTAGTATCCAGCATTCAAGACTAAATTGTCTGATACCATTCATTGCTGTTCAGTGCAAGTTCATAGCTGATAAGACACCATTTTTTAGCTTTCTTGTTCCTGACTCTTCTAATGCTAAGCTACATATATAAGTTTACATGCGAAAGTTAGTTCAGAGTTGCTCAGTTTGTCCCATACAAGCACACCAGTTTGCACTTTGAAAAAGTATTGAAATGTTTCTCGATCACAAAGTCCTAGGACTGTATGAGTTTATACCTCTTCCTAATTCAGCCCATTCCTGTGAAAAGGAGCCAAGTGCACCCACTCTTCCTTGTTGCATGCCACCCTGACATCTCTGGGCACACACACACACAAATATATACAATGCAAATATTGCCTAGGTATTTAAAATCCAAAGCACAAAGACACCAGAAATCAGCTGTAAAAAAGGTCCATGTCTATTGGAAATAAGTCATATTCCAATGTTACATCATCATCCAGGGATGTCAGGTAGGGTGGGCATACAGGGGCATGGAAAGGAGGACAGACACAACTTTCACTCTTGCATGTAGAATGTGATCATGTGGAATGGATCAACAGCAGCCACCTTTTTTGAAGAGCAACATCACCTTACTTGAGGTTTTGTTGGTATCAAAATAGGGCTCTTTCTTAACGTGACTCAATACGTGGTCGTCAGAGTCTTGCTGGGCTATGCAGCACAACTAATTGACCTTACACACGTTTGTTTGTTTGTTTGTTTCAAATGTCCAGTGTTGCTTTGCTTATCCCATTTTTAAAAAAATAAAATTAACAGCCAACAACACTATTAAACTGCAAGCATCAACCACAATAACTATAGCTCTTTGGCTTTCTGGGGCTATTGTCTGTGGCAGCTCTGCACATGGTGGTGAACAAAGCTGCTTTAGGCATCTCTAGATTGACACACTACAAGTTTATAACTTCAGTGGACCCCACTTATAATTTTTTTCAACTGAACTGCATTGTCATGTATCATTCAGGTCAACATGAGGGATGAGTGGGGTCCACCATGTTATGTTCCCTTACTGTTCTGCCATTCTGGTGCCCTTAGTGTCTACTCATATTTAAATAGGGATTCTACATCCCTATTTGTGCATCCACCCTTACACTGTAATTTCTTTTTAAAAACCAGAAACCAACATTTTCTGGATGAAACAAATCCTAATTAGATAGGTTGGGTTTATGTAACAGTAAAATGTGTATTTTCATTTCTTCTGACACTCCGGAAATTCAGCTTTAGAAATCGATAAGGACTGTGGATTCCAGTGACATCCTATTGAAAATTTGCTGTTTCAACCTTAATGAGACATCATATTTTAGCTGATAAGAGAGAACCTGAATGTTTGGTACCAAGCAGATGTTGGTCTATAATTAGAGCTTTGATGTAGTCATAAATAGAATTAATTAGGGGGTAATCATTATTTAGTGTCACAACACATGCTGAAAATATTTCTTTAACTATTCAAAACTATAGCTCATTAAAAAATAAATTAATACACTGTGGTCATTTTCCTTCTCTGTGAGGGTATACAAACATACTCCAAAATTAGAGAACCTATGGCAATTCTAGTCAAAAAAGAAAGGGTCCCCACACAAAGCTTTCTTTGGGGGCATTTCTCTTGCCTGGTTTTGCTTCATATTCACGTTATGACTGACATACATATTGGAGGTGTGAAGTGGTTTATTTTTGCACTGGTTAGAGCATGAGGATCATTGCTAACCTTATAACATTAGGTAAATGAGCTTCTTGATTGACTTTCACTTTTCTTAATAACACTTTTTGAATGCTGACTATTGGCTGACCATTCTTGAAGCAAGTCTATTCACTGTTGCATTTTTATAAAGACTGGAATTTGAAATGTGTTGGGAATCAAATATATTCTTTTGCCTATATAGATTGGATGGATGGGTGGGTGGGTGGGTGGATATGAAAAATAATGGGCCCCTTTTGTTGTTTGAAGGATTAAGCCCTCCTGTCTTCACCCAGTGCATGATGGAAAGACTCCAATTGAGGCCCCACCTGCAATTTAAAGTTACAGTTGTCAGTGGTTTAACAGCCAATCCTTCCTCTCAGAGAACTATGTGAATTATAGTTCTATGAGAAGAATAGTGATCTCCTAATAACTTTCAGTACCCTTGGCAAACTACAGCTTCCAGGATTCTGTGGGGCAAGCTATGACTGTTTAAACTGGTATGTTAGTGCTTTAAAGTATAGTGCACATGGGGCTTCAATAGCATTATTTCAATGGCTCTAGTTTAATACAGAATCACAAGTGCAGAAAGAGTGAAAATGTGCTTTCAGGGAGTCAGAAGTTGAAAGTTTTTTTATTATTTGCTAGTTGTTTTTCCTTAGGAGAATTTAATAGAACCAAGTTTTGTGCTCTAGTGAGAGTATTTGAAGGAATCTTGCTCCCAATAAAACTTTGGATGAGGAAGAGAGAACTATTTAGCATGCTCAGAGGCTGTGAAACAGTCTTGAGGCTGGCAGAGCAAAATTGTGACAGTTCATCATTCCCTTGGACCCGAAAGGTTCATTGAAGAAACTGTTCACAATGGGTTCCTAACTCCATCAATAATTTATGATCTATGATCTATGACTTGGCTTTAAAATGGAAATAGGGAGAATGTATGGCACTTGATGTGGCATGATGAATGTGATGGTAAACTTGGGGAATATTTTTCCTGTCTAAAGAAATAGAATATTGAAGCCAGCATATTCTACAGTGGTGTGTAGTTGGTAAGAAGCGTCCTTTCAATGAAATTTATGGTTCTTAATTCTTGGGCAGCTTACAAAATACCTTAAATCCCATAAACAAAAGCTGAATTGTTGAAGTGCATTCTTCCTTGACAGTGTCCAAAGTTATGGAGACAGATGAAGCTTGAGCTCTGAGACCAAATCTGCTGAATCTTAGTTTGCCATGTGGAAAACAATAGCCCAAGATCATCATGTTCAGAAAGACAAAAGCTCTCCCAACATTAAATGCTCAATGCACTAAGCCGTTTGGCATAAAGTGAGCCTTTTATGGCTTACAGCCTGATCGTAAACACATTAATTGGAAGTAAGTCTCTTGGAAATGGCAGGATTTATTTTCAGTTAATCTGTTTACGATCAGCATGTTATTGTAACGATGAAAGTTATCCAACTCATAGTTACTCTGATCACAATTCTCCACTTGGCCTGGCAAAGCTTGACGTGTTTTCTCTGCTTTCCTGTAATGTGCCTTGTGAAGCCTTGCATTGGTCAGTCTTGTTCTTCTCCAGTTTAGCTTTAGGTGAAATAAAGTAGCCAAAAACAGTGTGTCCTGAACTTTTAGTATTTACATTTTCAAAAACTCTTGACTGGATGTACTTAACTCTGGAACCAGGTGTACAACAGAGTCTTTTTTGGGGGGAGGGGGGATGAACCCACTATATTACACAGGTAATTCAGACCTTGAATGATGTGTGGACATCAAGAAAGTATGAACCTACTGGATTAGTCAAATTCATTTTGAAAGATTGCAAACTCTCTGCAATACAGCCAATACTGAATTTAAGCAATCCTGGATATTTATTTCTGTGTGCTCTGGAAGCCAGCAACCACAGAAGTTATGGAATCTCTAGTACTTGGCTGAAGAGAAAAGAAGATTAGATGGTTTGAGTTAGGAGAGCTGTGCTGTACACACTTAGGCTCTATCTTTGATTTTGAAAAATTTGCACATAAAATGCCAAATAAAAAAATTGGCACTGCCCACTATGTATGGACAGGCATAGATCAGTCTAAATCTGGTTTGTGTCAATTTCACATGTATTCAGTTTTAAGGCCATTACATTCAGCTTCCATAGTAATGTGCTATTATTTTTGTTTTTATTATCTTTACACACAAATATATGGTTCTTGGTTGTTGTTTTTTAAAAAGTACTCAAAATTCATTAGGTGGTCCAAGGGGCACCTTTAAGAAGAGCAAAACCTTGTAATAAATGCTTGAAGTGGCTAGAAATCATGGCTACTGCCACTTGGATGGTTGTTACCTATTTTAAAAATGGAGGTTAGTTTTGCAAAGAAAAGAAATCCATTGGACCACAAAATTCATTGCAGTATTATTTTCCCTTTTAAAAAATAGTTTAAATTAATTGGTTACAATTAATTATGAAGTGGGCTTGTGTCCATGAAAACCTATTCCATGCTAAATATTTATTTTGTCCTTTAAGGTGTCACAAGTCTCTTTTAAATGACACAGAAAGAGGGAGTTCTCCAAGATGCTACTAACCAGAGTAAACTGCTTCAGGTTTTTTTTATGATGAAGCAAGTCCTTAACGGCACGCGCCCCCCCCCCCCCATTTAGGAAGATAGACTAATGGATTCCACCCAAGGCCTGAAACCGCCAAAGTTGTGACATTTTGCTACAGGAAAGGCAAAACCTGCCAATGCAGGAAAATTGCTTTCTGGCCCTTCAACAGTGACCCTGACATAGCAGCACCAGCGTACCTGTGGAAAAGAGGTTAACCTGCAAAAGAAGACTTAATTGAGGGAGGGCAGGGTGGGAGAAGCTCTGGAGCCAACTGACGCTTAGCAGGTAAGATTCACCTTCTGTTGTGTGGGTAGGGCGGTCCCTCCCCTTACCTGGATGATCCCCTGGCAACGCCTCCCCAGGTGTGATTGGGCGATTGGCTGAGGTAGGCGGAGACCTCCAAGTATCCAGCCTGGGGAGGATGAAGCCAGCCTGAACTACCAGGAGCCGCACTGGGATTGACGGGATTTCTGGTGGACTTATTCATTTCATTGATCAGCTGAGATAATTTAATAAACATAATATTTAAACATTAATTATTTGTGATTATTAATTTTATGAATGTGTTACATTTCCTGCAAATAAATGCCCTAACCAACTAACACCAAACATTATAAAATGACGTTTTATTTTATTTTTTTAAAAAACCTGATCATTTAAAAAGCTATAATAATAATTAATAATGCTGCACTGGATGTGCTCAAGGGTCCTATAGCTTTGTGAATCTATCTCTAGATAGATACAATAGGAATAGCTGGATGTGGAAACACTCTCTCCACTATCCTCCTAGGAAGTATTATCTGCTAGTCTTTATTTGTGTTCCATGGCTTCTTGGAGAAGGTCCAGGCATAGCCACAGTAGCCACATACCTGGTGATTGGCCAGGAAAATTACCTGGGGGCCCATGACAATGGCTTTAGTCTTGCCCTTCAAGTTTCAAGGAGTCTCAAAGTGCACTATAATAAACTGGCTCTAGCTCAACGGTTAGAAACTGAAGTCTCTGCCACTTGCCTTCCTCCCTCAACTGCAAGGGAATATTTTAGTAAGACTCACTTATCCTGTCTAGTTTACAGCAGCACGTCTATCCAGAATTAACTTTCAGCCAAGGAGGCCAACATTAATTTGTTGGCAGGTGCAGGAGTGTCAGCATATGATGAAGTGCTTACTCTCCTGCGTTGATCAAAAGATTACAGCTCTCATCTATAAATACAAGTGGAATGAATGTATTGATGGCCTTGCCACTTACTTCACATCTCTGGATTTTGCCCTGCAAGATGGCTGTGTGTTCTGGGTATTTATTGTTTTCGTTATCATTCAGAGGTTGATAAACTGGCAAATGCAAAGCAGGGCTCAAGTGGGCATGCAGGACTAATCTTCAGTATTCATTGCAAGAGCTGTGCTGTACACACCATGCATACATTTGCGATGCAGAGTTCTGTCTGCTTGCTTGTTATTAATAGCAGTTTTTGAGTCTTCTTTTTTGGCGGGGAGAGGGAAGCAGAGTTATTAAGGGCACATATTTAAGATAAGTAAAAAAACAACCATCACTGTTATTAGAAGAATAACAAAGTCATTGATCTCTGTTATTTTATGCAAAGTTGGAAGGAAATTTAAACCCCATATTTGACAGAGGACATAAAGATAGTAGAAGTTGGAGGCTGTATCTGCATATGACAATATTATGCCAGTAGGCACATTTTAGATCTTGTTTGTCTCCATCATGTATATGATGATATGGACTTATCCACTGCTATGCCTGCATAAAAGTGGTGTGCATAGATGACTAGTTGTGCCAAAAAGTGGATTGGATGTGCATTCAAATGCACATTCAAACATATGTACAATTGAAAGCAATTAATTATGTTCACACAGAGAAAATCTCATACCAATATAAGTTGGATAGTCTTTAAGGCTCTGCAAAACTCTTGACTCTTTTTGTTTGTTCAAGTCACCTATGAGACTGGGCCTGCTGTTTCACAAGGTTAGATTTCCATATTTCAGAGTCTTTGGGAAACACAGCAATATCCCCTAATTCATCCATATATGCTATTATAACATGATTGAATAGTTTCCTGGTCATGAGCTACAATGAATTTATTGGATGGGGAGAAAGAAGTCATAATTGTTGGTCCACACATTCATCCCTGATACCACACATTCATCTATGCTGTGCAGAAACTGTGTGCACACAAGCTGAATAATAATAATAATAATAATAATATGCACAGAGGCTTTGTCCACATGATTTGTATCCTGCTTTCTGTGAACACTTTCGGCACATGTAGGCTCTGTACAGGAAGTCTGATTAACATACACAAGCCAGAGAAGGGAGAAATCTACAGTCTCACCACACAAGCACAAAATCATTTTATGTGGCACATTGTCTGCACATGGCTGGTGTTACCTTTTATTTAATCTGTTTAGTTACATTGTGTTGACAGATACGCATTCAACCTCCTAGGGATATACAGTGGTACCTCGGTTTACAAACTTAATCCGTTCTGGAGGTCCATTCTTAAACCAAAGCGTTCTTAAACCGAGACACGCGCTTCCCCTAATGAGGCCTCCTGCCATTGGTGTCCGGCTTCCGTTTGGCTTCCGGGGCAAAGTTCGCTGACCAGAATACATACTTCCAGTTTTGCTGAGTTTGTTGTCCGAATCGTTCATTAACAGGACTGTTTGCAAACCGAGGTACCACTGTATTTCATTTTGGATGTTTGGGAAGCAAAAGATTTCGTTGCACACCAGTGATAAATATTGTTTTGTAGAAAGAATAGATTTTTGGAGGGATGGTATCCAATGAAGTTCTTCCTCCAGCACAAGCACCTTTGGCTGCACAACACAACTTCTTCTTCTCCTCTTCCCCTGCAGCCCCCATAAATCTGCCTGACCCCAGCAACTGTCCAGGGTATGTTTGTGATAGGCACATGGAGAGAGGAGAGGGTGGGGGATTTATGTTGCACAAGTGAAAATCCTCACACCATAGCTGTCAACTTTCAGATTTGAAAATAAGGGATCAGCAGCCTCGAAAATAAGGGATCAGCAGCCTCACCTGTCCTGGGGACAGTCTATGGGATATCTAACAATCCAGGATAGCAGCAGGAAGCAGTGGGAAACAGTGCTGGAATAAGGGAATTTCCTGCAAAAAAGAGGGGAGGTTGACAGCTATGCCCCACGCTAGTGAATGTGCTTTGTTGGGTACTGTCCATTTTTCCTCTCCTGCCTAAAAATTATTTCCCACCTCCACCCTGAGTCACTAGGAATTATTAAAATCTCATTGCTGTGCTTCATTAAGAAGTTTCTGTGGTTAATCAGTTGTCTCATCCATTCTCCATTTATGTCAATGCAAGTGTCCCATTCAGACCCACAGAGAGTTATGTTTATGTGTCAGGCAAATGCATTGAAATGAATAGGTTGACCTGCTAGAAATCTATGTGAAAATTTAACTGTCCATGGGAGGTATTCACTTAAGTTTTACTCTGAATAGACTCAGTGAAATTAATAGACCTAACTCATTAAATTCAGTGGGTCTACTTTGAGGAACACTTCATTGAATGTCACACTCTAAAGTAGAGCAAGAGCACGTCAGGTGAACCCCACAAGCCTGAAGCCCAGACTTCTTATCTGAAAATGCCATGTCTCCCTCCCCTATAATGCATGCATTGAGAGCGTGGAATACAGTGGTACCTCGGGTTACAAACACTTCGGGTTACAGACTTCGCTAACCTGGAAGTAGTACCTCGGGTTAAGAACTTTACCTCAGGATGAAAACAGAAATTGTGCGGCAGCAGCAGGCCCCATTAGCAAAACTGGTACCTCAGGTTAAGAACAGTTTCAGGTTAAGAACGGACCTCCGGAATGAATTAAGATTGTAATCCAAGGTACCACAGTAGTTGTATTCCAACTATGACACCACACTATAAGATGTTTTTCAATAAGGTTTGTTATATAGGGATGGATCTGGAGAAATGCATGTATAAAATGTCAGGGAAAGCAACTTTATCACTGTCCATCCCTCCTTGCCTCCCCCAAGTGACTGCATTGTTGGCTAGGGAAGCCAGCCAAAGCCAATTGGCTGTTGACCCTCCCCCCCAGCTTTTCCTTTCCATCTAAGCCCCCTGCACCAGAGCCCATCTCCATTCAGCAGGGTCTCCTGATCCTTACTGGAGCCTTTTCATGGGGCATCAGCAACTACTGTGGAAGCAGTGGCAGAGAACTCATTTTCCACCAGTCCTGTCATGCATGTGTTTCTCTGGAGCCAGTCCACAGACTTTTAAATACTGTACAGCCTAAGAGCTGCCTGGGCAAGAGAGCGTGCAAGAATGTTGCGAGGATATTGAAAATGAAAAGAGGCAAGCAAAAGGTCTTTTTCATTTAGCAAGTTCTCTTAAAGGGCTCCCCTGTACTCTGCAAGCTAGCAGCAATACAAAATGAAACTTTCTGTATTTCTGACTGCGGTGGTCTACCAGGGTCATTGACTTCCCATTCGTTCACTTCAAAGAGTTTTGGAATATCTGTGCTACATTGTTCCTAACCTAGACCTCCTGTTCCAGAACATCTAGTCCTAATGAACATGGTTCTCTTTCCAAAGGCCAGGATTTTGGTAAAATAAATGGAATGCTATGATATTATATGTCAAATCAGATAATGAATTGAACAATGTCCTGATTTTATTTCTATGACTCAGAACTTTGAGTTTGCCCATAAAGCCTGCCTTTCACCCATTATTCGGTGTTCGTTTGTTATTGTTTAGTCATTTAGTCATGTCCAACTCTTTGTGACCCCATGGACCAGAGCACGCCAGGCACTCCTGTCTTCCACTGCATCCCGCAGCTTGGTCAAACTCATGCCGGTAGCTTCGAGAACACTATCCAACCATCTCGTTCTCTGTCGTTCCCTTCTCCTTGTGCCCTCCATCTTTCCCAACATTAGGGTCTTTTCCAGGGAGTCTTCTCTTCTCATGAGGTGGCCAAAGTATTGGAGCCTCAGCTTCACGATCTGTCCTTCCAGTGAGCACTCAGGGCTGATTTCCTTAAGAATGGATGCGTTTGATCTTCTTGCAGTCCATGGGACTCTCAAGAGTCTCCTCCAGCACCATAATTCAAAAGCATCAATTCTTCGGCGATCAGCCTTCTTTATGGTCCAGCTCTCACTTCCAAACATCACTACTGGGAAAACCATAGCTTTAACTATATGGACCTTTGTTGGCAAGGTGATGTCTCTGCTTTTTAAGATGCTGTCTAGGTTTGTCATTGCTTTTCTCCCAAGAAGCAGGCGTCTTTTAATTGGTGTTCATTAGCTGCTAGCTAATTGCAGTGGTTTGTCCAATTTTGTTTTTGGTCACTTATTGCTATGTTAGATATATTTATAAAGGCTCATAGAGTCCAGGCATTTCATTTTCATTTTAAATCATAACATTTCATTTCTTGCAGACATAACCATAGTGGAACTATTTCCTTTCTGTTAAGTTGAGAGGAAGGGCGATATTTCCATGGAGTAGTTAACTGCTCAGGACCTGTTGCTGCATGTGCTAATTTGTAAGCCAGGATGGCACAGGGGAGAGAGTGCTCCATACTGACAATGCAGGAAATAATGATGCCTGTATACAGATGTAAGTCCATAAACACAGCATTTCCCTAGTGGGACAAGACAGAACTTCCATGCATCTCACATACTATTTGATCTATACGATAAATGTTCACTTTCCCCCAGAGTTTAAAACCTGAGTTTCTGACATATAAATGTCTGACACAGAGAACACTTTTCAACACATCTTAAGCTTGAACTCTTAGGTTTCTGATAAAACTCAGTATGTAGTTCCAGCTAACTAACAAGCTGTTTCTGTAAGAGGAGCAAGATTAATTTACTTCCCAGTGCAGGATTTTAGTTTTTCAGAGATTCATCTTTCCATTCTGTGCTGACATCTGAAAAACAGTGACAATATCCAAAGTTCTAACGCAGATAGATAGATAGATCATTTACACATGTAAAAGTGTACACTGTAACACAAAAATCTTGAGAACTATTTTCACTGATATTTCTTAGTGGAGCAAGACTTAATAATGTATGTTTTATTTATTTAAAGAAATGCACTCAGGCTCCGCAAGTGACAATTCAACTGCATTTTTTAAAAAAAGGATTAGTTGAAGGATTTTAAAGATGATCAGCAGGAAGAATGGGGAGGAACCAAAACTCTTCCAAGATTACCATAAATTTTAAACACAGTGTAGTGATCTGACTATTAGAATAATATCTGAAAGGAAACTAAATACAGCACATTAATAGTTTTGTCTGATGCACCTAACACTCCAGCCCTACCCTCTAACAAGGAATAATTGGTTGGACAGAATCATGCCTACTTCTCTGTGCTGCTGCATTGTCATCTTATAGTAACTAGCACACTCCCAAGATAGTTCTTCTTTAACATTTTTAGGTGGCCAGGCTAGAATACTGCAGCTGCATGAGTGCAACTTATTATGAGGAATCACTTATAGGTGAAGATGGGATATGACATGGGGATGGCAGTGTGCCAGAATCAGGATCCAAGTTTCTCTAAGTGCAGTACTACACTCCAGCAGCCTCAAACACTCCCCAAAGTCCCCAGGGAATGGAGTGCAGCAGTATCGCCAGTCATTAATCTCTCCATTTTGGCTCAATTTTTGTACCTTGTGTAGAAGACATTTTCTTCTGTGCAATGGGGGTTTTTTGGGAGGAGAGGAGGACCCCAAAGTGGCTGGTTCCTTAAAACAGAAGCATAGGAGAAACAAATTTTATAAGTGTTGAATACATATGTTACAGAGCAAAATCCCATAGAAAAAAGGCTACATACTATGCATGCCTCTGCATACTTATTCAGAAATAAGTCCCATTTAGTTCAATAGGATTTACTCCTTAATAACAGTGATTAGGATTTCAGACATAGCTTTTCTTAAGCATGATTTTGGCAGGAGCACACAGGACTTCTGTTCTAGTTAATCTTGCATAGAATGTTAATATATTGCTTGCATTTTACTTGGGTTGTATTTTAATCCCCCCCCCCTAAATAAACTGAAGCTTTTGTCTGGTTTGTTTGTGTACTAAAATCAACACCCAAGAATATATTTTTCCTTACAATTGTCTGCATGTGTATCATGAGGGATGACAAGAACAAACATAGGATGCTGCAGTTGGCTATGATATTGTGTCTTCACGGTTTTAATATCAAGTCAAACTCATTTCCATACACTGTGGCCTCTATATTAATCACGCCACATCAGAGACATTGTCTTGTGCTAAAATATTAATTACAATAAGCATAGATATGCTGCAGAATTCTCTTAAGGATTTGCAACAATCATTTAGTTTTAATAATTTACTAACATAACAGTATAACTGACCTCTGGCTAAATGGAGAACCAGTATGTATTACCCATAATTTATGCAGCACAGGGCAGGAGGGGGATCACATTATTTCCTGTGTCAAACCATATTTATTCTTTATTATAGACAGCAAAGTATTCCCAAACTGTTGCAGGGTAGAGTTCAGGGTTCCAGAATCTCTATCCTGTTTCTCCTCCCTCCCATCCCATTTTTTTCAGATCCTCCCCCCTCCCACACAGACACTTGAATGCCTTTATTACTATTTTGCTATGTAGAAATAAGTGATGTATCTGATGCAGTTTTGACTGATCCTCATTCCAGTTTGATTTTATGGGGGTGGGGAATGCTAACCCTGTGTAACTTTTTACAGGAAAAGAGAGAATTTGGGAGACAATTAATTTGAAGCTGGCCAAGGACACTGTCAGTGTTGGAAGTGTCGATGCCAAGGCTTGGTGGGTATCCTTGAACAATTCACTCTAACACTTGTTTTGTCCATCTCTCAAATGGGTGTCAAGATATACAAAAAATGTAACCTATCTGCCAAGGGTTTTCAAAAAGAATGAATGAATTGGGGATCGTAAAGAGTTTGAAGCAGTAAGTTTGGTGTAGTAATTAATATGATGATAGATTGTGTTGTTGTTGTTTAGTCGTGTCCGACTCTTCGTGACCCCGTGGACCAGAGCACGCCAGGCACTTCTGTCTTCCACTGCCTCCCGCAGTTTGGTCAAACTCATGATGGTAGCTTCGAGAACACTATCCAACCATCTCATCCTCTGTCGTCCCCTTCTCCTTGTGCCCTCCATCTTTCCCAACATCAAGGTCTTTTCCAAGGAGTCTTCTCTTCTCATGAGGTGGCCAAAGTATTGGAGCCTCAGCTTCACGATCTGTCCTTCCAGTGAGCACTCAGGGCTGATTTCCTTAAGAATTAATAGGTTTGATCTTCTTGCAGTCCATTGGACTCTCAAGAGTCCAGCACCATAATTCATGATGATAGATAATGGTTGCTTATTCAGTCACGGGGTGGTCAGTTGTAAGGGGCTATGTCCCCTGGGGAGCTACGCAGGACTAGGTAGTTGGCAACTGGAAAATTTCTATACTAGCTGCTTGGATTAGCAGGCTTTCCCGCAAACCAATAATTTGAATTCTGGCCTATCCAGACAGGCTGAGTAGGTGAGGTGCTGGAGTGGTGACTTTCAATGGACTCTCGGTTAAGGACAAAGCAGAACTGTTTTATATAAAACTTCTTGAACAGGTCCAGTGCTAGCATAAAGCAGGGGTACCTGCTCTGTGGAACACAATAGTGCTCAACACCTAAATAAGCATGGATAGGATCATGCTACCCCATGTTTGCTCATAGGTAGAGGCAGTGGAATGGGGTTCAATGTGTGCTCCACATGTTTAGAAGTGAAATGGTACACATTACAGTCTTAAGGTGTGTCCAGGGTAGAAAATTACCTAGCTGCATCACTGGGAAAAGCTGCCCAGGATGAAGTGTATGGTAGTAGGTGTGCCTTCAGCCCAAAGTTGTTCCCCACGTAATATAAGCTTCAAAGCAGGGCACTAGGGATATGGCCTGGGTAGGTGTTAAATCTGTTCTTTTCCAGGGTTTCTGTTTCCTCCTAGACTTCCTGAATGTAGCCCATTAAGTTTGTCCTGTTCAACTCAACATGTGTTAGTTGATCACTGAACTTTGCACCTTGCCTCTTCAACCTGCTGAGTACGACCTGGATTCTGGGTTTTTTGGGACATACGGTATTAGAGGGAGTCTTTAGAGCTAAACTACTGATGATTTACAGTGGTACCTCGGGTTAAGTCCTTAATTCATTCCGGAGGTCCGTTCTTAACCTGAAGCACCACTTTAGCCAATGGGGTCTCCTGCAGCCACCGCGCCGCTGGGGGACAATTTCTGTTCTCATCCTGAAGCAAAGTTCTTAACCTGAAGCACTATATCTGGGTTAGCGGAGTCTGTAACCTGAAGCGTATGTAACCTGAAGCATATGTAACCCGAGGTACCACTGTATTTAAATGAAGTAATTTAACAATAAAAGCATCAACAATAAAAGCATATATTAAAAAAAAGTCTCAATTGCAATACAGAAATGACCTGGAATATAAAACAAATACCTACTTAAAAGGCTTTTTGGAGAAGGAAGGTCTTCAATAGGTACCAAAATGGTGATGTTGATGGGTGCCTGCCCAATATGTACTAGGGGGAAGTTTCAATGTGTTAACTAGGCAGTATGTTAGACGTAAGTTTTCAGTGCGTCAACTTTTTGCTTAATGGTTTTTATTTAAATAAAAACTGAGGGGCGGGGGAGAATGGGATCTAGGCAGCATGTAGGGTGAACTAACTCTTTTCAACTATTCGTCAATGGTAGAGGAGCTTTTATTGGTGCCATATATACATACATGTAATCTATTGCCTAATTCGTCCAAAGGGGGGGGGGATCCAGGAACTGACTTCTTTAGTCTCCATAATCTTAATTTCCCAGTTATGGGTTCTCCACCCCTACTTACACCTATGGCACTTCATTTCTAATTGCTTGATCAGTTAGTGCTTGAGAAAGGCAACTGTGTGGGTGTGAAAACTTTTTTATTTGAGGCGATATGAAAGTGCAATGCTTAACATGTAATGGCTAATTCACACAGACAAGACCTCACTGGGTGCTGAAGTCATTAATCAGTGAAGATGCATGTGTGTACCTGCACTCAACTCCCCAGTGACTGCAGTATAACCTAGGTTTACCTGACTTGCTCTGGCTAATGTTACATATGTGCACCACTGTTTTTCAGTGCAGTCTTTTATATTGGTGCCACCAATTTTGTGTGGTGTATGGGGATGCCAATGAGTCTTTTGCCTTTCCGTCTGTGGCAAAATGTGGTGTTTTTAGTTTTCGTTTTTTTATATAAAAAACTCCAAGTGTAACTCCATTTATCATGGAATATTATGTGCACCCTTGGGGATGGGGCTGAAGGCCTGGTCCTGCAGCCCCACTGTTCATCCTAGAGTACTATGATGTTGTGGTCTAAACCACTGAGCCTTGGGCTTGCCGATCAGAAAGTTGGTGGTTTAAATCCACACAATGGTGGTGAGCTCCCGTTGCTCTGTCCCAGCTCCTGCCAACCTACCAGTTCAAAAGCACTCCAGTGCAAGTAGATGCTGTGGCGGGAAGGTAAATGGCATTTCCGTGTGCTCTGGTTTCCATCACGGTGTTCTGTTGCACCAGAAGCAGTTTAGTCATGCTGACCACATGACCCGGAAAGCCATCTGTGGACAAACACCGGCTCCCTCGGCCTGAAAGCGAGATGAGTGTTGCAACCCCAGAGTCGCCTTTGACTAGACTAAACCATCCAGGGGGTCTTTTCCCCCTTACCTTTACTTTTATGTGTATCAGGAAAGAGCATGCCTCTCCACATGTTCTCACCACTTACATGTGAGGTATGTGTGAGAATCACAATGGAGTACAGACTTAAAAGCAGTACATAGAACACACCACTTAGAAATGGGAAGTTAATTATCTAAGGATGTTTAGGAGGGGGCTCCAGGCAACATGGTATGGCTCATATAGAGTACCATCTCTTCTATTTGATATTTAGTTCACTAGCAAACAGCAGTAAATGTAATTATGCTGTTCCTTATGGTAGTGATTTTCCAAAAACATGCACATCTGCTACGATAAAGCAATCTGCCAGCTCTGGGGAAATATCACTTAGGAAAACATGTAGTGCACAAAAAGCAATTTCCAGCAAAGTTGTTTGCTAAACTAAAGCCAACATGATGGAGCTAAGAAAGCTGTAGATGAGAAACCCAAGCAGCAACAAGATCCTGCGTATCTTGGGACACGGCTAGTACCACTCTAAGCCGGAGTTTGAAATGCCACATTGAAATCTATAGTAAACAGTTCTGAGTGCAGAAATGCTAGAAAAGCTGATGTAACGCATATATACATTTAAGCTACTGGGATATCATTACAGGGTCAATGCTAGCAATGTATAACTGGCACCATATATAAAGGATTAACAGCAAGCTGATCTATTGGGGTACTTTATTAGAAACGGACTGCAAATTAAACATTGAGTATCTAACTTTTCCCCTATGGGAACAGGCTAGTATTAAAAAAGTACTAGCTATCATTGTATGTCATTAATTGCTGTGGGGTTTGGGGGTTTTTTTGTTGCAGTTTTTGGTAAAGTGTTGTCCTTAGAACTATTATTGTGAGAGCTCTGCCACTTTCTAGGCGAACATTGGACAAAGTCTATATTGCTCAATGTCTAGGATAAACAAGATCCTAAAAGGGAAAGACTTGTGTGGGGTTGATGAATGGAAATAGCATGCAATGCTCAACAAGCAGCAGCTGAAAATATGTAGTCAGTGATGGAGAACCTGTGGTCCTGAGAATGCGTGCAGCCCATGTTCTAATTTTATGTAGTGCTCTGTATCCTGCAGGAACACCCTTGCTGTCTAGACACACAAATTGGAGTCACTTCCTTTTTTTTACACATCATGTGTATATGTGAGGCAGAGAGAAAAAGAAAATGAAAGAGCTGCTACACAGTGAGAGGGGAAGTCTTGCAGTGAGCCTTATTGTGGTATGCGGAGCTCAGAGGTAGAAAAGAAGGCCTTGCAAGAGAGGAGGGAGAAAACAAAAACAGACAGCCAAATGGAAGGAAGGGGAACACCTTCGGACAGTTCCAGCCTGTGTTAATTGAGGGGGAGAGAAAAATAAGGAAAGCCAAAATGGATGGTTAAATGGAGATTGGATGGAGAGCACTGCCATAGCTACAGTGGGGGCAGCGGGGGCTAGTCGGGGGTCTTGCCTCAGGCGAAGCCTCATAAAGAGAGGCTAAATCGGGAATTCTTCTCTGGCTTGGAATTCAGTACTCATAATGCTCACCAAAACTAATCTACAATCCACAAATCCAAGCCCTGTATTGATATTTTGCTGGCATCTATGCAAAAAGTATGCTCAACAATGATAATAATACAGCATTTCTAGGTATAGTTGAAAATACGTGTGCTAGTTTACCTCTTGGCTTTTCTAGCTCTAGTGATATATAATAAATGGATTAATAATGGTTTAAGATGTGAGTAGTGGGTGAGCGATATCTAAGGGTAATGAACTGAAAGATGCAAAAAGTAAAATAAAAAACCAGTACACTCACTATGTTTAATTAATGCATTTTATTATTCTTTATCATTTTGTCAATATCAAAACTTGATGAGGCTGCTTATTTTCATGAAAATATCAGTTCATCTTTATTTGCCTAACGTCTGACTTAAGGGCATCAGTACCATCAGAATCACTACTAAGTAGAGATCAAAAAGGCTGGAATGGATGTTAAGTGAACTGCTGGAGGATGAGAATGGGAACTCAATACTGTAATGGGAAAGATTATACCATGTTGAGATCCCAAGTCTTATAACATTTTTTGTCCAGTTCTTCAGATTTGGAGTTGGTTTAGAAAGGATAATGGCAAGTTTATTTTGCAAAGGGGGTGGGGAATCAACCAATTAAAATAAAAAATACGTACATTCTAGGATTAAATTAAGTCATATAGGGAAGCAAAGACGGCTTGAGCACATACATGCTGAAGAAAGGAACAGAATAAAATTTTGTGGAAGGATGAGTGAGGTGGATAGTGTTAACCAGTGTGGTGCAGTTGTTAAGAGCAGTGGACTTGTAATCTGGTGAACCGGGTTCGATTCCCTGCTCCTCCACATGCAGCTGCTGGGTGACCTTGGGCTAGTCACACTTCTCTGAAGCCCCGCTCACCTCACAGAGTGTTTGTTGTAGGGGAGGCAGGGAAAGGAGATTGTTAGCTGCTTTGAGACGCCTTAGGGTAGTGATAAAGCGGGATATCAAATCCAAACTCTTCTTCTTCTTTCTGAGGATAAAGTGGAAGGGATAAGTGAGAAATGACTGCCAGCATAGCATTTTCACCGGCTGAGAGTTCATTTCAGGGTGCAAGCCAGAATGGCGGGAGCAGGTGTGGGGAGCTCTTGCCTGCTCATGGGCCACATTCCCCCATGGAAAAGCTTCTGGAACACACATACAAGAGGCGTGGAGCCAGAGGGAAAAGAGGGGAAAGCAATGGCTGATACTCTTACCTCTGGAATGCCTGGAGTGAAACATTAGGGTGAAATCTGCCGTTTCCAGGAACTCTTCTCTTCTCAAACTTTTGTGGGTGAGCTGAGAGTTTGTTTGGACCCTCAGTGAGAACCCAGAGGCTGAAAAGGAGGGTGTGTCAGCAGGAAAATGAATTGACACTGATTTATAGTATTAGTAACTTTGTATTAATGTAACATTTTTATATGTAACGTGTATTTTTGTAATGTTTTGTTTAAGTTTTCCTGATACTTCAGTCTGTCCGCTGCTTAGAGATATTTTTAAATATATTAAACAGTATAGAAATTAAGTAATCAATGAAGATTCATAACGCAGAACACCTCTCATTTATGTGCTCAGGCAATCTTAACTTGGTTTGAAGCATGATCACTGCAGTGTCATATATTGATTATATCTCTATATTAAGCATCCATATATATGCTTGAGATATATATGTCTAACAATGCTCTATAGTTGCTGATAGGACTGATACAGGTGCTACTTTTACTGTGTTTCTTTCCCCCACATTTTGATTTGATTGAATGTTCCTGATTTGTGTAATCATTACATGATGTAAAATTATCTAAATGGCAGCATGTAAATTGCAATTCATTGATTGGCAGATGGCCATTACTGGCCATTCAGAGGGCATAGATTTGAACAATCACTTTGTGCTTTACTTCAGTAATGGTGCAGTGAATGTGTCAATTATCTACTCCTGCGATTCTAATGTTTTCATCCTGATTGGCTGCTGCATTCTGAACTATCAGAGGTACTTGCCAAGAAGAAATCTGCTATCTCAGCTTTTGCTCTTTGCAATAAAAGACCCATTTTTTTGGGGGGGGAGTAGAGATTTCTATTTTTAAAAAAACAACAAGCAAGTGTTTGCCTAGAAATGATTTTTAAAGTAAATGTAGCTTTTTATTTTTATTAAGAAATGTATTATAGTTTACTTTTATATTTTGATACCTTTGGCTGTATCAAACTGTCCTATTCAGAGTCCTATATTTTTTAACCAAAAATGCAATATACAGGAATGATATTCAGCATAATACCATGTATGTACAAGTGGATATATGATGAGCCATTGGCTTAGCAAACTGCAATGTGAATGCGCACCCAGGCCCATGGTTTCAGAAAAGAAGTGCTTGGAGATTTTATTTTCTTTTATTAGATTTAGATACTGTCCTTCAACAAAAGATCTCAGGGTGGCTCACCAGAAAAAACACAGGATAAAAGCACAAATAAATAGTTAAAAAAGAAAGAACAAAGCAATACCCCCCCCAAAAAAAACCCCAACACATTTAAAAGGCTGTAGAATATTTCATCAGCCTGGTTGAAGAGCAACATTTTTGCCTGGTACCTAAAGATATGTAACAAAAGCGCCAGACAAACCTCCCTGGGGAGAGCATCCCACAATTGGGGAGTGTGGCGATCACACAGGGTCCCCGGACATTTGACGGTCTATTGATCCCCGTGCCACCACTGTGATTGCCTCTTCACTGCCACCAACCCATTTCTCTCGGTTACACATGGAGTCCAGACAGTTGTTAACATTAACAAATAATCGTTTATTTTTATAAGCATGAACAAGTTTAAGGTTTCAGTTAATTTTTCTTGTCAGTTTCTTAATCTTAGTTTCTTTACTGACCTATACATTCCTAACAACTTCAAACTAATTATCCCAACTATCTATCCTACTCCACCTAACAGTTCCTCTCACTCTCTCACAACACAACTCGACCAACCCACAGACTTATCCTCCCTCTTCCTTCTCCAACTCCCAACTCTCAACTGACTTCCACACAACTCCAAATCTAACTCTAACTCCTCCCCTTGGGTTCCCTCTGGCCAATCACTTCACACTCATTTAACCCTTTCTTTATGACCCACCTAGGAGGGCAAACGCCACAGGGAGCCATTCCAGAAAAGGCCCATTCTCATGTTGCCGCCTTCCGGACCTCACGTGGAAGAGAAACACGAAGAAGGGCCTCAGATGGTGATCACCGGGTCCAGGTTGGTTTATATGGGGAGAGGCAGTGCTTGAGGTATAGCTGTCCTGAGGCGCTGTTTTGGAGCTCCCCTCTTCTCCAAGTGGTAGGAAGCTGCAAGCGTTATATTTTTCCTTGCTTAGTTTCCTAGTGATAAGGTTCCTCTGGCATTTCAGGTTGGGATAGAGAAGGAAGCAATCACCCACCTTGTGCTAATCTGTAATGCAAGGGTGGCTCCTTGCCACCCAGTTTCAAAACTCAAAATTATGTCCCTCTTGCTGGCAGCATTTCAATCCCCCACCCTTTTCTTCCAGGCTCCACCTGAACAGTTGATATATCTAGTGGCTTGTGTCTGCCATCCATTAAAAGATGTCTGCTCATTAAAGGCAAATCTTTCACTTTGAATTTAAATAATAGTCTAGAATAGTGAATTGTCATTCTCTCTGCATGATCATAATGGTACTTAACTCTGGTGATTAACGGTAATTAGCACTAGTGACAATTCACGCTGGAATGTACATCCTATTGAGATCTTAACAAAGTGTCGCCATTTGTCCTACCTCAGGTGTACATTCTTGGGTATATTCTGATGCATCAATTAAGCATCCTCTCTGCTTAATTTGCACATCTGGCTGATATCAATCTTAAAGAAAGTTCAGAGAAGTTCAGCAGAACAATATCAGTATCAGAAAATCAAACGTGGTGGATTATTGTGGCGTTTTGAATGATACTTTATGATCGCCTGCCTCCTTTAAAATACATCCCATCTCCTTTTGCACACTTTGTAGGCTGTACCAAAAACAAAACAAAGCCATCCACTAGGAAATAGAAAAGGGTGCATGAAAGCTTAATGAACCTCTGACCTGCAAGGCAGATCGCAGAGAGCACACAAGCTAAATCTCTGGTGCTTCAATGCAGGTTCACGGTGTACAGCTTCGGTTTGAAAGCCTAAGCTTGGCAGCTTACATTCAGTGATTTCTTGTGAGCCTCCTGCCTGCAGTCTTGCACATTACTCAGGTGTCAAAAGTGACTCTAAGCTTTGCTGTCCCTCTTAGGAAAAGACTTTGCTTTCTGAAGTTGCATCCCTGGCTAGTCCATCAGATTTATATCATCCAATAACCCCTGAAGCTACAGTGACAAATTTGCCACATTTCCTTAAAAAAGAAATGCTCTTTTTGGGAAGAGAGCAATGCTTTAAAATCCTTTTTAAATCCTCAAGTTTGGGGTTAGTCAAAGAGAATGCAGGATGGCTTAAATAATGTATGGTCAGTAGCCTCCGTGGACATTATTTCAAGCACATCATTTTCCTGGAACTCCAGAACAATATTTATTGATATTTTAGAGATGTGTAAAGGCTAGAAACTCTGCCTATTTTTCTGCTAATTTATTCCCTTGCTGAGCTCTCTTCCCTAGCAAGCCAACTGAATGAGCAGGACGTGTTCCACACCAAAGGTGGAAATTCTGCTTTAGGGAAAGGTAGATTCCAAATGGTCAGCTCTGAAATGCTCTTGGAGAGAAATTAAACTGTGATTTGTATGACCAGGCTTCCTCTCCTAAAGCTACCATCAGATCACAAAGAGCATAGAGCAAAGTAAATAACAAAGTCACATTTAAGGAAGGAAGGAGGGTAGGAATGAAGGAAAGGCATATACAATAGCCTGGAAGTTATTTGGATAGGTTTTAAAAATCCCCTTATTGTTTGAATGAGTTCTTGTAGTGGTTGCATTTCATTACATTCTGCTTCTATTAGAGCCCCTATTCAAGCTGCATATTTGCACAGGAGCATGATTTGGTGGGGTGCACACACAGACTGAGCTTGCACCATGTTCCTTTTATATTTTAATTTGCAGAGATTTCTCACTGCATTCAGAAATCTTCCACGTTGCAATAAGTAATCCAGCACATATCTACAAATTATTTGCTAGTGCACATGGAATTATTATTCACTTTTCCTTCAGTACTAATCTGGCCCTCAAGTCACATCCTATATTACTCTGCTTGGAAATACTGAAGATGTGTTTAATACACAGATTGTATAAATATGTATGCCTCTCTGTATCACTTTCCTAAGCCTTTTTCTACTAATGAGTAATTATCTATGTGATTAATCTAATTAAGTGTTTCTTCCCATGGTTTCAGTCTTAGACCTTTCTTGAAATAATGAGTTGTCTCCTGTATAAAACTTTAAAAAAGAAGACCTGATTGGCAAAGTAACTCTTCATACCCCCCCCTTTTTTTATTACACCAGTTACATCAGGCATAGGCAAACTCGGCCCTCCAGATGTTTTGGGACTACAACTCCCATCATCCCTTACTACTGGTCCTGTTAGCTAGGGATGATGGGAGTTGTAGTCCTAAAACATCTGGAGGGCCAAGTTTGCCTATGCCTGAGTTACATGATGAAAGAACAACTCAGAAAAATTGAGATCAAGTCACCCTTGATTTTTCCTGGGAAAGTCTTAAAACCAAAACACCTTCATCTGTGCTTTCAGCAGTGAAATAGTGGAGATATGATAGCCATTCCTATAAAGCAGTTGCAAGGTCAAATACACAAATAATTAAGCACACAATGGAAGTACAAGATCAGTAGGTCATAGCTGAATTGTTGGGTACTAGCCCCTTTCACAAAAGATTATAGGGATACTCACCTGAGCTAGGAAATTTTCACCCACAGCCATACACTTAAGTACTACCTTGCTGAAATGGTCCTAGGCAAAGCTTTTAAAGACAGTCCTTGAGGCACACCTTTCATGTTACTTTCTTCACACCACTGATTTTTGAGATAATCATCCATGCATTTATTTCATCACGACTAAAAAAACTAGGGTAATCTTCTGTGTCTTGATTTTCCATCTAATCTAGCAGAAAAGCTATGGAGGTGAGGTTAGGAACAGTAACACGCCTACTTTAAATGTGTGGGATGTTAAGGGAATATCATACCTACTTTTGTGAACTAGGCTGGCTGCTGGCAAGGGCTGTAATATGGCCCATGTCCTGCATTCATTGCTGCCTTAGAAGCTACCTCTATTTATATAAACTGAACTGTAAAATTAAAACACACTAGCTGTCCATGTTCTTGCTGAAGTCGAACGTTATTTCCCATCTGATCTGAAGACAGAATAAACTGGAATAAGATTTACTGATTTCAGTGAGATTTACCTCCAGTTTAAATGTGCATGGAATTGCAGCTTTTAATTTCGTAGGTTTAGTGGGAGAAAGGGACGCGGGTGGCGCTGTGGGTAAAACCTCAGTGCCTAGGACTTGCCGATCACATGGTCGGCGGTTCGAATCCCCGCGGCGGGGTGAGCTCCCGTTGCTCGGTCCCAGCTCCTGCCCACCTAGCAGTTCGAAAGCACCCCTAAGTGCAAGTAGATAAATAGGTACCGCTTTCTAGCAGGAAGGTAAACGGCGTTTCTGTGTGCTGCGCTGGTGCTGGCTCGCCAGAGCAGCTTCATCACACTGGCCACGTGACCCGGAAGTGTCTCCGGACAGCGCTGGCCCCCGGCCTCTTAAGTGAGATGGGCGCACAACCCTAGAGTCGGACACGACTGGCCTGTACAGGCAGAGGTACCTTTACCTTTTTAGTGGGAGAAAACATGCTGAAATCATTCTAATTGAAATCAATAGGACTTGAGTATATTTAACTTGGCCTGAATCACACCCACTTTATTTAGGTCATATATGGCAACTTAGATAATATTTTTTTGGCTGCAAAAAAGTAGCCTGTGCAACCTATCCTATTCTACTGCTTCACCTACCTATTGTGACTTGCTGGTAATATCCTGCTTGATATTCACAGTCTCTCTTCAGCTGGCTGAGTGAAGACAGGGCATAATTGACAGCTGGCTCCCTGATTATGGATCTCCTTGCCAACTGACATTTGCTTGTCCTTCACCTTGGCCTCATTTATGTGTGAGGTGGAAAGCTTTTTACCCAGACCTTTGTAATGGGTGGGAAGACAGGGACCTTCAGTCCTCGCAGCTGCCTCATGGGAAGGGTTGCTGTGATCACTAGGCCTACACTGTTGTGGTTTGTTTGAATAAAGAGTTAAACTTATCTGACACTGGGTGTTTTATTGCTGACCCGCTCCTGACTCCTGACACAAAGGCTACTAAACAAACTTCTTAAGGAGCAAATCCCATTGAACAATGACTTAGTTCTAAGTACACAAGGAACAGAATTGCACTGCCAGGCCCACTGAAGTTAGTTTTCAAAGGAATACACAGCTTTTCTGGAATTGGAGTTGGAAGATAAGCTTGTATATCTATAATCTATCTATATATTTTTCTTTTATAAAGCCTATCTAGCGTTCTGATGGACTGTCATTTCAAATGTCAGGTTTCAGTTTAGTAAAGTTTAAGAAAAGAAAAGAAATAATCACAAAGCCATGTACAAATAACGAATAGTAGCCAATGCAGTAACATTGAAAGCATTAAAAACAATCAGAATTCATAATAATCAAACTTTCAAGCACAAAAACAATCAGTGTAAACTAAATGGATTTTTCAGTTCACCTTGTCATCTTGGTAGCCAAATGTCAAGGCACTTCCCAGCAAAAAGAATACATCAGGGGCGCCAACTATAAGGGGCTCTTGGTGCCTGACCAACCACCAAAACTTTGTTGTGGGTGTTCAGCACCCACACCACAGAGCCCCAAAGCAACTTCCGGTCCCTCACAAAGCACCAGAGGCCACGTCTAAAGCCTCGTGAGACCTCAGAAAGCATCTCCAAGGCTTTGTGGGACCTCAGAGATGCTTTCCGAGGTCTCACAAGGTCTTCCGGTGGCACTGAAAGTCAGGTTCTGAGGCCAGGGCACGCGTGTGAAGTCATGATGTCACATGCACTGGGCATCCATAACCTGGGGCCCAAATCGGCTCCCCTGGAATGCATTCAACAGATACTGAAGTATTTATTATTACATATAACATTTACAGTCACTTCTACAGCTCTGTCTCCGGACAGTCTACATAAACCAGGTCCACACTCTATGGTAGGGTTACCAGACGTCCCTGGTTCCCAGGGACAGTCCCCAGATTTGTAAATCTGTCCCTGGACAAAATCCGTCCCCGGAATGTCCCCAGATTTGCAAATCTGTCCCCAGGAAACGTGGCTGGGCAGCCTCAGCAGCCTGGAGCCAGCCTGTTAGTACAGTTGGCTTTGGCTGGCTTCAGGAGCTGCTCACTGCTCACCACTGTGGCGCCCACCATTTTTCCTGCACCACAGCAGCAGGCAGTGAGCAGCTCCTGAAGCCAGCCAGAGCCAACTGCACTACCTGGCTGGCCCCTCCTGAGCAATGGCTGCCCGCCCGTGACTCCCGAGCCTCCCCTGATCTGTCAAAACAAAGGGGGAAGGAGGAAGCAGATCGGGGAAGGCTCAGGGGCACGGGGCACGCCATTGCCCAGTCTCTGCGCATTTATGTTTCACAGTGTGCAAAAGAAGGGCTTTGCACCTTTATACAATATGCATGTGTGCTTGGGCCCAGGGTCTTTTGCCTCATCATCCCCACTACTGACTCCCTGTTGATACTCAGCTTCAAAAAAGAAAAATAAAGTGTCCCCGGATTCATTGAAAAATATCTGGTAACCATACTCTATGGAGCGGTTGCAGCAACAGAGGACCACTCCCTGTCCATTCTTGTCCCAACAACAGGCTGTCTGCATGTAGCTGGAGACTGTGCCTGTGTGGAAACTTCCTCTGCTCCTCTCTCTTCAATTCCCTCCTAATTCTGGGAGACAGTCGCACAGGGGAGGGGTGCGGAAGCACCTGGTCCTTCACCTGCCTCTTTGTCCTCTTCTTCTGACCCACCCTGTGCTCCACCCTCCAGCTCTGAAGCTTCCCTGCCTCTGATTCTTACCTCCATGCTGGTACAGGGCCCCTCAAACCACTGCCCCTCTCTCCCAAGTCAGACTCCAGCCCTCCTGCCTCTGGTGTGCTGGCCAGTCCCTGACACCCAATTTGCATCATGCAGGAAATGCTGCAATGGAAAAAAAGGTCTTCAACACCTGCTTGAGGATATAAAGGGATTGAGCTAGCTTGATCTCTTGGGCAAATGAAGCCACTACCAAAAGACCATGTTACGGATGAGAAAATTGCAAACGCTGTATACCTCTATGCATGGGCCTTTTCTTGGCTGTATTTTGGGGATCAGACAGAATTATCCCTCAATACCAGTCTGTCCTTCAAGTTACTCTTAATACTATACTGTTACAAAGAAAATAAAAGGCATTTTGCCGGTCTTGGTTGTGAATATTTTATCATGAAATTTCTGTCTATGGTAGCAACTGCAATTTATGTTGCAGCCTTGTGCACATCTGGAAGTAAGTCTCACTGAATATAGTGAGGCTTATTATTAAGCAAAGCTGCATAAAATTACACTGTCTGTTTTTTCTGTTTTTCAAGCAAAAAATATGCTATTAAACTCTTCCTAATACAGCAGATACCCAAAGCACGCAGTGTTAATTTAGGCGAGATCCAGCGTAAGGTTAGTACAAGACATTTGAGAGTTGGTGTTGTTATGCAAGTGGTGCGCAAGCTTAACTGTATTATAATGATGTTAATAACTTGTCAAGAGCAGCTGAGCTAGCAGGGGCTACCAACCCTTTGGGGTCAGTGGTCATATTTGGAATTTCAAGTTCTGTTGTTGTTGGTCACAAAATAGCAACAGTGACATAACGCAAAATGGCTGCTATGATGGGTGTGGCATAACACAATATGTCTGCCACATCTAGAAAAACAGAGGGCCACAAATGATATGGGCATGACCCCTACCATTTGCCATCTCATAAACTGAGGGGGGGAAACCACCTACATCAACTACTCCCATATTTGCTCACAGAGAGAAGCTCTTTACAATTACCCTGTATTCAGAATGAAAGGGTATGGGGTGCGGGTGTCAAATTCTAACCCGACCCCCCCAAAAAATGGAGGGCATGGTTAAGGGGCATGTGGAATGTAGCAGAGGCCAAGGCAATGCATACCTGAACTTAGCAGGAGGATCAAACAGTCTTGTTGATTGTGAATTTATGAGGGATCTTTACTGAGAACTTTCAGAGGAGGTTTTCACAGGCATCACATGTGCCACATTTTTTTGCAAGGCACCCAGTAGGTTTGGCTACTATGCTCTGCTAAAAATGAAGCTCCCCTTGTGGGCTGCCACAATTGCACATTGCCCTATGTGTGCTTTCAACATCCAAGATAGTTTCCTGTCGATCAGTGTTACTACTAATGGTACAGGAGATTCATGGATGTGCATTGGGCAAAATAAGCATGTCATGTTGAATAATCTTATGACAACTTAGCTAGTCTTTGTCATCTCTGGCAGATACTCATTTAGAAGTTTGCTGAATCAAGACAACAGAACTAAAAACTTGGACATGAAGTTGCACGGAGGATAATGAACATGAAGCAGGTGCTTCATCTAATGTTGCTATAGAAGGCTTTGTAATACCATTTTGCTTCTAGTGTAGCAGGTATCAAAATACCTTGATTTTGCATTCAGATATTCTACAGCAGGGAAATCATTATGTTCAGGCTATACATAGTAGCTATGATTTTGTTAATTAGCTGCCCCTCCTAACATTTTATCTGTTAAATATTATACAATGAAAAGAAATGATATAATTTATCCTTGTGAGCATGAAGAAAATTATAAAGTAGACAGTGACTGACAGATGTGTCTGGATAGATGAATTTTAATTTAATGCTTAAATGTGGAGCTAGATAAAACTCAAATTATGGTTTTTTTAAAGTCTGTTTTTCCACAATATTAACTCATATTCTACAAAACCATATTCAGTTAAAATGGAAATATATGACTTTTCATATCTGCAGAAACAATTAGACTAAGGGATGGTACTAAATATGTTTTCATCAAGGAATGGGCAGACCATTACTTTAATTGCTGTGGACTGCCACTCTGTGTTACTATTTTGTCACTCTGATATTAATTGTTTTGTGATTTTAGTTTCTTATTTTAATTGCAATATTTTTGTAACCCACTCTGAAACCATTTGGTGAAGCGGGGGGGGGGGGGGACTTTATAAGTCCAGCAAACAAGTAAGGTAGATCTATTAAGAGCTGACAACTCCATACATAGCATTGACTTTTCCAAATTGCATCATTTATAAGGAATTAACAATGCATCACGCACAACTTCATTAATGGAAGTCCAACTCCCCCGTCCTTAAAAGATTGAACAAATCTGAGCAGAGAAGCAGTGTGTGGTAGAATGTGGGCCACTTTCCAACAACATTCCCCTTCTCCTTAATGCTTTTAAACTAAAAGCCTCCCAAAATGCTAGAGAAAAGGTGTGGGAGGGGACACGAAACCATTTGAAGATTGTTATCATATTGCTACTCCAAACACATCAAGACTTTCATATTTCCCCTGTTATCCTTTGGCAAATTAAAACCCATTTCCATGAAAGTTTATTTGGGTTCCCCATCTCCTGGCCATTTCACCACAGATTTAAACACAGTGCAAACTATTGCTAATAGTGACAGTGCTTTCAAAACGAGGAGCTCTTCTTTCCACCAAGCTGCAAACAGGTGCTTGACACTATACTTGACATATGCACTATGAATCTGTATAGCCACACAGATGTTGCTGGACTTCAACTCCCATTGTTCCTCACTATTGGCCATGCTGTCTAGGGCTGATGGATGTTGGAATCCAACAACATCTGGATGGCCACAATTTCCTTGGTATACATAATGGAACACCACTTTCCAGCTGCGAGATCACATGGTCAGCCCCCCTTTACATATAAACTCTCTTCTAAGCCGGGGCACACGCAGGGGAGCCTGCCACTCGTGTGTCATGCCTACAGCTCATTCAGGTCTAAGGGCCGGAGATTGCTGCCTCCATTTGCTTCAGTGCTATCTAGCTCATTTTTTACGGTCTGCTCATTGCTTCCCATGGCAAGCAAATTCCTCTCCTATCAAGCTGTAACTCCTGATACAGTGGCACACTCTGATAAAATAATGTCATTGAGGAGAGGATGAAACTGTAATTACAATCAGAGTTCAAGCTCACAGGAGATGGGGTAAAAATTAAACGTGCTAAATCTGTGGCATTTTGATTATCTGAAACCTCCCCCAAATCTTGTAGATGACTATATTTAAATGTGTAGCTAAGTGGCTCCTTATAAATCAAGTCATAATTGTTCAGGGCCCCGCTGCAGAAGCCACTGTCAATTTTCCACTCCTTGTGAAATTCTAGGCTTTGATTAAGAATGAACTGAGGTATGAATAATAATCACCTCTCCCATTAGCCCCTCTCCTCACTTGTAAACGCATAGTTTCACAGGAATAAAGTTTGTAATATGTAACAGCATGTTAAATGGTTGTCCCCAAGAAAGATCTCAACTACTGAATTAGTAAACTGTTACTACATTATAACTATTAATGTCATCACAATTAAAATTATTGGGCACAATCCAATACCCTGGCTGCACAGGGGCTTACACAATCTTTCACATTACACACCCCACTCCACTAGTTGGCCATCAGGTATATGCCTGATAAGGAACAAGCCTAAAGATATAATTGCACATGCAGCCAGCACAAGACATTTTGCTGCCTGAGGCAAAAGAAAAAATGGCACTCCCTCCAATTCTATGTAGAGAAATTGACCAGTCTGGCAGTTGAATCCCCAGCATCTGCTGCCTGATTCGGTCTAATGATAGAGTCGGCACTGTACATGTGACATGTATACAAATATAAGATAGAACTAATACCAGTTTGTTAGTTTGTTAGGAAAGGAGAAGCTAAATAGGGGTGGAGAGAGACACTGGGTGAAAGATAATTTGGAGCAGAAGAGTAATAGGTGGGGAAAGAATACCTTCAGTCTTTATTGTTTCTGTACTCCAAATTGTACACCTTCCAAAAATGTTTTAACAAAACAGCACAGCATTAGAGTGTCTCTTACAAATACCTGCACATTGCATTGTTCACAAAACCAGATCCTCCAAGTTCATTGGGTGACCACAGACTCTGCTATCATGAGGAAGGAAGAAAGAAAAAATCTCACGTTGTGCATTATTTTATACACCCTTTTGGTGAACCCTAATCTAAAAAACCTTCCCTCATAAAGCAGATGCTCAAGACCCTTTTCTGCACCTTCTCCAGTATCCTTTTGTTGTGCAGTTTTGAAAGCTATATTCTCAATGTTATTGAACCATAGATGTAGCTAGGCATTATAATACTGGCAGTTTTATTTTTAATCCCATTCTTTACGACCTTTAACGTGGAATTCACCTTTTTTCAAATCTGCCATGCAATGGGCATTTTATTCAAGCTATTCCAGGCATAGGCAAACTCGGCCCTCCAGATGTTTTGGGACTACAACTCCCATCATCCCTAGCTAACAGGACCAGAGGTCAGGGATGATGGGGATTGTAGTCCCAAACATCTGGAGGGCCAAGTTTGCCTGTGCCTAAGCTATTCACTAAAGCCCCAAGGTTGTTCCTGGTCAGTCACCACTATTTCAAACTGCATTAGGTTTTTATGTAAACTTGGGATGTGGTGTTTGTTTGTTTTTTGCCCCAATATGCACCATTTTACACCTGCATATATTAATTTATTTAATGCCCATTCTCCCAGTTTGGAGAGATTCTTTCAGAGTTACTTGCAATCCCTTTGGAACAATTCCGAACCATCAGCAAACTGGGCTACCTCACTGTATGTGCTGGTCCCCGGGGACTAACCGAGAGGCGATGTCTGAGTCCAGTCTGAGGTTGATGGTGCAGTATGGAGGCTGTCCGTCAAAGCTGTAGCTGGGTCCAAGGCGAGGAGTCAGGTGGGGTCAGGAACTCTGACAGAAGAGCGGGACAGGGTGCAGGCAAGAACAGGCTAGCAACCACGTCACTCCTGCAACCTGGGACTGGGGCTGACTGGCTTTTATCTGCCCCGAGGCATAGGGAGGCCCCGGTCCACAGGTGACTCGCCTCTCCTGGCCTGGAGGCGAGCACTCCTCCTCCTGCAGGAACTTAGTTCCTTCTGCCTCTCTGCCCTGAGCCTCTGCAGCTCAGGAGAGGCCAGAGGATTACCGGACTCAGAGGCAACCTCCTCTTCCCCTGACGGGGCTGAGAGTGGAGCACCTGCAGGTAATGGGTCCTCCATCACCTCAGGGGCCAGAGCAGACTCAGCTGTTGCCTGCACCTGAGGATCCAGCACAGGTGAGGACCCTTCAGGCTCAGGCCCCAGCCCCAGCTCAGCTGGTTCTGGAGGCGAGGTCTCCTGTGCAGGCTGGGATTCCTCAGGTTCAGCCTCTGAGTCCAAATCCCAGGCCATCACACTGTACTAAGAATCTGCTATTTTCAAATAATGGCCACAAACATAAATGCCAGTGCATACGTCTCTGATCAATGGTGACGATGCCCCCATCCCCTTTCTTTACTTCTTTAGCCCAATGGGACAATAGGCCATTGCCTGAATCAGCACATCATCTGCTTTGGCTATTGAGCTTTACCCTCCTTTTGACATAATTGTACAATTCTTGTTACTTTATGCTCCAATCAATCTGAGCTGGCCAAAACTGCAATTACAATCAATGCTCATATTGACAAAGGCAGGGCAATAATGAGAAGCTGTAGGTCAGTAATAAACATGTTCTGGCGTGCTTTTTAACAGCTTTCAATAAAGAAGGGATGGGCCTATTGACTAACCCATAAACTATCTGTAAGTTATTTTCAAACCTTAAACAGGTGTATTTTTCAACAAACACCCCTCAGGCCTTTCTTTGACACTGAAAAGGAATATGCAGACTGGCTCATAAAGTATAATTAAGGAGATGAATAAAAGGCATCACATTGATGGAGGACATGGTACATTATATATGACGCTGGAAGTATTTCTTTCACAAGGGGAGCATCCCACAATATGCCTTTGCACTTTCTTAATCTATGAAGGATTTTGTTGTGCTCAACCTATTTTGGAAATGTATTTGCCACCAAAGTTAGAACTCTATTACATTTATAAAAGTTGGTGCTCTCTAAGATAGATAACCACTGCTGTGAGAGAAGGACATATGGTCACATGCAACAAAAGGAAATTATGATGATCAAAAGTTCATAATAAACCTCCATGTTTATTTTCCTATCTATTAAAATAGAATAAAATTTTCAGCAGAAAAAGCAGAGCACCGTGGATAGATAGACAGATCTGTCTGTCTGTCTATTATCTATCATCTAACTAACTAACTAACTAACTTTAGGCATGAAGATAAAGACACACAATATCAAATACAATGTTAAAGACAAGAAAGACTGGGTGTGGACAGCATTCATAACTTAATTCAGCCATGCTGGATGCATGTAAATGTTACACATGAGCAGGACAAGTGAAAATTAGCTTGCTAAGCTCCCTCTCCATTGGAAGTGGTGAGCCCCCTTTTCTTTTCAAAGCTCCCAATGTAACAACAACAACAACAACAACAACAACAACAACAATAATAATAATTTAGAACCCACAGACATAAATTGTGTAGGTAGAGGAGGTTCCCCTCTTCAGATTTCAACTTGTGGAGGGCAATAGCACAGCAATGCAGTGGGGTTAAAAGATCCATCTCTACTCACCTTGTTTATGTGCCGCAGCATAGGGCTAATGCATGGGGGCAGGCAAGGTAGCGAGATTCAGAACTACCATTCTGTCCTGAGCCAAGTGTCAGACAGGATATCTAACATCATGAGAAAGTTAGCAAAAGAGCACTCCCTGACACCTTACATCTATGTGTTTGCTTGAATAAGAAGCAACCTGATATTATTTAACTTGCTGTGGTATGTAAGGTTCATCTTTAAATTCAAGATGACTTTGATGCATTGGGTGGTACTTTTGATTCAGTGGGAGACACCTTTGAATCAGATGGAGTCTTTGATTTACTGTAGGAGCTCTGTGTTTGATAGATGATGCATCTTATTCAATATTCAATAATTTGTGATTCAATAGAGGCTGTTTTGGTTTGGTAAGTGAACTATTTTCTTTGACATTGATCTATTTTCCCGTCTTGGGCTGGGGAGACATTTATTTTGATAGTTGATGTATTTATTTTAGTGTGAAGTGCGTCAAATTAATAATACAATATTCTGCCTTCCGTGGCCATGATTTATAGGTTTTACTGCTCATATGTATATTTTGATTAAGCAGAATAATAAAACATTCATTACACCCATTTTACATTTCCCAGAAATTCTAATCTATATCAGCTGGTAACTGTGCTGGAGTCAGATGCTAAGTCTAGGTCAACCGTGATGTGAGATTTAAAAGCATGTCTTTGGTAGACATCAGTTAGACATATTGATGATAAAACTGAAATAGATTTTCAAAAAGAGAATGGCAAATTAAATGAATTCTTTTAATTTGACTGGAGTTAAATGAGGCCAAGATATATGGTCATAAATGCTCTTTTCTACCCCGGTAAAACATTACTCTGTACTGAATACAGATACATACTTCGTCTTCTTTACACTGAAACATAGTTACTGACATATCATGCAGTGACCTCTATCCAGCCAATCAGTGCAAATTTCAGTAAAGGGCAACACAAATTAGCAACTATGAAATTATTTAAAATGTAATGCCTTTTTCCAGAATAAAAGGCCCTTTTCCAAGATTCTTTCTCATTTTATTTCAGTTTCATACTATGAAAACAATCATCTTGGGGTTGACTTCGTTTGCCCTTTTGTGTATCACTGTTTCCATTTCAATTGCCACAAGGAAGGTGGATACACTTAAGATGCAGAGATGTCAAAGTGTGTCCAATAACGTTTCAAGCTATGAGGAGCCTAATATAACTTGAACAGAGAGTAACCACAACTGACAGAGATTCTAAAGGTCCTATTTCTAAGATGTACAGGCAGTTGGTGACACTAGATATGGTAAATCTACCAGGGTTAAAAGGCTGTTGGGGAAGGAGATCTACATTGTGAAATTGATCATTATACCTGGACTAAACACTGGAACAGCATATCAGTACATTCTGTTTCTGCACAGAAAGAAACAGTAGGCCCCTCCTTATATTGAGTGTAATACATTGGTGCTCATGATGTTATCAGGGTGGTTACACATGTGCTTGCTTTCAATGCTGTTTGCACCTGCTGAAAAAGGAACAATAACAGCTGCAAGTTCCCAATGGCTAGCTTAATATGCATAATATCATCTTTCTGCATTATATCTCAAGAGTTTCCTCTCCCAGCATAAAGCTCTTCGACGGGATCAGGCCAAAACCCCATTTTCTCTGGCACAAGTGCTCTGGCTTGCCCCCACAATTGATGTGACCTGGACCACATGACTGATGACGTGGGGCATGCTGACGTCACTCGCGCATGCAGGGTGACATGCTGACTGTTGTGTGCACAACCCACAGCATGCGTGAATGAAGTGAGGATGCCCTGTGGGGTGCGCACATGGCTGCTATGGGATTTTGAGGGGGCCAGCCTGCTCCTTCTAGTTGGCATCCCTGATCCGGCAACCTGTTCTCACAGTGTCTAACAAAGATTCCTGTGGGAAGCCTGTAAACACAGCTTGAGTGCAATAGACCATTCCATACTTCTGATTTCTAGCAACTGGTATACAGAGTCCTACCACTTCTGAAACAGGAGGGAGAGTATAACAATCATGACCGGTAGCCATTGATAGCCTTATCCTTCATGAAGTTGTCTAATCCTCTTCAAGCCATCAAAGTTGGAGACTGTCACTAACTTCATGGAGCAAATTCCCTACTTTAGCTATAGGCTGTGTAAGAATCTGTCCTGAATCTTCCAACATACAGCATCACTGGATGGCCTTGGGTTTTAGAATTATAGAGAGCAAAAAAATCTTGCCTTGAAGAAATTGCTCCAACTAGCTTCATTGTCTGGGCTTAAAAACAAAAACAAATGCATAGCAAAAACAACAACAACAAACACAACCCTTTCTTAATTACTCTTAATGACTTTGCATGGAACTCTAATGACTTTTTCAGACAATTTGTTCTAGGGTTAAATGTATTTATGTCTGGGAAAGGAGAGAACACAGACGGTGCATTTGAAGCTTTTATTGGACAGTTCATCTTACAAAACTTCTCTAACTTTCCTTTCCTTTTCTTCTTCTTTTTGTCAACCTTTAAGAAAACAGAAGGCAATTTTAAGTTACCAGTTAATCTGGCTGACCTGGTTGAATTTGAACCAGGTGAAGTCTTTACATGTTTATTCCCAGAATGTGACTTAATTCCTAGGTCACTTCTGGACAAATTTATTGAGCACCTTAGTTTGTTTGCACGAAGTATGCAGGGAAATTGGACTACATCAGCTATTTATTAATGATTTCTTCTTATTTGTTTATGGGGAGGTTAGACAATGTTGCATCAATCAAGTGTTATTCCACACTTTCCAAAACATTTTGCCATCACTTTCTTCATGAAGAAGAAGAAGAAGAAGAAGAAGAAGAAGAAGAAGAAGAAGAAGCACCTCAGATTTTTTGGGGAAACAGACTTGTGCAAGTGAACCAAATGAACTTTAATTGTGCAACCTGAATTTGACAGGTTGAATCTCACCTGAAAACAGCAACAGTTTGGAGGCATCCCTAGACAGGGCTTCATTTGAGACTGGACTTGGAAACTGTGTTCAGTAATAGGGTTCCTGTAAGTAAGATCTGCAATAAAATATCATAGGGTATGCCCACCCTATATGTGGAGTACTCTGTCCAGGCCTCCTGAATCAGCTGGAGTTTTAAGGAAGGAAGGATAAAAGCTGAGCATTTTCATAGATTATAGTGAGAATGCAGTAAAGAGTGGAAGGAAAGAAAGTAGTTAGAAAGCTAGGTAACAAAAGTTGCATATTGCTGAACTGCAAATAAAACATATCAGCAGTTTACGAAGAATATAAAATATACATTACAAATGTCAATAAAAAGCAATGTTAAAAGCAAAATACCTTACAGAAAGGGAGATTTTGTGAACCTATTGAAATCTTATTTTCAACTAAAGTGTGTTTCCCCACTCCCAGATAAGAAGTTGGCTGGCTTTTCAGAGAGGGCATGTGAATCCTGGCTCTACTCAATTTTTAAATTATGTAAAATTTCTCTTTATGTGAAGACAGTGACTTAGAGCATGTACTGAGTGCTTTTCTCTCTCAGTTGAATCCCAGTTGGTCCACATCCTCCTGGTATTAGGGAAAAAGGTTTCCAGGGTATATAGCATGATGACATGACAATCTTGAATCTGAGTCCCATCTATCGTGGAAATTAGGCATGCTGGCTGAATGCCCTTGGGACTTTGCCATAGCCATAGCCATATGACTTTCCTGATTATTGTGGCTGCAGCTGTGAGCATGCATTTTAACATCAACTGACCTCTGGCAGCCTATTATTCTCCCAAGCACTTGGAGCAACACTGAACAACCTCAGGCAAGATTGATTGCCTTGGAATTTTCTTATTTGCACCCACTTATGGGAGAAACTGCTTTTATACTAAGTTTGGGTTCCTGAAGATAGTTTCATGCTCATTGTTTTATCGAATTCACAATATTTGTTATATTTCAGGACTTGTTCACAAAATATGTGTTGTACATTAACTATCCACATCTCACTTCTACTTTTAATATCTAAAAGGAGAAATTATCTTGCATAAATTTAATGGCATGTATGGGTGTGTTACCGGAGTGTTTGGATTATAATTGAGAAAAAATTAGCCCCAAACAGCAACTAGCATGGTTTGGTACATTAGATGCCTGTTCCAGCGACACAGAAAAACCTGACCTTAGCCACCTCCTGTTTATTATTAATCTATTCTACCTTACCTTTCCCTTTATCTGATTGAAAACCAAAAAAACCTGAATATTTTGTTTTAATTCTGCAGAGATCCATTTTCTAGAAGCTTATTTTTCCTTAACAGTTTTATATTACCCAATTAGATGATAGCATCTTCCTCAAAAGTGATTGTTATTTGTTACAAAAACTAAGGCTTTTTTTATATATGTATCAGTAATTTACTATAACATGAAGGGTCAGTCTGTATTCTGCTCTGTATTTTGAAATCATGAAATGCAAAGGATCTCTCATAGTGCATTAATTTCAACTTCATAACACACCTTGTTCTTTTACTTAGGCCCAGTCATACAATGTCATGGTAACAGGGCTGCCACTGGGAATCTAACTGCATCAGCACCGCTCTGCTCGCTTGGATTAGCTTCTTGAACATATTAACAATACTGAAGAGAGAGAAAAATCAGTAGTGTGGCTAAAAGTGACCCAGACCATACAAGCATCTAACTTCACAGAGCACTTCTCACAAAGTTCTTAGTCGCAGCCACACTGCCAGGAGAACCTATGATCCAAGGCTCACGTTTATTGACATAAGTGTGGTGGCTGCTTTGAGCATGATACAAAAGCAATGCGAGCAGAGGAGTCACTGGCTGATCTTTTTATATGCAACCGAGGCAAGCTATCTCTGCAAATCTCATTCTTCTCCCTTGCTGACTTCCCCCTCTCCATTTATAGTCATACTTAACTTTCTGGATTTTTATACAGCCATAACTTTGAACTATGCAGCCCAGTTCACATGTGGATTTGTCATTGTCTGCACCGTTGTTTCTTCCTACCCTGAGTAGCAGTGACATTCTGTAGGTTATTTAGCACATAGGACCCTTTAAAAAAAAAATCAGTTGTCGTTGTCTTAAAGACAGAAGGCTTTCCAGGATCTTCTGTAGTCAGGGCAGCTGGAAGTGCCCTGGGTCACATCCATCTTTACAGCCTTCTGCCTTCAGTTCATCAGTTCCCTGGAGTAGAACAATTTTCATTGTACTGCAACAGAGCTGGTCAGTTCATGTGAAGGGGAGGCAGGGAACATAAACCTCTTTTCTTTCCCCCCTCTTATTAAACTCTAAACATGAAAGCCAAGAAGAGTCTGCAGCCTTGCCTTCTTTCTCTCCTGCTTGCTTGATATCCTGCTAGCTGTCTGCAGGGAAGTTCAAGTTTTCATTCAGATTTTAATGCCTCTTCATTGTACAATATCCAGAGGGCTGGGAAGACTGAAAGGAGTGGGGAAATGACATCTTTAAAAATAGTCAATAGGCACTTGACAACGGTCCTGAGTACTAACTACGTAACCTACACAATCTCACTTTATGACAACCTGCTTGGGGTAGGAATAAACAACGATGCAGACAAGGAATTTTGTGATAAAACAGAATCAAAGAATCAGAATTGTAGAGTTGGCAGAAACCCCAAGGGTCATCTAGTCCAACCCCCTGCAATGCAGGAATCACAACTAACAGATGACCATCTAACCTCTACTTTAAAACCTCCAAGGAAGGAGTGTTCACCACCTTCCAAGGAGGTCCATTCCACTTTCAAACGGCTCTTACCACCAGAAAGTTCTTCCTGATGTTTAGCTGGAATCTCATTGCTTGTAACCTGAATCCATTGGTCTGGGTTCTGCCCTCTGGAGCAGGAGAGAATGAGTTTGCTCCATCTTCCATGTGAAAGCTCTTTAGATAATTGAAGATGGCTATCACATCTCCTCTCAGTCTCCTCTTTTCCAGGCTAAACATACCCAACTCCCTCAACTGTTCCTCATAAAGCTTGGTTTCCAGACCAATCATCCGTTATCATCTTGGTCACTCTCCTTTGAACACATTGCAGCTTGTCAATATCGTTCTTAAATTATGGTGCCCAGAACAGTAAACAATACTTTTGATGTGGCCACATCCTCTCCCCAAATCATTCCCTTCATCTGCTGTGCAATCTCATGAAGGTTTTTTCCCCTGTCTGAAATGTGTCCCTGAACTGTGATGATGCTTCTTGTTTGGAGTGTCACCTGCTATACAAGGAAAGAACTGCATTTGTTGGTCCACTCACTTTTTGCCTCTTGCCCCAGCCACTACTGACATGTGGCCCCTGGGTGGTTACACATATGAGTTATGGTATAACTTTATTAACTTCTGTCACTTTTTAATAAATTAATGTAACCTGAAATCCTGTACCCACTTACTTAGGAGTGAGCCCCCCTCTAACTCAGTGGGACTTACTTTGGAGTAGGCATATATATAATTTTCTCTCTTTCTTTTGCAAGGTCAGCTATTCTGTTGATAAGGGATTATCTATAAAAATGATTCTCTCTGTCCCATAAACCCTGAAGCACATGGATGTGGTTTGTGTTGTAATGCTCTTAAAATTAGTAGCTTGAGAATAAAATGCTTATGAAACAAAGGTAAAGGTACCCCTGCCCGTATGGGCCAGTCGTGTCCGACTCTAGGGTTGTGCGCCCATCTCACTCAAGAGGCCGGGGGCCAGCGCTGTCCAGAGACACTTCCGGGTCACGTGGCCAGCATGACAAAGCTGCATCTGGCGAGCCAGCGCAGCACACGGAAATGCCGTTTACCTTTCCGCCAGTAAGCGGTCCCTATTTATCTACTTGCACCCGGGGGTGCTTTCGAACTGCTAGGTTGGCAGGCGCTGGGACTGAGCAACGGGAGCGCACCCCGCCGTGGAAGCAACGGGAGCGCACCCCGCCGTGGGGATTCGAACCGCCGACCTTTCGATCGGCAAGTCCTAGGCACTGAGGCTTTTACCCACAGCGCCACCCGCATTCATACCGTGGGTATGAAACATACCCACTCCCAAATTCAATTTTCTGTATTATAGAAGTTCCACTACAGGAACACATGCCCACAAATTGCATTGTGTTGGGCATAGAATAAGAATAAGAATGAAGGCATGGTGGTTATTTCTGCTTAGTCAATGGGAGATGTCCTCTTCTGAATCCACCAATAGGCACTGCAGTCCTATTGAGCTGCAAACAGTGGCTTATATCACCTCAATTCCTGCAGCATTTGGCAAAGGAGGCAAACCTATTAGCACAGCCTGCCAAATAAGTTTTTTGTCCATCTTCTTCCTTCACACTGAGTCCAGCACAGATATGTGCTTGTTTCTGTAGCAGCATTGACTCATAACTGCTGCCTCCCACATTGCTTTTGCTGTGCTTGCAGCACCAAAGTGACCTCTCTTGGGTGCAAGCCTGGGTGGTGTGTATGGGGGTCCTGGGCTGCCCAGATGGCAAGACCCCCCTCTTAGCCTTGCTGATGTGGTCCAAAGGAAAGCATAGCAATACATCTGGCACCAGCTTGGCTACAGTAGTTGCTGGACTGAGACATAAAAGATGCCACCCAACCACCTTAGATACACCTCTCTGGATTTGTGTCAGGTTTACTCCTTAGTGTTTTCTTCTCCTGAAGATGTCCCACAAGGCAGCAGGTACAGAGTGTTCCTCGTGGTTTTCTCCCGAAGCCTTTCTCACAAATAAGTTACCTTCACCTAGTATAGACTAGATTCTAATACACATTTACCCAGTAGTGGGTGGTGTGGATAGGACTGTACTGCTGACTTAGCTTCCCAATGATACACATAACTGCTGGTTACTGATGGGGCAGTGAGGCAGTGGAAAGCTCAGTGTGGTCTGAGTGAAGGCAAGACTGCCACATTGGCTAGTCAGCCAGCTCAGCAGCACAGCCGCAATCCCCCAGACCCTACTGAATTTATCATATACCTAATTTGCTTTTTCCTCCATGTGTTAACATATATTATATATTGGTACATAAGCCCACATGCATTAATAGGTGCACTTACTGGGTTTTCTGCTATCTATGCTATCTGCACCTACAACTTGTATTGATAGTTGTGGACAGGCAGGCCAGTGTGTTGTGTGATTAACAGCATGCAGATGGAAGAAATGTGGTCTGGGTGTGTCAGCTTCAAATACTTATTGGAAGGACTTGAAGTATTTTGGCTTAACAAGTCTGTGGATCAAAGAGTTATTTGTAGCTTAATGGAAGAGGTTGAGGATTTCCACTGGGAATAAAATCCATGTCAAACTTTAGACATTTTAATGTGTTTGTGTTTGCATCTGCATATCACCACCAAGAGTTTATTGCAATCAGAAATAAAATAAAAAATAAGCCACACAATACAATGAAATCTTAAATTCAAGACAAAATGCAGAGAAAAGTTCACAGCACAAGTCACTATTTGGGTTTCAGAACACTTGCTAGTCTCAGAGTTCATTTTTACATGTCCTCAAGTGATGTACCTATGAGATACCTGCTTTAACAATCAAAGCTTATTAATGACACAAAAATGTTGTTTCAGCTATTTTTCTGTGCAGCAAAACAGTGGCACCCAGTGGCCAGAGATGTGAAAGCCTAACCCTCAAATGAGGGTGGTTCCCCCCCCCTTAAGGAAACAATAAACAATAGAAATAATTGGGTCTTGCTGTTTGTGACTGCTTCCTGCATCTGGACCTTCATAACTGTCATAAAAAAAACCCCTGTATCTCCAAAGACACTGCAAGGAACCTAGAGTACAGATAGACCATGCTAAAAATAAAGGTGCAATTATCAGTGATCGCTGGACTGATTCAGACATAAAACTTCCTTTCTGTGGAAGAAAAACAGCAGCTGCCTGTGACAGAAATCCATGTAAATTTTGCAGAAAAGCATCTGCAACTGGATTCTTTCTGATTTCTGGTTTTGACTCTAACCTGATAAGTCAACATCTATATAGTATTCAAAGGCTAACACATATGTCCTATTGAAGGAAAGTGTAACACTGGAATTATTTCATCTGTTTTCATGTAAATAAAATTGCGAAAAAGCTGAGGATTCTTAGCATTATGAAAAAAAATGTAGCAAAAATATATTTTAACAGTGCATTGCATTTTAATGACTGAAGAAGCCAGTCTTTTATTTCCTCTCATTTTTTAAATTGTTATTAATGTTTTTTTATTTTATTTTATATAAAAAAACAAATCATTTTGCTGTTTGCTGTCCTAGGCTCCTTTGGGTGGGTGGGAGGGCATTATTAATACTACAAGAATAACTGGGTTGATTGTTCACATTCTGATTAAAAAGCACTTCAAGTATCAAGTGTTATAATTAATAATGTTGGAGATTTCCATTCATGCTCGCTCATTAAAACATTTTATTTTTATGATGCAATATATTTTCTAAGATATTTTCAGTAATGGCCATTTGATTGTTCAGAGGTCTGCTTATATAGCACTGAAATCTGAAGCTAAATGTTTCAAGGAGTTCATTTGTATTTATTTATTTTTAGTATCTTGGACGAAACAGCAAGGCATGTAAAAAGATCATGATCCAAATACCACCTACTATGTGAATGAGAGTTTGTCTGGTTTTTTAAAGAGACAGCTATCGGTGTGGTGAGTTGGCCATCATGATATGGGCACTAAACTGATCTCACAGGGAAGTTGGTCCCAATGAACTCAGGGCAGTTTATTGCTGAGTAAACTTACTTAAGATCAAGCTGTAAAGTCACACAGAGCTAGAACATTCTCAGAGTTACGGTTTGTGACAGTGCTTGCAGTAAGCTCATACCATGCAAAGTGGATGTAGACAAAGAGGTTACCCTAAGCAACTTGCAGGTGGATATGGAAGAAATGGGAAACTCAAGCAAAACCAGGTGATAATCTGTATGTTTGTGATAAGGCAGCACTGTTGCATCTCAGTTCAAACTTACGAAAACATTTGTAGTAAATGCTATATTATCTTGGGATCACATTACTTTATAAACTGTGGGGATTAATTTAAATCAAGGCAGTTTAAATAATTGATGTAAATCACCAACGAAAAAAGTTAAAAATTGATTTGTCAAATTTCTCATGTTGAAATCCAGATACTTCCTGAATAAGCATGCATACTTACAAGCTGCTATAAAACATATTTGTTTGAGGCTAAACAGAGCCTGTATTGCAATCTAGGAACATAATCAAAAGCCTTTGGTTATGCAGCTGACATGTCCTTCAGAATTATATGCCATTTGAGAGAAAATAGACATTTCTGTTAAGTGCTTCCGGAATATATGCAAAGATGTGAGGCAAGGTTGCAGTCTTACATACACTTTATTTAGAAATATATCTCCTAAATAAAGTAGAAATTACTTTTGAGGAAAATATTCATATGATCAAGTTGTAACTGCAGAATCTGTACTTGCCTACTCAAATGTAAGTTCCAGGAGTTTACTGCCAGCTCAGTAGATAAAGGATTGCAGCCTTAGGGTAGAATGAAGCTGTTGTATGCACAGAAGGACCTCTTCCACCAGTTAGAGGAGAATGGTGGTTGAGGTCCAGCATGGCCACAGCAGTGCCAGGTGGTTTTTCAACTTCAGTGCAGCCCTTGGGAGGACGCCACTTCCTCCTCCACCATCCATGATGGATGCTGGGGCCATGGGTGTAGCCAGGGAGGGGCAGCTGCACCCCCCAATCAAGTAAATCAGTACAAAATATTTAACTAACTGAGGTTCTGCCCCACCCCCCAACATAAATGCCCATGGCTGGGGTTCACCAGCAGTTGCAGTCAACCACAGGTGAGCCAGGGGGCACGGATTGGGGAGTGAAGCACAGGGGAAACCTCTTCCCTCTGGTCCACTCCTTGGTTATAAAAACCAGATGTGCCCGGGAATCAGCATCAGATGGTGCTGGATTCCTCACCCCCCTCGCATATGTGCTATGGCTCTGGATGAAGGTAAGCGGGAAGGCTGTGTGTAAGACCTTGCTGTGGAAGTCTTTGGTTGCTGTATTCAGGGCCAGGGAAGAGTTTGCCTTCAGACAAATTGGGCCTGTCTAGGATTTTTGGATGTATCGTTGCAAATTTCACAACTTCAGGGGGGATAACGCATTGGGTTGGATGCTTAGTCAAGGCGGACAGTGTGTGTGTGTGTGTGTGTGTGGAAGTGACACCCCTCGCTCCAAAGAATCAAGGTATCCTGTTAAAGGGATCCAGGGGGAGCCACTTCTGCTCAAACTTGCGGGGGGGGATTGCTGATAGGCCATAGACACAGAGTTTGTTTCTGCTGCCTTGGTGCTAGGCAGGTTCATGTGGGGGAAGCAACATTTTGTTGCAGGAAAGGTTAATATATTTTTTAATGAATAATAATTTTAAAATATGCACCAGTAGCATGTACATGCCTTATTGGTTGCCATAATTAGGAGGAGGAGGAAGATTGCAACATTGGTCCCAGTGGGCCCTGGCATGTGCATGCTGACCCAAATGCTGGCACAAGGCCAGTTAATCAATGATCCTCATCATCTACCCCTCTCTCTTTGTGGTCATTTGGGGGAAGGGGACCTGAGCTGTGTGGTCCCAGACTTCAGTCATGAGGTTTAACCCTAGCAGTGCCACTGATGCAGCAGCATAAAGGGTAAATGGCCCCTGACCGTTAGGTCCAGTCATGGACAACTCTGGGGTAGCAGTGCTCATCTCTCTTTATTGGCTGAGGGAGCCGGTGTACAGCTTCCAGGTCATGTTGCCAGCATGACTAAGCTGCTTCTGGTGAACCAGAGCAGCACATGGAAATGCCATTTACCTTCCTGCTGGAGCGGTACCTATTTATCTACTTGCACTGTGTGCTTTCGAACTTCTAGGTTGTCAGGAGCAGGGACCGAAATATGGGAGCTCAGGCCATTGCGGGGATTTGAACTGCCGACCTTCTGATCGGCAAGCCCTAGGCTCTGTGGTTTAGACCGCAGTGCCACCCACGTCCCTGATGCAACAGCATAGTAGTTGATTATTATTATTTTCAATAAAAGTCTGAATTTTGCTAAATATTTTCCTTATCTGGGCCTGCCACTCTGAATCAACCTAGTCCTGTGGCAGATTCCCCCTGAAAAACATAGATCACTCCAAAATAGTGTGGATGTCACTCAGATGTTCTGTCCACAGCTCTCATCTATGGACAACAATGCAGGACTGTTTGAAGCCTCTCTCTCTCTCTCTCTCTCTCTCTCTCTCTCTCTCTCTCTCTCTTCCCCACCCTATCTTTCACCCTGACTGAAGTGTGAAGTGAGGAAAAGATTGCAAGTGTAGTGGCAACCTTGAGGAGCAGTAGCCACTGCATACCCCGCTCTCAACACGGTGTTCAAAAATGTGTAAGATCACAGAACTCCAGAACACACATTTTGGGGCAAAAGGTGGGAGATTGTGACCTCACAAAAGATGACAGAGCACCCAAAAATTGCATTTTGGAACTCCGTGATCTTGAGTGGGTCACGTGACTCATGCAGGAACTGGGCCAGAAAGACAAGCATCCCAGTTTTCAGAATCAACATGTTGGAGGGGATGCCAGTGAAGTTTAGAAATGCTTCTTGTAAACTCTTCTCACCACTTGGACCAGAAATCCACTACAAGATATATAATTAAGAATAGCTTAAGCAGCTTAATTCCACTCCGTTTTTATTTTGATGGTGCTCAATCAGAGGTCCATTCTATCCCATTTTTGCAGTTTTTGAATACAAAGATTAATTTACCCATTTTGTCTGCACTTCTTCATTATAAAAAAATTCACTTTACCCCATGCATTTCCTGCATAAAAAACTCATTTTGTGTTCATTAACATATGCATTTTTTCCTGTGCCCTTTGCAAACTGAAACGACATTGCTAAATCTGGATGTGCATAGTTGAACAGAGTTTCATTGTGATCTGCAAACAAAATTGTCAGTTTTTGATTGGGTCAGGCTACTGCAAACAGCTGGCCCAATGAATTCTGCCTTATCCCCAGATTTAGGCAAGAAATGAGATTGTTGCTTCATGCTGATCTTTCACTACAGTACTTAAAACATCTTATCAAAAATACTTAATGTGAAAGAAACAAAACTTTAAGCTTTTTAAGCTGGTTCTCCTCCCTCCCACAATTTTCCATACCAAAACCTATGCAATAGTTGGAAGGTGATGTCTGCTTAGCTGAAAAATTCATATCTTATGTTGAATTATTCTAAACCAGGCAATAAAACTGATTTCAAAAGAGAACTCCAAGAAATAAAATATGAAGGCTTTAAATAAGGCATGCTTAATGTCCCATGAGTCAATAAAATTACTTTGTGGTTTAGGCTGATTTTATATTATTAATAGGGCTGAACAACAATCTCTTGCAAATCTCTTATTCCACTGGTAATAACTTTTTCCTAGTGCAAACAGAGAAAATAGGAAGATGTATTGGGAGATGCTAATGACTGTGAAATTAAGATCTAAAAAACTTGCGTAAACTCTGAGTAGGCTGGATTTTATTGGAATGCTAAGATTTTGTAACAGTAATTGTGTTACGAGATAACTTTCCCTTGTGATTTATTCTTTACTTTTAATACATATTTTTCGAGGGGAAATGTGATGAGATATAAAGTCTGGGACTTAGAAGTATGGATTTTTAATCAACTTTTCCCAAGAGCAGAACTATGAAATGGAGGGAAGAAAGAATCTGCTATTGCTTATACTGTGACCTTACAGAGAAAAACTGGCATTCTAAGCTGCAGGTAGCCTGTAAGGAATGTTGAGAAGAACAGACTTTCAAATTAGACTCTAAAAATAACAATTTAAGCATAAACTAATCTAGTAAACCAAAATCCAGTCTTTAAGAAGTCACTGAGAAAGGTAGGTGCCTGCGCTGAAGGTGTGTTGGCTTTGGAAGTCCCAATACATAGACTCGGGTGCCATGGGTGTAGGCAGTCCCTGGGTGTTCTGTCTGTCAATCTGACTAGGCCTGCCCAGAGAACAGTGCTTTATCAATATAGCTTGGCTGGCTGAGAAGGAAGGGTGGAGCAGAGAAAGAGAGAAATCTGTAAAGGGTAGGCCCAGAGCAAGTTTGAACAGGCTCTGTGAAAAGAGAGGCAACAAAGGTTCTAGTTTCCAAAATGGTCTGCCTTCTGTCCATGAGAATGCTTCCTTCTCCACTTTGATCCAGCTAAGAGTATCATGTCCAATAAAACTGATAAGATATCTTCCTGCATCCACACACACACTCACACACCAACAAAGATGGTGAAGTGATGGGGTGACTTGTTTTGAACTCATGTATCAGGTAGCTAGCCACCTTGCCTAATGATTTTTCTGCCCCTTCAGCTCTGCACACCCTTGGCTAATTTCTGTTTCCTCTTTTGAAATTTCATGTTTCCTATCTTGTATACCTGATCGTGCTTTTGGGGGAAATGTTTGTGTATAGTGAGTCTGGTGATAGCACCTGACACAATGTTATGATGCAGACATAATGGTTAGCATTGCCTGAGAGCAACAACCTTTAGCTGTGTGATGTATCTTCCCACCGTCTCTTCTCCCTTCACACAACCTTAATCTGCACTGGGCTTTCCCCCAACACCAGCAGATTTGGTGAGGTGCGGGGTATGGGGAGAGGAGAAGGACTATTTCAAATATTTATCAGAATATGGCTACTGTGGAAAGCTTTACAATTTAAATGTTCAGGATCAGTCAGCATTGCTCAAGCATTATTATGCTGGCCACGTCCCACAGATTGCTTTCACAAGATACATACAAGCAAGCATGAATTAAGATTTCTATTTTTATTTTATATTTTGTCCAGTTAGGTCAAGATCTCAGACAGTTCTTAGAAGTGCTAAATATGACCTCCTCTTCACCTTATTCTTAAAGGAACTTTTGAAGTCTCCCCAAGGTGTGAGTGGATAAGAAGCTTACTGATGATTCAGTAGTTAAAACGACCATCCGAAATTTGATATGCCTCCAAGGTATTGCCTTTCTGCTTGTATCTGTTGGATTGCTATGAGCTTTCTTCAGTGGCTTAATTACATTTCTGAAATATTTAGAGCCCATTTGTAGTGATGCAGAACCTTCAACGTTTCCTGAGGACCATTAATCTGTTTTATGGGGCCTATCCCAGTCTCTGGCTTATATTGATGCAGATAAGCAAAAGATGGGACATGAAATCTCTCGATTAGACTTATGTGCCAGAGCTTCCTCTATAAAAGAGAAAAGGTTAGGTAATACTAGGAAACTGCCTTACACTGAGTCAGACCATTGGTCCATTTAGCACAGTGTTGTCTACACTGACTGACAATGACTCTCTAGGGCAGGCCTAGGCAACCTCGGCCCGCCAGATGTTTTGGGACTACAACTCCCATGATCCCTAGCTAACAGGACTAGTGGTCAGGGATGATGGGAATTGTACTCCCAAAACATCTGGTGGGCCGAGGTTGCCTATGCCTGCTCTAGGGTTTGGGGCAGGGATCATTCACAGCCCTGTCTGGAGATCCTAGGGAATCTGGGGCCACCCACATGCAGATCACATACTCTAACCACTGAGCTAAGCCTCTTCCCTTATTAAAACATACCTATGTAAACTGTGTTAAAGTCGATTGGTAACCAAGAAAAGATCACACAATGATAAATTTCCTTTTCCTTTAAGTTTCTTCTGGGAGACCAGTAGCCATCTGTGATACTAAAAGGAGATGAACTTTATATCCAATGATAACCATAGCCATTGATTCCAATGTGTCTACTCAGAGTATGGCTATTATTAGATATCCCCCCATTGTGCAAAATGTCAGGAACTATTTTCTGTAGCTGAAACAAGAAGTTTTTACCCATGCAGTTTCCTTCATCTCCCGTCTTCTGTATCAGCCACAGCTAATGCCTTGCAAAACTTCCTCATATGCCCAGAAAAATCTGTGGTGGTTGTTCTGGTCCTTAGGGCAGAGGGTTGATGTTTGTGACTCATACACTCTCTTTGAAGCCTGAACTGTGGATGGTGCTCTATATAGCAGTGAATGGCTATGCTATTTCTGGAAAGGAATAAACTCAGTATTCATTCTGATTTTCTTTGTACAGAGATTATCTGTATTGCTGTCAATTGATTGTTAACACACTCCTTTTAGTGCCTTTCCTCGTCACTTTCCTAATTATCAAAAGTCCACTTTTTAAAAAAGTGGATTTGCTGTGACAGCATAACAGAGAGCTTGAATTCATTTTAGGGAGCAAGCCAAATCCAAGATCTGCCAGGATGGGTGGAGTTTGGAAGAGGGATTTCTGGCTAAGCCATCTGAAACAGGGCTGAGCTAGGGCTATGCTGGCTGAAGTCCTCCATTCCTAGCTCAGCCAGGGTAAGGGTGAGGCCCTCAGAAGAGGCATTCCAAGTGGGATGGGACAGGGGGAGACATACCTCTGTTCAAAACTCTGTACAGCTCAGTCATGTGACCTAGCAACCCAGTTACACTGACAAAAAGGGTGGTGCATGTCAAATTCTGCTTTAAAGGCTTGCTTCCCCTCTGCCAGGCTCATCTAGCAGCAGCCCAACTCCTGAATGGAGTTTGGAATAGCGGTAAGCTCCACTGGAGCTATCTACCTTCCCACAAAACACTGACCATCTAAGGAAACCTCAGTGGGCCTGGCAGCTTCCCAAGATGTTGATAATGTAGCAAGAGCAGGAATGGGCTGAGGATGTTCTTGGTTTGTAAGTCCAAAGTAGTGTAGGCAGTTGGCCAACTTAAGTCCATTTATGGCAAGCAAAAGGGAGGTGTCTGCCAAGGAAGATACCAAATGAAAGAAGGGCCTGATCTGGTTCACTGCAAATAAACTTTACAGGACGACTATGTTTTCAGCAGTTAGAAGGGGAAGAATGGAAGATGCTGTTTCTGAGCTGCAAAGGTGGGCAAGACACACCATCTACACTTTCCTGATGCTTTAAAGGGCAGAGACGTCTCATTTCGCTCAGACATAGGCAGCCTTGAAGTACTGAATGTTGACTGCTGATGATCTTCCAGAAAGGTGGCAAAGTACTACTGATTTTGAACAAAAAAGGGGGGAAATTAAAGGAGATCATTATCATCTCGGTACAGGAACAGAAGGAGAGGCTAAGCATGTCAGATAAATTATTCATTGCGAGTTGCTGGCCTATATCTGTACCAAAACCAGATAGTTTAGCATCATTATGCATTTAATCCCAGATATCTTTCATTTTATTAATATCACATGGTCTTAAAAACCATCAGGTTTTTTGAAAGGTGGTTTTTCTTTGTCCATATCAGGTTCATGTTCAAGTATACTACAAAGGGGAAAGTTAGTTAAGATACAGCCCAGTCTATTAAAATGGAAGTGTAGTATTACTGTACTTGGATTTTAAGGTTTAAACTGCAGCTCTAGCTGGCTGGAAGCAAGAAGACCCGAGCTTGCCAAATGTTCTCCGTAAAGCAGATGGAGAGGTAACTAACAGTCTTGCTGAAGTCATTTGGCTCCATCTTCTGAGTATCCATAAAACTCTCAAGAGTTACTTTTCAAATTAACTTTATCACAGCGCTGCATCAGAGTACTCTTCAATTTAGTCAGTAAACCATGCCATATTTTTTTCCTAGACCCTAGTATAAACAATTAAGAGTGCAAACCTATATAGGTCTACTCAGAAGTAGGCCCCATTAAGTTAAGTGGGTCTTATTCCTGAGTGTATGAGTATTACAGCCTACATTCTTGGTTGTTTTCTTATGTGTTTAGTTTTACTAGGATTACGTGTTTTGTAATGATGGTTGGGAAACTTTAAATAGGAAATCCAAGGGCTAGGATATTTTCATCTGCAAGACAGCAGGCAGAGTAAATTTCACAGTTAAAATCAACATTTCTTAGGGTGCAAACCGAATGGTCACTGGGAGGGTATACCAGGGGCAATAGGATATAGCAGTCCTCCCTGTCTGGGTGGAGATGGAAGTTCACCATTAGATGCCTTCTCAGTACAGCAGCAGAAACTTCCATTGCCATTACTGCATGGGTGGCAGTAACAGGTGAAAGGAGGGGTCACAGGAAGATCAGGGAACGTTGAGGATCCACTGTATCCAGAGCCCCTGCCATCTCTGCATGTGCCCCTGCAACATGGTGGCAGGGAATGTATGCCAACCCTGCAGCTTTCCCACCCATTGGAGCCAATGAAAGAGAAGTAAAAAAGAACTACTGGCAAGAATAAAGGATTAAATTTCCCCCCATATTCTACTCTGCTGGCATGAGGCCAGCACAGCTTCAGATGCGGCAGATCCTCCTATACAGATTCTTCCTCCCTCAGAGGATGGCTCTGTGGTTTGCAAGTAATACATTTAAGATTAAGTTCTTTTAAATCTTCTCAATTACATTAATACCCCCACCTAATAAACTGATGAGTTCTACATCTGCAAAACATCTAATTACCACATAAAATGGTATTTACATATGGCTGAATATGCCCTGGAAAAGGCATCTGTTCCATTAACTGAACAAAGTTATTCTAGCAAAAGAGGAAGAATGGTGTTGTATTAAGCAGTCCACATGTTATAATCTCACAGCTGGCTCTAGCCTGTGTGTGTGTGTGTGTGTGTGTGTGTGTGTGTGTGTGTGTTTCTGAGCTGGTTATTTAGCATTTGAATGAGGGGCAGACATCTTCAGCTAGTCACATTTCACATGTATGGTTGTATTAAAGGTAAATTAAGCATATTTGGGTATCCTATTTAGCTCAAATAATGGTAAAAATGGCATAAGGCCCTTAATGACATCCTTTTATTTCACCTCCTGACAGACCCACACCAGTTCAAGCTCCTCCCCTCTGGTCCTCACAAACCACTTAAATGGGAGAACCATGTTTGTACACTCACGTGAGTTATATTTTAGTACCTGTTACACAAAACAAGCAAACCCTTGTAGCAATAACCCCCTGAAATGAGTTGCATTATTCCTTTCATTAATCTGATTCCACCTGACCAGTGAAATCTCTACCCCAATCTATCTTTCTCGCTTATGACAAAATAACATTTGAAGAGGTCAAATCTAGTTCTGGGCTGGAACTGAATTTCCTGGCGCCCCCTTAATTCCAGAAGGGAACTGCAGTCTGACATATGTACTGCCACATGGGTTCCTGCTGCTTCACATACCAGTAGTTAACCCAGCATTGGGGTTGCTACTGAAAATTGCTCCCAAGTGATTGGGGCTGTAGTAAAAATGTGAACTGGGTTCCAAATGGGTCTATTAGACAGTATGATAACATATACCCTTCTTAATGCTGCTACTTCCATAGAGATTGGTGTCCTTGGTGTGCTTAGTTTCTGCATGATTTGGATGATCAGTATGGGACACGGGTGGCGCTGTGGGTTAAACCACAGAGCCTTGGACTTGCTGATCAGAAGGTCGGCAGTTCGAATCCCCACCACGGGGTGAGCTCCCATTGCTCGGTCCCTGCTCTTGCCAACCTAGCAGTTCGAAAGCACGTCAAAGTGCCAGTAGATAAATAGGTACCGCTGTGGTAGGAAGGTAAACGGTGTTTCCGTGAGCTGCTCTGGTTCTCCAGAAGCAGCTTAGTCATGCTGGCCACATGACCCGGAAGCTGCACACCAGCTCCCTCGGCCAAATAAAGCGAGATGAGCGCCGCAAGCCCACAGTCGGCCAAGACTGGACCTAATGGTCAGGGGTCCCTTTACCATTACCTATGGGAAGCCAGCTGAAATGTTCATACAGCTACACAACACCACAAGCACCAGTGACATTGAAATGAGTGCAATGTGGGTCTAATACAGGGTTGGGGAGTTGTGGTTTTCTAGATGTTGCTGAATTGCAACTTCTATCATCATTGACCATTCACCATTCTAGCTGGGGCTAATGAGATCTGGAGTCCAATTATATCTGGAGGTTCACATGTTCCCCATCCCTGTTCTAATGAAACAAAATGTAGAAAGTTACAATGTATAAGGTTTCTGCCAAATGTGTACATATATATGATACAATAATATATATTGTATATTGATTATACAATAATAAATTGTGTGTTGTATGCTATATATTATTATAACGTACAACACACACAAATACCTATCTATCTATTTGTGTGTGAACAAATGTTTTCCATGAACTGAAGAATTACTTGTTTCACACAAATTTTTATTGCTGCAGGCTGGAGCACATTGATTCAAAGTGGAGACAATTTCCTCTTTTCAGCAGCCGCAACAACAAAAACACTTAAAACGAAAGAGATGGAGAAAGAAATACAAACAAATGCAATAAAAAGCACTGAGGAGATTATTGACCTGAGTGAAACTAGATGAGCTAGAAAATGTATTTCCTATTTGTCCCAAGTTGTAACTTTTCATTATTGGTTTGTGTGGTGCTATCTGGGGGAGAATTGTTGTTTGGAGCATATTTAGTGCAGGAAATCAGACTCATTTACTTTATATACCTAGAGAGATTCATATGCCTCCACAGAGACGATACATTTGAGTTTGTTATGAAGAAATAAGCAAAGTAGTAAACCTGGTGAGAGTATTCTTAATCGGGTATAAATTGAAGTAGCTTTGTGGGAGTCACTCTAGTTACGTTGATTAAAAAAAGGCAAATGTTCTGGTGTTGAGGCTGAAGAATCTATTCATTTATTACGTGTACACTCTTGTTTTTCCTAGAAGGAGCTCATAGTGATATGATTAGGTATGATTTCCAAGTGGCGTCCCATCTAGGCACTATTCAGAGCATAGAAGCTGTAGCTTCCTATGTTTCCCAGTTCAATGAATGAAGCCAGAAAACAGAGAAAGATACAGGTCCTGTGCATCCTAGTGGCATGTCCTGAAATGTCCTGGATGCAAATATGAACTTGACAAGCCCTCTCCTAACTGTAGCTCTTCTTTCCCACTCTCATACCCACCACAATATTAAATTTGATTGGGGATGAGAGGCAGGGACTAATAGAAAATCTCAAGAAAAAAGAAGCAGCTCAGAAAGTCCTGGGTTTTCCCCAGGAATTTTCAAGCTAAATTAACTATGGATAATAGAGGTGAAGGAGGGAGATGGCTCATCTGTCATTCATTGAACCATATAATATACCGTTATTTGGGTCTGCTTATTATGAATATTTGAAGCCATATGGGGAAGAGGCTGGTGTGAATATGCATGTGGGTGTGTAATGTAAAATCCTTCATCTTTTCACCTGTAAGAAGCATAGCTGTTCTTCCTAATAGTAGATCAAGGGACAAGTCTGCTTCCTTATCCTTGGTGGCTTCTTCCCAGCATAAGTTCTCTTCAGTCTAAGTCTTTGCCAACAAGTGAAAGAGAATAATATTTGCCTTAACCTTTTTAGATGACATGGGAAACCATTTTTCAAAACTGTCAACACTGGTCATCATATCACTAGCTATGATGTCTCAACATATATTCCAAAATGCTAGAAGATCAACAATACAAATTTCCAGGAACTTTTTTGGTACCATCAAATTCATGTTATCTTAAGTTTTGGGTGTTGTGTTTTCCTCTCTGTCTCTCTCCCACTAACTTTCTGAATTCTTGCCTTTACTATATTTTTTAAAATGCTATGACTCTTCCATGTTCTTCAGGAAGTCAGTATGCAATGCTGTTGGAAGACCTTGCTTTTATATTGCAGATTCAGTATCCATTTGCTCCAATCCATCCTCAAGCCACGAAGAATAACTTGCTTCTGCATTTCCAAACAGGTGTCTGTTTGGCCAGTGTGGTGAGCATAATGTTGAACAAGATAGCCCTTTGGTTTGATCCAGCAGAGCTCTTCTTCTATTCTTACCACTTTCTAGATTGTGTCCCATGTGGCCAAAAGTGTGCTGGCTGGGGTAAGAAAAAAGTCTTTAAAAAAAGAGGTTAATCCATCCATCCATTGACTGATGGCTGGTGTGGAAACTTTCATAGAGCATAAGTGAGATGACTTGCCTCCAGTCCTATGCATTCATGTTTCCCCAAACAAGTAATAAGCCTGGCAAAGCTACAGATGCTGAGTATTTATTTTGTAGGCAGATCCCCATGTACAACAGGGTGTGGATAGATGTGAATACACTGGATCCTTTGTCATCTATAATCCCCACCACAGCCTTATTAAATAGAACAACTTTATTCCCATTTTACAGATAAGTAATACAGAGCATGGGACACAGGTGGCGCTGTGGGTTAAACCACAGAGCCTAGGACTTGCCGATCAGAAGGTCAGCGGTTTGAATCCCCGCAACGGGGTGAGCTCCCGTTGCTCGGTCCCTGCTCCTGCCAACCTAGCAGTTCAAAAGCATGTCAAAGTACAAGTAGATAAATAGCTACCACTCCGGCGGGAAGATAAACGACGTTTCTGTGCGCTGCTCTGGTTCACCAGAAGCAGCTTAGTCATGCTGGCCACATGACCCGGAAGCTGTACGCCGGCTCCCTCGGCCAATAAAACGAGATGAGCGCCGCAACCCCAGAGTCGGCCTCGACTGGACCTAATGGTCAGGGGTTCCTTTACCTTTACCTAATACAGAGCATTGCTTGAGTACATCTATAGCTGTGTAAGGATTTGAATTTGTTGATTCTCCCAGGTTCTAGGAGTACTACTTACTCCTTAAATCTGTTCAGAGTATTGCTGGTTCAGGCATCACATTGCACGGACCCTCAGAGGAGTTAAAAAGTGATATTGTGTCCACCCAGAATTATGTCCTGAAGCTGTTGTTACCTGAGGCTTGTAATCTTAGTGGTATATATTTAAGGAATGGCTAAAACATAAAACCCTTAAACAAAATCAAATGAAATATCCAGTCTGTAGGGAGCTTCCTGGAAACACTGTATTATTGAATAGATTGGTTGCTATATCCTGAGTTTCTAAAAGAAAGTGACTTTTTGATAGGTTTATTATATGTTTCTAAGCTAAAATGCAATAGGGAGAATAGTGATTTAGTGGCCTGGCAATTGTTTACTGACTCTACTTCACATTCGGCCAGGCAGTTCAACCCTATTTCTCACCTGTGACTCTAGCCTCTAAATTATAATCATGCCACCACAATCATTATATTATTATTTTTTATAGCTCTCAGTTTACAACTCAGGCTGTCCTTGAGCAGGCTGTTTGTATTTGTTACCTTCTCCTGGAGGAGCATGTGTTGACTTGTGAATCTGCATTATGCTCTGTGAAAATTCAGTCTTGTGCTGCCTCCTAGAAACCAGCATGCTGCTAACATTCCGCACTACCTACAATAAGATTAATCACGACAATGCAAAGGTGTTGAATCTGTGGCCCTCCTGCTGATGAAGAGCCACATCATCCCTGATGATAGACCATGCTTGTTGGGGCTGTTGCAAGTTGGAGCCCAACAACATTTGGGGAGCCACAGGTTCCACATTTATGCTTTAATACTTCATGTATGCCTGTTGTCTTTGTCCATGGAGTTTTCTTGGAAGGGATACTGGAGTGGCTTGCCAGTTCCTGCTCCAGGTGGATCATGTTTGGTCAAAACTCTCCACTGTGACCTGTCCATCTTGGGTGCCCTGCACGGCATAGTTCATAGCTTCTCTGAGTTATGCAAGCCCCTTCGCCACGGCAAGGCAGTGATCCATGAAGCGGAAAATACTGGGGACGACAGAGGATGAGATGGTTGGACAGTGTTCTCAAAGCTACCAGCATGAGTCTGACCAAACTGCGGGAGGCAGTGAAAGACAGGAGGGCCTGGCATGCTCTGGTCCATGGGGTTACGAAGAGTCAGACACAACTAAATGACTAAACAACAACAACTTCATGTATTGAAGTGCATTGACTCACTCTAAGATATTGTATTGTTCGTTGCTGTAATATGTGTTCAGGTAGTGGTGGTGGTGGTGGTGGCAGTATCAATCCTCAATACTCAGTATTTCCTGGCCTCTACCACACACTGTAAAATAAGGTGCTACAATACTGAGGAGACAGAATAAACTCTGCCACTTCAGGAAACAGGCTGAGGTTCAGATTTTTAAATGTGCTTCTGCACATTTACATGTAAGTAAAACAAAAAGACAGACCAGTAGGGATAGGTTAGTATTTTTCTACCCTAGCATGCTAGATTTTTTTTTCCCTACTTGCAGGAAGTTTTTATTTGCTAGTTACATAAGTAAGTGGTCAAATATGGCACCCCCCACTGTAGTTTGAGATAATACAGCTCAAGATTCTGATTTCTTATTCTGCTGCTGACCTATTTTGGATATATTGGCTAAGAGCTGCCTGCACATGGTTATATTGGCATGGAGCAATATCAGGGACACAATAAATTAAAAAAAGAAGTCCACACACATTTGCTGATTATTGGGCTATTTCAGGAGCACCGACACCAATGCAAGCATCAGGGATTGGCAAGTGCTGATGCCTCAGAGCCCTGTTCATAAAACAGCCTTTGATTCCTGACCCTAAGCTGCTCCTTTCTCCATGGAGTGGCAGAAGCCACTTCTGCCTAACCTTTCCCCCTAAGCAGTGGCATAAAAGATTGTATGGCAAAGGATGGTTGAGCCCCCTTGAGTGTGGCATCTCTTGCTCTGGACTGCCACTTTGAGTGTAAGGTGAGGTGGTGGTGGTAGCTGCTGAGCCATCCTGCACCATTCCTAATCTAGGGGTGAGGAATTATTTCTGGATGGTGGGCTGGATCTTAAACCTCCTTGACCCTCCAGGCCAGCTTAGAGACAGGTGAGCAGTTCCTCTCACCTGTCATTTATCTGGTGTCATTATGAGAAGAACTTCAAAGGGACTTGCTGTAACCACCAATCAAGTCAATCCAAACCACACCTGCAAATGGACAAAGTCAAGTTTGCAGCCCAAACTTAGATGGGAAAACAAAATAGTTGCAAGGCGTTGCTAGCAGTCATTACCTGTGCTTGGACACTCTGAGCAATAGCTGGGCCCAGTGGATCCTATCTTCATCATTTCTCAGAGGGAGAGGGCAAGTGGCTACCACTGCTTCTTGATGCCATCACTACCCGCCCAAATGGATGGATGAGCAAGCATCAGCGGTGGCAAGGGACAGCAGTAGCTACTTGTAAACTCTCTCTGGGACAGCACCAGACGCTATGGTAACATCTTGCTGAGGATCTCCAAAACTTGGAGTAGGCCCTCAGGATAATTATTTCTGTAGGAAATGTGGGAAGATACACAACAGTCATCGTAAGTGAACAAGATACTATGATAAAGCTATTTGGCATTGTGGAATAAAGCAATTTTTTTTCTGTCAGGATTTAGCTCATATTAGTATCAAATCCCTAGTCTTGACCTCTAAGCATGCCACAACACTATGCAAAGCCAAACTGTGACTTTTAAATTGGTTTCTGTTTTTGCTGATGTATCATTCTCAATACCAGACAGATAGGTTATTTTAAGAATACCAAGTAGAAAGTAGTGGCCACTCTAGTTGGACACCTGTACTAGAATTAAGGTTAGAGTAATTTTGGTAGGGCTCTTAGTAGGGTTGAGGAAAAAATCAGTTTACATTTAAAGGCGAATGTACCTAATTCAACACTTTCCTAAACAAGATGTGAACTGTAACACAGCTATCCTTCAAAATTCACACTGCTCTGAATTTTGCAATGCTTTTACATGCATACTTTGCATGAGTATGTGCATTTTCATACACATTGCTTGGCTGCATAATGCAGTTCTGTGTACAAAAAAAGCAGTGCGTATGAAAATGCATATACTCATGCAAAAGTATGCATGTAAGTGCATCTATTAGTGAAAATAACATAGAAAAAGTTATTTGTATATTATATATATTGGCCAAAAGTGTCTACAGAAATGTGTATATATTAGGAGAACTGCAAACTACAATTCCAATGACCTTTCATGGATTCCCCTCCCCCCCCCCAAAAAAAAACAAATCCCAAACTGATATGGAAATGTGAAGCACTAAACTTAAGACTAGAAAATTGAGAAACAGATCAATCAAAGTTGGCATATTCACCCATTTCTACCTCTAAGCAACATAATGTAAGGAGTTCACTACTGTAAATAATTTACAGTTGAATCTAAAAGTAGGGGAATCAATAAGCAAATTACAATATTGTTCCTTCATCTGTATTTCATCAAATTGTGGTGTTGGTGTTGGTATCCATCTATCTTGAGAGATAATGTCAAACTTGTCCCCTCTGGGGGAGAAGTCAAACCAAAGTGAACTCCTTGGAACTCAAGCCTAAGCAGTGTGTACGGAGGTCCTGAGCTACCCACCTCTTGGCCTCACTGATATGTTCCACAGGAAAGCAGAGCAGTATGTTTGGTACCAGCTTGGCTGCAGGAGTTGACGAAAGGAGACATGCAAGGTACCATCCAACCATCTTAGGGACTTAGGGACTTCACTCTGGATTTGTGCAGGGTTTACTCCTTAGCCTTTTCTTCTCACGAAGTTATCCAGCAAAACAGAGGTGGTATAGACTCGAGGATTTCCTTTTCCTAAATGGGCTACCTTCCCGGTTTGATGAGCCTCATCTGTCCCTTACTTCCCTCTCCAGCTTGTGAAGTAGCCACCTTCTTGGCTGTTGAACCCACTATTGATCTTGTCTGCTCAATCCACTAAAGCCTGTATTCAGATTCAGGGGAAGCCTAAGGACTCACTGAGAGTTTGAGACTCACCAGGTATCCTCTCCTAGTTTAGCTGACCAGTCTAAGGTGTTGCTGAGGTGTGGCTGCTGTTGCATACTGACATCTTCTAGGAGCCACGGGTGAGAGGTGAGAGCTGAGTGCAGGGTGTGGAGCAAAGGTGGACAAACAACCCTAGCAGGAGCATGACCTGTCCCCAACCAGAGGTACTACTCATACCCTAACACCCCTTTCTAATCAGATACCCCTAAAGTAAAAGTTAGATGTCTGAATGTTAATCTCTTGAGCTTCAGAATTGGATTTAACTTGAGCAAACCTTTGATTGCTTGCCAGTTTATGGGAAACTATGGCTAGGACTGCGAACCTGAGAGACAGCCCCATCGATCACAGTGTGACTAACATTATAAGGAACATACATAGAATTGGCTGGTGGAAGGTTGTCTGGATTTAGGGGCAGAAAGGTACCTCAACCCTTCCATGGGTGAGAGAAGGAGCAGCTGAAGGGAGTTTGCTTTCTTCTGTTGCCAAGAAAAAGACAGACCACAGCAATGGCCAGTTTTTCTAAAGAACTGAAGGGTAGTTCCACCTGCCTCCCAATCTATCAGTCAGAGAATTGCTGGGCAGTTTGTTATCTGTGTTTGGAAGTTGCATTGCAAGCCATTTGGTGGGTGGGGTCTAAATCTTCTAAACAAACAAACAACAAGATGGGTGGGTTCCATATGCAGATAGACTCTATATCTGTGGGCAAGCACAGGTGGGGGGAATCCAGCATTATTTATTACACAGAACTGAAGAGACACCTTCTAAATGCCTTGTTTGTCCAGGAAAGCAGTTTCTCCCCAGTGGAGAGGATTCTATGGCTGCTCAGTGACGTTAATGCCCCAGTGACCCATAAGGTGGCCCCCTTTGCGCTAGTGGCAAGAAAGATTAGGGAGAAGAATCTGGATAAAATTGCAGTAAACTGTAAGGGAGATTGGGAGGTCTAAATAGAAACAAGCAACAAACACAATTCTTGCTCTGCTGCCCTTTATACAACAGATATGCACCACTTAGATTGTAGATAAAGAGCTTTGCCACAATTTCTTGGCAAAATTGACTTACACAGTGTTTTTATTTTATTTTCTTAATTATTGTTTCATTTGTAGCTCTCACAGTATTTTACCTATTGTGTACATCCTACGGGATTTCTGAGGAGCTTAAAAGCTGCATTTTTGCCTTGTGGAGGATGCATGCTAATTGCTAGTTTGACAGCGTATAATAACACAAGAGCATCAGTGAATGGAAAAAGGAGCAGAATATGCAATTATTTTATAAAAAGGGTTTCTTTCCTTGAGGGAGAAATCTGTGCACTTACCATCTGTGACAAAGGGAATGTTGAGCTCACTTTGTGTTTATGGAATGGGTTGAACTTGAAATGACATTAAGTAATTTTGATATTTGGGGAATGTCAAGAAATGGCACCCAACTGCAAAGCTGCATTGCACTTTTTATTACCAAACACTGGTTCAATCTGATATATGAATCGTGATGCCAAGCAGGGAAATGCGTATAGCAATGGCAGAGTGACTTGCTGCTTAAAGTTTTAGTTTTAAGAATTTAAGAAGAGTCTTGCTGGATCAGGCCCATCTAGTCCAGCATCCTATTCTCACAGTGGCCAACCAGGTGCCTATGGGAAGTCTGAAAGCAGGACCTGAGTACAAGAGCACTTGCAGTATACGGACACTCACCTACAAACCTGGGGGGGGGGGGAGCTATTGTGTCACCAATTCTGCTTTAGTTCTTGTTCATTTATATTGGTCTACCAATATGGTACTGTGCAAAGCAGCAACAGAGTGAGAGGCCCCTGCTCTGAGTGTCTTACAAACTAATTTTAACCAAGGGAGGCAACAGAAGGTGGGGAGAAAGATGCACTTCATATTAGTTTGGGGGAGGGTAATGACAGAGCATCTCAATTGATTAAAGGGGAGGGCAGGATGTGAGGACAGATGTGAAGGGGAGAGATACAAGGGCATTGGTAGGTCTTTAAAAAACTTTTGGCTCAGGCCCATGATACAAATTTACATACAAATTGAATATGTTGATTTGCAGATGTACATACAGTTCCTGGGAACTGCAGTTGCTCCTCAAAGAGCTACTATTTGCAGCACCCCTAACACACTATAGTTCCCAAGATTCTTTAGGGGAAATAATGTGCTTTAAATGTGTTTTGAATATGATTTAAATGTATAGTGTGGATCTGTCCTCTGGGATTCTCAGTCTGGGCTTTCCACCCAAAACCTGTTTTGACCCTTAGACTTGTGATGCTATGTGACTCTCATTCTCGTTCAGCGTTTATTTATTTTAAAACACACACACACAGCAAAAAGCTGATTGAGATAATGCCTTAACTGTATCCCGATGCTTTGATGGGGAGGCATTGCCTTCTGTGCTTGAGAATCAGCTTGCTTCTCTGTACACAATGTGACTGATTATGATAGATGATATAAAGTTCGTAGGACAGGGATTTGAATGGTAACTCTGTTGATATTGAAAGTGACAGGTGTACTCAATCCAAAGCTGTTTGTTAATTAAGAATGACAAATGAATTCCTATTCATTAGATGGGGGAAGGGTACTGAGAGCCAATGCACCACCTAGAATAACACTAGCTGATTTTCCTTTCCACCTGCTCTCTCGCCCTCTTTCAAGCATTCAGAAAGGAAGTGCAGAAGGAAAGAAAGGCTTGTATGAAGCTTTGTAACAATACAGAACAAGACTCCAAGGGTTTTTTTAAAAAAGAAAAGGCTTCCCAATTTATATTGCCAATGCAGTTAAATTGAATTTTACCTGAGAAAACATCACTAAGCTTATATTCCTTGAAAATCTAATAATAGGAAATAAGGGTTATCAATGTATAAACAAGCAGAAATGCATTGATTTTCTCAAAACTGCTGAATCTCTAAATCCCCTACGCACATACACACCTTGAAGACCTGCTGACTTGCCTCAGGCCAAGCAGCCCTCTCTCGTCAGGGCAGAATCAAGGATATTGAAGACCTAAACCTGTAATCATTTTAAATGCAATCATTTTAAATATGCCCAGGTTACGGAGATTGCCTCTGTCATCTTTTACAACAGAAATACGTAAGCAAATGGAATGGGAGTTCCTCAGCCCTCACTTTCTCCCATGCCAAGATCCTAAGTAACCTACCAAGGGAATGCCACAGCCTGTACATTTCATTGTCCTACTCCTGTTTCCCTATCATCACCATATATTTAAAGCTGCAGCATGGCACTTTAAGCAGTTATGGATTCCTCCAAAGATTCCTGGGAACTGTAGTTTGCTGCCGGTGCTGAGAACTGTTAGAAAACCCCCAAAGCCCTCAGAGAGTGGCTTAACAATCCATCCCTTTTCCTGGGGAACTCTAAAAAATGTAGTTCTGGTAGGGGAATAGAAGTCTCCTAACAACTCTCAGCACCCTTAACAAGGTACAGTCCCCTGGATTCTCTGGGGTGAAGCCATGAAAGCCAGTATGGCCTAGTGACCTGTGTGTTAGGCTAGGACCTTGGAGACCAGAGTTCAAGTCCCTGCTCATCCATGAAGCTCACTGGGTGACCTTGGGCCGGTCACCATCTTTCAGCTGAACTTACCTCACAGCATTGTTGTGAGGGTAAAATGGAGAGTGGATAGCCTAGTGCTTTTTTTCTGGGGCTACTCAAGGATATATAGTACACGAGGCATAGGTAAACGTGGCCCTCCAGCTGTTTTGGGACTACAATTCCCATCATCCCTGACCACTGGTCCTGTTAGCTAGGGATGATGGGAGTTGTAGCCCCAGAACATCTGGAGGGCTGAGTTTGCCTATGCCTATAGTACACAGTACCTTTTTTCTAGAAGAAAAGCACTGGGGATAGCTGTGTGTACTCCCTTAAGCTCCTTGGGGGAAAGGTGGGACAGAAATGTAGAAATGAATAAATAAAATGAAAGTGGTATGATACTGCTTTGACTGTATAGTGCAGATTAGGTCTAGGTAACAGTAGGACTCTGCTGTCTGTGGATATGAGCCGTTTCAGATGCATAGTAGCTTGAAAGAGTGGAGGAAGGCAGAGGTGGCCCCTCAAAAGCAAAGAGTTTGAAGGCTTTTTCGTTCCTGTGAACAGCTACTTGAAAGGTACATAGAGGGAGGTGGGATAGGATTATATTTCCGTTTCTTGCATGACCTGTCAAAATGGTTCAGACTGGCGCTGAGTTTATTAGAGTGAAGGTACATAATAGTAGAGATATTGGGAAAGGTAGAACATCTGCTTTCCATACAGAAAGTCCTTGGTTCAATCTCCGATGTCTCTAGGCATTGTTGGGACATAGTCCTGGCTATCTGTTATACCAGGGAGAAGGCACCCATCAGTAGAACAAGCTACTTCATCATTTTTCATATTGGTACCAGTTTGTGTGTGTGTGCCACTCTTGGTGCTGAGTTCCAATCTGTTTAAAATGGAAGAAATGAGAAATTTCTCCTGTGGCTCATTGGTCATGGTCCCATTGCTCATATGTATCTCCAGTTACTTGGTCTGAGGACCTAATTATGTGTTATATCAATGACATGATTACTACTTCTTTTGTGTGTGTGTTTTTAAAATAAATACCTAATGTACTGGGGGACCTTGTCATGAACACTAGAGCATGTGAGACCACATACATGCACACACACATATCAATTGCTCTAATGTTATTTGTCATGCAGGGAAATTTTTTTTTATCAAGATCTTGACTGGGTAGAAGAAGAGTTTGGATTTGATATCCCGCTTTATCACTGCCTGAAGGAGTCTCAAAGTGGCTAACATTCTCCTTTCCCTTCCTCCCCCACAACAAACACTCTGTGAGGTGAGTGAGGCTGAGAGACTTCAGAGAAGTGTGACTAGGCCAAGGTCACCCAGCAGTAGCATGTGGAGGAACGGAGACATGAACCTGGTTCACCAGATTACGAGTCTACTGCTCCTAACCACTCCACCACACTGGCCTCGCCTTCCTCCCCCCCCCCATTGATGTGACAGACACTATCCTGCCACCCTGCTACCCCGATATTTAATTATAATACATAATATGATTGCTAATCACATTGTTTATGTAGTATGTAGTATATAGCGACTTGAGCAAGCAAGTTGAAGCCCTGCCCTGTTCTTTTTAACACATACTAAGAACAAAGAAATAGATTATATGTTTCAGTTCTGCATCTCTGGAGATTCTCTCTGTGTGGGCAAATCCTCTGGTGGCCTAATAATTAGCTTCAGAAATCACTCAGTTTGACTCTGCAGTGTTCTGTATTTCATGCTTTTTAAAAATGTATACACAGAGTGAATCTGAGGTTTTCCAGCCAAACCATGTTTATCAGAAAGTGTTTCACTTTGTCTCCTGACAAATACAGACAACCCATTATGGTAGAAGCTGTTTTCAGAGAAGATTCTGATTCCTTCTGATCTAGAATACACACATGTGGTATGGCTAATCTTGTTCTTACTCAAAAACAATGCATGTATAAGATACAAATAAAGTATAAAGCATAATGTGAAAATGCCTACTAAATGCAATAACAAGCCACTTAATATTGACTGAATTAAACCAAGTAAAAGCTGACATAACCAAATTTTTAGAGGAAATATGAGTTCTATTTAATCCTGTTTTTTTAATAAAACACACACACAGTTAAATCATCTACTATATATTTAACAGTTGAGTAGAATATATAAATGGACAGTTAAAAAATCCATGGGGAAATCAAAAAATGTAACTCTTTATCTCTCACTAATTCGGTTTGATCATCTGTGAAAGATTTATGAGAAAAGAGATGTTAAAAAGGCCAATAAGAGAGTTCTTTCTTTTGTAAAGGAATTTGGAAGCATTAGGTTATTATTACCCATATCTATAATTCCTAAATTAATGTGGCACCCTGGGATAATCTGGACCTTCCCCCCTAATTTCTATTTCATTCACACATCTGCTCTTGAACTGATGAATGGATTCCAAATGCACTAATACAAATCCCTTCAACTATGTGCTATTTACAAGCTCTTTATGCAAGGCTTTGTCACTGTCAGGTGTTTCTCCTCTGAAGTCAGAAAAAGGATCTTGGAGATGGTTTGGGCAGAGACAGACTGGTAATGGATTGGAAATGCAGGCAAGAGACAGTAATCTGGGGCACAGATGGAAAACCATTTTCCCCCCCTTCAGCAACAAGATGCTGACACTGAGGAAGAAAGCCTTTATTCTTACCAGTGATGTGACACCAGATTGGCACTCCAGTGTCATCTGGCTTTTCATATTAGCTGTAATGTTAGATTCATAGCTGATAATGCCTGCTAGTCCCCCATTTGACCATATTTTTCTTTACTTCTTCTCAAGAGACCCATGTGTAATGATCTATGCTGGAGACAGATCAGAATGTGTGCTAGCTTTTAAAGCTATGGAGGAAGAGCCTCTGTTCTTTCTTTGTCCCATCAGTCTTCTGTGCATTTTGGGATCTGCTTAGCACCAAGCAGAGACTGGTGCTGTGCTGAAATCTGTCCTCCAATTTCTCAAAATGTTTGTTGTTGTTGTTTAGTCGTTTAGTCGTGACCGACTCTTTGTGACCCCATGGACCAGAGCACGCCAGGCACTCCTGTCTTCCACTGCATCCCGCAGTTTGGTCAAACTCATGCTGGTAGCTTCGAGAACACTGTCCAACCATCTCGTCCTCTGTCGTCCCCTTCTCCTTGTGCCCTCCATCTTTCCCAACATCAGGGTCTTTTCCAGGGAGTCTTCTCTTTTCATGAAGTGGCCAAAGTATTGGAGCTTCAGCTTCATGATCTTCACGAGCTTCACAATCTGTCAAAATGTTTATTCCCCTGCAAAAATGAAGCTTGCATTTTCTCTCTTGTTTTCAGGATCCTTTAGAATTTCTTTGAAATTTCCTCAGAAAATTGGCAGGTGCAGGATTACTTCATTGTTGCAAAGGGTGTGCATGGTTTCCTTTTCCCCTTTTGTTTCAGCTTTTCTCCAGCACTCTGCTTCCTCAGCGGCTGGCTGTGAAATGTCTTATGGAAGGCATTATCTCATGACACCTTCCCCTGAGCTTTAATTGAAGTGTGGGAAGCCAAGGAGACTGGGTAACAAATGTCTGAAATAAGCAAGCTAAGCATAAGTAAAACCCCACACTGAAATTTTCTTTTCCCTCTAATAATTTCTTTTCTCATTAATTAATTGAGAATGGTCAGAATTTCTTTTTTTAAAAGCACAATCCTAGCCACCTCTACTCAGAAACAAGTTGAATTAAATGGGACTTACTCCAAGTATGGTTTAAGACCAGTATGGGTTTCTCAAAAACAAATCACACCCAATGAATCTTGTTTCTTTTTTTGATAGAGCTACAAGCTTGGTGGATCAGGGGAATGCTGTGGACATAGTAAGGCTTTTGAGGCATAACAGAGTCCCCTATGAAATTATTGTGGAAAAGCTAGTAAAATGTGGACTGGATGAGATAACTGTTAGGTGGATTTGTAACGGGTTGACAGACTGAACCCAAAGTGTGTTCATTAGTGGTTCTTCATCATCCTGGAAGAATTGGGGTTCCACAGGGTTCTGTCCTGAGCCCATTGTTGTTCAACATCTTTATAAATGACTTGGCACATCAAATTCGCAGTTGACACCAAACTGGGAGGGGTAAATTGTAATTAATTCTATCTTCTCCTGCTGTCCATCTTTAGACTTTGGAGCTTCAAGACAATGCCCAGCTTTTTCTCTCCCTCCCCCTCAATGCCCTAGAGTTTTGCTTAATATCCAGCTTAAAGGACATTTCCAGTGAACTCAATAAGTTCTCACTCTTTTGTGACATTTTAGTTGGTCCTAGTAAATATATTATCCTATTGTGACTTTTGAATTTTTTTTGTGGACCAGCAAGGGCACCTACATATTTTGTGTCTGTCTTATACGTAACAATGAAAATGGCAGCAAGTTAGCCATATTTGACCCAATGTGTACTTGTGTGTGATTATGCGCGAAGATGACAGCAATTACTAGGGGATCCAAGAATTTCAGGCAACCTGGTAAAGAACAGATCATGCATAAACTCAAGCTAAGAAGATGGTCTCCTATGAATCAGATTCCTGCCACTGAGAGTCAGAAAAACCCTCATAAAGCTGCATCAAGAACCAATTAAGAGCATAATGTCTTATGCTTCCGTTGCACATATTTAAGGCATGAAAACAAGTAAGGGGCAGCTAAAGAGAAGTAAAGCAAATTCTCTGTTACTGAGACTTGTAAGGCTCTCAGTTCTGTGCCACATTTCCTCTCTCTTTCATTGCTGGACTATTTCATCTCTGGACTATTGCATTCCATAAATGAAACACAGTCACTCTGTGCGTTGGAGAAGCAAAGCCATTGATGGGGATCACCCCATATTTTATTTTTACTAATGTATGATTGATTGTGAGTTATGAAAAGGAGGCTTTGTCTACAGAAAACAGAGCAATGCTTCCTTTGGTCACACATTAGTTTCATTCAACCAATACCTCATATAGATAGCTTTCTGCTCTTTGGGGGGAAACTGCGGTACTTGGTCAATCTGTCAAGTGACCTTTTATCTCCCCACCTGCCAAAATCAGAGAAGAATGAGTTCTGCATGTAGCTTGCAGGTAATTCCCTCCCCCATGAAATGTCCATATCACTTGTCAAGTGTCCCTCAGGTACATGCCGATCATTGCTTCCAAACTACTATTAGAAATAACACTTTTTAGGGACAGGGAGCCAGATACTTTAGATAAGTCATTATGTCTCTGAATTCCCACGGCAGTCTTTACGGAACAATGAAGATCCATCTCTGTCTCCTGAGAGCAATATGGGATATACACACAGCTGGAGTATTATGGTAAACTACCCGCTACATATATGGATTTTTATGAAACTTCTAAGGCTTGAGAGTATTGGTGAATGATGAGAGGAATACCTGAGTGAAACCTGATTAAGCTGTCAGAGAATGGTGAACAAAAGTAAACTGTCTAGGGACTGAGACTTGGGTGGAACATTCCCTAGGAGAATGGCTTGCAAACTGAGGCTGCAAATAAACACAGCAGAAAATCCACATAGCAAGGAGCTTACTTCAGATGCGTTCTGTGAACACATCGACTCAGGTACTTGCGAATACTTAGTGGTACTATGCGTCTATGGTGCGTGCTGAAAGTGCCTTTTACACTGGACTTCCCTGGCTGTGACATGCCCTCCCAAAAGAGGTATGCCCAATACCGATTTTCTCTTTCCAATGCCAGGCAAATTCCCATCTTCCCACAAGCGACAGGGCTGTGGATGTGGTGGCGGCTCTGCTGCTTTTTCAAGTTCTGCTGTTCCTCTTTAGGGTTGCATTGCAGCCCTAGTTCTAGGTCTGTGAATTTGTATCCTTCAGTTCTGGAATTTTAATTGATATAAAGTTGCATAGTTGTTTTCCTCTGCTCCTCTGTTTTCAAAGCGGTCTTTTAACTAGATCTTTGCTTTCATTGCAATATGCTATTGTATTTTAATTATAATTATGGTTATTTTAACGTTTATTTTGTAAACTATCCATGGATCCTTCAAAGGTTTTCTCACTTTCCTCAATATTCCATCCTCTTACTGTTAATTACCTTTATGAATCATGCTCATTTGGCCTTTCCAGATGGGAGGAAAACTTGCAAACAGCTATTAGTGCTAACTCTTGTGGACTTGCAATGTCATTTCCCACATTTCCATGATGTGAATGTGGGTAGCCTTTTTCAGGGTAGGGGTGGGATTACTTGGACCTCATTCTCCTTTTCAAATGTTGATTGCAAAGCCTAGTGCTTTGTAGGTTGAGGACACAATTTGAAAACCATCCATTTTTTCTTTTATGTATTTATTTATTTGAAAATGAGGGCAGTGCTCATCAAACGGTAGGGCAATGCTTTTTGAAAAAGCATGTGTGTTCTGGAGGGGGGAGAGATAAGCTAGCTTGTGTTAACAAAGAGGTTATATAAATGGTCTCGCTGGGCTACTAAATGAAAGCGTTCTATATCCAAACAGGCAGGGGAAATTAAAATGGGAGGGCAAAAATGTTTCGAAAGGGTGCGGTCTTGAGAAAAGAAAGATATTGGCCATGTCAGGTCCTTGGATGTTGCCTGGTTTAATAAATAAATAAATGCACACTTAGAATCTTGTTCCCACTTCATGCAGACAAGGTACAAGCAGCAAGTGTGCTAACTCTTGCAGAACTGTGAACACGTAGTCCCCTTTGAAATAGCCCTGTCAGAAGGCAGCCTGAACCTTTAGCCTGTGTTCACCCCACAGCACCTTCAGCTCAACTAAATCTGGACAGTTTATACATCCATGACAGCAAACCTTCTGAATGATGATTCTTGACAACTGCTGCAACACCTGTAGTTTTAAAAGTAACCCTCTTTTAAGCTGTTGTTTTTTTCAAGATATATTAAAACAAATTTTAAAAATTGTCCAGTAGCACCTTAGAGAACTAAGTTTGTTCTTGCTATAAGCTTTCGTGTGCAGGCACACTTCTTCAAGTTTTTTTCAAGGTTATGATTATCCCATAAGCACAGAAGAAGAGCCCTGCAGAATCAGACCCAAGGCCTATCTGAATGGATATAGCTGCAAACCCCCTTCCTTTGCTTTTGTGGTTTGAGTGCAGGCAAAAGAATTGGGATCCTAGGAGGCTCAGTTTGGTCAGAATCGTGTAAATACATTACTTCATAACGCTAAATACATTACTTCTGATAAATGAGCCACCATGGCTGCTAGAGGACTGCGAAAATTTGTGTCCCAGGCTTTTCTGACTCATCTACCCATGTACTATTTCTCCTCTCCTATCCCACTAGTAAGGCATGGATGAACTGTGTAACTGTGTGTTTTGTAACTTGCTCTGCTATGCAAATAAGACACATAATCCATGGACCATTTCCCCAGAGAGGACAGAGGGAGTGAATGTCAGTTGTCGTATAGTTGTTAAATGAATTAAGTTTAGGGGGAGTTTTGCTATCCAGAGATTGATTGCCATTTGCCAAGCAGACACACATGTGTGTTTTGGCTTGGATGGATAGCTGAAGTTAAAATTCAATGGGTTTTATTACAAAACGTCTGTTCCTTGATCAGTTTTTTGTTGATCAAAAGAAGTTCTGCCCACCCGGTAAATTGTATGTTTTGCATAGCTACTTTATCCCTCTTGTCTTTCGGGAGATTTGACACATTCAAGGAGGGTAGGTCTGTCACTGGCTGCCCAGGGTGGCTGTGTTAGCCCAGTCCAATGGGCAGGGTACAAATAATAAGGTTGTTGTTGTTGTTGTTGTTGTTAATAATAATAATAATAATATGTCACTGGATGCCTGCTGGTGAGAAGCAACGATACATAGCTATTGTCCTCATGACCTACTTGTGTCTGGTGTGCAAAAGGGTCATAGTTCAGTGGTAAAACATCAGCTTTGTATGCATAAAGTTCCAGATTCAATCCCCAGCATCTCCAGGTAGGACTGGAAGAGAACCCATCTGAAATCCACCAGAGCCACTGCCAGTCTGTGTAGATGATCCTGAGTTAGATAGACCAGTTAAGGCAGCTTCCTGTATTCCTATAAAGATGCTGCCAAGAGAAATACAGCGTTTTTCTCAGTGACACTGAAGTCCAACTCCAAGGGCCATCTGGTGGTTCCCTCACTGTGAGAAGTGAAGTTACAGGAACCAGGCAGAGGGCCATCTTGGTAGTGGCTCCCTCCCTGTGGAACGCTCTCCCATCAGATGTCAAGGACTACACAACATTTAGAAGACATCTGAAGGCAGCCCTGTATTGGGAACTTTTAAAATGTTTGATGTTTTCTTATGTTTTCTATATGTGTTGTAAGCTTCCCAGAGTGGCTGGGGCAACAGAGTATGATGGGTGAAGTATAACAACAACAACCAAGACAACAATTGGTGGACATCTAAAGAAGCTGATGTCTCGGAGATTCATGACAGACAAAATAGAGTACTTTGGCACATACCAGATGAAAGTCTTTTCCACAAAAAGTAGTTACGCCACCAACTTGCATGACTTTAAAAGGGGATTCGGCTCATTCATGGAGCTTAAGGCTATCCATGACTACTTGCCAAATTGTCTATGTTTTACCTCCCCTGTCAGAGGCAGTATGTCTCTGGATGCCAGTGGCTGGGATTCACAAGTGGGAGAATGATGTTGCACTCAGGTCTTGCTTTTGGCCTTACCATGGGTACCTATTTGGCCAAGTGGGAACAGGATAACTGAATAGCAGGCTCTTTTTATGTCCCCTGGACCTGAGGTTCCCCATTCCTGTTTTACATCAAACATTGTTTATGGGTCTTTCCGCTTTATGGCAGTCTAGTTGGAATTTTGATCCATCTAAAGCTCAGGGTTTGTTTTACCTTCCTATTGTATTTCTGAAATCTCCAGAATGTCTTCCAGCGTATTCTGTTTCTAGTAGTCGCTTTACGATTAGAGAGGGGGTCGTGGGAGATGAAAACATTTCAAACAGCAAGGTGTTGTTTGGGGTTTTTTTAATCTTTCAGTTTCAAATGCATTCTTCTTTGTTGACAAAGCTCTTTTGTATACGAATATGTCAAGGTATTGATCGACTCTCTGCTTAATGGATTTTTACAGATCAGGCAGGGTTTAGTCACCTACACTAAGTTGAATTTGAATAAAGGACTTGCACAGGAAGAGTGAAGTTGGACAAAAACATGATCCAATCTTATATATTTATTGTATTTTATTCTTTAACAGCTTTCGTTTGCCACCCGGAAGCAATATTTGCAACAGTATTTGCAGTTTGCAGCTGACAGTGCATGGACCAGCCTCTAAAGGGCAAGGCCTGCATAACCTGGGAATCCCCAATCCAAATGTAGTCCACTGTCCCTGCATAGTGGCCCATCAGGACTTGATAAATTAATTCTCTCTCTCTCTCTCTCTTGCTACCTCCACGGGACAGCAGGAGAACTGCCAAGCATCTGTCAGATCACCATACAAAACTGGGAGGTTGTGTTTGATTTGATTGCCTATTGGAATGTCAACTCTCAATAGAAATGACTCAGTTCCGTGCACATCAGCAGTAGTGCACTAGCTGGGGAAACTGGCTGTGGCATGACACAGAGCAGGAAGAGGCTTTTCTAATTTCCTCATCCTTAGAAGAGCCCTGTTTTGTTCAGACCAAATGCCTATCTCTCTCAGCACTTTTTTTCTAACAGAGTCCAGGCAGTTGTCTTGAAGGAATCCCACAAGCAAAGCGAAATCTCCTCCCACCTCCTCATTGTTTGTCCCAGCATCTATTATTCAAAAGTAGACCATCTCTGATTGTAGAAGTTTTATGTTGACCTTAATGGCTAATGGTCACTGAACAGATGTACCTCTTTTTTTAAAAGCCACCACATCAGGCTACAACCAGGAAGCAGGTTTCTACCTAAGGCTTGGGAGCTGTTGCCAGTCAGATGAGGCAGAGTGTGACTAGATACACCAATGGTTTGACTTGGGGCAAGACTGCTTCAGATGTCGAATTTCTTAACTTAACTGCTCATTGTAACAATCTAATACTTAGGCTAATGATCAGAAAACTATTTATGCCACCTGTCTCCTATCTTGAAAATTACCTTGCAATTTGGAGAAAGTTGGACAGTTATTAGAACCTGTGCTGAAATTTTTTATTAGTAAAGTGACCCTCCCAGGTGCTCTATAGTGTAGAGGTATGGGGTATTGATCCAAATGCCAGAAAAGCCCTAGAAATGGTGCAGAACCAGTTTCTCAGGAAAGTACTTTCCCTCCCCAATCAGCTGCTCTCCTCTTTGCCGAAGTTGGTGTGACAACAATACAGGCTAGAATCAACTATCTGTGCTTAAATTATGTGAATTATGTGAAAAGACTTAGATCCTTTTCAGATGAGAGATTTCCTGCCTTGTGCCACAAAGAACTGGAACGGACCCAACACTGAAAGGCTGGTATCCCACGCTACTTGACCCAATATCACCTACAAGAGCTCCAGGTGTCCCTGAACATGGATAAGAGGCATTTAAGGGACTGCCTTTATAGGACTGAAGCAGAAAGAGACTTAATTATGATTATGATACTTCTTCTAAGTGTTCACCATGGTTTCCGCTTGTTAAAATGATTCACTTTCGAGCCAGTTATTTGACAAATCTTCCATCTGCCTCATTAAGAGTCGCCTTCACAGAACTACACTTCCAATCTATGCCCTCAGCTGTCCTAATGGACGATACAACAGAATACCTTATGAAGAGAGATGGGCAACCGTGTGTAGAGGACATTTGCCATTACCTACTACAGTGTCCACTATATACAGACCCAAGAAACGGGTTCATAAAACACCTTTTCATGAAAGAAACAAATCTAGGGCACAGAGTGTGAAATGACTGTTGAGTGATACTGATGACTCTGTGACTTATAAGGTGGCTCTTGATGCCCTGGCAGCTAGGAAGAAAGAACTGGATGGGCTAGCAGTCAATTGCAAAGGGGACTCTGAGATCTAATTTGCACATTTTATTTGATAATTCCTTTTTATTCTGTGTAATAAGAAATTTTGGTGAATTTGATCATGGTTTTACTGCATATGTAGCGACTGCTGTCTCTCCCTCCCCCCTTCTTTGGATGTTGTCATGGCCTTTGGCTAGCACAGTAATATTTATTTATTTATTTATTTAGCCAGCATAGCAATAGTTAATGGGGTTTTAGTGTGTTTCCTCCATTTTATCAATTCCTATGAGTCATAAAACCTAATTCTCAAGCCCTTTGTTTTGAACACAGATGCTGTTTTTAGCAGGATAGTACTTGCCTATTCTGTGAACATCATGGCAGATGTTTTACCTCGAGGTTAATATCTGACTTGCTTTAAATTCATGTGGGAAATCTGAAAGTTCCATTTCCTATCTCAAAAATCAATGGAAACTTAATCAGAGTTGCTAAAAACAAACCCCACTTCTTTAGTAACAGAGAAAGTAAACAAAGCACAAAATTAAAAGTGACAGAATATTTTATATGAAGGACATGGGATTCAGCAGCAGTTCCAACAGGATGGGCTTTGTGTCTTCAAAGCTTTGGGCTGGTTGGGAAATGTCTCCTGGTTGTTTCTGGCTGCCCATAGCCTCCTGGCTCTGATAACTGGAGCAGAGATCACTGAGAGTAAATGGCTTGAGCTACCGTTTCTGTGGCAAAGATGCCCTTTGAAATCTTACAAAAAGACTCATAGGCTGAAAAGCAAATATTTCAATACCCTGTGAGAATGTGGTGATGAATCAAATAAAGACTGCAACATACATTGCCATTAAGATGTGCCATATGAATTACTGGTAGTTGTGTTTATAAATAACAGTGACATCCTATATCATAATCACCTCAACACTCAGGTCAGTTCCCAACAATGGCTAGCCAGTGCAATCCCAGGCCACAAATTAATTACTGCCCTTCTGCTTAGTTTCAGCAATTGGAACCATGCTTAGCTTTTCAAAGCCTAATACTAGCCCTCTTATCCATCCTCTTCCGCCACCAACACAAATGGCAATATCCATCACAAGAGATGGTCTCTTTTAACAGATTAAAGGACAATGCCTTGTAACTTCCAGCAAAGCCAATAAAAGGCACCCCAGATAAACTGTTGGAGAAATGCTCCTCTCCATTGTGACATCTTGTGAAATAATTTCAACACCAAGCACAGAGTTCTAGTCTGCCCCCCCCCCACCTTTCACCATATTGCATGAAAGAACAGAAGGACGTCTTTTGTTTTAACTATGGAACCTGAATGTTCCAATAAATATTACCTTTCCAAATATGTGTTGTAGTGTATGTGTAGCAGACTCCCTTAAGAATCTAAGGAGGTCGTGGTTTCTATTTCATTCTGTGTTCGTTGCTTCTGTTCCCTTACAGTTCAGTTTCTGCTAAAACCTACATTATCCATGTCACTGTCTACTATGACCAGTACTAGAGTAATTAATTGTGTAATTCATAATTATTTCCAGTGAATTTCAACGGAAGGATTTAAAAATGCAGAAAACAATGTAATTATTTATATAACATTTGTAGACTAAAAATCAATGATAGTGAATAACCCCTTGTATGATTTCCATACCTGAGCTTGGATGAACATGAGAACTGCAGAAATATCAATTTTAGGTGGAATTCTCTGATTTCCCTGTCTCCTACAGCTACCTGTTCCATTCCCTTGTAAGTAAAATGAACACCTCGCCCCTCACATTCGATCTAGTATTGATCCTCCCATTCACTTTTAACATGTGCCATATAAACAGCCTATACTCTTGATATTTTGCAAACCCATCTTTCCCCACCTGAAGTTGAATCAAGATTGCAGCCTCCTTTACCAAATGTACAGTCATATCTATCTGCACTCACCCAGAAACTCGCCCTTTAAGACTAATGCTTTTCACTGGTATATAAAGCTTTTAGTGGTGGCTGGCACATTGTGTCAAAGCTTCATTAATCAATAATGTGTGTATGTGTGTGTGTGTACAGACACATACACATACAATCATAAATCCACAGCTGATAAAAGCATCTTTAGGTCAGCTTGGTCTCATTCAAAGTCATTAAACATTCTGTGTTTACATGACTATGAAAGCTAAAGCAAGTTTGCTCTGCCTTGTCCATTTTCCAAAGAAAGGCTTAGCAATATGTTCTTTTTTAAAACATCAAATTACCAAGGACTCCATGGCAAAAGGTATTACAAGCAGTATCATTGTATTAGTTGTCTCTGCTTCACCTGTTCTGATTCGAGATTAACTTTCCAACCTTCATATAGCTCTCAATGGTATTTATCAACATCAGGAAATTTTGTCGACGAAGTGGTTTAGCAGGTGCTGACAAGGTCTCAGTTTAGGAAATGCACAAGAAGATGCATTGTTCTTCAGGGTTCACCTGTAGCTTTGGTTTAGAGCATATTGCTTAAGGAGATGGGGTGGGAGTGAGAGCCTCCTGCTTGGCTTTCAGTTTGTAATTGGATGAGAGTGGGACAATTTGGTGTCCTGCATGAAAGTTAGAAATTAGGGGCAGTGGGAGGCAAACAAACAAGGAGACAATGAGAAGTAGGGAAAAGATGGAGAGATTGCCTTTCTGAGTCAATCACTCAGTCAGTCAGTCATTTCAAACTGCCAGTTTGGTGGAAGAGGAGGAAGCAGATCAAAATGTCTGTTTTTATCACTAAACATATAAAAAGACGGTTTTTATTAAGTCTGCTATGTTCCCTCAAAGTTTGCAACCAATGGCCCTTGGCAAGGGTTGGGCTTTTCTTCCCCATCAGCTGTTTTTTGAGGTTTGCAGCCTATTTTCACCATTGGGAAAAATAAAGTTTGCCCCCTCCCCCAATGGCTAGAGCAGGGTTTCCCAAACTTGGGTCTCCAGCTGTTTTTGCCCAGTACTTTGTTGCAATCTATGGGCCACAGTGCCACCGGGCAAAGGCATCCCATTCTTACCGGGAATGGAATGAGGCTTGCAAGAGGACATTCTCCAATAGGTATTACAAGATAAGGATATTTTTATAATGCCTGTGAAGCACTGAACAGCTCCAGAGAACCTCCCTCTTCTAAGCAGAGCAGTGGATCTTTTTTAAAAATATATATAAATAAACCAAGCTTTTAATTAAAAAACAACAACTCTGCTGTTCATCTGTAAGGGGAAAAAATAATCCAGAAATCTTCGGTGTTCTGTAGGCAGCATTTAGAAAGCCTCGCTTCCATTGACCCAGAGTACAGAAACATAGGGAAATAAGAAAACACAGATTTAGGGAGGGATTCACCTCACCAGCCCTGTCAGCAGAAGACCTATGCTAGGTTTCCACCTCCAAAAAATGGCTCTAAGGGAGTTAGGAGAACCCCCCAAAAAGTGTGTGGTAGGAGAGGGTGTCATTCAATATAGCACTTCCTTCAAATGGTAGTTCAGCTTAGGGAGCAGTAAAATCACTCCTAATTACCTCATTATTTGCCCCAGCAAAGAACAGTTGCACACCCCTAGCATCTATCACAATACTATGATCTTTGAAACTAGAAGATAGACCGGGTTCTACTGGAGTGAAAATGAAATTGACAAAATTTCTCAATAATTCCTCCTATTGTATTACAGAAGTAAAATAAAATAAAAAATCCCTCTTGAGTTTGTGGTAATCTCTCGTATCAAATCTCATAATTGCATCAATGGTCTGTACATCCTGAGATTTGGAATAGATGTTCTTACTTTTGCCATTGACTCCTTGTCTACATTACACCATCAATTGACTAATTTCCCTTAATTCCAGGCACTGATAGGGAACGATTTTTGCAAACATTGATACACTGAGCTTTATGAATTGCCTAATCAGACCAAGAGCCTGGAAAGATTTTGACTAAAAGCTAAAACCATCACAGAGTTTGCTGTATGGAGTTTATAACTCATACCAGTACTATGTGCAATTTATGTGCCTAAGCAGCTTATAAACTTAGGCAAACATGCTAGGAAATGTAAAACAGGAAGCATCTCTAGTACTTAGCCCACAAGCTATACTAATGTCATTTAAGAGGAGAAATTTGAGCATTGTTACCTTAGATCCCAATTACATGAAGGATCTACAACCTCAGTAGTTTATGTAAGCCCTAATAGCAGGCAAAAAGAGGCATGTCTTTCAATAGTTCTGCTAAATGGTATAAGGTCTTGACTTTGCATAGTAAGAAGATTATAAGAATGCCTGAAGGACAATTCTGGGTATAAAACCAAATGCCCCCATGCAAATTAAAATTGCAAGAAATCCTTTTCATCATATTATTAATTGTGTAATTAATGCATCCTGTGTACTGATAAGAATAATGCCATGTAATTAATTTTTAAGAATTAAAACCTCGTCTTTATTAAGCTTCGTGGTCCACTTTCATGTTTATAGCTGTGAATATAAATCCGCTTATCTAATTATGACATGACTGGTTTCATTGTTCCAAAGAAACCCTTCTATTTTTTATTATTTTATTTTATTTTTATTAATGATAAGATTTTTAATTTTAGAAATTGTCAAAGACCAAGGAACTTTAAGTTTCAAGACCCTTTTAATGCTTATCAGTAAAATTAGTCTGCTGGTTTGGATAAGGTGTAGTAATTCATTTGTTTTCTGTGTCTGTTTTGTCTTCCATGATTACCCATTCTGTTTACAAAAAGTCTCAATTAGCATTTGAATAGTAACTCAGAGAGCAGACAGGTTGAGAATTCTTATAGAACTAATTTGGCAGGCCTCCTTCATTCTCTTTCCTCTCTCCCTCCCTTCATAGTCCCTTTCTTTGCCTCTAATCAAGCTCTACTTATTAAAGCTGGAATAAAAGAACTGATTTTCCATTACATTGATGCATGCTGAACAGAGCTTTGCCTTGCCTTTTCTTTTAGCTATGCTAATTGGACTCAAAGGAAATATTTACTTTATAATAGCAAATGAAGAATTCATTAAATTATAGCAAGGGAGAAATTTGCAGTCACCAATAGGACTGGGCAGTGCTTTTTTTTTTTTTTTTAAAAGCAAACCCTCCCCTTCAGTGACACTTATCTTAAGACTTGCTTACCAATAGCGATGTTGTTATTAAATTATCAGACTTAATGGCTTTGGATTGGGGAAATTCAACATCATAATAAGGTTCAGACCAGGTCCCCCCTTCTTCCAAAATTACAGAAGGAAGAGACAGTCCATTAAAAGTAAATAAACACAATATAGGTTGAAGCCAGTTCAATTTAGCTTAATGGATACACAAAGACTGTGAAACATATTGCATTTTTCTACAGGATTTCAGCGTGATTTATTCTGGACATGCTAGGAACACCTTTAAAAACAGGCTTGTTTTTCACTAGTCTTGGAGAAGTAGCCATTTATATAGCAAATAGACTCTGTAACCCTAGGTACATGAGAGTGAACTCAGTGGAACTTCCATCTGAGTGAACAAGTTCTGTAACACATACCACCAGCATTCTCTGTAAAGCAGGTAGGATTGCTAAGGCTGAGTTGGTATTTGATCCAAGGCCAACTAGTGCTTGAATGGTTCTTCGACAGTGAGGCTGTTCTGGGATAGCAACCAAAATCGTGGCCAGTGCGAGATCAGTGCCTTGTCTTGTCTTGTGATTCTTGTAGATCTGTTTCAGTAGTCCAAGGAATAAAAAGTCTTCCTTACTGGCATAGCTCAAGAAGAACAGGTGCCTCAGCCATACAACTGAATAAAGGACTCATTTGCACCATTTGCCCAGTTCCCCACTTTTTCTGGTCAACCCTGCAATGCAACAGAAAGCTATTTACAATATGGCTGCATGTGTATGAGAGTAATTTACCACTTGGTAAATTGTCTGTAGTATGGTCCCACCACCCCCATATGAGACATAACTCAGAGACAGGAGGGTTCCTCTTCTTAGAAAAATACAGTGTGCCATCTCTACCGCAGAGTACTATTCTGTACTACCAGTCCAAGCATTTGTTGAATGCTGCGAACAGCCATGTCCATTCCACTCACAGATCTCGGACTTATATAATACAAACTGTGTGCAGTTGTGTAACTGGGCAACTGCTTTTAATCTGGAAAGGAAACAGTGCTGATAAACTTTCCACCTGTAGAGGGCTCTATGAATGTGAAGGACAGGAAACAGAAACTGAAGGTGTGGAAGTGATGGAAGAAAGCTGAAAATGAAAAAAGATAAAGGGATTGGCCAGCCCAGGCATTTCCCTAGCCTTGCTCCATTTGACCCCAGGGCGTATTCTCTAGTGTCAGGATGGGGAACCCATGGCAATCTAGTACCTCTGGTTACAGACACTTCAGGTTACAGATGCTTCAGGTTACAGACTTCGCTTACCCAGAAATGTGGGATGTAAAACACAGGAACAGTCAGTGACAACATTCCTAGAGTGTACATGTTAGAACATGGGGAGGGATGTCTGTCCAGCAAGCAGGCAAACTTCCTGGGACTGACTTCCTCCGCATGTGACCAGAGGTGGGTGTGGCCTCACCTGTGCAGGTAAATGATAAAAGCACAGGGCAGGCAGCCATCTCTCTCTCTCTCATCTCCGTCTTTTGAAGAAGCAGGATGCCCTCTTGGCTCCCAGCCAAGGAGAAAAGGACTATCTTCCTATAAGATAGATTCCAAGTGTATTTTACCTTTTTTAAGCCTGTCTGCCTTCTGGGATCATATTGTGAACAGAACGTGAGTAAACTCTTTCATACTTTTATAAAGACTGTGTCGTGTCTTGTATTTTAAGAGGGAACAAAAGGGGAAATTACCAGAGTAATTATTATAGAGGTTCTAATGAACCTGTGCAGACGTTACCGTTGCAAACTTAAAGGGGAGTGTCATAAACTCTGCTGATATTTTGGGAACTTGTTAGCACAAATTGGATTAGAATATAATCTCACAATATATCCTCTCCTGCACCCCTGAACATTCCCACAAGAAATAGTACCTCGGGTTAAGAACTTTGCTTCAGGATGAGAACAGAAATTGTCTGGTAGCTAAAGTGGTGCCTCAGGTTAAGAACAGTTTCAGGTTAAGAATGGACCTCCAGAACAAATTAAGTTCTTAACCCAAGGTACCACTGTATGTTGCTGGATTACAGCTCCTAGTATACCTGATGCCAGAAGCCACCTTTTAAGGTCCCAAGGATCTTCTATGCCCCATGTTGATTCTTAGGTTGGTGGGGCCCATACCATTTGAGTTTGGGATCCCTTCTCATCACAGGATCACTATTCTACTTTAGGGCTTTTTTTCACATTCCTCTGTGTCTGTAAAACAGTTTCTACAATATTCTCTTAATTTTTCTTTTTCCTCTGGCTCTACTTGTGGTCAATGCAGTTTTCCTCCTACCTTCACTGTTTCTCTTCCTTCCTTCCTTCCATCCATCATCATTGTCCCTTGTAATTTTCCTGGAACCTCCCTCCAACACCCCAACAACCTGCCTTTCATGGAGCTACTGTGAGTGTCTAGATCAGGCATAGGCAAACTTGGCCCTCCAGCTATTTGGGGACTACAATTCCCATCATCCCTGACCACTGGTCTTGTTAGCTAGGGATGATGGGAGTTGTAATCCCAAAACATCTGAAGGGCTGAGTTTGCCTGTGCCTGGTCTGGATAATACAGTTGCCATTCCACTGTATCAGCTCCAGATGTGCTGTTTCTTCATTTGAGCTAACCAGGAGAGGAATGACAAGGAAGGCAGCAGCTTCTGTATCCTCCCAACACTTGGCTATTTGGACTGAAGGGAATTTGAGTTTGACAACCATAACTCAGTGGGAGAGCACATGCTTTGCTGCTTAAGGTCCAAGACTCATCTCCAAGTAGGGCTGGGAAAGAGTTGTATCTGAAATCCTGGAAAGACATCCCAGTTGGTATAGACAGTGAACTAGAAGGACCAATGATCTCTAACCCTTTATAGACAAATAACACATTACATTACATTGAATGCATAGTCTGTAGCTACAGTTTCTTTTAATTACCCGTATTTTTTGCTCTATAAGACGCACCAGACCAGAAGACGCACCTAGTTTTTGGAGGAGGAAAAAAAGAAAAAAATATTCTGAATCCCAGAAGCCAGAACAGTAAGAGGGATCGCTGTGCAGTGAAAGCAGCAATCCCTCTTGCTGTTCTGGCTTCTGGGATAGCTGCGCAGCCTGCATTCGCTCCATAAGGCGCACACACATTTCCCCTTACTTTTTAGGAGGGAGAAAGTGAGTCTTATAGAGCAAAAAATACTGTAATTACAGGCACTCGGGGAACAATCCTTACCAGGAATGCAGCATAAAAGGAGGGGAGAATTATTAGCAGTAGTCAAAAGTGATGCTGCCAGCCTGAGCAGACAATACTGACCTAGAATGACAAATATTCAGTATGATGAAGTGTCTGGTATTCCTATATTCTTAACATTTTTGTGGGAAGACTGCAGGGTTTCCTGTTCCTGTTCTAGAAGATTCTCCTGCCTCACTGGGGCATCTTCTATCACATACTTATGAACCTTTGGTTCAGAAGAAGGGAGGCTGAATAATTTATAACAGTTTCATAAAAAGCACCTCATAAATTTGGTAGCATCTCTGAGCAAACAATTAGAAGAATGAATGATATTGTGGTGAACCAATAACTCCTCTACCCTATAGAACAAAACAACAAAGTGAAGCTAATATTTCACTTTCTAAAGAGAAGGAAGGGGAAAGGGAAAACATCATTTGATAGTTTGATTGCAAATGAGAGGTTTCATCACAGTCAAGCTGCTGCTAGCCATAGAGGCTATTTGATCATTTGTATTAAAATACTGATTAATGATGATCATTTTCAAACAAATGTTTGCCCTGAAGCACTAGTGGGGATATGTTAATATTTATTGCTTTCCAGCAAAAGGTTTTCAACAGGCCTGTTAGCATAACCAGAATGTTTTACAGTGTTAAAGAAGATTAAGCTGACAGCAAGCCATTTTCTCTTGTCACATGAACAACTTTCCATGCAGTTTGTTTATTGAGTTTAGTGAAAATTAATTACATATATCGAAAGGAAAAATGCTGATTTAATTTGAATATTTGTTTGGTTTTATTTGAACAGCCTGAAAGCCATTTCAAGATTAACTACTTTAATTAAACGAATTAATAAACTAAATTGATATAGGGTCACTTCCTAAGGTAGAACGGCAATAGCTTTAGAATAAATATGTTACTCAGATGTGTAATTAAATGTCAATTTATTATTGGCCCACAACAACATATAAATCTTAATGTTTGTGGGAGTGAAGTCATGCTCAGATATTACCCGAATATATGTAAAATATATACATATAAACCTCCCACACAATGAAAAACAGAAATGATAAACAAGTTACTTTAAAATCAAATCAAGTCTGATAGTTAAAATATATTGGCAGATGGCAATCTATTTATGTTCATTAATATGCTAAGACCATTAAAATTGGAAACTACATATTTCAGCTTTTTCTCGTTGCAGTTGTAATATTGTATCTGCAAATAAGTAAGGTTAAAATGTATTGCTAATATATTTTATCAAGGCATTAAGGCTGTAAGTCTGCACTGAAGATCTGCCAACTGACAGACCATAAGATTTGGCAGAATTCTGGTGGAGGAACAGAACACCCTGGATAGCTTGTTAAAGTAGAGTGGAATTGTGAACCGTATTGGGAGGGATAGTTAACAACAACTATCTTATGTCATGCCTGATATCCCTCTATGTCTCTGTTAAGGGTGTAACTCTACCCCATTGCCATCCTGGCACAAAATTTCCATTCCATGGACTTCAAATGGGAAGGAAGAAATTAAAAATAAGTAGCTGCCCCTTCATCAGTGACTGTTCCACCCACTTTTACAGAACATGGAATATTGTCAGTGCACAAGCATAGAAACCCCACACGTGTAGACCATAACTCAGTGTGTGGCTTGGGAATATAGCTCTTTGACCTCATATTGCACACACACGCTCAAACAAACACAGCTTATAAAGGGAACTCTTGGTTGTTATGTACTGAAGTTCTCACCCTGGGTCAGCAGGGGGATACTGTAGATAGTTGTGCAAATAAGGGATTGAAAGTGACGTTCAATGATTGGATAGCTTAGAAAATTGTTACAGTTACGTTGTACTGGAGCTCTATATAAGCAGGCTGACTGAACCCTTCAGTTCAGTTCTGTTCTGGTCTGTGAATAAACAAGAGCTGTTTGAAGAATCACTGTGTCGTCTGATATGTTCACCCACAACTTAACATTGGTGGTGGGGAATATATGGAGAAACAGTACTTTGCAGAACAGGGGAAAGTTTTGCACAAAGCAGCCTGTCCTCACAGTGCACGTGGGTCCTAGGACATTAAATAGCTTTAGAGAATATGACTTTGAGACAACCTTGAGTCCATAATCACTAATTTTAGCAGTTGAGCACTGGGTGTAACAGCCTGTTTTTTAGCCCTGTGAGCCCTGTGGATTAATCTGGGATCACGTGTATTGCTGCCTTAAAGCGTACCCATCTAGAGCCATTTTTTAGATCATTGGTATGAAAGCAAACACTTCTATTAAAGGTTAGCATGGTTTCTGATGTTCTCCTTTGCCTTATTGGCTGTGTTTCCTATTATTGCTTTTCTCCAGTCAATTATGCTTGTAGAATTTACAGCGATGCCAACAGGGAATTGATCTGAGAAAACTAGGAATGCAGGACTATTATGAAGTATCAAAATATTTTGCTGCGGAAAAAAATAATACTTGCCAACCCCAAGGTCAAGTTCATTTTGTACTCTATAACCTCTTCTATTAATGTCATCGTTTGCTTTCCTGACACAAAGGTTTTTCCTGGCTGTTGAATGTGACTGTGTCTACCCTCTAAACCTCTTGTGCTGCTGGTTCTAATAAGCATGTGACAAAATGAAGGGGGGGAAAGGTCATTGCATCTCTTATAAGGGCAAGGGAAGAAGGCAGGCTAGAGATTATATTTTGTATTTGGATGTTTCAAGCAATATTGATGTAAATGGTCAGCAGAACAAGTGGAAATTGCCTATGGGAAAGTTTTAAGTGTGTGCGATGGTAGAGAGATTTATTAGTCACTTGCAAACTCAATATGAAGCAGCAACATTTCTATCTTTCCAAACAATTTCTTGACCAAATAGGAACTATTTCAAGTAAAAATGAAGGACTTAGAACTACCTTAAAGATGTGCATAATTGTTAGGCTTCTCACTTGGAACAGAAAAAAAACACACACACAAAATTATTTCTCTGGAACAGCCAGAGTTATTAAATTTAAGCCATAGAACCTGAAGCTGGTTTCATTTCTTACATCCTTTAACAGTGAAGAAGAATATTTTGATGTTCATTAACTAGAACTGTGGCTTATATTTAAATAGAAATAGCGGAAGAAAGAAACTTCCATGCATTGTTTATGATTTCACATTTAATGTTACAAGAATGTATGCATCGCCTTGCTGGATTAGACCAGTTCAGTATTCTGTCCCTGAAAATGGTTAACTAGATGCCTCTAGGCAATTTACAAGCAAAATATGGCCACCCCATGTTATTTGTCTCCAGCATTTGAAATTCAGATGTATATTGCTTCTGTCTGCTGCATTCTTGTTAAAAATAGGGGGACCTTGTTAATTCATAAACCTCAAAAATTAGGAGAATAGCCATTCTGGATGATCTGCAATTGCAGTTGTTTGGACTGCATATATGATGACCTTTTGCTTAATATTACAAGATTAAATTTAAAATCATTATTTTGCCTGTAACTGAATAATTCAGATTATATCCATCACTCACTGGACAGATTCTAGTCACAAATGTACCACTATGCTATATGGAGCTGTCTTTCACAAAATCTGGTAAAATGGATGAGGGAATGTGAAATATTTTGTCCTTTATTCAGAGAATGTTAGGTCTTATGCCCACATTTTCTGCATATTAAAGAGATTTAAATTGATCATCATTACAGCACATGCTATATTATTATTGGCATTAATAAGGAGGTAATGTGTCTAAACAATATTGAGATGATGAGAGCTGAGAAACCACCATTTTGCATTGGGTTTAGGAGAATCGAAACAAATCTCTGCCTGACCTGGACATTTTCAGAAAACAGAGATACCTGCATTCATATCACACAAAAAGTACAAAAGAAAAATCACAGCTGTTAGTGGCCTGGTTTAGATGTAATGCTAAACCATTTTAAGTGTTGTGCATAAGAACTTGTTCTTCTCCTTTGGTGCAGCTGTGAGGAGATCAGAAGTATCTACTTTCATTTCCTACTAACCACAGTTTGTCATTACAACGAAACAGGAAAACTGGTTATTAATTCTGACTTATTTCAGAATCACAAACTATGAATGTAAGAACAGCCCTTCTGGATCAGGCCACTGGTCCATCTAATCCAGCATCCTCTTCTCACAGTGGCCAACCAGATGCTCATAGGAAGCCCACAAGCAGGACTTAGGTACAACAGCATGGTTTGAAATGGGCTTGTTTGCACAAGCTATAGTTAAAACCAGTGCTTCTAAAAAAAATGTTTAGGGGTACTCTCATTTTCCTACTCATATTGAAATATTGTCCCTCAATGAGGGCAAACTTATATTCACCAATGTCACTGGTTAAAACTAAGTGCAATTTGTCTTGGTTTGAACAAAACAACAAACTGCAGTCAGTTGACATAGCAGTGTTTGTCCAGGACAAGGAAAGCAAACATCTATGTAGTTTGATTGATAGATTAAATGTTGAAATTTTGCAATGTTATAAACACCATGTATGACCTATCTTGCTAAATTTATAGCGGCTGACCTAATAATAATAATAATAGTAGTAGTAGTAGTAGTAATTTATTATTTGTACCCCGCCCATCTGGCTGGGTTTCCCCAGCCACTCTGGGCGGCTTCCAACAAAGATGAAAAATACACTAAAATGTCACATATTAAAAACTTCCCTGAATAGGGCTGCCTTCAGATGTCTTCTGAATGTCAGGTAGTTGTTTATCGCTTTGACATCTGATGGGAGGGCATTTCACAGGGCGGGCGCCACTACCGAGAAGGCCCTCTGCCTGGTTCCCTGTAACTTGGCCTCTCGCAGTGAGGGAACCGCCAGAAGGCCCTCGGAGCTGGACCTCAGTGGACCTTATCACAATTTTGCATCCAATTTCTTCTTTTATTTCAAAAAGCAAGCTTTAACTCAAGGTATCTGATACATAGTCACAGGCTCAGAGAGGAATTCAGTGTCACACTAAGGGGATCATTCCATCAGGGCAAGCATTTCCGCTTGCTGGACAGGTGGATCCTGCCTCCTCCCCCTGTGCAGTTCCAGGGATTCTCCTGACCCTTCCTAAGCCATGTGCAAGTAGAAGCCCTTGTGCTGGACGTCTGCTGGTAGGACTCATTAGTTGAATCCCACCCTTCATGTTTAAATTGACAGTGTAGACAGTGGGTTGGATCCAGATTTACCCTTCCGTGGATGGGAAGGCTCCTTCCATTGATGGGAGGCTTTTCATGCAGTGAAATAATCTTCTGGCAAACCACTGACGTGACTTTGCCCACCTCCTCTCCCAGTGTGAACATCTCCTGAGAACAATTACACTCATGAGTTCCCACCCAGAGGAGCAAAGTCTTGATCCAACACTATGTGTACTGTATTATATTCAGATATTTTAACAATGCTGGTTTTGTATGTTTGTTTGTTTACAAAATTAAATATCATCTTCAATTTTTATTTATTTAAGTCATACATTAATTTTATCCACTCTGGGCCATAACGATGGCACCTACTTGGCAACCAAACATATAAGCTCCATGGCTCATACAACTTGCACTTCCTTTCAATCCCTCCCTGGCCAAAGGCTTGCTAACGGAGGCTGAACTTATCTTGAGAATCTCTCCTTTATGTATTGGGAATTGGATGCTGATCTTTCTCCAAAACCTACTTCTGTTGCATCTCTGGACAGAGATGAAGTTCTTTCAGTCGTTTAAAAATTCCCCATGCTCAACTCAGTGTGATAGTGGTGGGGAAATATTTTCTCTCTCTTGTAGTTTTCACTGTATGAAGATTTAGAAAGACAAATGAGGCAAGAAATTAAAGCACTGAAGTAGAAGTCAAACTAAGTTACTTGCTTAATGTATATTGGAACAAGGCAGGAGGGTGGAATGATGCTTCTACACTTCTTGCTTGGTTATTTTCAACACTTCCTTTGCCAACATTCTCCCTACACATGTAATGCTGCATTACCAGTTTCCTCCACCAGAACCTGAACCAGACTAGTCTTAGCATGTCTTAGGCACAAGGGAAGTCAATGGAAATGGACAAAGCATCAGAGATTAGGGGTGGATGATCTGAACCAAATTTAGGCTTTGCCCATTCCACACATGACAAGTCTGTTCTATTCCATTTCAACCAGTACATTTTATTCTTGTCAAAAATATATTGACCCTTGGGTCCCTTCCAACTTTATGATTCCATGATTTTTTTTAAAAAAATAACAAGACCCAAACTGGTTTTGGACATTTTTAGGTGCTTCTAGATCTTTAACTTTCAATCTTGGTTATGATTGCTCTTGCTCATTGTCACTTATTGTAGGGGGAAAAACGGAAGCAAGAGAAAAATACTTCAGAATTAGTAATATTTTTGAGTTAACAAATTCCTAAAACAATTTCACAAGTGTCATAAAACCACACTTGGTAAATATGGTAGGTAATTTAAGGCATTTCGTCTTCTGGACAGAAACAAATATTTCAATCTTGGGCTCTTGGTCAGGCCCTGTTTTGCATTCTAATGAACATCAATTCTGACCTTGAGAAACCACTGTAAAGAAGCAGAGGACACATTTTTTCTCCATGCCCAATCTATCTTTGGCGATTCTGCCTTATTTAGTGCCAGCTGTGCTTCGGGGTATGAAATAGTGGTTCATTAGGAACTAAACAATCAGTCATTAACAAGGCATCCATTAGTAACACTACTCTTTGTGTAGTCTAAAGCAATGACTTAAAATTAATATACTGTCCATAAATTGAAGGGAGACCATAAAACTAAGAAAATATTCAAGGACATTTTTGTTTATCTTAGTCGGGGGGCAGAGAGAGAAAGGAATGTATCATAAAACAACATATATATCATTCCACTGACATCTCTAAATGTGAGCAATGATTGGATAATTTCTCCTCCCCTCTGTGAAATTTGGTGAAATGGTACCCCCCCAAAAAAAAACCTGTTAAAACAGCAGCCAATCAGGACTACAAACTGATTTTTAAAAGTTGTCAGAGGTAAGAGTGGCAAAGGGTGTGTATATGGTCATAAGCGTGTGGAAGCACTGGAGAAAGGGAATGGTAAGCAGCTATGGCGTAGCACTTTTGAATGTTGCGTGTGGTGGGGGGAATAAATGGCAGCTGCATTTCTGGATGGAAGCAATGCTTGCAAAACACTGCACAAAAATGATTTGGTGCGGGGAGCAAACCTATAGCTCCAGGTGCTTCATCTTCAGAAAATAAACAACTGCTGTTTCTTGCACTTAATCTCTGAAGCAGTGTCATACCCCACCTCCGCCCCCACCTGCTGCAGGTGAACTGCCCATTCAGGGAAATATTTGCAGCCATTAAAGATTGGTTAAGGTTCTTTTGTCAAATCCTTGCATCCTATCTAGAATCACTTTATGCAAAAATATAGTGGAAGACCCACTCATGCTAATCAGCCGCAGACTCACAGTACTTTTCTTTCTTGAAAAGGGGAGGAAAACACTGTGATCTGTCCCAGTTACCCACATACTGCCGACCACACCCACCCACACCCCGTGCAAGTTAAGAAAGTGAAGAGTCACCATTTGCTATTAGGCTTTGCTCTTTGGGTGCTGAGGAGCAAAAAGTATCTGCGCAAAGAGTTCAACAGAAGCTATTTTCTTGTTCAATTTTCTCTTTTAAAAATAATGAAGTGCTCACTAGGTTGGAGATGTCACAGAGCAATACCTCACTGCAATGAATTATAAAAAGTAGTAATTCAATGTAAGCTGTAATCACCGTGTTCTGCAGCAAGATTAACACTCATAGGCATGATATAAAATAGATTTATCTCTATGTATAGCATGTCTTTAAACTGCTTGCCAAGGTGAAGCTTTTAATGAATGCTGCCCTTGCTCAATAGTACACTGAGTCACTATTGGCAGAGAGGGATTCATTTGGCTGATTTTTCTGTCTCCCCCCATCCCTTGACAGAATTTTATTTTATTTTATTTCACATTCCTTAGCAATTGTAAGAAATGTAAAAGTGCTCAGGAATACGGTAATAGTACAGCTACTTTATATTCCAAGCCAGACAAAGCTCAAAGCTAGCCAAAACATTATAATGGCATCTCCTTTGCAAAGCTGTCTTCTCTTTTTTTCCTTTCCATAATATCTGCCATAGAAATTGTTTAAAAAGTTTCTAATAGATGGCCCATCCTTCCTTACAAGCTTGGCCCCTACATATTGCCTTGAGATCCCACTGTGTTTGTGGCTGCTGCCCCCTTCTTCTTTTTAAGATGCTAAATAACGTGTGCTCAAATACATGAGCAGGAAAGCTCTCAGATTGAAAAGAAGGGGCTGGTACAGGCGATGCAACCAGCCAGTTATGATCTAAAGTTTTAGGATGAGAAGTTCTTGTCAGTACCAATTCTATCTAGCAAATTATTTAGGGGCTGGTCTGAATCATATTACCAGGGTGAAACTGAAAAAAAATGCATTGATACACCATGCATTCAGCTCCAATGTGCTTTCGTTCTTTGGAGACTGACTGCTGGGATTTAGAGCAAGCAGACAGGGAACAACATAAGAAGAGCCTGCTGTATCAGGCCAATGGCCTCTCTAGTCCAGCATCTTGTTCTCACAGTGGCCAACCCACCAGATGCTCGTGGGAAGTCTGCAAGCAGGACCTGAGCACAAGAGCACTCTTCCTTCTTGAGGTTTCCAGCAACTGGTATTCAGAACCACACTGCCCCCACACTGTGGAGGCACAGCATAGCCATCATGGCTAGTAGCATCTGATAGCCTTAGTCATGAATTTGTCCAGTCCCCTGTTAAAGCCATCCAAGCTGGTGGCCATCACTCATGAAAGTGAGTTCCCTTGTTCAAAAAAGTACTTTTTCTGTCTGATTATTTCAGCATTCTGATTCACTGGATGTCCATACGTTCATATATATGAGAGGGAGAAAAACTTCTCTCTCTCCAATTTCTCCACATGAATTATTTTGTAAACTTTTATCCTGTTACCTCTTACTTTTCTCTAAACTGCCACCCTTTCTCACAGGGGAGTTGGTCTCACTCCTTGATCATTTCAGAGCAACTGTTGTTGTTTAGTTGTGTCCGACTCTTCGTGACCCCATGGACCAGAGCACGCCAGGCACTCCTGTCTTCCACTGCCTCCCGCAGTTTGGTCAAACTCATGCCGGTAGCTTCAAGAACACTATCCAACCATCTCGTCCTCTGCCGTCCCCTTCTCCTTGTGCCCTCCATCTTTCCCAACATCAGGGTCTTTTCCAGGGAGTCTTCTCTTCTCATGAGGTGGCCAAAGTACTGGAGCCTCAGCTTCACGATCTGTCCTTCCAGTGAGCACTCAGGGCTGATTTCTTTAAGAATGGAGAGGTTTGATCTTCTTGCAGTCCATGGGACTCTCAAGAGTCTCCTCCAGCACCATAATTCAAAAGTAACTAACATGGGATAATTAGTGGCCTGAAATTTCAGGTTGGCTTCACTCAAATTTAGTGTTCTACTGGTGACATGGCAGAATTCTTTTTAGATTTTTCTCTTCTTATGCCTCATTTGTATGAGAAATATGCATCTCAGTATACGTAAGTATCTTGGTTAAGCATGATGGAGTATGGAATGGAAAGGGTAAAGCACAGCAGAGAGATGGAGAAGGATGGGGCCAAGAGGAACGGGTTTTTCTTCTAAGTGTTAAGGTGAAATAACCATTGCTGCTTTATTCTCTTCGGTTGTGGTGAATATTCAGAGACGGTGCTCTTAAAGAAAACCTTTTCTTTCTGATTGATGAGGTGAGAGAGGAAATAATGAGGTACTCCTAACAGTGACAATACAAAAGGGAGAGAGTGGCGAAAACCTCTGATGTTTACAAAGAATAAGAAGAAAGGGCCACTTTTTTATTTACTGTCAAAGCCACTTTGGAAAAATGTGTTAGTCTTGAAGCTCATATTGTGAAGGATCAAAAAAGCATAGAAACACTTGTCGTTGCAGGAGGTCTCTTCACTCATGCATTTGCTTAACCTCAAACTTTGTCAAGTCTTCTTTGCTTCTGTACTAATAAATCATAAAAATAAATCAAAAGGAAAAGATCAATTGCATTTGTTGTTTTACTGTACACTTCTGTATGAGGGGCAGGGGCTGGACTTGACAAGACCACCACCAGGAAAAAAACCTTGACTGAAATAAGATGAAAAGTCAGAATTCTTGTTCTTTAATGTACCGAGGGGTAAGATCCTAGTGAACTGAGCAGTAACTGCTTGTTTCCTACTGTGCATTCAGATCAAGCAATCATATTTCCCCTGTGTTTATTAACAACTTCAATATTCTATCTCCCTGTCTTAGAACTAGAGATGCATTCATCTCCACCAACATGCATCAGTTTGTTTTCTATGTGACTTTTGCAAAAGATATCTGCTAGAAAGAAATTACTGGTTGGTTTGAATAAAACTGTGAACTTTTACAGGGCTAGCTTAAGGTATTTGTTCTGATACAGTCATACATACATCAAGACTTGTTTAGGTTTGTAGTACAGTGGTAACTCGGGTTACAGACGCTTCAGGTTATGTGACTTCGGGTTGCGCACTGCGCTGAACCCAGAAGTACCAGAACGGGTTGCTTCCGGGTTTCGGCACTCGCGCAAGTGCAGAAGCAACAAATCGTGACCCGTGTAGACACAGTGCTGCAGATTGCGAACATCCCTCCCACACGGATCATGTTCGCAACCCGAGGTTTCACTGTAATGGTTACCTATTTTACCTTAGACACTCTTCACTAGTTCCCCATATTTAAACATACCTGCACTGGGTCTCTTTACCACCACACCTGCCAATGACAGTACTTTGATCATTGAGTAAAAGAGGTTAAAAAACCCCTTCATTTCTACTAAGTAAATGAGATGGATAAGAAGGAGGGCATTTAGGAATGTATGTATGTGAGACTAGTGGGTAATAAAGACATGCAATAGGAGTAGCTGGAAGAACAAGCCGAAGACAAAAAGGAAATGTGAGGGGTGGGGTTCCTAGCTTGGGGAAGGGATACTAAGGGTTTGGTCATATACAAATCTGAGAAATTGTATCAGTATATAGTCTTAAGAAAGGCATAATCAATGTGGGATACAAACTTCAGGCCCTGGAGGATTTGCCAGAGAATGAAACGAAACAGAAGCATGAATGGCAAAGGGAGCTGGAATAAATGAGAATAATTTTTTGATTTGAGGATATGAAGGACACTGTGATGAGTACCCTGCTATAGTTTTTGGATGGCTATAATTTTTGGATGGTGACTTTATAAATGAATGCACCCCAAATAAGATTGGTTGTATTCAGCTAAGTTGTACTCAAGAGTGGACCCACTGAAATAAATGAACTGAACAATGGAACTTAATTGAAAACCACCTGAAGTATTATTTATATGATATAAATAAGTTTAGTTTTGACCATTCTTCATGACATTGTTGAATTAAAATCTGATTTCATGGAGCACATTTATGATAAATCTTCACAATGAAAAATAACAGGAAAGTCAACTTATGGTGGCTTTTCCCTTTCATAAATGATCATATAAACTTTCGCTCTATGTATGGATGACTGACATTTTAAAAGCAATGTGAATATAATTTTGTCATGGATAGCAAAGCCAGTTCCAAATTTGGAGTGTTGGCAGCTGGATGGAAACAGGTTTTCTATTCTGTTTCTACAATTTAAAGGGAAATCATGCAGTGTCAGTGGAAAACTAACAATGCCAACTTATGCTTCTATCTTAGTGACATCATAGAAATATGAACGTTAGGTATTCCTGCTTCACCATATCCAGCAAAGTCAGACAGCTTCAACTTTTGATTAAGACTATGAAAGGATATTTTGTGACATCCCTATAGTCACTGAGAAATAGCAGTAAGAGTTGGCAGCCCATACAATGATTATGAAAAGTGAAGAAAACAGATAATTACTCAAAATCCTTCCAGCTTCTGGAATGAATCACTATATCCTTCAGCACCAGAACATGTACTTATTTTCCCTGTACTGTCAGGAATGAGAAGACTCAGAAACACACTAGAATGCTGTGGGGTGGTGCTGGATATGATGAAGCTGTTATCAAGCAGTCTACAGGCAAATGATGCATATTTTTAAGGGGCAAAGTTAATGTGGCTCTCTAGAGCCCTGAGATTGACTTACACTATAGTATTAAGCAACAGCAATAAAAACAGTATTAAACCAACAATAGAAGTTTCAAATTACTTATGTCAGTAACAAATCATCTGCAAAGAGTAATCAGTGAGACACTGTTTCTGGCAAATTTCTTTATTATCTGTTGCCTGTCACTACCTTGAGTCTTAAACAGGCATTCATTGTGCTCAAATGTAAGCATGTTGTTGTCAGTTTCCTGCTCTAGTCACACCTATTAAAGCTAAGGAGAATCAACCTGTTTGACCCCTTGATCCATCACTTCTAATTGGAACCATTGTATGTCTGGGTGTGGCTCAGAATATTCTTCTTAAAACACATGAGCTCGCTGCAATACCTTTCCCTACTGCATACAAGTTGTTTTTATGCAATCAAAAGGAAGTTTACTGTTATCACTGGCAATAATGCCTACTGTTCTACTGAGCTGAACTCATCTGATCAGGGGTACCAGTGTTAATCAGTATTCTTCATAAACTAATTCCATCCTGAGTGCTTGTAATTTCTATTTACAGGATAACATTATTCCCTACAAGTTAAATTCAGCTTGTTGATATTCATAGTCTTTTTTTTAAAATGTCACTGAAATTATCTCTTAGGAGCAGCTCTGACAGGTCAATCACTGCAGATGGTAAGTGCTTTGCTAATTATACACAAAAATTTAGAAACAATTGTAGAATGTCTCGCCTCCGGAGAAATTTCTTTCTCCCTCTCTGTTTGAGAATAGATTCTCTCTGCTGAATTAATTTTGTGTTTGTGAGCAGATAACAATCTCTCTCGGCTGCATTGTAGGAAGAACTCCTTGCTCCTTGTTCAAATATGCAACTGTAAATAAGCAAAGGATATTGCAAATAAACAATGCCATTCTTTTTAAATAATGCATTGTGTGTAATTAGGATGGTGCAATTACAAGAGTATAAGAGCTCTCAGTGTAACAATTAGTTTTTGAGAAAAATGTAATTTGTTCCAATGTAAATGTTTCCCCTTAATTCATATGACTCCCTTGAGTTGTTACAATAATAAACTAATTTCTGCAAATCCATGCAGTTGTTACAGCATGCTCCACGTCCCAATACGCTAATCAAAGAGGACAGCTAACTACAATATAAGATCAGCATTTCATTAGGAAGAGGAGAGGTGCCCTCAGCGCTGCATCAAGAGACAGCAGAATTTGTTTAGTGCAGGTGGGCTTAAGGTCTTTCACAGTACAATATTGTACATGCCTGTTCCGAAGAAAGTCTCACTGCTAATCAATGGAGGTTAATTCCAGGTAAAAGTGTATAGGATTACACCTTTAGTTCTATTCCTATTATCCAGTCCATTCCCTTCCAAGTCACACTCACACCATACATTTAAAGCACACCGCCTTCCCCAAATAATCCTGGGAACCAAGGCTTAATTTTCTAGAAAAAGAGGTGCCAGAACTCACCATGAACACCTCCCTCATTCTCTTAGAATGGCAATGGCGCCCACCTGAGAGGTGCCAGAACTAAGTTCCAGCAAGTTCCAGCTGAAAAAATCCCTCCTGGGAGCTGTAGCTTACCCACCATAAAGCTACAGCTCCCAGCACCCTTAACAGAGTACAGTTCCGAGCCATGTGCATGAAATGTGCAGTGTGGATGCAATATAGCTCTCTCTAAGAAATACACACACACACACACACACACACACACACACACGGTAGAAGTATGAAACAGCATCAAAACCAGCCTCTTCCTTGCTTATGATATTTGTCCTGTTTGTGTCCTTCAGGTCCTCCTTACAAGCTTCCCATGGGGCACGGTGAGAACAAATTGCTGGACTCAATGGGCCTTGGCCTGATTCAGCAAGGCTTTTCTTATGTTTGCGGTCTCAGGAGTAAAAGCAGCTTAGAGCTACATAGTTATAGGATCCAGCTGAATTCCTTAGAGAAAGATTCACACTGGTTTTGAGAAGTCTTAGCCTCTATACTTGTGTAAAACATTATTACATCTGTTTGTTACCAGCATGCTTTGAGGGTCAGAGAAGATGGCACTATACCACTTAGGTTTTTAAGATATTACAGTGTTACATCATAGCATAAACATAATTTCCTATATAGGATACCAGGGCTCAGCATTTCCTTTGAGGAGTAGCTTGCAGTGAATTTCATTTCAAAAATCTTATCCTGAATTGGAGAGCATCTGCATTTGTGTTATATGTACTGTTCGTTTAATGTTTTGCAGAAAACCTGAATAAGCCGGTGCAGCTCTGCCCCTGTAGTAATTGGTTTCTTTTCCCCATATTTGCAGTGTAGTCAGTGAACAAAAATCATTGGCAACAACATGTAATCGTTTCAGGGCTGGGTACTGTATAAAACATTGTCTTGTCTGGTTAAGTCAGTGATAATGAAACATTGCAGCTCATTATGGTGATAGGAAGAACAATTACCCACCAGCAGAAATATTCTCCTTCCCTTTTTGTCGCTCTCATTTCATCCATTGCTTTTCTTCAGAACCAATGCATATACTTGCAAAAGCATTGCTTTTAATAAATCATATTGTCCATCACACTTGGTGGTTTGTGACACCTTGTGGCCCGATTCTCAGTCTTTCTTTCTCTTCTGTTTGTTGCAGTGTGCCATTTCTGTAACATTCAAATGGGATTAAGAGCAAGAGAAAGGAAATAAACAAAACCCTCTGTTTCAAAAGAAAGAAAGAAAAAGTGCTGGGATGTTGGATTTAGATTCCTACTACAACTGTACTCAGGTTTGCCTTTCAATAACAGTAATGGTGCTCAAGGCAGCAATGTCTGATCTTTTGGCTTCGTGCTTTTAAATGACGGGCCAATCACTATGATTCTAGAGAATTATAGGGGCAAAACTGTACCAACAAACACTACAATCAATGTGACCTCAGTAAAAGTGCCTCCTACCCAATAAAGCCAAGGCAAGCCAATGACTCTTGTATTGTACATTGTATGAGAGATAAACATAGGTCTGGTGTCCCTTTAGAGAAACTATACCCAGCCAATTCCATAGCTAGCAAAAAGAATTCTGGGTCTGCTTTGTTAATAGGGGGAAAAGACACATCCAAGTCGCTCTCTGTCCTGGAGATATGGAATTCTTTTTAATCACCATGAGTTGAGTAAGCCTACAAGGTTCCTCAGTGCTGGCTATATAACCAATTTTCATATTAACCTGTGCACTGCCAAGTTTAAATTTGTACGGGGTTAAGTAGAACAAGAAACTTGCCATATGTGGTTTTAAAATCAGGATGGCTAGTTCTTATTCACCCTATCCCCCTTAAACTGAGAAATGCAGCTGTCTGAAGACAAAATCTGAACAGTAGCCAGCTGTTTTATAACTGTGTTAGCCTCAAACCCTCCTGAGAAATTTCCTTCTCCTGAAAAATAAATTATAACATGGCTAAGTGGCGCCTGATAAAACTAAACAGAAGCCATGCTTCTCTTGTGCAGATTCACCATATTCTCCCAATAGGAAGACAAATAAAAGCACTTCATCAAAATCAGACAGAGAAACTTAGGAATGTTCATTGGAGACCACTAAACCTGAAATACCAATCAATTTTGCCAACTTTTTGTCACACTCGTGAGTCTCCTTAAGCACTGTCTTCTGGAGCTGCCAGAAAGCAGCTGCTTGTTATGAGGATTGTGGGTAGGTTAAAGGCCCTTGCAATCAAACCTGTGAAAGCTGGTGTGTCCATGTGTATTCTCAATGCTCTTCTTCTGGAGGAGATTCGAGTGCAGTTTGCACAAGGCTCAGTACACTGAATCACATGCATTTACTTTCTTTTCTTGTTACCGTATTCTGCTTTTCCATGTCTGTCATTCAAGGTGTTACTTTGAGCAGCACTAAAAGCAGAGTACAACCCTAAAATACAAATGATATGGAACAGCAGTTAAAATTACAAGCTGGTCCATCTCATTTGCCCTCTAGAGCTTGGCAAAACAGAATGCACATTATTTTCAGAATTTAGGGCACGAGTGGTTAACCTGTAGCCTTCCAAATGTTGCTAGACTGCAGCTACCATCATTTCTGGCAATCAGCCATGCTGGCTGAGGCAACAGCTTAGTTACCCCTGATTTTTTGTCAGTTGCTTCTTTTCCCTATGTCCTCCTGTAACAGACCCACCACTTAATACCACCAATTAATAATGCAGCAGGTCCACTCCCCCTAACTGCCCCCAATTAAATATAGTGCGCCCACCTCATGGTACATCAATAACATGAATTTCTACAATTTACCACGGATTATCTAGTGGGGGACTTGTGTGAGGAAAAACTTACTAATTTAGAGTCTCTGGCAGGAGTTGACCAGATGAACAAAAAAATGTTTTATTAAACAAAAATAAGTTTATGAAACAAAGTGGGTCAGGAAATGTGTTCTTTCAGGCAGAAGTTAACTTATTTACTTTGACTAACTATAAGATGACTCAGGCTTAAAAACAATACTATAGGCACAACTCTTCTTAAATTCCAGTTACTAAAAATCAGGTGTTACACTACAGCTGGTAAATATTCAGGTTTCTACAGTAGAAGGTAAAATGCTCAACTCAGTTTCTGTCACTTAGTTCAGTGCTCAACTTAGTTTCTGTGACTCAGTTCGGGGGCAGTTCAGGGACTGGTCAAACAACCTCCGCGGGCTGCTTCCAGCCCATGGGCCTTAGGTTGCTGACCCCTGACCTAGAAGAACTCTCCCCTCCTGGCTATACTAAGACCCAGGTACTCTGTATTCCCACATGATCTACCTCTCCTGGTTCAGTCACAGCCCTCCCAGAACACTCCTATCTGTATACTTTTCCCAAACCCTCAACCCGGTCTCCCTATCCAAGCTGTGAGGCTCTGTCCTCTCGCTATGAATAGTTTGTATGTTTAACTAAACTCAGAACCAGTTCTCCCTATCTCACTCCCTATTTCCCAATGTGAAACCTGACTAACACCTCAAATTAAATCCTATCCAAATCCAGCCCTATCTCAAAAACCAACCCCTATCTAACCCTCTTCCTCAGAAACTGCTCCTTTTATTCCTCCCCACTCTGTGGCTAGCTGACTCTGTAGCCAATCAGCGAGAGGTTCCAGCACTCTGGTGAAGTTTCAGAGGAATTGTATCACCAGACTCAGGTCTGGCTCTGCTATCCTTCACAGCTCTTCTCCAAAATTAGGTAGAATCACTGATGCTTATGCACTTACTGTTGGACCAGGAGTGCTGATTTTAGTTGAGTAATATACATGAGGTTGGTGGTGCTTAAAGGGGAAAAAAATCAAGCTTCAACTGTCATGCTTGACAAACTGTGTCCTGTTTTGAATATTGCTATGGGAAAGATGGGGATGGGAGTTGCGCACTTGTATGCACAATTTCTTTTTTCACTGCCATGGTAAGCTGATAGCCATGATGTCATCATACTACTTCTCCATCTGCACACGTCTTGTCCATAGATTTCCCAGAGGTATTTGGTCTACCACTTTAGGAAACGGGATTCTGGACTATATAAGCTTCAGACTGAACTACCAGGGCTCATCTTAAAATGTCAACAACAATCTGTTAAATGAATTATGTTGCTTTTATTCCTTCAGCGCTATTCTCAGCAGGGCAAAATTTGTGGGAGGGGAATAAGCTTTTCCAGTGATGGCAGTGTGTTCTGGAAAGGGGAATTTCAAAAATTACCTGTCCTCATTTGGAAGACCCCAATTTTTGTAACTTGAGTTCAACTCTCTCTTTGAAATTTCAGCATAGGCTGTAATAGGTCAGTTTGAGCCCCCTCAGCTTTCAGTTTCCATCCTTTCCTAGAATTCTCCAGACCTGCCACACGTCAGGTGGGAGGGAAGAGAGAAAATGGCTGCGAAGAGGCAAGCAAAAAGCAGTGCTCTTTCTAAATTTCCATTGGTTCTTGATTCTCTGCAATGAAGGTTTCTGGAAAATGTCAGAGCCTCCAGTGACAAGTCTGGAAACTCTCTGTTTCATTTACTGAGAGGATTAAAAAAAAATAATCCATAAAGTTCCAGTCAGTAATGGAAGCTCCAAGTCTACTCAAAAGTGTTTCTTGCAAAGAGTCACTTAAACAGAGCCCTTGACTTTCACAAGCCTCCTTAGCTACCATGCCGTGTACACTCACCATGGAAAGTTTGGAAATGTGTTCAAAAAGAGAATGAAAATTGGTAGATGAGAGTTCTGGCTCTTGAATGAGCCAGTTTAGAAGTGGAAACCTTTCAATAACATAGCCAAATGCTCAGATACACTTTTAGAGCAATGAAGAACTGTTAGGTAAAGCCCAAACTTTTCCTCCCACAAAGGCTTGGAAAGACCTCTCCAAGTCTGAGGTGAGATGAATAGGCTTCACCAATCCTTAGCAATAATCAAGACCCCAATGCGATCATGTGAGTTGGTCGTGATGGTCCATTCATATGACTAGAGGACCATAGAGGGAAGCAGTGCTTTTTTTCTAGAAAAATAGGTGCTGGTACTCACCATGAAGCTGTTACAGTGCCACACTTTTGAGTACCCCCTGGGAAAAAAGCACTGGAGAGAAGAGTTTGTTTATTTAAAGAAACCTAAGCATATATATAATTTAATATATGTTCTTACATTTTGCCAGTCTATGCTCTTTATGATAAATGTATTAAATGTTTTATTTCTCTTTCTGCACATTTTAAAAAAAAAACCTATTCAAGGATTTTTGTGTGCAGGCAGTGGGTACTGTATGTATATGCTCTGATTGTGCATTGATGGTACTCCGGAGCCAGAGGCAGTAATGCTTCTGAATACCAGTTGCTGGAAAACATAGGAGGGGATAGTACTGTTAAGCATAGATCCTAAATGTGGGTTTCCAACAGACATCAGATTGGCCACTGGGAAAACAGGATGCTGGACTAGATAGGCCATTGACTTGATCCAGCAGGCTGTTCTTATGTTCTTGTGTGTGTGTTGTTTCTTTTGTCTGTGCATGCATGGGAGGCTGTGAGGGTGACAATGCCCTTTTCCCACCATTCCTACCACAGCCTGCTGTGACTCCCAGATAGTTTACTGGATGGCGATGTGGCCCTTGGGCAAAATAAATAAATAAATAAATAAAGGTAGTCACTGCTGGTTCAGACTCCCACAGACATTTTCCTTTGCTGTTGGATGATTTCTAGAGGACTTTTAAAAAAAGGAGGGGGCACAAACCTTGCATTTTATCTCGCCTCTAAGTAAGTGGAAAACCCTCCAGGCTGCAATAAAAATGAATTGTTGTCTTCCAAGTGTTAAAAGTTGGTTGGAGATAGAGAGAGAGAGCAAATTGAAACAAGGGTGTTTCTTTTTTATTATAAAGAGTTGTAATGCTGTTTGCCATGATTTGTATATATAAGAATAACGAGGATAGTATGCAATAAAATTGTTAATACTAAAACTTTATGGACCTTTTTTTAAAAAAAAAGGGGGGGGGAGAAATAGAAGGATAAATAAGTAACTGATATTAATGGTCACTGATCTGCAAATGAATCAAGGTGTGATGCAAATTTTGCAGGGATGTTAGCCTACAGGATCTCCCCCTTTGTTGTTTGTGTGTGTGTGTGTGTGTGTGTGTGTGTGTGTGATGTAATAGCATTACTTTTGAAAAAGAACACCTGAAAGGGGCACAGACACCTGATCATGTTCCATAGAATGTATGAAATCATTGTATGTCGAAATGTTTTATTGAGGTGAAAACAAGGTGAAAAGGTGGTGAAGAAATTTTGAACCTTTCTCAAGTGAGGAACAGGGGGCATGGAATCCTGTTGATTCTCCTTGACCTTCCACATCTTTTGACATCGCTGGTCATTGTATCCTCCTAGGCTGTCTGAGTGAGTTGGAGGCATGCCCATAGCTGTCAACCTTCCCTTTTTTTGACGGGAAATTCCCTTATTTCAGTGCCGTTTCCCACTGCTTCCCGCTACTATCCCGGATTTTTAGATATCCCGTAGACCGTCCCTGGGACAAGTGAGGCTGCTGATCACTTATTTTCAAATCTGAAAGTTGACAGCTATGGGCATGGCTTTGAAGATGGTTTCAGAGAACATGTGTTTGTGGACTTTTGCTCAGCCCCATGGGAGTTTTCTTGCAGGATCCTGCTCAATCTTTTCACATATGTTATTTGACATCTATATGAAGCCACTGAGATCAGTCATCAGTAGGATTTGGAGGTGTCACCAGGATGTTGATGCGACACAGCTCTGTCTCTTTGTTCCGTTGGTTTCAAGAGAGGGGCATTCTGAGCCAGTGTCTGGAGGCAGAAATGGGTTGGATGTGGGCAAACAAATTTAATCTGAATCAAGACAAGATGGAAATGCTATGTGTGGATGGTTCCAGGAGCTGACAAAATGATTGGTTCTTGATTGAGATGCACTTATCGTGAAGGAGCAGGTGCATAGTTTAGGGCTGCTCTGTGGATCATCTTTGTCACTAAAGGCCATGTGACCTTTGTGGCTATGAACAGCTATGTCTGACTTCAGCTGGCGCACCAATGAGAGCCATTTCTGGATAGGGTTAGGCTGGTTGTGGGTGTTCATGCTCTGGTAACTTCCAAGACAGATTTCTGTAATGCACTGGGGGGGGGGGGCTTTCCTTGAAGATGGTTCTGCAATTTCAATTAGTGTGAAATGCTGCAGCAAGGATGCAGGTAGGGACAGCAAGTCATAAGCATATCAACCTTATTTCAAAACAGCTGTACTAGTTGCCAGCTGGTTTCTGAGCCCAATTACTTTGACACTGAAATCCCTAAATAGCTTAGAACCCAAATGTATTCAAGAATTCCATACCAATAAGACCAGCAGATAAGGCTGTCCTGGTGGCCTCTCCACAGTAAGAGTTATACAGTGTTGGGACCCAGGAAAAGGCCTTTTCAGTGGTGACTCCTCAGATAAACTCCCTCGCTATGAAAGTACATCTGGTCCCAAATTTCTATACTTTCAAGCAGTTAGTTAAGATGCAACTTCTTTGGTGAGTGTTTGGAGGTGGAGGGACCAGATTGTTACTACTATTAATAATTGTTTTTCACTGATTTGTCACTCTGTTTTTAAAGAATTGTATTATTTTTATGATTTTATGAATTTTCATCTATTTGCTTTGTTGTAAACTGCCCTAGGGCCTGTAAAAAGGGGCTATATAAATCATATGAATAAATATCATTAAGATTAACAAGGTTAACCTAATTATTTTTTCAGTTGAAATTTACCATTACAATCAAGAATTCTTAGAAAATTACAATCAAGCTTTCTTAGTTCATTGTTATCCCATGAAGGGGGGTAGGGCAGGATTTCAACTGCTTAGGGGCCTCCACAGCACTGCACACCTAGCCCAGATGGGCTAAAGAGAGCATCATTGCAGCCCAGTCCTATCCTGTGAATTCAGTTGTGGTTAGTCCGAAGGACGTATGCATTGAGATCAAGTCTGTACTGTACCACACAGTCCAATTAAGCCTGCTAACATCAGTGGGAATATATCAACTTAAATCTCAGTATTTAGGCATAAGTGGGTTTCAGATGTTGCTATAATTTCTCTAGCTTTCATGTAAAAATATAATTTCAGATCACTGCAAGATCTACTGATGTGGACTATGCAGCCGGGGGCAGGGGGACTAGAGGCATAAGCACTCTGGAACATACTCCATAAGCTAGGGTTTTTTATATATTGTTGCTGAATTTCTTTATAGATAAGCTGAACATTTGGATTTCAGCTGTGCATGTTTCTTAAAGAAAAGAAGTCTCTGTTTCATGATAATTAGGTAGTGGTGATTTGCTTACAGAACAGGCATCTATTTTTATTTTTCATCTCCTGCTAAATTTGCATTAAAAAAGAAAAAGATCAGATATGACAATAGCAGCTAAGGACATACACCCTGGTAGTTCAGCTATTTTGAGTAGTCAAAGCAGCAAAAGAAGAAGAAAAGAATGTTCTTTAAAGCCTTTAGAATATGCTTGTCTGTGGGGGTAGAAACCAATACATTTTACATACCATTTTGAAAAATTATATACTGTATATAGAAAACTCCTCTCTTTATGTTTCCAGAAGGGATTTTATTCTCTTTAGTGGCAACAGGGGGATGGTTCCTCTTAGCTTTGAGATGTGACTAAGGACTTGCCAAGAATGCAAAATCAAGGCACAACTGCAGTTGTTAGATAGAACTGTCCTCTCCATCCACTGAGGCTGAGAGCAGTACTCTGTCTCCCATGGAATTTTGCACATAGTTATGGAACTTGATAGGGACATGGGTGGCACTGTGGGTTAAACCACAGAGCCTAGGACTTGCCAATCGGTAGGTCGGTGGTTCGAATCCCCGTGACGGGGTGAGCTCCCGTTGCTCAGTCCCAGCTCCTGCCCACCTAGCAGTTCGAAAGCATGTCAAAGTGCAAGTAGATAAATAGGTACTCCTCTGGTGGCAAGGTAAACAGCATTTCCATGCACTGCTCTGTTCGCCAGAAGCGGCATAGTCATGCTGGCCACATGACCCGGAAGCTGTATGCCAACTCCCTTGGCTAATAAAGCGAGGTGAGCACCGCAACCCCAGAGTGGGTCACGACTGGACCTAATGGTCAGGGGTCCCTTTACCTATGGAACTTGATAGAAGGTTGCTTTTGATATTACTGTTATATCAGAGGGCTTTTTGGGGGGGGGGAGGGGGCAGATTAGGTGGTATGCAGAGACCCTTCTAATCCCTGGATCCAGCAAGTGTTAAAATATAAGCAAGGATTCAAATTCCTGGTAAGGTAATTTACTATTAAGGGAACAAAAGAAGTGGCTGAGCACCAGATGGCAAATGTGTGTATCTCCTCCATCACTTGGCTGGTAGTTAGAAAGATAAAGGGCAGAGTTGAGTGAAAAGTTGAGTGTGTGAGCTAGAGGCTAGAAGCAAACTGAAACAGAGAGAAAGATGCTTCATTTCTGTTTGAATCAAAGGATGTGGCTATGGGAGAAGGAAGGCCCTCTTGGGGTGTCAATGCTGTGAGACCCTCCATTGTAGGCTCAGGTTGTATAATAAGCCGTATATCATACAGACACCACAGTCCAATCTGTACCTCATTCCAAAGGAAACACAAACCCTGGATAATCTCGCATTGCTTGCGGTAGCATGCAACATTATGTTATTCAGATACAGAATTAATTAGTCGGATGAGCTACCCAAGCTCCATGCATGAATGTTTTCTTTGAGGAAGTGTTGTGCATAGCAGGGGTGGACAGTATGTAGACCAAAATCCACTGGTCAATCTCTTCAGGGATTTGCATTAGATTGGCAAATGTTTCCCTTACAAGAACGTGGCTTCCTCCCCCTAAATTAGGCTAAAATGAAATGTGGACTTGTGTTGAAGAGACTGATTAGGTGAATCGGAGGTGAATGACTTCCAAGTCATTGTGAACACTCAAGGAAGAGCTTCTATCACTTCATACTGCATCATAACTAGTGATTTGGGGTACTTCAGTCTCTCCATATCTCTCTTGTTTTCTCTTATCTTTTCATTCTACTTTTGCATGCTCCAATTCTGTATCATTTGCATTTTGAGTTCACCCCATTGCATGTAGGCATCCAATACAGCCTGCTGGATTCTCAGTGCCCTCCCATCTCTTTATATGGCAACAGTAATTATCCTGCCTTATGTTCCTCTCAATCTCTCTCTCTCTCTCTCTCCCTCCCTCCCTCCCTCCCTTTCTCCATAGATCTAGTCAGTCAAGCTGTGGATCCAGGGAGAGCAGTATCTGTATAGTCGTTGCATGAATATTTGTACCTATTAACCACTTTCAAATATAACTTATGGGGTTTGTGTTCTCTTCCTATTTTACCCTGCTATTAGTATGCAAGGAAGCATCCCCATGGTACACAGTGACTCTAGACCCGATATTGGGAAACGTGCCTCCATTGATGCTTTATTCATGCATGCATGAGTGTGTGTGATATGTGATTGGAGATATGTTCTAATAGGAGTGGGAGAATGGAAGCATTTTTACAGAGGCCATTCAGATGCTTGCCAGTATCAGAAGCCTATTTGCTTGATTGAACTTTAGGGAAAGATTTTTTAAAAACAATGTTTCATGTTTTTTCATATTGTTGTATACATTGTTTTATTTTGTTATTTTACTGTTTCACTCATAAACTGAGAGCTTTGTGTATATGTTCTAGTAATAAAGAAATTTAATAATAATAATAATAATAATAATAATACCTTTGTCTCTACCGAACTTGCATCCAAACACTTCAGCTTAATTGAGTTGTGGATTAGGGGGTGGGGGACTCTGCATGACCAATGATGGGTTGTTACACAAAGGAGAAGGAAAAAGATCCCCAAAGAAGAGCTTCCTCAAGCAAGAACTTCAAAGATCTTTTAATAAGACACTAACATACGACATGCCATCCCTTGTGGCTGAAGGAACCAGATTGAAAGTCCCTCTTTCCCTCAGCTGATAAGCAATGGAATTGACTTTCTAACGAACAGTGACATTTCATACAAGAGAAGGAAACATGAATTTAGCTAAGTGATTAGACAGATTTAAATGACAAAAAGCAGAAGAATAACTGTTAGATGGTTTGGATGAATGAAACTGCACATCGTATATGATGGAAATAACTGAGCTTTTTAATTATTACTTAGAATAAAGCAACATGCTACTCATATTTTGTTCTATGCTTGTTGAAATAGCTTGGATTATGCTCTTGATTATGGAGGTAGAAACACAGTGACAGAACTAAAACAAGGAAGACTCTACATTAGAAGTTCCCACTTTTCTTCCCGATTAGCAAACATTACTAGTTTGAAGAATCAGGAAGCTGTGCTGGGAGAAAGGGTGTTTATCCTTTCCTTCTGTGCTGTTTTCCCAATCTATATGCCCAACCAACCCCTCTGAAGTGCTATGTATCCTGCAGGAATAACAAACAGATAGCCTGCAGATACATTTATATTTTTCCCTATGGGCCAAATAGCAGCTTTTGAAGTAGGTGATTTAATTGGGAATATGGCACTGGGGAAAGGATTAAACCGGCATGGGACTAATCCATCTGTACTAACACCATCCTTGCAACATTTGGTGGCATATAAAGTGCCTTATTATCATTTGCAAGTGGTGATATTTTTATTTTTTTAAAAATACATTAATACGTGATGCAGTAGGTTGGTGATAATTATTCCCAAGCAATATATGCCATGGAAATACCTTATATTATTTTTTTCATTTTTTGTGCACTATTTAAAGCTGAAGACTTTCTGCACAACCACCCTCTAAGGTAGGTCATTATGCTGAGGGTTATTGACATGCCCAAGGCATCCCAATTACCCAGTACAGTGGTACCTCAGGTTAAGTACTTAATTTGTTTCATAGGTCCGTACTTAACCTGAAACTGTTCTTAACCTGAAGCACCACTTTAGCTAATGGGGCCTCCCGCTGCTGCCGCACCACCAGAGCACGATTTCTGTTCTCATCCTGAAGCAAAGTTCTTAACCTGAAGCACTATTTATGGGTTAGCGGAGTCTGTAACCTGAAGCATATGTAACCTGAAGCGTATGTAACCTGAAGCGTATGTAACCTGAGGTACCACTGTATTAATGGACGATTACCATGTGGTTAAATTAGATATCTAAGCATAGCTTTCAAAGTTTCTTATTAGGACTGTCACATTGGGAGGGGCGGGGGAGACTATTCCATATCTGAATCCAGAATTCAGATAACCCAGGGCAAAGGGCCACCAAATCAGAAAACTGGACTGGTTATTGCCTTCGAGTTACATTTTAAAAGGGAGGGGAGCAGCAAACTGAAACATGTTGTTAAGCAATGAAAGCAGTTTTTTCTTCTTCTAATTTCCCCTCTAAAATAATGATCAAACATTGCCCAGAAATATGAATGGTTGTTTTGCCAACACTGCACAGAGAAATGATTACCTTCTGTCTGTGTGAAAGATTTGACATGAGAACAAAAGAGGGTTTTATTCTGTTATGAAGCCAGGGAAATGGGATTGTTTCCCTTCCAACAGTTACTGGCTTCTTTTGTTAATGCCATTTCTAGAACTGTTCTTGTTTTCTTTAAAATAAACTGCATATAGTGAAAGCTGAGTAAATAATGGAAGACAAACATTATGTTCCTGTAATTCTACCTTTGCAGCTTTCCACCAACTATATTTTGTAATTCTCAAATGTATTTATCCTTTGGAAGTCTTGGCACAACTCTTTGCCTACTGTCTGCAAGCAAACCTGTTCCACTTCACCCAAAGTACCTAAACAGAGTTATCATATGGAAGTAGTGCAAAAGCTATAGCCCATTTAAGCCAATGTAGCAAAATGTGGCAAAATGTAGCAAAATCTAAATCAGTGATAGATTCATCTGAATGTAATACAGTTTAATCGCGCTGCAAACTATGATTGATCTAATCATAACAGTATGACCCATGAATACTCACAAATATATTTTTATTTAAATTAATATTATACATTTTGACTCATTAGTAGTTAGAGTGACACAACGGTATTTGCCTTTCCTCTTCTTCCCCAATCTGCTCTGGAAGGTCCTTCAACCTTCCAGAGCAGATTTGCGATGTGTGTTGGGAAATGGAGAGGAGGGGAAAGGAAAGTCCTCTTTGCATTAGCGAAAGCCCATTTTGCAAGAAGGGCACTTACTATTGGCTATCAACCTTTTCCGCCTGCAAGGCATAAAAGCTGTGAACAACACCAAGTTCGAATGTCCTTTTTGCCCTTCATCATGTTTTCTGATCTCTTCTCTTTTCAGCCATGCTGGTTTGGGAGCCACAGACCAAACATATGTACACACTGGAATTCTATCAAAATGAATGGCAAATATTTTGACTGCTTTTCTTTAAATGCAATAATACTGTGTTCCTAAGTCAGCAGACAGAATGGGAAGGGGAGAACAAAAGCTGATTTGAATTAAAGATTGTGCCTTGGTGTGGTAGTTAAGAGTGGTAGACTCGTAATCTGGTGAACCGGGTTCGCGTCCTCACTCCTCCACATGCAGCTGCTGGGTGACCTTGGGCTAGTCACACTTCTCTGAAATCTATAAGCCTCACTCACCTCACAGTTGTTGTGGGGGAGGAAGGGAAAGGAGGTTGTTAGCCGCTTTGAGACTCCTTAAAGGTAAAGGTAAAGGGACCCCTGACCATTAGGTCCAGTCGTGGCCAACTCTGGGGTTGCAGCGCTCATCACACTTTATTGGCCAAGGGAGCTGGCGTACAGCTTCCGGGTCATGTGGCCAGCATGACTAAGCCGCTTCTGGCGAACCAGAGCAGTGCACAGAAATGCTGTTTACCTTCCCGCCGGAGTGGTATCTATTTATCTACTTGCACTTTGATGTGCTTTCGAACTGCTAGGTTGGAAGGAGCAGGGACCGAGCAACGGGAGCTCACCCCGTCTACACACAGACACACACACACTCTGCCCCAATAACTTTATATTTCTCATCAATGAAACACAGGTTTTTTAAAAAATGTCATGGGCTAATAAAATAGGTGTGAGACCTACCATGTCCACTTCTACATGCTTTTTGGCTATGCAATCCCAGTCTTCATTTATGTCCATTTGCTGTCAAATAAGAGTGTTAAAGGGACGCGGGTGGCGCTTTTCGTAAAACCTCAGTGCCTAGGACTTGCCGATCGTATGGTCGGCGGTTTGAATTCCCGCAGCGGGGTGAGCTCCCGTCTTTCGGTCCCAGCTCCTGCCCACCTAGCAGTTTGAAAGCACCCCTAAGTTCAAGTAGATAAATAGGTACCGCTTTATAGCGGGTAGGTAAACGGTGTTTCCGTGTGCTGCGCTGGTGCTGGCTCTCCAGAGCAGCTTCGTCACGCTGGCGACGTGACCCGGAAATGTCTCCGGACAGCGCTGGCCCCCGGCCTCTTAAGTGAGATGGGCGCACAACCCTAGAGTCGGACACGACTGGCCCGTACGGGCAGGGGTACCTTTACCTTTACCTTTAAGAGTGTTAAAAGAACAGAAGGCAAGCAGCAACTTAGATAAGGTGGGGTGGGCCAATGTCTCTTTTTCATAGTATCTTCCCTACCTTCAGACTTAGCTTTGATACAGGGAAGGGAAAGTGTGTGCACTTCACTCCCCAGCCTAGAAGCCAACTTTCAGAGGCGGAAAAAGGTTTTGATGGTGGATGCAACGCATTTCCACCACTGCAACCCACCTCTCACAATGCTTCCTAACCATGAAGTCAGGTTTTCCTCCACTGGAACAGAAACCCTTGGTTGTGTAGATGAAAAGCACACTCCTGGTTCACTGTTGCTTTACACAAGGCCACATGTCAACACTATAGGCAGAAAGGCTATCTTGGAGCCATGTCCCCCCCTCCCCAACCAAGTGAGCCAAAATTTCTACATTCTCATTTAAGAATGACTCTTGAGATTGGTTGACAAATCTAACAAAGAGTTTTGAAAATATATGCACAGGGCTATGGGGGGAAGCTCCTCAAATTGGTTCCCCACCCTAAAACCAGCTCTAGGAAGCAACACTTTCAACCCTTTACCAGATAATGATCCATTTGTTACAAGGGTAATGCAGAAATACTATTCACTATCACCAATAACCAGCTCAGAACAACAAAACCTTGTCCTCAACTGTAACAGACAAAGAGGCATATTACACATGAATATGCAAGTTCTCCAAAACACCAAACAGCCACACATTTTTGTTGAGGAACCTCATCTGTAATATCTAAGCCAAAGTAGTTCACACCCAGTGCATGCTAAAAAGCAACTAGTAGTTAGACTGAGGTATTGTTATCATACCTCTTAAAAGGTTGCACATTTTTTTCTGTCAGTGGCTACATTCCTTGAGGGTAATCCATTGCAGGGTTGGCAGCAGATGACTATAGTAGGTGTAGCATAGTCAAACTTGGTCCTCCAGATGTTTTGGGACTACAACTCCCATCATCCCTCACTAACAGGACCAGTGGTCAGGGATGATGGGAGTTGTAGTACCAAAACATCTGGAGGGTCGAATTTGACTATGCCTGGTGTAGCCAGAGGAAAAAGTCTCCTGGCTTCCTCAGTCCTATCGCACTACTGGGTTTAGAGTTACTCTCAAATAAATACACCAATAACTTACTTATCTTTTCGTCCAGCTGACTAACACAGCTACTGTTGTGGAAAGCAAGTGAAACCTTGCTGACTTTAGTGGTCTCTCATACCAAAAGCAGAAGTCTTCAAATTTGTTTTCAGACTTATTTTCCCCAAGCCCTACAACCGGGGCGGAAAGGCACAACTCCCAATAATTCAGAAACTATATGGAAGGGGGGAGGAAAGATTCTTAAAAGCCAGGCAAGAAACAGGAGGGAAAGAACTCTGGTAAGATTAAAAGGGGGCATCAGCTTTAGGAGGCCAGGGGGGGGGGGATCATAAAATGAAGTTGCCCAGCTGCATTTTATATCTTACTGCAGTTTAAACATTGCCAAAAAGTATATAATTTGCAGAGAGAAATCTCCTTCCCAAAGCAAATGGCAAGTAGTAGGAATTCGCTGCACATTCCTTTAACCCCTGGTCACATTAGAGATAACAATTACTTAGTGCTAACAGTTACTTAGCACTCCTGCTCCTGGCCCAGATAAGTAATAATAACTGTCACTTGACTCATTAAGAGCAAGTGAAAGCATTTAGCATTATTACCACAGGACTTGTTAAGCACATTATGCCAGTATGAGATGTTCTGCATCAGCAGAAACAATTGATCAATCTGTAATAATTCTGCATATGTATGAATTGGATAATGATGCCTTGTAACCCCACAACATGACAGACATGCAGACTCGTGCTTTCACTGGATTAGTCCTCATTTTTCAAGAGTATTATCAAGACAAAGAATGTGTTTATCCAATCGGTTTGGGGCGATGTAAATGAATGTGCTGAACATTTCCTTAATAAATGAGCCACCATTCTGATTATTTTCAGTAACATTTGCTGTAGTTAATGGCACCATCCATCTCAGAATCCCCTCTATTTATCCTGTTTATAGGATGGTTGAAACCTTTGTGGAAGAATCATTAATATCTTTGCAAATGTCACTAACTCCAAATGCTTTGATCATGCTAAGATTTGCCCACCCCCTGTCATCACTAGTCTCTGATGAGTTCTGGCTGATTTGCTTTGTACATCAAAGGCATTAAAGGACCTCTCAGACTCTCCGTCTTTTGGGTTGCACTTTTGAAGTCTCTTGAATACACATGAGCCATATTGTTACTGCAAAATGAAAAGTAGAGGCCCAGTGTGCATATGGCGGACAATGTGACTCTGAATTTACACAGCCTTTCATCAAAGGCAAGTGCTGCATCTGCAAGGTCCCCGAAGGCCATGTGACGGGGTCCTAACCATAACAAGCCTTCCTGACTTTAAAATAAGCAACAAGTCCCTTCAAATGTGCACCAGGAGGCAAATAATGAGCTTTTGTAGTCTGGACAGCAAAACTAAGTGTACAAATAGTTGGAGTTTGCAGTACATTCCTTTAACCCTCAATCACATCAGAGATAACATTTACTTAGATTTTGCAAGAATTAGGCAGTCTACGTGGATAGTTTGCCAGAGCAATGGATTAAATTGTGGTTTGATCTCCCAATTTGCAAAGAACACTTAAACTACCATTTGAACATAATGGGAAAATGTGGTTTATACAAGCCAGGACATCAACAGCACCCGGGCTGGATGCTTTCTACAGCTAGAGTATAGCTGAACAGTTTGTGTCTGTAATATCAAGCAAACTGGCTTTTTCTTTCTGAATCATATAATTTCATTTATAATGAAGAAAGAAGTGTGGGAGAGGAGGTAGAATAAACCTATCTTCAGTCCCCACCCCTTGGGGATGTTCTTTGTTTCCTGGGAAACATACAATTAAGTTATGGACTAATGTATCTTCTGTGCTACATAAACTGCCTGAAGTCAACCATTCACACAGGTTTCAACTTCAGTAAAACGCTGTTACCTCAGATTTACTTTCACAGACATTATTGCTTGATAATCTATGTTGAATGCTACACATTTTGGTGTAGCAATGCGATTAAATATATTGGCAAGCTTTCATCATCTGGGATTGGCCCTGGAAAAGAGGGACACTTCTAGGGTCTGCACTTCTACTTCTTCCCTCAGACCTCATCTGACAACATACAACCTTTGTGAACCTTTTTGCTGAAGCAGAAGAATGTAAGGAAAGCCTGCAGGATCAGGCCAATGACCCATTTATCCCAGCATCCTGTTCTCACATTGGCCTATGGGAAGCCAGCAAGCAGGACCTGAGTGCAACAGCTTGTGATTTCCGGTAACTAATGTAGACAGTCATATTGCCTAGAAAGTAAAGACGGGACAAAGCCATTAGGGCTGGCAGCCATTGATAGCCTCATCCTCCATGATTTTGTCTAATCCTCTTTGAAAGCCATTCAAGTTGGTGGTCATTGCTACCTCTTGTGGGAGTGATTTCCATAGTTTAACTAAGCGCTGTGTGAAGATCTTCCACTAATACCCTGAGTTCTGGTATTATGAGAAGGGGGGGGGCAGGGGAGAGAAGCCTCCTCTGAGTCCACTTTCTCCACGCCACGCATAATTTTATACCTCAGCACTTCATCTCAAATTAAATGAAGCCAAAGTAAACGTAACTGCTTTTTCCTTGTGTTTTGTCCTTTTTATACACACCTCTCTGGGCCCTGTCTTTGTTCTTTCCCCTGCCCACTTTAGTACAGGAGATGTACGGTGCTATGTACAAAAACAATCCTATATGAGACATTATCCAACTTTCATTGCTCTTGGATTGAATTTGAAATGCTCTTTGGCTGTACAGTTTTGATGGAAGCTAGTGCATCAAAAAGGCGGGGGAGCAGCCTCCACCTTTTTAGTACATGATGTCTGAGAGTAAGAAAGTGAAGGCTATAGTAGATTTCAGTTTGTTACAGAAAATAGCTTGAAGCTATCTGTGTGCATAGGCACTGGCAGACACCACATCACTGGGAGATGGGTGCTCTTTTCTCAGCAATTCCGAAGTAATGCATTTAGTTCTGGAGACTTTTGGACTGGCAAGACATAGATAAATTAAAGGGAGCCCAGGGAGACCAATACTACTGATTAGGTGGCTGGAGGGATTGATTTAACTGCCTTAAAATAATTGAAGTAAACACCCAGACTGGAGGATTATTTAACATGGTACAAAGAGTGTTAATTAGGGGTAATGGGATAAAACCAAGAATAATAAATGTGAGCTATTAGGTAAAGCATCCTAGCTGCATTACATTGTAGGGTAAGCTCCCAAAGAAAGGAAAGGTCTAGTCACTAGGGCTTTTTCCTTTGAACTATGCTAAATATCAGGGTTTGTTCATTCTGCAGGGATGCTGCAGTCCTCCTGTATGCCCGGGCCAGTGCTCTATACAAACCCATAAGAGACTATAAGAAATTAAATGTGCATGAGCTTCATAAAAAGACTAGGACTACAGTCCTGCTCATGTTTTCATGGAAATAAGGTTAAATCATTTACACATTTTAAGTATGCATCAAGTGTATCTTTTTAGGAGAATTCCAAAAATGATTTTAAAGAAACGGGATATTTCTCCCCCAAAAATGTTTCCATATCACCGTCATCCATACAATGGCAGTTGCAAGACTTGAATGTGTCATATTGCTCAATTCTTCATCGTTACTAAAAAGTAAAACTGCGCAAAGAAGTCTGGGCCAAAGGCCTGTGTGAAAAAAATATTTTTCTTCTCTTCCATTTCTTCAACTAGCTTGTATCCTGCATAAGATATTAAATCCAAAGCAGACAAAGATACATTCATATTCCCAAGTCTATGCAATTTATGATTTATGCATCAGATTTATTTTTTATTTATTAGAGATCTGTGTTCACAGATGCGGAACTCTTGCTGCCACACACTTTAACTTTGAAGTCCAAAAGAACTACAGGTTTCACAGGTTGCTGAGGAAGGAGTGTTAACCCCTTCATAAAGGAGTAAATCCATCTAATGATTGATACCGGTATATCACAGTATTCTAGGCACGAAGGCATACTGGATCAAGGCATGGCTAATCTAATCCATCATCCTGTTTCTGGGAAACCCATAAGCAGAGCTTAAAGTTTAGCAGCCCTCCTGCAAGTTCACTAAAGTTTACAGAAAAGATTAGCAGAAACTGATTTTGAAAAGCACACTGTCTCTTAACCAGGAGGCGTCATCTAGCTATGGTGACTAATAGCCAATGATGAATTTGCCTAATACTTTTTAAAAGGGCAATTACCGTATATCCCTCAAGGACCTCTTGAGTGTTTCTTCCTACTGGACCAACCCTCCTTCCTGGCACCAAAAAGAGGGAGAGATCAGGTTTTAGCTCTTGTATCCAAAGGATCATTACAGTTGCCCCAGTGTTTTGAAAGAGGAAGGAGGGGTTTTATTCAAGGGATGGGAGCAGTTGAATAGTCAGGATTGGGTTTAGGGGGTAAACTGGCAGTTCTCATTTCTTTGGAGTGATACCAAAGCTCATATCCAGACCCAAGCCTGGTGAGTTTCCTGGAAACTCATCTCCTAGAACTCATTAAAAGTTCAAGAGTTTGTATTTTGCACACTATATTAGAAGCTATATGCATCATTTGGTGCTTATTTTAACATCCAGAGTCTGCATGTCATTCTGAGAAAATGACCTTATCTACTTATCTAGGGACCTAGCAGAGGAGAGGCAAGAGCCCCTGATTATCCAGTGGCTTTTTTTTTTAACACTTTGAAAATGGATTATCTCTGATTAACTCTCTGGATCAAATAAATAGATCAGAGACTGGAGTTAAGGGGTAACAAGTGATTGTGTAAACAGACTCCTAAATGAGTTTTTTTTAAAAAATGCCTACAAAGCTCTGCTCTAATTTTACAAAGATGTTCCCTGTGGTGTTCTTTCATGAGACAGTAAGTTGGATCATGTTCTCTGTGGTTTCCATCTTCCCTTCTTTTGTTGGGGCTTAATTTAATTTAAATATTTGGCTGTGTGTAAATGGAAAATTGCCATTCTGAAGTACCATCTATTACTTTTTCTGCAAATTCTGCAGGATGAATACAATCATCGTACATTGTGGAAATTTAGTCTGGCACAGATGAGTTTGGATTAGGGATGTTGCTTTTGGTTCTTTCAAGTTTTAAAAATTGTTTTCATGATTACTGCATGCATCATTAACCCCTTTATTGTTGATATCCTATGGAGACTTGATGTGTAGTCTTAATTATTTTAAAAGACACTTCTTTGTTATTTAGCTGGTGATTAAAAATACATTAAAATGGAAACAGAAGACTGTTTTTGTTCATTAGTTGATCTTAAAAAACACTAATCATCTGGTAAGGGATTAATTTTCATATAATTCTTAAAACAATAAGTACACAACTGTAAAAATTATTTGTGCTGCCTCTCTATCAGTTAATTAACTAAATCACAAGAGCCAGAGAGAGTGATTATTTTCTATTACTCAAACGGAAAAGTCAAGAGGAGAAGCCTCAGTCAGGGCTTTTAATAATAATTCAACAATTTACCAATTACAAGGGCTTGGACTAGAAATGCTGGATTCAGCGGAAGACTGTCAGTGAGCAGAACAAAATGCTGATCTTGGAAGGGCAGAGGCAGCTATGAATTCATGGTCTTTCTTTCTTTATTTCTGTCACAAATTGTCAGGGGCACAGACAGAAACAAGACAAGAGCCTTTGAGAACCTGGCCACTTTATCTCGTGTAGTTCCAGTACATTCCTGTGTATGCTTGCTCAGGAGTAAGTCTTCTTGAGTTCAAGGAGACTTACTCCCAGGCAAGTTGGTATAGGATTGCACCTTCTTTCTTCAGCCAGTAAAAGCCTAAGGGAAAGGGCAATGCTGAAGTGTACAAGAGTGGGAAAAGGCAACTTTCCCCATAGAGATCCCTAGATGCAACACTTCTCTGGAATTAGCTGCTGGAATGGAAAATAATATTGAATCAATTATGTTCCATCAAGGGAGTTTTGCAGTCGCAGTTTCCCTGTCATCATCATGACCACCGTGGCATGAATGGGGCAGGCTTCCCTAAATAACTTGTGTGTGGCCCAGAGGAGGCTCAGTCCTCCTTCTGGTCCACTCATGGGCCCCACCTCCCTGAGAGCCAGCAAGCCCCTTGATTTGCTGTCAAGCAAAGCCAACTGCAAGCCATGTGACCCTGCAGCTGCATGGCATGGCACATTCCGCCTGTCTCTTGAGTTGCAGAAGGAGAACCCCTAGCAAATTGGGGGACTCTGGTATATACAGTGGTAGTCAATAATATCTTTTCCTCCTTCCATAAAAAAATGTAAAAGACTGTAGCTACGCTGGGGAGGGGCAAGCTGTCAGGTAAGGGGGATGGTTTGGGCAAGCTATAATGGTGGGTCTGGCTAAGGAAAGGATTGGGAGGCTATAAAGCAGCCTCCCTCAAACTTGGCTTTCCAGATGTTTTTAGACTACAATTCCCATCACCCCTGACCACTGGTCCTGCTAGCTAGGGACCATGGGAGTTGTAGGCCAAAAACATCTGGAGGGCCAAGGTTAAAGAAAGGGAGGAGCATTTGGTGAGGTGTAAAGACATTGGAGAGGGAGACTGGTGAGGTGCAGAGGGAGACGGGGTTGATCAGGTGTAAAACTGCCCTGTGAACTATGGGTATAGGGTGGAATAAAATAAAATAAAATAAGGAAGATGGCAAAGGGCTAGGGTTGGTGGGGTCAGATGGGCCTGGTGAGTGAAGTTAACATGGCAGGCAGCCCCTGGTTATATTACAAAATCCTCAAGTTCAAATGTAGGATATTTGGCAAGTCAACATAATAGTGAGGAGGGATTGGTGATTGGAGTGATTGTTCTTTGGTATTATGGCAGTGGACAAAGTTGAAGTATAACTTTTGAATTAATATATTCTTAATAAAAGAATTAAAAAAATGCATCTAAACACTTTGATTTTAGCTAATAAGTGTGTTTCACCATCCTTTAGGTAAACTAAAGGTTGGACTCGATGGTAGACTAAAGGTTGGACTCGATGGCCCTTGTGGTCTCTTCCAACTCTATGATTCTATGATTCTATGTCCTATCTAGATCTGTGCATATAATTTGCTGCAAGATTTGCCTAAAACTAGATAAAGATGACATAAGTTGCACCTTCCTGTGGATAGCGTTTTGTGAGTGAGTGGGCAACCACCACTGAAAAGGCCCATTCTCAGGTTGCCAAACTCTGAATATCCTATGGAGCAGACACATGAAGAAGATCCTCAGATGATGATCGTAGGGTCCATATTGGTTCATGTGGGGAGAGGCAGTTCTTGAGGCATATAAGGCTTTATTAGATAAAACTTTAAAGTGAGCCTGGAAACACATTGGTAGCCAGAGCAGTCATGCCAGTATTGGTGTTATATATTCAAACCATCCTGTCAGTCAACAATCTGGCTGCTGAATTCTGCACCAGCTGCAGTTTCTGAACCATAGTCAGTTTCTATTCTATTCAGAGTAATTTCACATAAAAATAAGAGTCTGATCCTGTAATTTTTTTTTAAAAAAATAATTAGTGAGTAGGCAAATAAATAAATAAGACACTTACCAGATGGTAAAGCTAAGCTCCTGATGGAGATAAATGTAGGTTTGAAATGAAGATGGTCCCACCTAACGTGGGTCATTTGAGAGGTAGGCAGGATATACAATTTGTTCTGATAAATACGACTTTTCTGGAAGTACCACAGTAATCATGATGAATAACTTAGCTCTATAAATCACCCAGGGATCCATGTGACACAGGAGACAAGGCCTTTAGACTTCTTAATGATTTTATAATGGGTTGCTGGAAAGGAAAAAATCTTGCTCTTCTCTGATCTTTAAAAGTTGCTTATTATTGTTTAGGGTGAATAAGCCACCAGCCCCAACACTTCCATTCACTTGCTGCATCATTTCTTCCGTCGTTTCCATTTGTGTGAATGCCTCTGAATTGATGAACAAAGGTTTTGAGACCTGGAATTTTCAGCACCAGAAATTACGTGCATAGTTGTGGAACGGCATTGAGTGTACATCTGTATATCATCACAAAAATGTTACAGTAACCCATCTTTCATCAAGGAAGACAGGTGGTTCAGGTAAAAATGTTCAAAACTTTTGCTGATGTCTGTGAGCCCATACTGACTATTCTACCACACATGCTCTTTTTACACCTGAAGTGTGATTAAAAAAACACACATTTCTCTCTTGACAAGGTCATACATAAGAAGACCAAGCTACCTCAAGGTCAGAAAGTGTGATGACGGAAGAGCAATACGGAAACTTCATCCTAACTACTTAGGGCTTATCCACACTTCCTCTTGCCCCTCTGCTTTCGCTGGGGTAAACTGCTCTTTAGGGCTCAATTGGAGCAAACAGCAATTTGAATTCATGCCTAGAAAGTGTGGGTCAAGTGGAAAACAGCTTTCTAGGCACAGCACAAGCAGGTGGATGAGCCCTCACCTGCAAATTCAGCGCTGTACATTCTGTAGCAAAAAGCAGCTGTCTCTTCCTCCTTCAGGCTTCTTCTCCACCTCATGTCTTGCATAACATTGGCTGTAGCTCAGTGGCAGAGCATCTGCTTTGCATGCAGAAAGTCCCAGGTTCAACACCTGACATTTCCAAGTAGAACTGGAAATGTCTCCAGTCTGAAAAACCCCAGAGTGCTGCTTCCAGTCAGCGCAGACAATCGGGAGCTAAATGGACCAATGGACTTAGTATAAGGCAGCTTCCTATATTACAACAACATCAAAAATCCTCAAAGAAAGGAAATAACAAGGGTGTGTGCCTCACATACAGATTAATCTTGAACCAAAGCCAGGTGCCTTGAGGGGATTTTGAGCCTGGCAAAAGTGAAATAGGATCTGTACGAAGCGGGACAAAATGAAGTGGGGACTCCTGAAGCGTCTTGTGCTACCTCAGCACTTCTGATGTCAGGAAAACGTTGCAAACAAGCTACCAGAAGGGAAACTAAATGTCTTTCAGCTTCCCATATAAGGAATAGTGCTATAATGGGCCAATTGGGAAAGCAAATAAAAACAACAACAGCAGAGTGGACAGAGGGAGAGCTCTATTGTGACTGACAGATCAAACTTGTAATCAGTGGAATGATTACCCCAAAACCGAAGCTCCTTTAGTTCTCTCCCCTCAAAAAATCAATTTCAAAGATGCCTAGCACAAAAAAACCTGGACATACTTGTCTGCAATGGGGAATTTTTACCCAGGGGCACCTCTCTTATGTCTGCAGTTTTCAGACCAATTGTTCTCAAAACACTAGAGAAGTTTAAGTGATTCTTTTTTTTACTCACTCCAAAACTTATATATGGCTGCCCTTGAAGCTATTCTGAAATTTGCATTGTATTGCAGTATGTCAGGATTAATACCTCAGAAGGGCTGAACTTGTCTGTGTACATCAGTTTCCAGAAGAAAATAGCCACTTATGTTACTAAAATAATAGTATTAATAGCAACCATATTTTACAGGAGTGCACAGAATAGAAGATTCTGTTTGGATCCTACTTTGGCGCTTCAGAGAGTGGCCCCTTCCTTTCAGATTACTTCAGGCAGTGTTTCTCAAACATGAATCCCCACCTGTTTTGGGACTACAACTCCCATAGTCCCTGACCACTTGTCCTGCTAGCTAGGGATGATGAGAGTTGTAGTCCAGCAACAGCTGGGGACCCAAGTTTGAGAAATACAGTCTTCAGGCAGAACCTACTTTGATTCAGGCCTGAAGTGGAGTGAGACTTCAAGTCTCACCACTGACTACCATGAAGAAAAATGAACAAAAGGCTACTGTCGCAGTTTACTTTCTCTTTATAAGAAGCCCCACAACTTTCAGGAGCCTAAATTCCTTCAGAACACCAAGTGTGTCTAAGAGAAAACTTGTTGAGGCTGTTATATCAACAGGAAGCCTCAGCCTCTTCTCATCATCAGGAACTTGAGTTCTAAATACTGTTGGGCCACCTTGTTTAATTTTTTCTTATACAGATCCCAAGTGCACTTTCTGTATATTCTCCCCTTTTTACAGGGCTGTGGTATTCTGTAACAGTGTCCGCCTGACTTCTTTCCTCCAGCGTCTGGAATACTTGACTCTTTCATTAGCTTCACGTTGCTAGCCTTTGTAGGCTGTGGAGCTTCCCAATTATATGGCTGCTGCTCCCCATCTTGTTCTTCTTCGAAGTCTTTATCTATGGATAAGGGTTGGACTGCTGACCAATCCCCCTTCTGTCACCATACCAGTCAATCTCTGCCCGAACTTTGTTTATACTTGGACATGGTAAGGCCAGAGAGGGGTGACAGACTCCTTACAACTATTTTTTTTTGACAGAAATTGATAAACTTTGCAGACACAGGAACCTCTTCTGAATGGAAGAAGCCTGCCAGATAAATGTATGGGCTTCTGTGCCAAACATTTCTTCAGTTTGATATATATGAAATGGGTATGCCTAAAGCTCTTTTATTTCTTGGCAGCAGTGGGTGAAATATACAGGTGTAGTTGCCCCTTCTGAGGGAATGAATTTAAATAATTGAATTGAAAGAATTCTACCATATTTCAGAGAGCTTGGTGCAGGGGACTTAATTCAAGGGAGAGTCTTTACCTTTGAGGAGGGATTAGCTCCCCAGCCTTATTGTTTGGGCAATTTGGTTGAAAATAGTATACCTTGTAAAGGGTGCCCATGGGCAAATAGCCTGAAGAATTTTGTAAAAATAGGTGCAGAATATATTTATTAATTTACTCAGCTTATGTACTGTTCTTAACACACATCTCAAGAATGTTTTACACAGACTGCCTGCACACACTTCCAGGATATATTTAAGCTGCTGGTATCTTGAATGACTTGGGACCCATGTATCTGAAGGAATATGTCTTCCTATATCAGCTTCCCAGATTCTTAGATCTAAGGGGAAGTACATCATGCAACATTGAGATGAGGGCCTTTTCTGTGGTGGCCCCAAGCATGGAATGCCATCCCTGATGCCACGGGCATTTTGGACACCAGCTAAATGCCTACTTGTTTTGTGAGATGACAGCTGCCACAAAGAGTCATGGGTGACTGAATTTGTTAGTGATAATTACCGTATATATATATTTCTGCTTTTATTTTCCTAAATTATTTGAATGGTTTGTACTGTAGTTGTACAGTATAGTAAACCAGTATCATTTGATGAAGGGCAGGCTAAAACCTAAACTATAATAATTAAATATTATGTCAGAAGTGGTCCTCAGGTGAATAAAGTATTAAAGATATGAATAAAGTATCTACTAGTATATTATTGTATATAGCTTCCATCAGTGCTTTTTTGAGGGGGATGCATACATCTAAACCTTTTGTGAATCTTTGTACTTTTGTCCATTTACTGTATTTATTTTCCCCAATTTGAACTATAAAATGGTGATTTTCTTGAGTCAAAATGAGAGTACCCCTAAACATATATTTTTTTTAGAAAAAAAAACTGGCTTTTGCCAAAAAATAACCAGGGGAAACTTCTTTCCTACGCATCTCTCCCATTTCAGAGTTGTGTTTCCACAAGAATTTGTATGGAATTTTTTTATCACATTTGCTTTGTATGCGGTATCAGTCCCTTGACTAATGTACCATCCTCAGCTTTTATGAAGTGTAAGTGAAAAACACTAGAGTCATCTCAGTATGGTATGTATAGCTTGCTGTCAAAATAGCTTTATCTGTGCAACCTGTGATAGGGCATCTTTCCAAAGGTAGTCTAGAGTCTCTTTCACTTGCATTGTTTAACTGCATTCATTCTTCAAGTGAGTTTCTACAGGCAGCTTGTCAGCAGGTGCCAGCTTCTACTTATCATTCTGTGGGATATAAAATATATTAAGCCTATTTTAAGGAATTTGAATTCTCTCCTTCTCAGCATATGCAGCAAAATACAGTTGTGGCTTAGAATCGAAGAACTGATTCTAAAATAGATGTGTTGGTTCTCATCCTCCAGGCACATCATGTGGAAAGTCCACTTTCCCCCCATCCCTCCTGAGGACAAACAGGGCTTAGGCACAAGTAGTGCAGAGCATTCCAGAGAACAGGAAAACTGTGTACACAACTCCCAAATCCCCATTCAGTCCTGTGGTCCACTTTTCAAGTGATTCAAGCTCCGGTAGTGTGAGAGGATGAGAGATTGGATAGGGAAGCTGGAGGTGCACACAGATTTCCTTTGTTGTGTTGCCTACTATCATGGACCAAAAAGGAAAGGAAATCAGTGGTCTCTGCTGAGCCCATAGAGCACCCTTCAGGCACAGGTGCGACACCTGTGAGAGCAAAGAGATACTATGCATAATTTAGGGATATACAAGTTAAAGTAGATATAACAAACTCTGGGTGTATAAACAGAAACAGAGATAGCAATAGATGGTATATAGCACATAAACACCCATATTCCATTAAAAAAAGGCACCTGTTACCATTCTTAAATTATTAGAGAATTCCTTTCATTGTAATCCAGGAAATGTGTATATAAGTGGATATACAACAACAACAATAATTGTCATACAGCAATTCTCACCACCACAATAATCCCCTGAACTAAGCAAAGCATTTCCAATTTTACAGTGTGAACAGCAAGACCCAAAGGCTTGCTCCTAGATACACTCAATGTTTCAATTGGTGAAATATAGTCCTCTAAAGGTGGAAGGGGAATGGGGGAGAGGAGGCATATTTCACAAAAAGAAAAATGTTCCTAATGTTTTCACTATGTCTGTGTTAGTGGTTGTCAAGATGCAGTCAGTCCAATGGTTCCAGCTTCTGTAATAAAATCAGCCGCTTGAATTATGTCCTGCATCTGCACTTGGCAGTCACTGTTTTAAGTTCTTGTAAGCCCTTTTTGTGCATTGTGAGACAGCTTGGAATCCTCTGTATTTATTACATTCTTTTCTTTTGACATTCCCACCCATGACTAATCTCCTAGCCATTTTGATACATCACTCTGTTGGAATGCTCTAGAGTTTTCAAGCTGTGGGCCATCCTGAACAACACTTAACATGATGTATTTCCAGACCACATGACATCCCAGCACAGCCCACTGGGTACTCCAGTGAAGGGGACTATGATCGCTTTGCTAGAAGCAACTCATTCATCTTTTCAGCTATCAGCAGCAAGCTGAGAAAACCCCCCCCCCGCTAAAGTTAACAAAGATGTTTTGATGTGTGATATTACAAAAGATTGACTTAGAATCATAGAATCATAGAATCATAGAATCATAGAGTTGGAAGAGACCACAAGGGTCATCGAGTCCAACCCCCTGCCAAGCAGGAAACACCATCAGAGCACTCCTGACATATGGTTGTCAAGCCTCTGCTTAAAGACCTCCAAAGAAGGAGACTCCACCACACTCCTTGGCAGCAAATTCCACTGTCGAACAGCTCTTACTGTCAGGAAGTTCTTCCTAATGTTTAGGTGGAATCTTCTTTCTTGTAGTTTGTATCCATTGCTCCGTGTCCGCTTCTCTGGAGCAGCAGAAAACAACCTTTCTCCCTCCTCTATGTGACATCCTTTTATATATTTGAACATGGCTATCATATCACCCCTTAACCTCCTCTTCTCCAGGCTAAACATGCCCAGCTCCCTTAGCCGTTCCTCATAAGGCATCGTTTCCAGGCCTTTGACCATTTTGGTTGCCCTCCTCTGTACACGTTCTAGTTTGTCAGTGTCCTTCTTGAACTGTGGTGCCCAGAACTGGACACAGTACTCCAGGTGAGGTCTGACCAGAGCAGAATACAGTGGCACTATTACTTCCCTTGATCTAGATGCTATACTCCTATTGATGCAGCCCAGAATTGCATTGGCTTTTTTAGCTGCCGCGTCACACTGTTGGCTCATGTTAAGTTTGTGGTCAACCAAGACTCCTAGATCCTTTTCACATGTACTGCTCTCAAGCCAGGTGTCACCCATCTTGTATTTGTGCCTCTCATTTTTTTTGCCCAAGTGCAATACTTTACATTTCTCCCTGTTAAAATTCATCTTGTTTGTTTTGGCCCAGTTCTCTAATCTGTCAAGGTCGTTTTGAAGTGTGATCCTGTCTTCTGGGGTGTTAGCCACCCCTCCCAGTTTGGTGTCATCTGCAAATTTGATCAGGATGCCCTTGAGTCCATCATCCAAGTCGTTGATAAAGATGTTGAATAAGACCGGGCCCAAGACAGAACCCTGTGGCACCCCACTAGTCACTCTTCTCCAGGATGAAGAGGAACCATTGATGAGCACCCTTTGGGTCCGGTCAGTCAGCCAGTTACAAATCCACTGAGTGGTAGCATAGTCAAGACCGCATTTTACCAGCTTCTTTACAAGAATATCATGGGGCACCTTGTCAAATGCCTTGCTGAAATCAAGGTAGACTACATCCACTGCGTTCCCTTCATCTACCAGGCTTGTAATTCTGTCAAAAAATGAGATCAGGTTAGTCTGACATGACTTATTTTTCAGAAATCCATGCTGACTATTGGTGATCACAGCATTCCTTTCTAGGTGCTCACAGATTGTTTGCTTAATGATCTGCTCCAGAATCTTCCCTGGTAGACTTAAAAGGATACCTGGCTTCCCCCATGGTCTTGTGGGCATAATTTAATAGGCGGAATGCTTATGGGATGGAAATCATCGCTAAGAATTTCAATGAGTGACTTAGAGATGTTGGTCAATCCCAATGAAGTCTACAGCAAGAGATATTGGTTATTGTCTAACAAATATCCACCTGAGATATTTCCATTCATGGCAGGCAGAACAGAAGCAAGCATCTTGTGAAAGCTATTGTGTGTTGAGCCCCACAATGCCACCCCCCCCCAAAAAAAATCACACTTCACACATCAAATTTTGTTTAAGGTTTTTGGCATAATTTTTTGGCCACAACTTTATTCAAAATACAAAAAATGTGAGTGGTTGCTTAGGCATTGGTTATGACTATCTGTCCTTGCCCTCAGGGACAGAGCTGGCCTTCTGGACACCAATGGAAGCCAGTGTGGGAAACAAGTATTGGGTGAGAAAATGAAGCTGGGCATCAGTCCTTCACTTCTCACCCTCATGTTCCTGTGGGGCTTGCACGGCCCAAGTCCGATGCTGGGGACAAGGACGAAAAGAATGGCAAGCCCCTGGATTCCTTTAACGGAATTCCCTTTCCGCACCATTTGGAGGGCTAGGCACTTACCCCTCCAAGAACCAATTTTAACCAATGCCTAACCGCCAACTTTACAAGTTGTGACGATTTGCTACGCAGTAGGCAAAAACCAAATGGCACCAGCCAAACAGCCAGATGGCAAAATTCCTACCAGGCCCCCGCTCCAAGGTGGACGACCCCATGACAGGCATAGCAAGGTCAAGCAATCAAGAAATCCCCCATATTAAAGGGAGGGAGAGCGGGTGATCCGATGTAAAATGGCCAAGAGGACGCCCAACGTTGGGTGTCCTGTATTTAAAGACTCTGACCCCTCCTCCAAATTGGCAACAATCAAAACTCCCCAGCAACCCAAGTAACCACTTAAAGGCTTGGGTTCCTGCCAAAATCTGCCCAGTAATAGGCAGGGTGGCTTGTTCCCCCAACCGCAACACGTGCTCTCTGTTATGGAGAACACGCTTTACCTACCTGCTAGATGTGTAATGAGAGTTCAGGTGAAGATTCCTAGAAATTTCAGAGTAACCAAAGGGCTGTCTCACACACTCTTTTTTTTTCTTCAAATGTTTATCTGTGTCAGAAAAACCTGTGTGTCTGCATGGCATCCTGAATGTCCTTTGGCTATGGCTGTATGAACCTTGAAGCTTCCTTAGCTTTTATTTTTGTGTTCACCTGCTTTGGAAACCACATTAAGATTCTGGGTCAACATAAAGTTGTGCCAACTTTACCTTTGATCGGCTGGAAAACAGATAAATTCTTTTCGCACCATTCACACATTTTGAGACATTTTAGCATGAAGTCGCAAGGCTAATATTTCTTAATAAGTACCCCCATCTTGCTGATGTGAACAGACTAGTCACACCATTAATTTTACGGAGTGGGAATAATTGGAACCCGGTAATTATGCATAGAAATATACTATGGCGTAATGATACACTAATTGTCTGTGTGCATTGTATATGAAAACCAATATTAGATTAGCAGGTCTAGCATGAATATCACCACACGTGGTTTTCTGTCTATGCCTGAAAATCTAGCTGTTGCGACTCAGAAGGAAGTGTATTTTTTTATTCCAGTGTCACCAACTGTTATGAGCTTTTTAAAAGGCCTTTTTAAAGAGGCATTGGCTGGGAACGTATTGTAGGTAAAACAAAAATTCTGAATTTCATTGTGTTCAAGGATTGGTTTGGCAGGGTAGAAAGTGGAGGAAATTGGGAGCATGAGGTTTTTTTTTTAAAAAAAATTAAATAAAGGAACAGGCTCTCTAAGAGAGTCGGAACATAAACATCTAAATGCCACAGGTTTTAAACATATGATTCAGAATGCAGAGCACCTAATTATGAGCACCATCCTGCTAAAATCAGTTAGTAAAGGCTGCAGTGCTAAACACACTTACTGAAGAGTAACAGCACACTCCTAGCTATGCCTACTTAGAAGTACTGAATTCAGTGGATCTTGCTGTTAAGTAAATGGGGTTAGGATTGCATCTGAAGTCTCCTTGAACTCAGTGGGACTTCCTTCTGAGTTAACATGCTTACCATTCTGCTGCAAATCCCATTGATTTGAATGAGTTAGATAAGTATATGCTTAAATCTCTCCAGTTCAAATAGAATGGAACTTCAAAGGGACTTTTCCACTAAGTACAATTATTTGGTAAGATAGCATGAACTGAATGTGAAATATGTTCCAAAACTGCATTTCTCCGAGATGGGAATAAACTACCAAGTGTAGATGAATGTCCACTTGAAGCATTGCAACTTAGCCTGAATACAGCACTTCACTATGCACATTTCTAATTTGAGATCGTACTCAGAGGACGGTTTCTAGATCTTCCTTTTATAACTCCACGTATTGTCATAGCAATACAATCTTCAAATCGATCTCTGGGTTTTCGCAATTAGCAATGAATGATGAATAATCTATGCTAAGGTCACCGCACACTTTGCAAAAACAAAACAAAACCCAAAAACAGCAACGGGGGGGGGGGGAGATAATGACAAGCTCTGAATATTTCAGATATGGCTATCAATAACTCCCAATTTGCACCTGTAGCTTACTTTGTTTCTTAGGACTCAGCTAGACTGGTAAAGAAAAAGCAATTTATGTGTGTTGTATGTGCGATATAACATTGTACCACCAGATGGCAATGTAGAGTCAGTTTTTTCTCTACCTGTTTTCCCTGTTTAAATTTACAACGCTTTAAACTGAAACACTTCTTTGATGCATCTAGATCCAGCCTAGATCTGATTATTTGTTTCCTTCACAGCCACTGTACTGCTGTCTCCCCTTCCAAATGTTATGATATCACTAGAACTAAGCCACTAGGAGAATCAAGGCAGAGATAGGCGACAGCCTGCCTTTATACCAACATGTATGGTAATAATCTGATATCAATAACAACAGGAGAGTGATATATGTTAAGGGGAATGCAAGTAACTGCATAATAACTGACCATTGTGCACATTCACTAGGCATCATGGAGAACGTGCACATAAGGCTTACATGAAGAAGGAATTATGCACATTTACCATTCAATATACACAGTCCTCAACAGGCCTGGGGTAAATGTGCATATCTCTGCTGAATTTTGTAGAGTCTCCAGTCACTATGCAAAATTCCTAACAGGAATATGCATATAAGTGGCTGAAATTTGTACATTCTCTGTATGTGTGTTTTAACCTGGTTCTGGTTGGCGGGCCTCAGGGTTCAGGAAAGACAAGAAACAAAATAGATTGTAAAAGTTGGAAGTCTCCCTCCTCCCCCCCCCCTTGCTATGGAAAAGGCAGAAATATATCATTGCTTCTGCAACATGTAATTTTCCTTGGGCTTTTAGCATGTTCCTACTAAGTAGCTTCCTGGCCCTGGAAGCTGCTCCTTATCTTTGGCTCTGTATTTTGTTTATACGCCCCCATGTTACTGATTTCTTTATTGGGATGCCTGATTTCTTCCTTTGATGTGATGCTTTGCTTTAGCTTTGTCCTATATGGTCACACGTACTAAGCTTGCTTCCTATTTCTCTCACTCCTGATCCTGCACAGATTGCTCATGCACTTTTCCATGACACAGAATTAATTGGCGCAGCTTCCTTTCACCAGACAATACCTCCAACTGATGACAATCAGCTTTATCTCGTGTCTGTTGCCGCTTGGAATTGAACTGACAAAGATCAGCAGAATCCAAGCTTCATAAAGTTTGATGTGGGAAGCAACGAGAAAGGGCCGCAGGGAAATTGGTCTTAAAAACTCACAGCTGCTTCTGTGGAAAGAGTTGGAGATTTGTCCATGAAGAGACTCACCAGGGTATGTCCCAGTGGGACAAAATGGGAGAGTAGCATAAAGGCAGGAGTGACTAAATTTCTTAAAATGTTGTGGAGCAATTAATGTTAGCTTTGTGGCAAATGGATTTTGAATTTCAGAGTTTTGAATGTCTGACTGGGGAATTAATTGACCTGCTGGGCTTGCAGTAGGAGGCCATCTATCCTGCAGCCCCTTACAGCACGGCTTATTTCATGGCACATATTCTAATTACAATGAATCTGCAGGTTTATGCGCTATTATATTATCCGTGAAAGTAACTATATGCAACAAAGTTTTGATTTTTCACAATAGTCTATAACTGAGAATATCTATTCCATTTTCTTTCCTTCCTTCCTTCCTTCCTTCCTTCCTTCCTTCCTTCCTTCCTTCCCTCCCTCTTTCCTTCCTTCCTTCCTTCCTTCCTTCCTTTCTTTCTTTCTTTCTTTCTTTCTTTCTTTCTTTCTTTCTTTCTTATATTTTGGCCAAGATATACACTTAAGGCTTGAGCTGAAAATGTTTGTCTCCAAAGCTTCTGTTATTCAAGCCTTGGCCACATCTTTTATTTTATTGTCTTTCCAAATCTCATGCATGCAAATGTGTTACTCCCTTCAGAAGTAATTTCATTCATAGCCCCGTATACACTGCTAGCAATTTATTTGCATCCCTGGGGTCTTAGAACTAAAGAGATGTCCCGTCACTAAAGCATGGAGCTTAGCAGGTTACAAAAAATAAAATAAAAAATGTCAGCCTCTAGGACTACTATGAATTTTGCAAGTTCGGGTTTCAAACAGAATGTGTGGTTTCACAGAAACCAATTTGCCTGTGTATTTTTTTTTATTCTACTTTGCTGATTCCACGCTTGATTCATCAAACCTTTATTTCTTGGTCTATTGCTTAAAAAAAAAAAAAGTCCTGAAGCCTCTTCTGCTTCTGAAATGAAAAGAGATGCACCTGCGCCTCTGTTTTCCACTGCAGAGTACTACTTTCTGTTTGAAGATTTCCCTGTAAGATCTTGCAAAAATCCCAGCCCCTGCTAACTTGGCATTGTTCTAATTAGAAGACCAAGTGTGAGATTTTGTTGATCTCTAATAAACAGTGCATCAGAATGCAAACCACCACCAGTTTGTCTCCCACAGGCCAACTCCCATTCTTAGGTGGTAGAAGGCCTTCTTTCTCCAATTTCATGATTCTTCTCCTCAATAGCTAATCAAAGATGATATTCTTTGAAACAGACAAAAATGCAGGGAGCCATGTTGGCCCATGAGAAAAAGGGAATCTGAACATTCTGCCACTTAAGGGTGGGAGTTAGCCTGTGTGAGAACTCTAGAGCCAATAAGTAATACTGTGGTACTTTGGGTTACAGGCGCTTCAGGTTACAGAGTCCACTAACCCAGAAATAGTACCTTGAGTTACTTTGCTTCAGAATGAGAACAGAAATCATGCTCCGGCGGCGCGGTGGCAGCGGGAGGTCCCATTAGCTAAAATGGTGCTTCAGGTTGAGAACAGCTTCAGGTTAAGAACGGACCTCCAGGACGAATTAAGTTCTTAAACCGAGGTACCACTGTACTCCTCAATAGTATCTGAAGTATCTGAAGAAGTGTGCATGCACACGAAAGCTCATACCAATAACTAACTTAGTCGGTCTCTAAGGTGCTATTAGAAGGAATTTTTTTTACTTTGTTTCGACTTTTCAATAAGGCATTCATCGTTTCTTTACTGGGTTCACCATCTAAAATTTATTTGGTGCTGTGTTGATATGACTTGCACATTTTTGTTTACTTCTGGTCTCTGCCTTACAGGGAACCCAGAGGTGGGGAACCTGTAGCCCTGCTGATGTTGCTGGATTATAATTCCCATCCTCACTGCCTGGGGCTAATGGGAAATGGAGACCAACAGCATTGGCAGAGGTTCTTGATAGAGAGGCAATAGTGTTGGGGTGCAAGGGTTGCTGTGGCCCCAGGAGCAATTTTGAGAGGGGGTGAAAGCGTTCCACACCAGAAAGCGTTGTGCCAGAAGGATCTGACCCAGGGTAGCAGAGCAGGCGAGTGGGTGGCAGCTCTGCCACCCACCTTCTTTGGCCATGGCACACCTCGCACCCAGTGCCAGCAGCTTTTCTGACCCAGCAGCAAAGAGCATCCCACCTTGCCCACAGCAAGGCACATCTCCACCAGCTCAAGCTCCACTGCAGAGAGCAGAGAGCAGAGGGGAGTCAATAGCTAAGCAGCTGCACACTCTCCTAGGCCTGGCCGTAGCAGCTCCCCTGCTGGGTCAGGCCTGACCGGCGGTGGAGAGCAGGAGGAGAGTGGGCATCAGCTTCCCCATCCCTCTACTACCTTGAACTGTGGTGCATGGGAGGGCACCCTCTGGCAGCGTGGGCATACGTTCCGCCGGTGCCTGATACAAACTTTTCAAAAGGAGGTAGCCCTTTCTTCCTTATCACAGCCCACCTTGATGCAAACTGACTTATTCATATTTTTGTTCCAAGTCTAAGTGGACTAAATCTGCCTAACATTGCCTTCACTATTGCAAGCTGCAGACTCGAACTTTTCATCACATCCAACAACATTTACTCACCTACTACCCCTCCCTTCAATTCAGGCATACAGAAAAGTTAAGGTAAATTCCAAACCTTGCTTGCTTGTTTGTGTCCTTAAAATGCATATTTTTATTTTTAGTTTGGAGTTTGTCTAATGAGCCTGCAATTATTTTCAGTCTAGGAGAAAGGTTTCAAAATTCAAGACATAGTAGGCTAGGGTCACAACGAGGAAATAAGTGTGATAGCTATCACTGCATCTTTGTTGTCAGCTGAATAAGTACCTACACATATTTTTTTCTGATGAGTAAAGCTTTGCCTTCCTCCAAAACCTGCTGTTTAAAAATGATCACCTACATCACACTAAGAACAGGGCATTTCCTGATTGATGTTTAAGAGTCTCATTTGTAATGAGCTTAGGGATCCCCCCACCATGTCCTCCGCCAGTGACAAAAGAGGTATTTGAAGATGGAATGGCATTTATCAGAATACAAACTACAGAGACAGAAGGATGCCTGTCTGCAAAACCTTTCAAGAGGAGCAGGCCCAGTGCCATCACCCAGAACGCCAGGGCATAACACTAGGGTCCATAGGGGTCCACCAGGGCTGACACCAGGATTATTGTTATTGCTTTTTAATTCAATATATTAAATATCTGGCAATTAAAGGAGAAGTACTAGGCCAGGCAGATGCAACAGCTGAGATCTTTCCTTCCTCACCCCCAAAATGCTTCTGGGCTAGAGGCACTTGGAGAAAATGAGATGGTAATCACATTAGGCAGCTGACCTGGTGCTTTTCCTTTCAATGCTCCTGTGAAAGGAAATTTATGTTCATTGATGAATATTGTCCCCATGCATGCTAAGTTGCCAGAGGGGTCCAAGGGGTACTCCATCTCCAAAATCAGCAACCTGTGTCTCCCCAGCAAACTTGCCAGGGAGAGAGGACAGTTAGGAATCTGTCTAGGGTGATATGATGTTTCTCCCCTGACCTAGATGGAAAAGTACTGGGATGTCTGTTGCCTGCTCCCTGCCACAGAGTAAGCTTTCTGTAGGGGTGCTACCAGGATTGGTGCTTCCAGGAGGCCCCTTCCAGAAAGTTAACCAACCCTACAGAGTAGATACTTAAGGGGCACAGAGGGCTATTGGGGGGAGAGAAAAAACCATCACACCTCCTCTTGTTTTGCTGGTGGGAGCATCCTGTGATTCTCCAAGGCAATGCTTGGCCTCAATATGGAATCATCATGGTTCACAGATAAAGAAACTACTAGGGAGTTGGGAATGTTGCAGCCCTGCATACACAAGCTTGGCTGGTACCTGCAATGTTTTTGTGTCTGTAATGAGCCATCATTCAAATGGATCTTTGATTGTCCCTGTATTTATGTGTGTGTGATGATTTGTGATATCAGGGAGGACCAGAAATCATTTTAAATATTTTTGTTACAGTGCCATTCAAATCAACCGAGGGAGGAAAAACAAGTAACATGCTCTGCTGGCTACTCACTATCCCAATCAGAAGAGAGCACTTTAGGAAGTCCCCTTATATTTGCACCAGCTGTGTGTGCCTTAATTTAAAAGTAATTTCAAATACTTAATTCGGTCACTTCATTTTGAAAAGAGGACTTTTAATAATGAAATACACACACACCTGCTACAATGTAAATACGTCCCCTTGGTCTGAAGATTTTTTTAAATATATATTTAAATAGTCCTTTTTATTAAATCTGAAATGTCCAAATCACCAAATCATAGTCAGTTGCACGGAAAAGTAGTTTTGCAGGATTGCTTTCCTGCAATCTTATCTCACAGCTGCAGAATGTCCGTTGATAATGCTGCCTTCATGTTAGACAAGCAATCAAATAATTTGATTGTTCTGTGCTTCAGAGCTATGCTTTAAAAATTAAGACTGCTTTGTGTCTTGTGGTGTGACAAAGTCCTTCATTTTATTTGTTGGCAAGTTTTGAAAGCTCTGGCTTTCGCAATATTCCCTTCCTCCTCCCGCCCCATCTTCACACAACCAATTGATTCAATGTGTTTCCTATATTGAATTATTCACACCTTTATCCTACTGTGAACTCCTTTCAGTGTTCTTCAAGCAGGCCAGCTGATAGTATCATTTCTGTCTGGAAAGAAAGGGGAAAATATGGGTGAATTCGACCCATCTAGTAGAACAAACATGCAGAATCCTGTTATTCAGAATATGCCTTGAGTGGCTGTGTTTCCACTATGCCACATGCAAGCACATTTAGAAGAACCAGTAACCACAGAATAATTAAAGGGATTTCGCACCTCATGCTGAGATCTTTTAGAAGAGATCTTTAAGAGCTAAAGATTGAAACAGTGTCATGTTGGCTACCTCAACAGTTCTACTGTTCCTTTTAAATGGCTGCTGAGGACATTTAACTGCTCAGTGACCCTTAATAGTGTAATGGTTGTTTATACTGGTTCCCCTTAAATCAGGTTGGAGAATTGTAGGATGTCGTTCTCTAACCTCTCTGTTGGTCCTTTGGGTTCCTTCCCTCCTCATTCCTGACCCACATTCTCTCCAAATGGTTTTCTGATTAGAATGTCCTCTTGAACAGTGATAGTGTTTCTTGTTTGTCTGGATAGAGATGTGTGGGGTACAGGTAAGAGTCACATCATTACTCCAACCTCTGGCATCTGCCCACCATGGACCTGTAGTCTCCAGAAGGTTCACCATCTGGAATGCAGCCGTGGTGTAGTGGTTAAGAGCGGTAGTCTCGTAATCTGGTGAACTGGGTTCGCGTCTCCGCTCCTCCACATGCAGCTGCTGGGTGACCTTGGGCCAGTCACACTTCTCTGAAGTCTCTCAGCCTCACTCACCTCACAGAGTGTTTGTTGTGGGGGAGGAAGGGAAAGGAGAATGTTAGCCGCTTTGAGACTCCTTCGGGTAGTGATAAAGCGGGATATCAAATCCAAACTCTTCTTCTTCTTCAACATGATCCCTACCCTTGCTTTAAAGGATCACTGGTAGGTAAATAAGAATCATAGAGGTTTGTAGAGTTTGAAAGGACCCCAAGGGTCATCTACTCCAGCTCCTTGCAATGCAGGAATCTCAAATAAAGCACCCATGACAGATGGCCATCCAACCTCTGCTTAGAAACTCCAAATGAAGGAGAGCACACCACCTCCTGAGGTATTCTGGACCTAGTAACATACAGTGACATCCTTTACAATCATACCATTTTACAATATTGAGAACTCTAGAACAAAGCACCTGCTCATTTGTAACTAAAGGAAGTTGCCTTGGGTTGGCAACATTCACTACGCTGGGCCAGTAACCAGAACAAAAGTTCCATGGATGGGGCAATAATTATATTAATGTGCAGGTGAGCTCACCAAAGAAAGAAGGGGAGTTGAAATATTTAGGTAGGCTGAAGTTTTGTGAAGAGACTCAGCATGTTCATTTTTAAAAAGGAACACAGTATGATCCTAGGGATGAGTGGAAAACATGTTTGTTCCATGCTGTGTGTTCTGGCATGAAGGAAGCCTTATGGAAAAGAATACAGAAAGCAACAAGGTAGACTGTGAAACTTGCAAGTTACTTTTATGTGTGTCTTCTGATGGCAAGGTAAGAAGAGCCAGGAAACTAGTGTACACGCAATCTTGGCTTGAAAAGGGTTCACAATGTTATTTTCCAAATCTTTTAAAAAGGACACCAGAATTCATCTAAAAAACTAAGGCAGGGGCAAAAAGTCACACACACCAACTCAATTTCCATGCCTTGTACCAAAGACGTAGGATGGGGAAGCTGAGGCCTTGCAATCCTTGTTGGACTACAATTCCCATCATACCTCACCATTCCCCATCCTGGCCGGGGCTGATGGGAGTGAAAGCCACAGGTTCCCTGCCAGCCGCATAGATTGAGCATAGGTGGAAGATGGTAGTAGAAAAGTGGCTCTCAGTCAGAGCAGTAAGTTCTCCTCAGTCTCACATTTCAGTAGTCCTTGAGTTAGGGAACAGGATATTAAATTATTTCTGGTGGGAGCCAAGAACAAATGTACGTTCGAAGAAGCAAATAGTATACTATTATGTCTCATTTTTAAAAAACAATCTGCACACATTTCCAAAGAATGCTAGGAATACTTCTTTTCTTTTATTTTTGCTTTCTGTCAATATTTGTTTCTGATCTCCCAGCATTGTGTGTTGACAAATTAACTGATTGCAGCCATTGTTGTTGGTGTCAAATTAGCCGATTTGCGGATGTTATATAGTAATGCTAGTTTGCAAGCAAACAGGAGTGAGTGATTTTCACCTCACTTTCCAATTTGCACTTTCTGTGGTCGCCTTTACAAACTGCTTTCCCAGCTGTATTCATGTTTGTTTGTTTGTTTGTTTGTTTTAGAAAACAGAAATGGTATTAATTTACAAATCATGAAGGAAAGTTACCAACGACAACTATTAATTAGCAGGCACATCTGCCGTGAAGGTGTTTCCGCAAGCCTTGTCTTAAGTATTCTCCAGCCTCTTCCATTTTGGGGATCAATGCTAATTTCCAGCGCTTACTAGCAATCATAGATGACTAGCAGTTAAAAAACCATCAGCCCTGTCACGTTTTTCAGTGAACAGAATCCCTTTCCAGATGGCCCATCATTTGGATAATGGACAGCCTGAGGGGATAAAAATGTCACCTGTTGAAGTGAGTCGCTAGTATTAATATAAACCACTATTCATGAAGTGGACAGGAACCTGAAAACAGCACTATGGATTTATAGTGCAGTTATTAACCTTTATTTATTTTATTTGTTTATTTATTTATTGGCAGCACTTTGTGCTTCCCAGTTTATATAGAAGGAAATACTATGCTGTATTATTCCCATATCTTTTTGGCAACATATGCTGCTTCTCCATCGATCAGGCTAATGATAGGATATACAGTGTGTATATTATGTAAAATGTGACAGCTAAAATGTTTAGAGATGCCACTATACAAATCAGCAAATGTGTGTGTTACATATAATACGACATTCAGACTAGTTCATGAGCAGAGCTACAAAAAAACACACACAAAACAATCTGCGAACACACTCTGATGTAAAAATGCTTTATGGCCTAATCAAGGCACATAGATGTGGCAGGAATTGGATGAAACCCTTTCCAGATCTCTGGTACTACTACTAAAAATAACTCATGAAAACCACTTCTGTTATTGTATGAAACCAAACATAGGGTGATTCTACACCAGCACTTTTTCTCTGGAATTTCCACTTTCTCATTTCACAGAAATTCCAGATGGCATTGTTTTCCCATTGTTGACTTCCAGGTATACTGAGCCGGGCCATTGGTCCAACTAAATACATGTTGTCCATGCCATCTGGAAGCATCTGAAAACCAGGTTTTCAGACAGGAATGTTTTGGCAAATTTCCTTAAAAATAGCTCAAAACAACTGTCCGGATTTTCACTTTTTGAAATATCACAACCCTACTCTGAAGCACTATTAAGAAATTTCTAGGTGTTTCCTTTTTGAAGGCTCAGTTGAGCAGGTATTTATTACCATTGATACCCGTGAGACTACAATTCCAACTATGATCGGAAGGCTCAATGGCAGTTCATCTGCTTTGAATGCAGAAGGCCCCATGTCAGTCCCTGGCATATCCAGATAGGACTAGAAAAGACTCACTACCTTAGAGAGTCACTACTAGTCAATAGAGGCAGTACTGAGCTAGGTAGGGCCTGACTGATTATGATGATATTCTACCCATCTGACTAGGTTGCCCCAGTCGCTCTGGGTGGCTTCTATGCTTGTTTGATAATTATTGACTTGCTTTAGGATTTACACCATACGTTTCCTAAAGAATAGTTCAGGGCATCACACAACCATGCTATCAAAGCAAGAAACATTACAAATTCCAGCTACCAAGTAGAAGCAGCATAAAACAGAAGGATAAAATGTAATCTATCACAGTATAGATCTGTAAAAGTAGCATCAGAAAACAAAGCAATAAATGTGACCTGTACTTCAGCACAGAAGCATAAAACTATCTCAGCTAGCTATTGAAAATGTTGTTACAGGCCAAAAGGTCTTCTACAAAGAGTGATATTTGCCCTCAGCCAAAATGTCATATTGGAGGGAGTTCTAGGGAACTGGGATGACTATAGAGGAGGACCTTTTCCTGGTCACCTCTACTGCACCTAGAACACTAAAGCAATGGTTCTAAGCAGTTTCCTGGAAGTAAGTGCCACTGACCCCACCTCCAACTGAATGTTGCCATGATTGAGATGTTGGGTGGATCAGGCCAAGCCAAGAAATATTGCTGCCTGAAGTGAAGGGCAAGATGTCATTTCTCCAATTTCCTGTACAGGAGCCAGTTGGGCAGCTAATTGAATCATAGAGCATCCAGCACTGTATCTGAGGGTGCCAGGTTAGCTTAGGGGGCAAAGGAGCAGATTAAGTGTGGCACACACAGCTTTGTCATTCAACACTTCTCCACCACTTTCAGCCCCCACCATCTGCTATCTGAGGCAGCTGAATCATTGTGTCTAATAGCAGGGCTGGCCCTGACAAGATGCTTTAAAAATATAGTATTGTAATATTTGAGTCTTTATGTATGCTATCTGAAGATAAAGATTTCTTTGAAAGGCACTAGATCATATACATCAAGCACATAATACTGTTGAATTTTATGGACAGCCATATCTACAACAAAGGTGCTGAGTGCCCAAAATGATATTCAAGAGATTTACCAGAAAAGACTTTGAACTATTTATAATAGATCCATTTTAATACTATAAATAGTTCAGTGCTTCTCCCAGTTTTGAGCAGATATCCATAAAACAGCACATTTTCTCTCGTCTTTGGAGCTATATTTATTCATCTCTGTGCTCTGGGAACACCACCCTTTTCTTCTTCACTATTTTCAGCTCAGCTTAATGCTTCTGTAGTCTTTCCCATCTCATTTCTCTCTTCCTCTTGGGCTGACCCTCTTGAGAAATGCAGAACCCTTTTTATCCCTACATAATGAGTTACTTAGGTTTCTTTCCATTTCTTTCTATCCTCATGGCCACCTCCATCATCTCTTTTGTGTTTCTCATTATCCATTTGTTTTTGTGGTGAATTTTTTTAATCATTCAGTGATGATGTTGTTTTCATTACCTTGTGTGACACTCACTTTTTCTCCTCGTTTGTCAATGAATCCCCAAGCTTCTGCCCTTGCGTGTAGAAGATATATGTGCTGTATACTCTTCCTTTCAGGTAATGTGTAGAGTGGTCCTCAAAATATTTTCAGGACTGTGAGCATGCTGCCCAAGCCCATTTAGTTTTTGAATCAATCTTTGCACCCAAATTCAGAGACAAAGGAAGTTTCACTTCATCCTTCAATTGCTTGTGATAACGGTGCAAGAGGGGACACTTTGGGGTTAGCCTAATGGGGTGGGGAATACTTTAAGGACAACAAGCCAGGGAAAGTTTGTATCAGCCATGCTCTCCAAGGCCTGCTCCACATACTACAGGTTAAATTTTAGAGCCCTGCCTTTTGTATACCCTAAAACAGTATGGGAATAGAGACACAGATATCACCTCTTAGCCCATGTCCCTATGCACATAAAATAGGGATAAGGATTTGTCAGCAAATCACCTGGAGGTCTGGCCTCTTGACATGTTGGAAATACCTTAATTATTTTTATAGAGGTTGCTCCTGTTATGAATGTGATATTGTACTGGATAATCTGGAATATAGTTAATATGTTTGAAATTTAGTAAATTGTAAGAATTTTATGAAATCAGTAGATTTCGTAAAGCTACACATCTATGACTCCTCAGTAAATAGAAATCTTTCTATGCGGTGACAAATGAAATTATTCAGCATACAAGAAGATGTGTAAGAAAAGCTTCCATGGCATTCTTTTGAGTTCGCTTCAGAACAACATTCCAGGTTTACACACACCTTGTCTAAGGACCCTCATGATCTGAGTCTATATTCCTTTCCTGCAGACACTGATTTTGTACAAAGTTTTGTGCAACTGGAAACTTCAAGGGCCGGCTAACTTGTAACCATGTGTGCATGTTGTTAAGAGAGAGAGAAAGACATATGCATATACTGTATATATATTGTGATAATTAATAGCTTTATTGTGAGATACAGGCAGAACTATGTGTATTTCCTCATTCTATGCAAGGTAGAAAAACAAAACATGTTTCCTAGAACTTTCTCTTTTCATATGGACTTTTTGCTAACCCTTATTATTCCGTGGAGAGGTTTAAAAGAGTGTGTGGACAAGCTCAGATTAAATTAATAAATAAGGCTTCAAATGTTCAAGGGACAAGATTCAGTGTCCTGTGAAGAGCTTTGCTATCCCCATGACTATTAGAAGCAGAATACATTAGGCAAAATAAAAATATGCAAATGTGATTTATTTGCATAATTTATACAAGTCCCAGAATTCTACTTTCCTTAATGCAGAAATTTGTCTCTTGTGGCATTTGTTTTGTTTGGGCATGGAGTACACTGGATACTGGTGTATAAAAATGGTAAAGTTAACAGACGATAGTTGTTTGCGCTATATGGAAGTCTGTTTTACTGCCCAAAGCTTAAACTAGTGGTGTGCCTTTTTGCTTATAGCAAAGTTCTACAAATACTTTGTCAGGGGTGGGGAATTTCCAGTCTAAGGACTAATACTGGCACTCCCAAGAGGTCAAATTTGGCCCACAGAGTTATATAAACAATGACGGCACACACCTGCCAATCAGCTGATATCACTCTGATGCCAGCTGATGGGGCGGCGTTTTATTTTGCATTGATTTAGTGTGCCAGTTCCCTGCCAGGGACAGGTGCAGGCAGACAAAGCACAGTGTGGGCCTGTTTGAAAGTGCTTTTGCAGACAGCCCTGCCCTACTGTTTAAATCTGCAGTCTTTGGGGGTTCAAAGAGTACCACAAGGCTGTTTGAAAAAGGGCTTTCACACAGCTCTGCTCTTTGAACCTCTGGAACTGTTTCAATGTAATTTGCTGAAATCTGATCCAATGTAATTTCCCAGTAGCGGATTGCTCAGTCCATAGAGCACCAGACTCTTAATCTCAGGGTCATGGATCCGAGCTCTACACTGGGCAAAAAGATTCCTGTGTTGCAGGGAGTTGGACTCGATAACCATCAGGATCCTTTCCAATGCTACAATTCTATGAGAAGATTCTGGAATGCAGGGTTGTTAAGAACTCTAGAAGCGCAAGCATTTAGTCTCAAGGCAACTTTTAACATCTTGCTTTCTGTTATGAAACTGCACAAACCCATTTTCATTACCAAACAAGGTAGCTCATACATCATGAAAGATTGTGAGAGATGAAACCAGTTCATGTGACATAAATTAGGAAGAAATGTGTTGCAAATGCCAGATGCTGTAAATAGTAAAATATTCATGTGTTGCACAGGCTTGTAATCAAAGCTATCTAAATTATAGGAAATGGTGTGTGGGTAGCAATCGTCTGTTGCTATTTTTAAGCAGGCAAAATTAGGTGAAACATCTTGAAAGCAGGAGTATAAAGAGAGATTAGTCTGCAGTATTCCTACCTCCTTACAAAGACATACCTATGTTAACTGGATCCGCCAAGACTTGTCAAGAGATAGAGGCATGCATCCCTTAACCGTATGCCAACAGCTATGCTTACAAGCTTTAAATTAAAGCAGAAAAAAATCTGGAGGATGGAAATGTATTGACTTGGTATCACTGAGAAGGCAGATGACACTGGATCAATGCTAAACTCCGACTCTGACAGAGCTGTAATGGAGGGCTTTTCACAGAGCCATCACTTTGTTGCGTCCTAAGCAATGGTGTGGAACAGTTACTGGAAATGGGATGTGTATGTATGAACTCTACGATCTGTGACCTGATAAAATGAGAAAAATAGATGGACATGCCCTTGAGTAAAATAACAAATCTAACTGGACAGAGATTCATGGTGGAAACACCTCTGGAAATAATAGTTGCTATTTCTAAGTGTGTTTTAAAGAGTTGACTCAATTGTAATTCATGACAAAATTAATAGCCATTCAAGGCAATACTTTGGTTTAAGGAAAATACATGTTTGTGAGTGGTACAGTAAACTCCAATGCTGACAAACCTTACTCACCAAACAGTTTACATCCAGTAGGGAAAGCATGTTCTCCTTCATGGAGAGCATGTGTTGCGGTGGGGCTGGCAAGACACCCACTGTTGCTAGGCGGAGAGAGTTTGGCCACCATTAACATTAAGCTTCCTGTTGCTGGGGAGATTTAAATGTTGCTATTTTGTGATTGACAGCCATAGCTCTTAAATACCCTGAGCGCAGCATTGAGCTTCCTCTTTTCACTGCACGCATCGGAACACCCGCCCTCCCTCCCTGTTTTCAGGTTGTTTGCTTGACCTTGCTATGCCTGTCATGGGGTCATCTGCTTTTGGGGCAGGGGCCCGGTAGGAATTTTGTCCATTTGGCTGATTAGTGGGTGCCATTTGATTTTTGCCTACTGCGTAGCAAATCGTCACAACTTGTAAGGTTGTGGTTAGGCATTGGTTTTGGAATTGGTTGGTGGAGGGGTATGGATTGGCTGTGCCTGCCCCTCCAAAGTGCTGCTGCTGCAGGGGTTTTCCGTTAAAGGAACCTGGGGGCTCGCCATACTTTTGTCTGAACTGTGTCAAGGGGTTAGAGCCACGCAAGAGCCCCTAGGAGCATTTGGGGAGAGGTGAGGCATGATTCCCAGTCCCGCCTCTCTCCCCAAAATGTTTTCCCCTTTCTGACTTTGTGGGCGTGCAATGTCAGACTGTCCCCGTGCGGGGTCAGATAGTCGCAACCAATGCCTAAGCAACCACTCACATCGTTTATAATTTTAATAAAGTTGTGGCCAAAATTATGACAAAAATCTTAAACAAAAATTATGTGTCAATTGTCTTTTATTCGGGGTGTCTTGGGGACCTTGACACACAACTTTTAGGCAGCATGAGACAGTTGGCTCAGGTTTGCGGTGCCATGCAAGGGTAATAAATTGTTATTATTAATGTGTTTTTTACCGCCAGGGATAGGGAGAGGTGCTTGTGGGGTTTTCTGCTTTAGGTGCCAAAATATCTTCAATAGTTCAATCCCCAATGGCATGTTCAGGCAGGGCTGGGAGAGCCCCCGTTTGAAACCCTACGGAGCACTGCCGGTCAGCTAGATGAACCACTAGGTTTGACTCAGTATAACAGAGCCCATGTGGTGTGGTAGTCAGAGTGTCAACTAGACCTGAGAGAGCAGGATTCAAATCCCTACTCAGTCATGAAGCTCTCAGTGGGTGACCTTGGGCCAGTCCCTGCCTCTTGGCTTCACCTACCTCACAGGGTTGTTGGGGAATAAATGACAACCATGGATTCCACCATGGAGAAAAAGGTGGGATATAAATGTGATAGGTAGGTAGGTAGGTAGGTAAATCTCATTCGCCAGTACTGAATGGTCTGTGGTATCATTGATGCAATTGCCTCTGCATAATTGTCCCTCTGCCCCCAGACATTATGTTTCTGCAGAAAAAAACACTTGGTATTATACCAATAAAATGGAAGTGCATCTTTGAATAATAGTTCTAATTTATTAATGTAATTGTCCTTAGAAGTATCCCCCTCCAAGCAAAGCAAGAGTTCAGAATGCCATTTATTTTTTAACATACTCTGAATGCAACACAGCAAACTGCTAGCAGAATGAATGCTATAGTTGCCAATTTGAAAAAGAAAAGCCACTGAGCATGTTGCTATGATGCTTTTTATGTGCACAATATCAAATAAAGCCACAATTTTATTTAGGCACTTACAATTATGCACAATGACTATTTTTATCCAAAGTTGTTTTCATAATGAATCCCTATTCCCTTATTTTCAAATTGGCTTTAGCAGAACAGAGTGATTATAAAGCATATTAATCTTCATTTTTCACACTGAGATTCATTTCCTAAGGCTGGAAACAACAACAACTAAAACCATCAGCATCTAGGATACATGAATGTAATGTAGATTGAAAACCAAGCACAAGGAATTAGTTAGCGGCTCTAGTGCCTTGTTGATTTCTCAGTAAATAGACTTAGATTGATGAATGGGATGGGGCGAGGGAACCAAGCAGGTAAGCTAGATAGCCAGAGTGAAGATACTTTGCAAAACAATAAATGAATTCCACTCCCACCCACCCACATTTATTAGGGGAGGAAACCAACATAAACTGTCTACTGTCATTGTCATCCTAGGGTGAAAGTTCATATGGGAAACTTATGCTGGTCATAGGGAATCATTTATATTGCCATTTAGAGACAGACCAGTAGTTGAGACTAATTCCCTCTGCTGCCTACCATCCTGTCTACAAGGGGGAATTCACCTTGCAGGCACTGGAAGCAGACCCCAGCCCAGAGAGACTTACTAAGCCTTTCTTCATTTACCCACTTATTTCAAAGCTGAAGCCAACCTGGTCAATAATAGGAAAAAGGCATTCTATGTGTGTAGGCAGAGCTTCATAATGGTTCAAACATGAAACAACACTGCTGAATTTCCCCGCCACATCGCCCTTCTCCCCTCCAAGTTCTTTCCTTGGAAGACTCAAAGCAGAATCTCTAAGACTACCCTGTGAGGTAGAGCCATTTTCCCTGTAATAACAGTAAAGGTATGTCAGTAATTTTGATCCAGGAAGTATTGTGCCTAGATAACCCTAAGTCACTATGGTATGTTATCGGCTTTTAAGACTATTAAGTTTCCTATCAGGGAATTAGATGTGGAGGGATGGGACTCTCGCTCGGAAGCATCTTGTTCTCCAATTTCGGAAAGATCCCAAAGGATGTTTTTGGGTAATTGCTTATTCACTCTCAGAGCTTTTTGCTTGTTATCAAATAAATAAATGAGCAAAAGTCAGAGAAGAAATTACTGAGACATGGGGAGATGCTAGTTTCTAAGTGGTTAGCACTTAGAAAATGGGTAGTGTGGCTGGCAAGGATTTTGTTTCGTGTACAGTATATAGGAAAATGGGCATAAGTCTTTATATAAACTCAAGGCCAAGGCAGCTGTAAAGTTGGACAGTTCCTCTTTTCAAATATAGCTTAGAAAATATACTGGGTGTTTTCCCCAGTCATTAACACACTCTACACTGCACTTAATAAACAAAACCTGGAAACACAAACCGTGGGGTTGAGCAGAAGGTATGTGTAGCAATTTTACCGCTTGGGAGGAATGTGTGTGAGAGAGTCTGTTTTCTCATTTTCCAAAAAAAATTCACAGGGGTGTTATATTGCCATGGAGTTTTGACTTTATTCATAGAGCGGGGATTTCCCCGCAATACTGAACTAAAGAGGTCTTGGAGAGCATTTTTCTGAGGTAATATCAGAATGTTAGCTACTATATTGAGTAGCCACTCTTTCTGAGAAAGTCATCCGCTAAGGTTGTCCTGCCAACTTTGCAAGTGTACTACATTTGTACAGTCTCCACTGCTTTCTACAGGATGTCATGAGTGCCATGGAATTGTTATGGAGGGAGTTGGAGCAGGACTACCATGAAGAGCATCCTAGCAGGATAGGGGAGGGGATATCAAGACGCCAAATATCTGGTCCCAGCGAGAAGGCCAGTAGTCTAAGGATTGGAGAGCTAGATCCAGGGGGTGGGCCAAATTGACTGGCAGAGGAGGTAACTCCTGGTGTGAAGCTATCCCCTGTCAATGAGGAGCCTCCTCCTTCTGGGAAAGTGACTGAGAGTAAATTGGACTGAGAGTAAAATGGATACTGAGCTAGCATTGACACTGTCTGTGTCTCAGAGGACATGGAGACATCAGCACAGGTGCAGACAAAGCTTGCAGACCAAAGCCACTTGAAGGAATGCCTATTTTTGTTTGTCCAGGTTGACTGGCACTAAATTATATAATACACTATAGTTTTGTGTGAGAGACTGGGGGTTGACATCTTAGATTCACCCCTAGGTATGCACTTAAAAACAATCTCTACCCAGCCTAGTACTTCACCATTATGCAAACATAACCCTGTGTGGAGCTGAGGTTTTTTATGTAGCCACATAACAAGCTCCTTGAAATGAGGACTGCAGCAGTATATCCTATCTTGAAATTCCAAACTGTTATTGCCCACATTAAATCCAATCATGTAACAATCCTAAAACATTATTAGTGCCCAATGATGTGGAGTCAAGTGCTTATAGAAATGGCCTCTTAAGTAGAGTACAAAGAAAACAACACCCTGAGAGAGATTTCTGACAGAGGACAGCGTATTAAAATGCTATGAGATGATATCCCAGCTTAGGTTTAAAGAATTAATGAAGAACAAATGTTCCAACTGACATGTAAGCATGAAATTCTCTCTGTGGGTTGACCTTCATTCTTCTGCAGTTAGCTAATGAGGGTTTTCTTTGTTATCTATCTTGCTGGAGGACCTCTGGGCCTTGTATCATTATTGAATGAGCATAATGTCACCTCAGCTGGCAGAAATGTTTTGTCTTTTGTCAGGGAGCGAAGTTTCCTTATGCCAGCCAGTGAAAAGCATAATACAGCAACAGGCAATTGAGATCAGACATTTCAATTCAGCTAAGTTAGCCCCGTGGAGATGTTTAACCTGCTGCTGTTGTTTAGATCAGAATATTTACGCTTGCTTGTTATATGACTCTTGTAGCTACTTCTGGAGTTTGAAAAGGGCTGTTATAAATTAATGATCAGCCAAAGCAATTTATCTTGAGATCTGCTCACCACATTCCCTTTTAGCAGTTAATTATCATCAGTGGACTGAACTGTATATATTTGGAAAATGAATACTTGCAGAGCAGCTGCTTTTTATCTTATTCATAATGGCAAGTATATTGTATCTATCAGCGATACTTAGAGTTGGGAAAAACACATCTGCTCAGGGAGAAATCTAGAGACCTTGTAAAGTGCATTGTTAAACAGTTTGACATGCGAGGGCACACCCCAACATACTTTGATAGCAGACATGTAAGCTTTGCAGACATGTAAGAGATTTCTATGATTTTGTATTTCGTTTGTTTTCAAAATGGTACAGTGCTTGCCTTCAGCTGTTGTAAAATCTGTTCTGGAAAGATAAATAAAATATTGGGGAAACATATTGGCCCAAAAAACTCTGTTGAATGCTTGCATGTATTAGTACACATATTGCTGGCTTCTCAGTTCTTGATGATCCCTACAATCTCAAGCCCTTTCTCAGGAGGCTGATACAGTCATCCATACCCTCTTGTAGGGAGCAATGTGACACCAGCATGAAGATCCCTCACACATAAGGGTTTCCTCCTTCCCTGAATTGCAAGGGGCAACGTGTCACCTCTTCTTTACCATTTCCAAAGACTTCTCAAGGCTGAATCAGACATGACAGAGGTTAGGCCTCCTACGTGGCTAAAAAGCCTTTATGCTGGAATGCAAAAGACTCCCAATAAAGCAAGAGTTCTGCAGATTTCCCCAAAGCTGTAAAGGTTTCCCCCAGTTGGGATGTCTCTTTGCAGAGAGCACACCTGAAGAAATTTAACAACCAAGTTGATTCTTCCTTACTTTTCACAGTTTAGTTATAAAAAATATATTCTGTCATATGTTAATAAAACAGGATAAGACCAGAGTGGCCAAAAGTAAGTAAAGATGGCTGAAATATAATTCATTCATTCATTCCCCAATCATAGCAATAAAACAAGCAGGCAGAGCGCTTTTGTTGTTGTTTAGTCGTGTCTGACTCTTCGTGACCCCATGGACCAGAGCACGCCTGGCACTCCTGTCTTCCACTGCCTCCCGCAGTTTGGTCAGACTCATGTTTGTAGCTTCGAGAACACTGTCCAACCATCTCGTCCTCTGTCGTCCCCTTCTCCTTGTGCCCTCAATCTTTCCCAACATCAGGGTCTTTTCCAGAGCGCTTAGATTCCTGCATTGCAGGGGGTTGATCTAGAGCTTCATGGTCCCTTCTAATTCTACAATTCTATGTTTCTATCATTGTATTATTAGTCACATATTTTAAAACCCTGCTGTCTCATCCTGTGAAAAGACCTTGGGGTTACTAAGTTTCTGCATCTCACCAGGAACACAAGAATGATAGGAAGGCCTGGCATTGTGTTCCAATATGGACTTCAAGATACGTCTCTCAAAACTTATCCTTGGCAATAGAGCACAGTTCACTGTTCACAAAAATTGCTTCACTTCCGGATTTCGTCTGGATCATTTTGAGAGGCTTAAGTTCTCTGTTAATGACTAAATATGAAGTGCCAAGTGGGCCATCTGTCCCCGATCACCTGAGCTCTGCCATACCCCATCCCTTCACTTTATTTCTCTGTATTTGATTCCCATGTGTATGGTGACTGGAAACTGGTTATCTGAGCTGGCTGCATTGGAGGTGATATGAGCATTTTATCTGTGGTGTCATCTGTGGGGGCATAGTTTGGGGGGCTGCCAGGGTGATGGCTCTGAGTGCTGCTCACACTGCCCTCCCTGAGCTAGCCCTGCACCGCTTTGCGAGGGATCTGGTCAGATTACATGTACAGTGGTACCTTGGGTTACATACACTTCAGGTTACATACGCTTCAGGTTACAGACTCCGCTAACCCAGAAATAGTGCTTCAGGTTAAGAACAGAAATCGTGCTCCGGTGGCGCAGCAGCAGCAGGAGGCCCCATTAGCTAAAGTGGTACTGCAGGTTAAGAACAGTTTCAGGTTAAGTACGGACCTCCGGAACGAATTAAGTACTTAACCCGAGGTACCATTGTAAATGTAAATGAAGACAAGGAGTGTCTGCCCTTTGTGAGCAGGGCAATGTGGTATCACTTTTGTAGCAGCCTCTTGTTAATGATGTTATCTGATGAGTAAGATTCTTTACTTCTGGTTATGATGATACATCTGCTCAGTGTGCATTTATTTCATAGTCCTTTAGCTTTTTAAAAAATATAACAGAACAGCGGATGAAGCATGTGGTTTATAATGCTTCCATTAATTATATGCAGATGCAGTTCAGAAGGGTCAATGGCCTATAATTGGATTCTGTTACTTATCACTACTTAATGGCAAGAAGGCCGGTAGAGATGATGCCGGTATCTGATAAAGTAAACAATGCCTATCTTTATATATTATTATATTTAGGGTAGGGATGGACAGATTTCCATTTTTCCATTAATGTTTTGCTGTTTTCAATTTAAATTCACTTCAGTTTCAATAATGCAGATTGTTTTGAACTCTCCAGGTATAAAGTCACTAAATTATATATGGCAATTCATAGTTATATATATTTGTGCAAACCTTGTACTGTAATTAGCATAGCTCTATACGTGCATATATTTTCACCTTTATATATCCCGACCTCTTGCCAAGTTGGCTTCCACTTGGTTTATCTAACTGACTTCTCCCCTCCTACTTCCCCCTTTTTTGGCATCAACTCCCTTAAATAATTTTCTCCATTTCCCACTTGTTCTTCCTGCCAGCCTGGCTAGCCAGTGTCTCTGTTTTATCTATGGTGTTAACTTGATTGTTGCCAATCTAACTTATGCACTGAAAATATACTTTCTTTGCACAGTCACATACACACATTTATTGGGTAATATACAATTGTGGCGTCCCACTTACACAAGCAGAACTGACCATTCCACACACCTTCCATTCCTCCATGTTTTGATTTCTATAGATCACTACAGTGGTAGCTAGCCATTTGGAGCTTTGGCAAGACCGTTTGCTCCTTCTCGGGTGGGCGGCCTCCTCTGTGAACTGGCCCATCGCAGGCCAGATTGTCTTCCTGCTGCCAAATTGGCCAATGGTGGCAGGAATTAGAGGGTGTTTACCTGGGTGCAGGACCAACTGAACAATTGTGGCACATTGTCCTGTACCCAGTGGAAGGATAAATCTCAGGCCGGGGGGGGGGGGGGGCTTGTCGCACCAGTTCTTCCACCCACCCTCACTCAGATTAGGATTTAGCTCATGGTACAACCTTGCTGTGGACAATGTTACAATGTTGGTTGCCTATTTTTGAGGCTGGGCAGGAATTTTCCCCCTCTGGCAAATTGGTGCCGCCATTTGGGTTTTTGCCTACTTCAAAGCCATTGTCACAACTTTGTAAGGCGGATAAGCATTGGGTAAGCTTAGTCTTGGTTGGAGGGGAGGTTGTAGCCTCCACCTGCCCCTCCACAGTTAAGGGTATCCTGTTAAAAAGATCCAGGAGGAGTGGCTCCTGTTTGATGCCCAGATGGGGGCTAGGGCCATACCACTCCTCCAACAGGACCGCTTGGGGGGATGCCCCGATTTGACGTAGGTCATAGGGCATCCCCACCACCACCACTGGCTTCCTCCTTAGAAACATTCCCAGCGGACGGGCAGGAGTGACATAGGGCATTACCACAATGCCTATGGCCAAAGCTTCACTTCTGTAACCAATAAACTTGTGGCCTTATTTGATCCCAAACCAATATGCTGTGTGTTGTCTAGTTATTTTCATGGGGTCTTGCTACGCTTTCGGATCCGCATGAGTCAGCTGTGTTTTCCCCCACAGAAATTCTGGCCTGGTGACAACAGGTATAGGTATGTCTACATCTATATATTCTAGCCATTTGATCCCTTTCTTTGCAACATCTTAATGCTCTGTCATTTGTCTCCTGACTTAGGTGCAGAGTTCCTTTTTTTTCATGGGGGTGGAGTGTTATTCAATGAATAGTTAGCCTCCAACTTCATCTGCTTTTACCATGGGCATGCTACTAAGAGTACAGATTGATTAGTGCAGTCACACCCCATTGAGCTTTTGGGAGATTTCACATCTATTTGATACAGTTCATCTTGAAGTGCTGGTGTTCCTTATTTAAATAAACTAAAATAGAAGGTTCAAAGATTGCATGAAAGTTTCTCAAAGAGGACTCCAGATACATCCACAATATCCTGGGTATTATTAAATATGTCTGTTTATGAGGCTAACTTTAAAATAAATAAACCTGATAGACTAAATCAGTTAATGTGAGCACAAAGTTCTGTATATCAAAATTAGGCAGAACACAGAAAAATTTACATGATTTTGGAAAATTCCAGGCAACACTAAAACAGATTTTGGACAAAAACCTCTTTCAGCTCTACTTGAAAATGAAACAAGGGAAGTTTTATTCACAACTCTTAAGGTACTAAACACTTTTTCTACCACTATTTTGATGTGCAAAGTTCATGTGCATGTTGTTCCTCCCCTACATAAAGAAGTCTCAAAGTCCTTGACTTACAGTTGCTAATATCGGTACCATTGGTTGTAATCATGACTCAGTTGCAGTACAGAAAAAAGTGACATGTGGTATAAAAGCAATAATTTGATCACTGTCTACCTACAAATAGTAATGTCCGGAAATATCATGTACATTGCAGACATCTTAGTGCGTATTAATTTGCAAGCCCTACAGGGGACAGTCTCTTTATTCATACATAAGAGCAGATGCAGTAGCATATGGCTTATCTGCTCATATCTATGGTAATTCAATGTAGATCAGATTTTAATAAGGTAACATTAGTTTGTGCTTTAAAAAAATATCACAGCCTCTTTTAAAAGCGACAGAGCCTAACTTTCATTCTGGCAAAATAATGAAAGAAAAGGCCACTTCTGCATCTGTTAGCCATTGTTTCCACACAAAATTTATGATCATCTACTGTAGTGACAAGATCCTTACCTGTGTTAAATGTTTTCCACTTCTTGTCTTTATGACAGATGTCATTTTGGTACTCAGTAAATTGCCATATCTATTTTAAACTGCCAGGTTTTATCCAGTTTCTAACGAGTTGCGGGATTATTGTCTTGCTCACATGAACCACTTGGCTTCTCTGTTGGATAAAGTCAGATTTGTCATCTTTTCCCAGCACTCTTATCTGTTGTATTTGTCCAGAATTATCACAGTTGACAACTCCATACTGCACTACACAATACAGTTGATGTTGAAGCAGTATCAGCTTCATATCCTCTTCTAATTAATATCAGCATCTGCTCCTCCCATCTTGGTTCCAAATGGCTCAGATAAAATAAATCATTCTGCATGAGAAAAATAAGTATTATTTCCACATTCATTCTGAAGTTTGGGTCTCATCATGCTCCTGAATAGATCACCAGCAGCACAATTGGACCCTAGCATCCCTTCCCTCCTTGTGAGTTCCCCCTTCCTTCCTTCCTTCCTTCCTTCCTTCCTTCCTTCCTTCCTTCCTTCCCCCAAAATGTACCTGGCAGTGGAAGTGGCAGCAGGAGGGGCAAAACTCATTATGAGGATTGCTGGCACCAGGACCTTCATTATGCTTGGGAATGCTGTCAAAACAGTGTTCCAGGCACCTGGTGCCCTGGGAAATATGCTGCTTCTAGGGAAGAATGGAAAGTTGATGACTGAAACTCCTGTTCTCGGGAGAGGTGGCTGATGAGCCCATCATGAGCTGGAACTGAGCTTCAGAGTGGGTTGGACTCAGCTCATAACAGATTCAGAAATTTTGAATTGGAGGAATTGATTCCCGAACCATTTATTTACTACTAACAATTGTTGGATAAGGGTATGCACCTTGGAAGCTCAGTCAAGTGACTAAGCGCATCACAGAAAACAGCTGTTTAGCAGGGTTGTCTTTACTAGGCCAACACCAATTTACACCACTATACAGAAGTTGCACTGGACATGGATGGCGCTGTGGGTTAAACCACAGAGCCTAGGACTTGCCAATCAGATGGTCGGCGGTTCAAATCCCCGCGACGGGGTGAGCTCCCATTGCTCAGTTCCTGCTCCTGCCCACCTAGCAGTCCGAAAGCACGTCAAAGTGCAAGTAGATAAATAGGTACCGCTCTGGAGGGAAGGTAAACGGTGTTTCCGTGCACTGCTCTGGTTCGTCAGAAGCGGCTTAGTTATGCTGGCCACATGACCTGGAAGCTGTACGCCAGCTCCCTCGGCCAATAAAGTGAGATGAGCGCTGCAACCCCAGAGTCGGTCATGACTGGACCTAATGGTCAGGGGTACCTTTACCTTTACCTTTACCTTTACAGATGTTACAAGTAGTCTTCTCTCTCTGAGACAAGTCCGCCGTCAAGTCCTAAGTTCAGTTTCTTGCAAAGTCCTGCAACTCTTCACAAAGTCTTTTTTTTTTTTTTTTTTTATAAATATTTATTAAGTTTTACATAAACAATAAAGAACAACATAAACAACACATAACACAGAAAAAATACACAAACATAAAACACAAAAACAACAGTAATAAACAATAAAAATAGAGAAAATTAAAAAAAAAATACCCTTTTTATCTTCATAATGACCTTGCATTTACTTGTTTCTGCGACTTCCCCCAACCTCCCTACTCTGTATTCCAAATCAAATGTTCTGTCTGCAAATTCTTTCCCTCTATCATAATTTAAATTTCTCATCATCTTAAATCCATATCCCATAATTATATTTCCTTCAGTCTAGATTTTAGATCTTTTTCTGTTCACCTTTCTTGCTAAAAACCAGTCACCTTCAGTCCGATATCTTCAAATGTTCGTTATCTTGCAGTATTTCTGTAAATAGTCTTTAAATTTCCTCCAATCTTCCCTCACCGTCTCTTCTCCCTGGTCTCTAATCCTGCCGGTCATTTCTGCTGATTCCATGTAGTCGATGACTTTCATCTGCCATTCTTCCAGAGTGGGTAATTCTTCTGTCTTCCAATACTGTGCAATAAGTATTCTTGCTGCTGCTGTAGCATACATAAAGAAAATCCTATCTTTCTTGTGCACCTGTTGGCCAACCATGCCCAGGAGAAAGGCTTCTGGCTTCTTCGAAAATGTGTATTTAAACACTTTTTTCAGCTCATTATAAATCATCTCCCAGAATGCCTTAATCTTAGGGCACGTCCACCAAAGGTGAAAGAATGTGCCTTCAACTTCTTTACATTTCCAACACTTATTATCGGGCAAATGGTAAATTTTCGCAAGCTTGACTGGTGTCATGTACCACCTATATATCATTTTCATTACATTCTCTCTTAGGGCATTAGATGCCGTAAATTTTATACCGGTGGTCCATAACCGTTCCCAGTCAGCAAACATTATATTATGGCCCAAGTCTTGTGCCCATTTAATCATCACTGATTTCACTTCCTCATCCTGTGTATTCCATTTTAGTAGCAAGTTATACATTCTTGACAAAATCTTAGTTTTGGGTTCTAACAATTCTGTCTCCAATTTTGATTTTTCCACCTGGAAGCCAATTTTTCTATCCATTTTAAATGCTTCCATTATTTGATGATAATGGAGCCAATCTCGGACTTTACTTTTTAATTTATCAAAACTCTGTAGTTTCAATTTGTCTCCATCTTGTTCTAAAATCTCCCAATATTTTGGCCAGTTTGCCTCCATATTGAGCTTTTTTAGTGCTTTTGCTTCCATTGGGGACAACCACCTTGGGGTCTTGGTTTCAAGCAAGTCTTTATACCTCATCCAAACTTTAAACAATGCATTCCTAACAATGTGGATTTTAAACATTCTATGCACTTTAACCTTGTCATACCATAGATATGCATGCCAACCAAAAACATTGTTAAATCCTTCTAGATCCAACATGTCAGTGTTTTCAAGAAGTAGCCATTCTTTTAACCAACAAAAGGCTGCCGCCTCATAATAAAGTTTCAGGTCTGGCAGGGCAAAGCCCCCTCTTTCTTTTGCGTCGGTCAATATTTTAAATTTTATCCTTGGCTTTTTGCCCTGCCAGACAAATCTGGATATATCTCTTTGCCACCTCTTGAAACAATCAATCTTATCTATAATTTGCAGTGTCTGAAACAAAAACAACATTCTTGGCAATACATTCATCTTTATCACAGCAATACGACCCATTAAGGAGGGTTTCAAATTAGACCATATATCTAGATCTTTCTTTATCTCCGACCAACTTTTCTCATAATTGTCTTTATATAAATTTCCATTTTTCGCAGTCATAGTAATACCCAAATATTTCACTTTTTTCACTACTGCCAATCCTGTCTCATTCTGAAATCTTTCTTTCTCAATTTCTGTTAGATTCTTTGTCAAAACTTTGGTTTTTGTTTTGTTCAATTTAAACCCTGCCAGTCGACCAAACTCTTGGATCAGTTCTAAGGCTCTTTTCACACTGGATTCTGGCTCCTGTAATGTCAGAACTAGGTCATCTGCAAATGCTCTTAATTTATATTGTTTAGCTCCGACCTGAATCCCTCTGACCAATTGGTCCTTTCTAATCATATTCAGCAACACCTCCAGGACTGATATAAACAGCAAAGGAGAAATTGGGCAACCTTGTCGCGTACCTTTCTCTATTCTGAACTCCTCAGTGATTACACTGTTTACAATTAACTTAGCTTTTTGTTCAGAATAGATTGCACCTATACCATTTTCAAATTCCTGACCTACCCCCATACTTTGGAGATTTTTCTTCATAAAACTCCAAGAAATATTATCGAAGGCCTTCTCCGCATCCACAAATATTAGAACCGCCTTAGTATTTATTTTTTCTTGTAAAAATTCCAGAATGTCTATTATATTCCTTACATTATCTGATAAATGTCTTCCTGGGAGAAAGCCTGCTTGGTCCTTATGAATCTCCTCTATTAAAACCTTCTTGAATCTTCTAGCCAGAATATCTGCAAAAATTTTGTAATCCACATTAAGTAATGATATTGGGCGGTAGTCTTTGAGTTGGTGTTTCTGAGTCTCTACCTTTGGTATAAGTGTAACAAAAGCTTCTTTCCACGTATCTGGTGCCTTCTCCCCCTGAAGTATTTTGTTACAAACTTCTCTCAATGGCTGAATTAGCCAGTCTTTCAGTGCTTTATAATATCTAGCAGTCAGTCCATCGGGTCCTGGAGACTTGCCCAGTTGCATATTCTGAATGGCACTCTCGACCTCTTGGTCTGTTATGCTATAATTCAATTTCAATCTATTCTCTTGAGATATTTTCGGTAGCCCATTCGCTTTCAAGAATTTCTCTATGTCTACTTCCTTCTGGGGTTGTTGAGAATAAAGCTGTTTAAAATATTTTTGAAAAGCGGTCCTTATTTCTGTAGGGTTCTGAATAGTTTTTCCTTCCACTTCTAGATTTGTTATTGTATTCAACTTTTGTCTCTTCTTAATTTGCCAAGCCAATAATTTCCCACACTTGTTTGCAGATTCAAAAGTTCTCTGTCTCATTTGTCTGATCTTCCACTCAATCTCTTGATTTACCATTTGCATATATTCCACTTGATATAATTTAATCTCTCTTAGAGTTTCCTTTGAATTTGGCTTTAATCTCAATCTCTTTTCTCCTTCATTGATCTTTTCCAAGATCTTTTCCCTTCTTTCCTTTTGTAATCTCTTTTTAAGCGTATTTTGTTGTATCAAGAACCCTCTCATAACAGCTTTACTTGCATCCCATACGATTCTTTTCTCCACCGTCGTGTTCAAATTTATCTCGAAATAGTCTTTCAAAGTTTTCTGGGCCTTTTTGTTCACTTCCTCATCCCTGAAGAGAGAGTCGTTCATTCTCCATCTGAAAGAACCAGTTGGTAGTAAGTTCATTCCCATCTTTACTGCATTATGGTCGGAGCAAGTTTTTGGGCAGATTTCCACCTTTTTTATATTTGGTGCCAGTCCTCGGGTGATCCATATTTGGTCGATTCGTGTCCAAGTCATTTTAGCTTCAGAATAGAAGGTTCCCTCTCTTCCTAACGGGTTTTTGGTTCTCCAGATGTCAATCAAGTCCAGGTTATCAGTCAAATCAAAAAAGGTTTTCGGTAGTCTACCATCCTTGGTGACCACCTGTCGTTGCGCCTTGTCCATATTTGTTGAAACAACTCCATTCATATCTCCCATCAAAATCACACTGTATTCCAAATATTCATTCAGTGTCTCATGCAGCTTCTTAAAAAACTCGGATTTTCCCTCGTTTGGTGCATACACTCCTACTATCAGATACTTCTGTCCATGGTACTGTATTTCAATTGCCAAATATCTTCCATGTTCATCCTTAAACATAAATTTTGGTGTAAGGCTCTCTTTGGCATATATTACTACTCCTCTTTTTTTGACTTTGTCAGATGAGATAAATTCTTGACCCAATCTTTTGTTAATTAAAATTTTCCTATGGAGCCTGGTCACATGTGTTTCTTGTAAGCAGATCAAGTCCAATTGTTCTTTCTTTAAAATATGGAATATCGATTTCCTCTTTCGAACTGAGTTGAGGCCATTACAATTCCAGCTTAGAAGTTGCAGAGACATGATGAATTTATTCTGTTATATTCCTCCAGATGCTCCCTCTGTCTTGTCTTTATCTGTCAAGTCCGGCGTTGTCCTCTTCTTTCTGTTTCGTTTCGGCCTTGCTCCTGTCTTGTCTTCCTCTCCCTCCTCTGATGACTCCAAGGAATCTGCTACTTTTAATGTTCCTTTCTGTAGGTCCTCTCCATAAACTTCTAAAAAGGCGTTCTTGTCTTCCACTGATCTTACTTTTGTCTTTCTTCCCTTGATACTGAAGGAGAGTCCTTCCGGAAATTCCCACCTGAAAATGATGTTGTTTTTTCTTAATTGAATAACTAGATCTTTATAATTCGATCTAAGGTCCAGAAGATGCTTTGGAATATCCTTGAAGATCTCGACTTTGGATTGATTAATTATCAATGATTTTTGAAAATGTAGTCCCAAAATCTTGTCTCTTTCTTCTTTGGTTCTAAATGTAACCAAACAGTCTCTAATTTTGATCTTCTTGCTTGTTCTTCCCAGACGAAAAGGCACTCAGGATCTTAAATTCCTCCTTCTCAGGCTCCAAAGTCCAAAATTTCTGAAATTCTTGTGTCAGAAGGTCCCGCAGGCTTCCTTCCTCGATCTCTGGAACGTTTCTAATTCTCAGATTAGTTTGTTTATCTTTTAATTCCAGCATAGAAAATCTTGCTCTATACTCCTCCAATTGCTTGCTCATCGGTGGCAATTTCTCCTCTGTAGCAGCTGCAACCCCCCTTGCCTCCTCAGCAATTTTTCTTGTCTCAACCGACGCCTCAAATAATTCCTTAATTGAGGCTGTATTCTGTTTTATACTGGCAAAGTTCTGTTCTATCTTTTGGAAGGCCTCTGTTACCCCTTTGTTTGTTTCTTCAACTTGACTTTTTACTTCCACAACTTGTTTTTTAGTTTCTGACACTTCTTGTGTCAGTTTGTCTAGGGATCCCTGTACCCTTGCAAATCCTGCAGTAATAAGGTCTTCTGTCCCAGACATTTCTTTTACTTTGGGTATAACAGAGGCACTTCCTGTAGGTTCAGGGAAGGATCCCCTCCTTCCCGTGTGAAAAGATTTACCAGATCTTGTTGTTTTGTCTTGAAATTGCTGTAATTTTCCTTTTCCCTCTGCCATAAGCCACCAGTTTCAAGGTTACTCTGCAGCTGCAACTTATTTACCAGTTCAAGTCTTCAGCCTTGACCACAGTTCCAGTTCTTCTTCTTCAAAACTGATCCACACTGTTTCAGACAAATTCTCCTACTGTTGAACCACCCTGAATGCTGTAACCTGAGCCCCTTAACTACCCAGATTTTCATGCCAGTTCTGCCCGGCAACTCTGATCCGACAGTCACAAGATGCCTGCAGTTGCACTGTGGCAAATTAGTCATCTCTGCTGACTCATGGAGAACCAACTTTTTTTAAAAAACTTAACAATAACCAGGACACTGAATGTGTACAGAAGTATGGTATGCTACAACACACCAGTATTTGCATTCTGATACGCTCAGGTGTAAAGTCCACAAGATGTATGGAGTACAGTTCCTTCCCTTAAATTTATCAGTATAAATGTTGAAGGCTTTAAAGCAATCCACACTTACTTAGGAGTAAATCACATTGATCTTAATGGAAATTAGTCCTGTATAGGAACATAAGGGATTGCACTGTCCAGGGAGCAAGATATTGTGGAGAAATCGTACCTCCTCCAGTTGTAAGTTACCCATCCCTTCTGCTCCCAATGGTTGGCAAAGAAGAAGAATAAAACAACTGGAGGCTTATTGGCAGCAGGATCCCAGCATTCCATTACTCCACTAGTTGTATCCAATGACAGCACTAATGACATATAATCTTTGTTGCCCATTTTAGGATATGGTTGCATAATTTAAAATGTATGTGGTTAATACTTTAGGAAGTGTTTATAAAATAACTGCTGGCATTAGGGGGTCAAGCATCCAGGTTATGGTTTCCAGATCAAGTTTCTCTATGTGAAAGAACCACAAAGAACACATTCTCCTCATTGAGTGGGCAGTGGGCGCCAGACTCAAACCGATTCAATATTCTGGGGTGCAGAGGAGATGCTACTGAAAGCACAGATGTAATAGATTGGCTTTGTAGCATTCTGCTGTTATTGCTTAATAGAAGTGTTTAACTCATTGCTATGTAAAGCACTTTCCAATGTCTTGCCTGTAAAAGAGCATTATACAAAACAAATTTCTATTCTATTGGCTAATCTAGCCCATCATCTCCTGTGCTCTGTAATGATACACATGTTCTGAATAATATTTTCTTAGCAGCACAAGATTCTACCATTAGAATCTCATTGCAAGAGGAGGAAGAGCAATTTCATGGGGGGAAATGTTCAAAATACTAAATATGCATACGGGCAACCGATTACAAAGTGGTGCACCAGAAAGAGGCAGAGAACATTGATGACATTTTGCTATCTAATCCCCTAGGAAGCTAAACCAATATGCCCAAGCTGTTTCATGGTTGCTAAATGCAACAGAATATGAAATAGGCAAGGGGAGGCAAGAGTATTAGAAATCTATAATGAACCAGGTACCTCGAGTGGTCAATAAATTACACTTCCTCCCTTACCCTGAGCTTTATATCTCTGCTTCCTTAAAGAGTGGGACAGGCTAGAAAATTCATAATCTGTCCAAATTGAAGCAACTGTTTGTGTCATCAGCAGCAGAGAGATATCAGGTTGTATATCTTCACTTGACAAGAGGTGGCAATTTAATCTGACAAGTTTCCTGCCAATGAGGACAGCTTTAGGAGTTCAACTGCCGTGGTAAAGATTTGACATGTCATTGAGCGATGTTGTGCAGAAGCTTGACAATAAACTGGAACTTGCTAATGCAGTTTAGGATTGCTGTAAAAATTTATTAGAAACCAGAGACTGTAAAATTACTATACTCCTCAAGAACTGTTTTCTTTGCCTTGCTGAATATTTAACGTACAGCACATGTTTAAAACCTTGTTTTCTCGTGGACTAAAAAGTCTATTATAATGCATGCAAAATTGCAAGAAATTCAATTAAATACCTGAGAGGATAATAGTGCCTTCCCATTCCTGATTTGCGGCCACAAGAATAGGATCAAACCCCCTTGTATTAGGAGGACACAATGCTATATTGACAGGATGGGAGGAAGAGAAAAGAAAAACCATGGCAATAATAATAATAATAATAATAATAATAATACCCCGCCTATCTGGCTAGGTAGCCCCAGCCACTCGGAGTGGCTTCCAACACATATAAAAACATAATAAAGCTTCAAACATTAAAAACAGGGCTGCCTTCAGATTTTCAATACTATTGTAATGGTGGGAAGTTATGACTTGTGCAACTGTTATGTCAAAGGCAACTTTCCTGCTCCTTTTATCACCACAATGGAGGGCGGGATGCTGCTCACTAACTCAGAGACCAATCACAGAATGACACCAGATCCCTCAGAGAGCACAGTGGTTGTTGGTAGTGATTGAAGCAACAGTTCTTTCCATCACAGCCCTGAGAAAAGGGTGCTGCTGGTTTTATATGGGTTACCAGGGACTGATCTGAGAAAGCCCTGAAGATGTGGCTATGGGTGGTTTCTGACCTAAAAGCACAACAGACTTCCCCTAAACGTTTTGGGTACATTGTATATAAGTGTAGATGTGGAGAGCGTAAAGTGTCATCATTGTGGCATTTTCTCAATGCTACATGTTGATTGATCTTTCTATATTAACTTTTATTTCTACAGCTGTTGCTATGGTTTGGTTTTTGTCAGTGTGCAGGATTGTAATTCTGTAATGTTGTTGGTTCTGCTGTAGATAGGCCAAACATGATGGACCCACAGTAATTCCCTGTGTAAGGAGGGGGAAGATGCTGTCAATTATGAGGATGATATAATTAATTATTACAATTTATTACCGTCCCTTCACCCCAAGGTTCCAGGAGCTCTCAGCGGTACAGGCATTTGTGCGAATTACTGGACTTCCTCTGTCTCTGTATAAAAGTGTGATTGGTAGGTGGGACCAATGGTTGAATCAATTTCATGCTCCTGTTGAGTCTCAGATCTCAGCTCCTGATCTTGCAGTCATTACCTCTGGTCTTGTCCCTCAGCCTTGAAGTTCCTCTCCTAACCGGGTTTGGTTTTTTCTGCATCACTGGCACCTAAGGGCATCTGAACTAGTTCCTGCTTTTCTCCTATTGCTTGTACTGACTGTCTACGTACTAGAATAAAGCTGGACTTCTTTACTCCCAAGAAAGGGCCCCTATCATTGATATGGGGTGGGATCCAGTACACTGATTAAGATACTGCAAGTAGTCTATCACCAACATCCCACATTTTCCCAGCATTGTAGTGCAAATAACGTTCATCCACTTGTAAGTCAGTTTGGAAATGTTGCAATCTTTTCATTTTGAACAATTAAAGCTGCAATCCTATGCACATTTGCTTAAGGATAAGGATAAGCATATTAGGCAGTGTGGACTGTGCAAATTGGGAGTTGGGTAGGGATTGGGGGGGTCCTCAATTGGTCTTCTGGTTCACATTGTTATTATTAATTAATTTTCTATACCGTCTTTCATCCAAAGGTCACGGCGTAGTTTACAATACAAAAACACAAAAATACATACCATAATAACACAGAGAGAGAGACACTGAGTAAGAGAGAGAGTTTAAAAGGCCATCGATTTTTAAATTATGCAAAGGCTAATAAATCTACTCCATACTGTCCCTTATGTGATTGGTTTAAAGTGGATTTGGGCCTCATTGTTTGGCTGTTTCATTTTATTCCAATTGGTTTTTGGCGTGAGCAAGTAACTGGATTAAAATGAATACCAATGGCCTGCACCCTGAGGCATTCCTGGATGAAGGGCAGTTCCCTAAGCACATTCCATTCACAGCCATTTGGGAGGCTTTTTGGTTTGCTTTTCTTGGGACCCCTATACATGGACCCCTGTACAGGGCAGTAGAAAACATTGCATCTCATTACAGACATATGGTGATGGGTCTCCACTGAAGTGCTTTTCCCCAGAATGGTGGGCATGAGGTTTCCGCTTCTCCAGTTACACAGGTTTCACATGCCCACACTAAATGGTTTGGTACAGTTTGCCACAGATCCCCACATTATCTTTGAACACATGTAACATTTGAGGTCTCTTGAGTCCTCATTTTTGATGTGCAGGCAATATCACCATGCAGGCAATGTACACCAGTTCAGGACAATCAGAAGTTACATGTCATAGTACTTAGCTCTATGTATACGCCAAAGCCCTACTCTACAGAGGTCTTCATTTCTTATAAGTTTAGTAAAGTTTGGGCCAATAGAATACTATGATTCTAGCAAGCTTCCAAATCTTGCATAGAAACATAACCCCCACTGAGTTCTTTATCAGTAATTTGCCATTCTTGAGATGGCACTCTGTGTCAGTTGTGGACAAAATGAACAGCGCTGCCCTGTTCCCAGGGGCTTCTAAAAAGCAAAGAGCACTGAACAGCAGAGCATGAAATCAACATTTAAATGTTTTCAATACATATTATTCATTTCTATCCGAGAAAGAAACACCTTTTGATTTCCCCCCTCTTCAATCATTAAAGAAAGATGTGCATAAGCTGAATGACTATATTAGAAGGCAAAGGAAAGGGACTGATTTACATAGCATTTGGGAAGCTTTTGATTTGTCTGAAATTATATGATAAACAATAGACCGTGTCTCCAACACAGCAGCGCTTAGTAATGTCAGACTTGAAAGAAACAGCCATGGCACTTTCAAGAAATACAGAACTGCACGGTCTTTTGTTTGCTGTATTTTCTATTGATCCTTTGCATAATTCTCAAAAGCCAGCTCAACTTGTTTTCCCCCGCTCTAAAAATGAAAATAATTCTGAATATCAATAATGGATACACTTCACATCACTGTAGCTGATAGTTTATTGATTCCTAATGAAATTTTAATTCTTTGCAGATTGAGTAAATTATAGAGCTGTTACAAAGATTCCACTGTATTTCATCTAATTTTTCGTTAATGAGTTACAAATTATTGAGCTTGGTGCGCCATCCTCCAAACACCACACTGGAATGAACAAGTTGTATGGAAGCATAAGAGTCTGCTATTGGTACAGCCCTCTCAGAATGAGGGTGTTAGCTGCTTTGTCAGCAGAGGTTAGTTCAAATTAGAGATCCAGAAATGAGCAAACATCAAAATGAATAATTTCTTTTAGACAAATTAATATCTGTGCTTTGCCTGTTATACCACAAAGCCATGAGATCTTAGTTAGCCATGTAAATTTGAGAACTTAAGTGTAAAATTAATTCTTTATCTCTCTATTAATAGAAAAATATCTACCTAGAGATCTGTGAATGTATTATTGCCAAAATAAAAGACACTAATGACTGCATAGTTTTGTTCAGTGAAATTCTAGAGAATTGTGAAGTACAACACAGTTATTGGTAGTCTTTCCTATGCCACAATGAAGTGCCAAAGCAAATTTACAATAGTGGCTCCAAAAGCCACTGTGGAGAAAAATTGTAACTTAATCCTGTTAATGAACTCCTGCTGCCACCATGTACCTTAAAAAAAAAAAAAAAAAAGGAAATCTTGCATCTCTCCTCATCCCAAGCCAGCACTCACAGAACAGCATTAGTTTCAGTTCTGAACTTACTGTAAGTCTTTTCTCAGGTCCAGCCCTCACTCCCCATCTCATTGGCCTAATGCAAACTTTCTCAACCTGTGGGTCCCCAGATGTTGTTGGATCATAGCTCCAATCATCCCTGATCCAGTCCTGCTAGCTAGAGATGATGGGAGCTGTAGTCCAACAACATCTGGGGACCCAAGGCTGAGAAAGGCTGGTCTAATGAACATTCAGTCAGAATGAGGGCTTTCCCCCTGAAGTTAATTTTTCACATGAGCCAGTATAACTTGAGGTTTCCACAAGGAGTGCGGGGGGAGCACACCACCCACAGCAGCACGATCCTGGCAGGGTGCCATTCCGGCTGCTCCCCCGCCTGCACTGGGTGCCATGCCCCCACGGGCAGCACGCCACGCTCACAAGACGTGCGCCAGCCCCACCCCGCCTGCTCTCCACCCCCCGGTGCTGGAGCATGAAGCTCCCCCACTGGGTTTTCAGTTACTTCCTTGCTGAAGACTTGTTAAGTCTACCAGCTTTGGTAGCCTGCTGAACGTCTCCTCAGCCTTGGGGCCATTCTGCACTTACCACTTACAGTGGAATATTTGCTCCCCCACCCATTTTCTTTTTGCTATGGTTGCTATTCACCTGGAATTTCCCGTAGATAGCTGGAATACTGCAGCTGGACGCAGTGGCCAGGTGTAAATCTGTCCACAACTTTGCCAAAAGAAGTTCAACAACTTTTGTGTCTGGATTTTCACTTTTTGAAATATGGCAACCCTATTTTTGTATGTTGTCACATGACATTGGCATCATTCAGCTAGTATTCTGGAAGAATGTTTCTTTTTTCACTGGGGGCGGGTGTTGAATGCAACTTTTGTGAATTCAACTATTGCGATGGATTCTCAATATTTGATTTGTGTGGCATGTATACAAGCATGATCCCAGTTTCTATGGGGAGCGGCTTGGGGTTGGTAGGTGTGGTTTGGGAGGTGTTTGTTTCCTGCCGCTTGCCTCTGAACAGTGTGAGCTGTCGGTTTGTGAGCTCAGTTAAACGAGGAACATGGAAGATAGAGATGGTGGTAACTAATTGAAGTATTTCCCATAATAGCACTCATTAATGGAAGATAAAATTGCATCACATTAACCAGTTCGCCATAAGCTCAGGCAGACACATAGTTCCTCTTCCAATCTCCATTGCCTCCACAAAATCAGTACTGAGGAATACTAGGCATTCAATAACACTTTTTAAAAGCCATGAAAGCACTTTTATATTTGCTGTTAGCAGCCCTGAACCCGGTTTTTAAACTGGGAAGGGTGGGGTATAAATAAAATTTATTATTATTACCCCGGTGTGCATGCTCATAACTGCAATATTTACTGGCTGGAGGAACACAAGGGTTTGTTAAGTGTGTAGCTACAGCCATGGAACTATTTTCAATTCAGGTACAATCCACCATTAGTGTGGAAAGGAAAACCCCACACTCACTTTCTAATAGCAGCAACGTGTGAGCAAAGGTGCAGACAATATGCTACAAAATCAGATCAAACAGAAACTATTCCACTGCAAATGCAAGGTGTGGAAAGGCCCTTAATCTCACCAGTTTTATCTCATTTTTCTTAGCCTTCTGTCTGCCTCTCTCTGGTTGATTCCAGCGCCAACTGACCCCTGACAGGGCTTCACATGGCCTTTTATTCTCTGATGGCCTCAGCCTCTGGCCAACGACATGTGGTCATCTTGCAGGACCTCCTGCTACATAGGAGTTTTAAGAGTGACCCTCAGAACCCCAATCAGATCATTTTCTTCTAATACTCCTGATCAGTATACCCGGGACATTCCCCTTCAATAGTGTTAACCGCCAAAGATGCTGTGTTCCTTAGCAACAGTCACCAAGGCTCCTGTAAGCAGTCATGTTCATAGAGTTCAGAGGCCTAATCAGATACAGTTTTTCTTCGTGATTTATTTCAAGCTATGGTATTTAAGCATAGTACAAAACATTCATAACGCTAAACAATTACCCTTGTACATAGAATAAATGAATACTCTGCCCACCTCCTCACAGCCACCAGTGGTCCTACCTGGGCATCTCATGAAAATATTTGGTGGTTTAGAATCCAATACTGATGTTACATTTACACTATCAATTTGTTTCATTCTGTCCTTACTCTGGAGTACACAGGGTGAGATACGTACTTTGCTTCCTCACGCAGCACTTCTTGTTTCACCTCAAGCAGTGAAACAGGACGTGCTGCCCCTAGCTTCAGCTGCACATCCTTCTGCTAGGGATCTGTGCTAACTATCGGTCTGTGGATTCACTACCTCAGTTAGTGCAAAATTCACCTGTATTCTCTGAATGCCTTCCTATGGTAAATACATTTTTCTGTTAATGAACATGAAGAGGATGTTTAACATTTACAACAAAGAACATTGGCATATTTCCTCACATAAAATATACAGAGAAAGAAAAAGTTGGTGCAATGTGTTCCTGGTGATTTATTTCATCTTTGTTTCTGTCTTGCTTTGGGTATAGGTAATAATCTTCCACAGGCAACAATTGTAAGCAGCCATCCTGTTGGCTAGAAATGAAAGCTAGCAAACATAGTTATAGATAACCCCAAGGCTAAAGCCTGAGGTCTAGGGTCTCTAATTAGCAGCCCTCTTGCTGTGTAGAAGGGAGGGTAGGAAAAAAGTGATTGCTGTCCTTTGATAAACAAATAGGAATTTCTTGCATATAGTTGGCCCAGGCAACCTGAGCAACTCCCCAGTAGTAGTATTTAGGGCTGGTATCAAAACTCGGAAGGTGAACATGCAACCAGCATGTAATAAGTTGCTACCTAATTAACTTTACACATGAAATTCACCACATAGATGTGTTGCTAAGCTGTGCTAGCTGTAAATGCTAAAAATGGCCAAAGTGTTTTGCCAGGACTGATCTGATGAATTTGGGCACATGAGGCAGAAATCCAAACTGCGATTTCCACAGGTTAAAAATAATGATAAATGAAATAGCTGACTATATCCATCACTCTTTAATGAGACTTCGGATTTGCTGCCTGAGGATAATTCTGGTAGAGTGATCTGTGTTTTCAGGACTAGTGCAAAGAATGTTTAAATTTGAGACTGGAAATACTTCATTCATTCATTCATTCATTCAGGACAATATCCAACAAAGTAGTTCATTTAGTACATGCATAGGCAAACTCCGGCCCTCCAGATGTTTGGGACTACAATTCCCATCATCCCTGACCACTGGTCCTGTTAGCTAGGGATGATGGGAATTGTAGTCCCAAACATCTGGAGGGCCGGAGTTTGCCTATGCCTGATTTAGTACAAGAATCTCTGGCTGCCCCATAGAATTTCCCTTCTCTCTTCTCTTCACCCCCTCCAAACCCCCCCCCCCCCACAAATTTGTTCTCGGTTTCCCCCAACCCTCTGGAGCAGTTTGGGGGAGGTATGCAGGGTGAAGGGAAATTCCATTGCCCAGCCAGAAGTCCTTGCACTAACAAATCTGCTTGATTAGATGCCAACCTGACTACCATCCTTCTTCCAAGGAGCACAGCATGGTGTGCAAGCCTAAAACGTAGTTCAGGCTAAGAACAAGAATGACTGGTTCAAGGTCATCAGCATCACAGCTGAGTAGTATTTTGAAAATGGATCTCTCTAGTCTTAGGACTCAGCTGCATAGCCGCAAATACAATGTTTTGAATGTGTTGTAAAGTGCAATATACATTTGTGACACTAGATGGTGACTCTAAGCCAGGCATAGGCAACCTCCAGATGTTTTGGACTACAATTCCCATCATTCCTGAACACTGGTCCTGTTAGCTAGGGATCATGGGAGTTGTAGGCCAAAACATCTGGAGGGCCAAAGGTTGCCTATGCCTGCTCTAAGCTATAGCAAATTCAATGCATTTTTCAAAATGATTTTTTTTTTTTTTAAAAAAAAAGCATTTTCACAATGTTTTAACGTGTGTAGATTGCACCTTAGTCTGCAACTCTAACCATATGGATCAGCCCAATGGAGTTTCTATACCGTAGTTGGCCATTCCTGGATGTGGCCATTGTTCACATGGAAACTCCTCATGCAGTCCAGAGAATTCATGTAGTCAGTCACTCAGCATATCAGTGACATAACCACAGTGTGGTGATAAGAGTTTCTGTATATGGGATCCTAGTTGCTAATAAAGTGCAAGAACCATTCCCATGTCTTATTTGGTGTAGCTGAGAGAAGACATGTGGAGATCAGCACATGTGGAGATCAGCAAATGCTTCACATTGTGGTGAAGCATTTGCAGTGCTGAGTGAATACATCACCCAGTCGAAGCTTTCAGCTTTATCAATCCAAATTTACTACTCTATAGGAAGCTCCCCAAATTTAGATTTCTATATAAAAAACCTAACTGAGTTCCGTGGTGGTGCAAGCAGCCACTCTGCCATTGCACATTATGGGGCTAAACACTGGTAGTAATTAATGTTGTTATTTTTAACAGAGAACTGAATCAACAGCTTGATTCAGAGTGACAATTGATTGTGATATGACACAAAGTTGGTATCAGGCACTGTTATGACCCAGCCAGGAGCCCAACAGACAGGTCTTCATCACTTGGGCAAGCCTTGGACATGTCTGGTGGGAATTCTCATCATGACAAATAGTTTTTATTGAATTAGATTTCTAGTCCCATGCCTACATCTCTGCCCTATATGCTGATCCTGCATACCGTATTTTTCGTCCCATAGGACACACCTAGTTTTTTGGGAGGGAAATAAAGGGGGGGGGGAACCAGGTCGGGGAAACCAAACCAGGTCGGGGAACAGCAGTATGGCGGCGCTCCGCCTCCCCGCTGCCCCCCGAGCTTGTGGGGCTGGCCGATGTCTGCCCGAAGTGCGGGGCGCTCTGCTTCAGCACGCCCCGTGTTCCATGCAGCAGGCTGCTATCCGCAGCCTAGGGAGCCCTGCAGGAACTCCCGCAGGGCTCCCCAGGCTGTGGATGTCTGCCCGGCGCGCGGGGCGCTCTGCTTCAGGGTGCTTGTGCGCCGGGCGGCAGGCTGCTATCTGCAGCGTGGGGAGCCCCGCAGGAACTCCTGCGGGCTCCCCAGGCTTGCTGATAGCTTCCTGAAGCCTGGAGAGTGAGAGGGGTTGGTGCGCACCGACCCTTCTCGCTCTCCAAGCTTCAGCGAAAGCCTGTATTCACCCCATAGGACGCACACAGATTTCCCCTTCATTTTTGGAGGGGGAAAAGTGCGTCCTATAGGGTGAAAAATACGGTATGTTCTACTAGGTTTGAACAGAGGTAACACCTGTTTGTGATTTACAGTGGTATCTCGGGTTAAGAACTTAATTCGTTCTGGAGGTCCGTTCTTAAACTGAAACTGTTCTTAACCTGAGGTACCACTTTAGCTAATGGGGCCTCCCGCTGTCACCGTGCTGCCGCTGTGTGATTTCTGTTCTCATCCTGAAGCAAAGTTATAGTAGAAATAGTACCTGAGGTACTATTTCTGGGTTAGCAAAGGAGTCTGTAACCTGAAGCGTCTGTAACCCGAGGTACCACTGTACAAGGATTATTCCATGAAGTGTCTCAAATGTGAGCACAATTGTAACTTTCAAATAATTACATGTAGGGAGGAATTCAATGCCACACGAAGGTGATCGTTCTGTGAGGGCAAGCATTTTGGCTTGCTAGACGGAACAATCCCCTCTACTCCCCCTTCATGTCAGGGACTTCTTGTCAGCTCCCCTATAATACTTTGTGCTGTTCTAGGGGTTTTCTTGACACACACACCCCAAGTCAATTTTGTGGTACACAGAGCAAGAAGGAAGAAATCCCCTGTGTGCAAGTGGAGGTTCTTTTGTTGATGGCAGGGTGCCATCGCGGTTGCCCGCTGCCCACACTGGGCGCCACGCCCCCACAGGTGGTACCCCCACCCCCAGGACATGCACAAGCCCCGCCTCTGCCTGTTCTTCGCCCCCCCCGGTGCCAGAGCATGAAGCTCCGCCACTGCTTCTCAACATTTACTAAACATTTAAGTTGATCCCAATATACAGAAAGATGGAAAGAGTGTTAAATGAATTCATAACCAATGCAACTCAAGCACTGCTACTTTAATAAAAAAAAAAATCTGAATAAGCATAAATAGTGTACAGGACTAGCTGTAGTGAGAGATGTCTGCCTCAGGCAGCTTATTTTGCATATCATGAAAGGACAACTGGTTGTTTATTGTGTCATTTATTATTATTGTTGTGCTTTTACTTATGGTATTTTATTTATTTATTTAGCCAGCCTTAGGTTCCAGAATAACATGGCCACCCCTGAGTATTATGCAGGTTGCCTTAAGAGGCGAAACACAATTTGTTGTTCTGCCTCAGGTAGCAAAATGTCTTGAAGGCAGCCTTGTATAGGGAAGTTTTTAATGTGTGATGTCTTACTGTAGTTTTATAACTACACTAGAGTGGCTGGGGCAACCCAGTCAGAATGCCAGCATATAAAATATTATTATAATAATAATCTGAAAAATACAAAATACCCATTCATTCAGCTTGAAACTACACGGTCATGAAGAAACAGACGCAAGCCACCCAATGAAGTTGGTGGACGGGGGATGAGAAAAGAGGAGGCATGGAGTTAGGATTCATTCTGAACTTTAAAAACCTGCCCAGGAGAAATTAAGGCTTAAAAATTTATATTATTCTATTAGATAAAGTGGCTAAAATGGTGCTTGTGACAGAAACACTCCTGCATAAACCCTGTGCCAGGCAGCCAATATTCATTAGCAGCATCTGTGGAGTGCCATGTTTGAAAGGCAAACAGAAGATGGCTCTGCCAGTGCTTGCTTCTAGCTTCCTGCCGATCAAACTGTTGCACCTTTATTGTTAATCAGGAGGCTGAAACAGCAGAGCAGCTTTTCATTTCGTAATTTTTTGCTTTTAGTGGCCAAATGATTTGCTTTGGCTTTCAAACAAAATGCCCATCCATATTTTCCTGCTTAAGCTTTGGTTGCTCTTCTAGATAACATTTCATTCTTCTCTTTTTGTGCAACTACATGGCAGACAAAATGTGATGGTGTCGAGACACGAGCTGGACTGCCATCCAAAGGGCTTTCTGCTCTTTTCAGATCATTACAGAGCACCTTGGCAAACATTTTTTTTGTAAATATCTAGGTAGCAGACGTAGTCTGGCATTCATGACACCTCTGCTTTTTCATTTTGTGAATTCAGCATGTGTCTGCCCATTTGATGAGCAGAATACACTCTTGTTTGAAATTGCTGCATTGACATTGATGCCCTTCTTTTTCCCCTCTGTGGGTCAATTAATAGATTGCAATTTCTTATACAGAAGTCCATCTCCGTCAATGAAAAAGTGTGTGCATTGCAGCATCGCTGATTCAGAGGGATTTTTTTCTCCTTCCTTCCATGAATATACCTCCTCAGTGCCAATATGTGCAGCAGTTATCTTTGTAGACATGACACTTGCACTGCACTTCAAATATTGCAGTGTACATAGTTTCTCCTTTGTGGAAATTGATCTCTCTGTAGGAATTGTAATTTACAAAGCAGGCGTGTCTCATCCTATTCCTACACCCATTTATTCCTTCCAGGTTCTCCCTCAGCTTATGTACTTCAACCTTGTTATATCCTGCGACTCATTTTTGTGCTGATCCCTCACCAAAGACTTCACTGTGGGAACAGAGATCGCCTAACCTGAAGTGCATTCTAGTAGGACTTGCCTGTTTCAAATTCCCATTCCCCACGTCATTACTAGGCATGAGAGTTGCAGTTAGCGCATTAAAATCATGGCCATATTCAGTTCATGTTTAAAAGTACAGAAAGAGATTGAGAAGAGCAGCAAAAGGACTTCTGCAAGCTGAGTGAATGGGTAGCAAATGGCAAATGCAATTCAATGTAAACAAGTGCAAAGAGATGCATGTGCTTAATTTCAGGTATACATTCATGAGGTCTGAAATGGTGGTGATTTGACCAGGGAAGAGACCTTGGAGTTGTAGTGGATAGTTCAACAAGGGTGTCAGGCCAGAGTGCTGCAGCTATGAAAAAGAAATATTCCATGCTAGGGATCATTGGGAAAGGAATTGGAAACGAAACCACCAGTATCTTACTGCCATTATACAAATCTATGGTGCAACCATTGGGACGCAAGTGGCGCTGTGGTCTAAACCACTGAGCCTCTTGGACTTACCGATCAAAAGGTCAGCAGTTGGAATCCCCATGACGAAGTGATCTCCCATTGCTCTGTCCCACCTTCTGCTATCCTAGCAATTTGAAAGCACACCAGTGCAAGTAGATAAATAGGTACAGCTGGGACGGGACGGTAATTCCATGCTCTCTGGTTTCCGTCATGGTGTTCCGTTGCGCCAGAAGTGGTTTAGTAATGCTGGTCACATGACCCAGAAAGCTGTCTGTGGACAAATGCTGGCTCCCTCGGTCTGAAAGCAAGATGAGCCCCGCAACCCTACAGTCGCCTTTGACTGGACTTAACCGTCCAGGGCTCCTTTACCTTTTTACCTATGGTGTAACCACTTTTGGAATATTATGTACAGTTCCAGTCAGCTCACATCAGAAAGGATATTGTAGGGTTTGAAAAGGTTCAGAAAGGGGCAACCAGAATGATCAGGAAGAGGAGGAAGAAAAGTTGCAGCATTTGGGAATTTTTAGTTTGTAGAAGAGGAGAGTAAGAGGTTGTCCTGATAGAAGTCTATAAAATTATGCATAACATGGGGAAAGCAGGTAGGGAAAGTTTCTTTTCTCCCTCTCTCGTGATACCAGAACTCACAAACATCTAATGAAGCTGAACGTTGGAAGATTCAGGATGGATAAACGAAAGAACTTATTCATGCAAGACATAGTTAAACTCTGGAACACACTCCCATAGGAGGCAGTGATGGCCACCATGTTGGATGGCTTTAAAAGAACATTCAACAAATTCATGGAGGATAAAGTTATCAGCAGCAAGTGGCCATGATGGCTCTTCTCTGCTTCCAGGGACCTGGGAGGAAGCCCACAGGAAAAGCATGCATGCAGTAGCCTTCATGCAGCAGTACAAAAACTGGCACCAAGCTGGGAGCTTTGAGAGAGAAAGAGCTGTGAATGGCAGCAGCATTGATGCCAGCAAAAGCATCAGGTCTGGCCCATTTTGCTGCCTGGGCTGGAGCTGCAAATTGTACGTAGGAGCAAAGGCCAGCTAAGCTATTTTGGCAACTGAGGCAGAGATTCCATAAAGGCAATAGAAATAAATTATATAACCAATATTTCCTTGCCCTTTCATGATATGCCTCACTTTGCCTGGTGGTAGGATTAGGCCTGAGGACCATTCTTGAAAAAGCACACACTTTGTTCAGGGGTCTGAAAGCAATTATACCATTAGGGAAAATGGAGAACAGGATGTTTGCTGAAAGGGAGTTTCCAAGGACATAAAAGGTCTGGAAATATCAAGGACACTTTCTAAAACTAATGAAGGCTCTTGGTGTTGCCAACGTGATGAATGCTAGGTGTTGTGCTCAGGCACTATCTGGAAATGTGGATGGGCACAGGAGTATGACTCAGTATGGGTATGACTTACCCATAAGGTCCTGGTGTGGATCTCTGCCCACTCAGGCTCCAACCTGCCCTGGGCTGAGGGGCGAATGTATGAAGTGGGCTTTTACAAGGCTAGTGTGCTCAGCCACATGCTTCTTACAGATGAAGAGGTTTCCTTTTTGAAGAGTAAAGCATGAACAGTATTAGGGTATTGTATTATGACGTGGAGGACAATGGACTTTGCATAACCAAGCCATAACCCAGGGCATGCATCATCCATCCAATTCATATACAGTGGTACCTTGGTTCTCAAACTTAATCCATTCTGGAGGTCCATTCGACTCCCAAAACTGTTTGAAAACCAAGGCATGGCTTCTGATTGGCTGCAGGAGCTTCCTGCACTCAAGCAGAAGCCGCATTGGACATTCGGCTTCCAAAAAACATTCAAAAACAGAAACACTTACTTTCAGGTTTTTGGCAGTTGGAAGTCAATTTGTTCATCAAATAAGCCATTTGAGAACCAAGGTACCACTGTACAGCCTTTCTTCCTGAAGGAGCCCACAGTGACACCTAATGGGGTCTAGGGCACACACTTTTCCATTTCAGTGCAGGGTGGAGGAAATTCAGTCAATTCAGAATCATTGTCCTTGGCGCTTTCCAGCTTAGCAGACACTGATAGTCAAGATCAGGCATAGGCAAACTCTGGCCCTCCGGATGTTTGGGACTACAATTCCCATCACCCCTTACCACTGGTCCTGTTAGCTAGGGGTGATGGGAATTGTAGTCTCAAACATCTGAAGGGCCGGAGTTTGTCCATGCCTGGTCAAGATGAAAGCTAGGAGGAAAAAATGAAGGCAATTTACAACAATATTCAATATCACAATTGTATGACTCCTGGCTTAAACCATTAGGAATTCTAAGCAAATGCTCATAATCTCAATTTCATGAGTCCTTTTCTTCACATATTAGAAGACCAAACATTTCTGAACCATTCCATTTTCCAATTTGTTGCCAAATATATAAAAGCACTCTACATGTGATTTTAATTGTGTGAGACAGCCATGATATTTACCTTTTCTCAAAATTATTCCTTTAATCATATATAACTTATTTTACAAGCTGATTGGAAAAGAATGGAAACAACATTTTCCCCTGGACTGTTTTAACAGACTTGAGAGACTATTGACAACTACATGGTAATGAGATATTGGTACATGATCGAAATGAAAAGTACAATCAGTTTTAATGAAATTGAAGTTCTATTGATTTCAGGGAAAGCGTTGTTAAACATGTGTTTAGCTATCTGCAATAAGTCGAAGTTAAAAAGGGAAAACTAGCTCATTTTTGCCCTTCTTTTTAGTAAGAAATCGTCTGTGTTGGATATTCTTTTTAGACTCTGATCAATATAATTTGGTTCTGAATATTAAAGACCCTGGGTATGTAGCAGTACTTGCCTATACACACCAGCACTTGTTTTAAGTATGTTATATTGGTTTTTCCATATCTCACAAAAGGTTAAAATACAAAGAAAAGTCCCTAGCAGTTACAATGGAGGGAAATTTATATCATCTCAGTTACATCCACACTCACAGAAAGTTCATATCCTTTCCCTTATATGTGGCACACTATTTTATGAAATAGCAACAAACTTTATGGTGTTTTCCACCACTCATTTTAGTGTTGTCATAAAAGTTGGTTTCCCACTATACCTGTAAAAGTCGTAATTTGCCACAGGCTGAGTGGTGTTATTTGTACCATTATTTTAGGTTTACCATGATTTCTTATGAGCCATTGGGCAGATTTACTCCCATAAGTAATTCCCTGCGGATCAGAGGGGAACAGGCCTGACTTACGTGTGGGGAGCTTGCTAGAAGGACAAAACTTGTTTTTCCCCCACCAGATCCTATTTCAACCTAATTGCACATTTCAAGGGTAACAAAAATTTAAAAAGAATGCAGCCAGCCACACTGAAGCAACACATTCTGCCATCCTAAACAATCTCAGTAAACAGACAAAATCCTGTCTCAAAGACATGAGGCGTTACCACAATTAGCAGTCAGGCTTTCATCCTAAATGTGTCTTTGTTTCTGAAAGATCTGTAGTTATTTATTAAAAGAAATATACATGAGGGATGCTCTTTGAGGCTGCTGATAAATGCAAATCCAAACTCGTTCAGACTTCGTGTCTTTACCTTGACAATCATTTGAGAATAAATCATTTCATCTGATAAAACAACTCCCAGAAACATTAATTGAGCCTTTCTGCTAGACCTGGCAGACTCAGAATTAATTTTGAGCATTAGCACATTTAAATATCAAATATGTACATGTTTTATTTACAGATTAACTTAGAATCTATTGTCCATGTGCCATGATCGGTTGGCATCTGTCTTAGTTGAGCTTAGGAGAATGTAATCTTTGCTTGGGTGTTTATTTTACTTATAACTCATGAAGCAATTTCCTGTGGCAGAAGAAGCATGATTTGAGGGCCATCAACAATAACACTACCCAAGACTTGTTTTAAGACTCTCCATTGGACCTTGGCCATGTGAGATCTATAAAGAGCTTTAGCCTTTCGCTTTTATGAAGGTTAACATCACTTGCTCCTGATAGATTGCAACAGCATTAATGGAAATCCACTGGAGAATAAATATTCATCCTAGTTCAAAAACCTTATTAGCATATTTTGAGGTTTGAATGAAATTTGGGGAATTCAATTAAGGTTTCTATGGCAGCATCATATGATGGTTATTTATACCATGATATGACCAATGTGAGGCTGCCAGGAATGCTAAGGTGCTCTTCATTTTTGCTGACATTACCAATGAAAATGAAATAAATAGTATTAAAGTTTGGTGCTTTCCTACCTGGATTGAGCTCATTGTGTTTTAGGCAGTGTTATCTCAATTTCCTGCGCAAGTAATGGCCCATCTAAGTGGCAGGATATAGACAAGGAAACCAAACAGACAGACAACAAACAAACCAGTTCATTAATGGCATTTGTTGACTTTAGATGAGTATGTGAAAGTACTGTGGCAATGGATACCATCTGGTGACTGTACCCTCAGGGTCTTCTACCCATGTAGAGCATGACATTAGATATAATGATATTAGTTACAAATCCCACATATATAGTGAATGTTACCAGTGTGGTAGCACACCACATGATCTGACATATCCACTTAGCAAAGGGTATGGCTATTCCTTCAGGTTCCAGTGTGGCTCCTCAGCCCCGTGTCCTGGAAAAGCCATTGATTTTCCCATAACTATGAAGGCTATAAAGGCTTTCAGGTCGGTCAATCAATCATTCATTTATTATATAGTCACAGACCTGTTAATAACTTCCAGGTCAACATCTGGGCATTTGTCTGAGCAATAGCCAGTCTTCGTCTTGCTGGCAGTCAATTGTCCTGCATTCCAGCTTCTCTGCCAATTCCACAAGTCCCTCATCCCTCAACATGGTTCTGTTTGCTTTGTCCTTAGTTTACAATGCTTTGAACCTCCCAGATCAATCACTCAATCAATCTTTATTGTGGTCAAAGTTTACAACAGCAACATATGCCACATCCGCATCAAGAAGCAGACATGATTAAAAAATTCTCTATAAACTTATTTACATTAAAAATAGTATTCCGTCAGCTAACATCTGTATTCCAGAGATTAGAATCAGTACTCATTCGTCGGCCATCACCATCACCGTGGCCTGTCTTGTCCTTGTTGCCATAAAACAGAATTTCATGACAGGCCTGATGATATCCAGATTCTTATTGGCAGAAGGTATTTAACATAAGTTTCCTCTGAACGGCCAGGTCATTTCCTTAACAACAGTTGAATTGACTCTTTTCAGGTATCATGATATAACAAACAGTATAGAAGAACATGCCCAATGGACTCAATCTCATTAGAGTTGAATGGGCATAATCTTTGTTCAGCAGGGATGTCATGATATCTGCCCCTCTAATAGTGCTGTGCATTGTGTGTAGGAGGTGCTGTGGACTGGCTTTTGTGATGTCATAGCTTCCTGGTCATTGCATCATGCTGGTTGGCTCTTTTTGTGCACCTACCTGTATTGTGGGGTTGCTGTTATTGCACATTATTGTGATTAATGGGTGGTGGCAAGAATGTTAGAATGTCTGCTTGTGTTGCCACATTAGCTTTTGTTTCCCATGGCATTCTTCTCCTATTGACTTTGCTGCTTGGCGATCATTAGGGCTGTGACTGGTGTGAGCTCTGGTGTCGTGGTTGCTGGCATCCTACAACCATAGAGACTGAAGAGCTTATCTGTGCCCCTTGGCTGATACAGCAACAGTTTAAGATGCAATTTATTATATTTCTACTGAACCAGGACAGACATTTGTTTGAATTCTCTGCAGTGGCAAGTTCTGAGCTACTGTCCATCTTCGCTAATCACTTTACTCCCAATACAGCTACCTCCATCTGTAGACTTTTCGGCAGGCAGGTGCTGGCTTCCACAAACATTCATTTTCCACAGCCTAGTGCTGTTTGCCATTATAATGAGTTGGCTTCTTCTCATCCCATCTCATGCTCATAACTTATATGGCTGCCACTACCACAGATGGATTAGTGGCTGCCTGCTAAAACTGACCACACAGGTTAAAGGCCAGTTCATACAGTCTTCCTACTCTTTGTTTGGGGGGGGGGGAAACTGTGTACACTCAGCAATGTGTCATGGGCAAGGACAATTGTTTCCACTATGTGTACACAATGGGCACCTGTTAGATCTACTAGTTACCTGGTAGGTTCACTTTCACTGGGGAGGGGAAAAAGAAATGGACCCTACACTTCACTACATTTTAAATATTATAATATAATATAATATAATATAATATAATATAATATATACCCTGCCCATCTGGCTGAGTCTCCCCAGCCACTCTGGGCAGCTCCCAATCAAGTGTTAAAAACAGTACAGCGTTAAATATTAAAAACTTCCCTGAACAGGGCTGCCTTCAGATGTCTTTTAAAGATAGGATAGCTGCTTATTTCCTTCACATCTAAAGGGAGGGTGTTCCACAGGGTGGGCGCCACTACCAAGAAGGCCCTCTGTCTGGTTCCCTGTAACCTCGCAATGAGGGAACTGCCAGAAGGCCCTCGGCGCTGGATCTCAGTGTGTGCTGGTCCCGGGGGTAAGGTACCTTGGGTGTAGCAAAGTCCACACGAAGAGGGGCAAGGTCCGAGGCAGAGTGCCGGGCGGTGAACAGGAATGCTGGAACAGGAGGCTGTGCAGGGAACAGGAACACCGGATGGTCGGGAACAGGAGGCCGAGCAGGGAACAGGAGTACCGGATAGTCAGGAACAGGAGGCCGAGCAGGGATCAGGAACGCAGGAAGGTCCGAAGCCAACAACGACGTTGCTCCCGCAACCTGGGGCCGGGCTGACTGGGCTTTTATCCTCTTCTAAGGCCAGGGGCGGTCCCGGCCCCCAGGAGCCCCGCCTCCTCTGGCCTTAAGGCGAGCACTCCTCCTGGGGGCAACCAGTTCCCTTCGCCTCTCTGCTCTAAACCTCTGCAGATCAGGAGAGGCCGAAGGGTTACTGGGCCCTGGAGGAGGCTCACCTGTGGCCACTGAGTCGTCAAGCCTCTCTGGGGCCAGAAGGGCTTCACCTGGGGCCAGCTCCTGATTCACTGCCACAGGTGCAGGCTCTTCAGCATCTAGGCCTGGCCCCAGTTCAGCCGGCCCTGGAGGCGGGGACTCCTGTGCAGGCCGGGATTCCTCTGTTTCATCCTCCGAATCGGAATCCCAGGCCATCACACCATCCCCCCTCCCAGGCCCCCCCCTCAACCGAGGGTCCGGACCCGGCTTGCCGGGGTACGTCGCATGGAACTCTCGGAGGCAGGCAGGTGCGTGGACGTTGGCCGCTGGTTCCCAGGAACGGTCCTCCGGTCCGTACCCCTTCCAGTCAATGAGATACTGCAGCTTTCCCCTGCGGTATCGGGAGTCCAGGATGCGTTCCACCTCGTACTCAGGCTCTCCCCGAACCAACACTGGCTGCGGTCGGGGACGGTTCGGGTGGAACTCGTCGGGTGGGGCCACCGGACTCAAAAGGGACCTGTGGAAGACCGGGTGAACCTTCAGGGTTGCGGGTAACCGGAGACGAAATGCCACAGGAGAGACTTGGTCTACGATAGGGAACGGGCCGGTGAAGCGGGCGTCCAACTTCCGCGAAGGTCGAGAGGGGTGGAGGTGGCGAGTGGAGAGCCAAACCAGGTCACCGACGCGAAGTTCCGGCCCCACCTGGCGGTGGCGGTCGGCCTGGGCCTTGTACGCTTCCTTGGCCTGGTGCAGTTGCTCCACCAAAAGCTGTTGCTGGGACTGGAGCTCTTGAAGCCACTCCGTCACCGCCGGGACTGCGGATGTCGGCAGCACCTCTGGAAACAGCCGTGGATGATAACCATAACTGGCCTGGAACGGGGTCTGCTGGGTGGACGCATTCACCGCGTTATTGTAGGCGAACTCCGCCAATGCCAGGTGGTCGACCCAGTCATCCTGCTGGTAGCTGCAGTAACACCGGAGGTACTGCTCCAGCACCGCGTTCGCCCGTTCCGTCTGGCCATCGGTCTGTGGGTGGTAGGCTGACGAGAGGCAGACCTCCGTCCCGAGGGTCTGGTGTAGTGCTTGCCAGAACCGGGATGTGAACTGAACGCCCCGGTCGGACACCACGCGCTCAGGTAGGCCATGCAGGCGGAAGACATGCTGAAGGTACAGCTGAGCAGTTTCCTTGGCTGTGGGTACAGATGGACAGGGAGCGCAGTGCACCATCTTGGTGAAATGGTCGGAGAAAACCAGAAGGCAGGTACAGCCACGAGACGAGGGTAAGTCCACTACAAAGTCCAACGAAACCGTGTGCCAAGGGTGCGGTGGAACTGGCAATGGCTGAAGTAGGCCGGGGGGTCGCCCGGTAGGTCCCTTGGCGCGCCGGCAGACATCACAACCAGCAACGTAGCGAGCCACGTCAGCCTTCAGGCGGGGCCACCAAAACTCTCGACTGACCAGATGGGTGGTCCGATACCGTCCAAAGTGCCCCGCTGCTGGGGCATCATGGGCCATCCGGAGAACCTCCAGCCGTAGTGGCCCTGGCGGGATGTACAGACGACCGTGGTGCAGCAGCAGGCCCTGATGCAGGACCAGCCCCGGATACTGTGGGCTGGACCCTTCAGCCAGCTCCCGGAGTCGTTCCTGGGCCCAAGCGTCGACCCGCTGCTGTTCCCGCACCCGAACCTGCAGTGGCTGCGCCTCCTGGGTGGCCAGGAATGCAGCTGGAGGTAGGATCGTGGTGGGTTCTGCTTGCTGTACCGTGTCTGCGTTGTCGTCAGGTTTCCGGGACAGGGCATCCGCCTTCTGATTCTGAGAGCTAGGGATGTAGCGGATCCGGAACTGGAACCGGGAAAAGAACAACGCCCACCGGATCTGTCTTTGGTTCAGCTTGCGGGTGGTCTGGAGGTACTCCAGGTTCCGGTGGTCGGTTCTCACCTCCACCGGATGTCGTGCCCCCTCAAGATGGTGGCGCCAGACCTCAAAGGCTACCTTGATGGCCAGTAGTTCCCGCTCCCACACAGTATAGTTACGCTCCGCTGGTAGGAGCTGGCGGGAATAGAAGGCACAGGGTAAGAGTGGCGCTTCAGGACCAATCTGTTGAGACAAGACGGCACCGAGAGCCGTACTGGAAGCGTCGGTCTCCACCACAAAGGGTCGAGAGGGGTCAGGATGTTGTAAGATTGGTGCCCTCTGGAAACAGGCCTTCAACCCCTGAAACGCCTCCTCTGCCTCCTTGTCCCAGGAAAACGGCGTCTTTGGGCGCAGTAGCCGGGTCAACGGGGTGGTGCGATGAGCATAATCAGCGATGAAGGACCGGTAGTAATTGGCGAACCCCAGGAAACGCTGTAGGTCCTTGCGGTTCCGGGGTGCCGCCCATTCTTGAACCGCTGTCACCTTCCCCGGGTCCATTTGCACCCCATCTGGAGAGAGCCGGTGACCAAGGAAGTCCACAGTCCGCTGATGGAACTCGCACTTGCTGAGCTTTGCGTACAAACGGTGCTCACGCAAGCGCTGCAGCACGGTCCGGACATGTCCCTCATGGCGAGCCGGGTCACGGGAGTAAATCAGTATGTCATCCAAATACACCACCACGTACTTGTCTAACAGGTCCTGAAACACGTGGTTGATGTAGCGTTGAAACACAGCAGGCGCGTTGCACAAACCGAAAGGCATAACCAAATATTCGAACTGCCCGTACCGGGTCCCAAACGCTGTCTTCCACTCATCCCCGGCTCGGATCCGAATCAAGTTGTAGGCCCCCCGGAGGTCCAGCTTGGTGAACACCTGTGCCCCTTGCACCCGCTCCAGCAGCTCCGAGATAAGGGGCAAGGGGTACCGGTCTGGGACGGTAATTTTGTTCAGGGCCCGGTAATCATGGCAAGGGCGGAGTTCCCCACATTTCTTCTTAACAAAAAGCACCGGCGCCGCGGTGGGCGAGGTGGAAGGCCTAATGAACCCACGCTCCAGGTTCTTGCGCAAGAAGTCCTGCAAAGCCTCGCGCTCTGGCTCTGTTAGGGAATATAAGCGACTCACTGGTAAAGGCGCTCCGGGTTGGAGGTCTATGCCGCAGTCAAAAGGCCGATGCGGCGGCAGCTGGTCTGCCCCCCGTTCCTCGAACACGTCCTGGTAGTCCTGGTACACGGCTGGGAGCGTGGGTGCTGCCTCCTCTGAGGGCGCGGCCGCCAGCGTTCCGGATTGAGCATGGGAACATGGGTCTGGGAAGTGCACGGTCCGTTTGACCCAGTCAATCTGAACGTTGTGGGCTTCCAGCCAGTCCATCCCGAGCACCAGGGGGAAGCGGGGCATAGAGGCAATGTCCAAAGTTCGCAACTCCCGGTGCTGCTGGAGACACAGGACCAGAGGCTGGGTCTCCTGAGTAACGGCACCTGAACGCAGAAGTCGTCCGTCAATCGCTTCCACCTGGACCGGTACTGGCTTGTTCCGAAGTGGCACCTGATGATGGGCGGCAAAAGCAGCGTCCATATAGGAGCGGGTTGCCCCTGAATCTACCAAAGCATGGGTGAGGATCCAGGGCCCACCTGGAGGGTATAAACGTACCGAAACCATAAGATGTTGCAAGTCCATTGGTGCGGGCCCATTCTGTACGGTTTGGGACCCCCGGTAGCTAGGGCCATCAGCTACTGGGGTTGGCGGTTTCCCTGCGGCTGGCGTTTCTCAGGGCAGGACCGAGCGAAGTGTCCACTTCCGCCACAGTAAAGACAGAGATTTCCATCCCGACGCCGCGCCTTCTCTGCGGGGGAAAGGCGTGGCCGCACTGCCCCGAGCTGCATAGGCTCCTCCGTTAAATCAGTTGTGACCGTGGGGCTGCCGGAAAAAGCTGGTGCCGTGAACTGGAAGTGTCGGCGACCCCGGGCCTGACGACGATCCTCCAACCGGTCGCCTATTTGTAGACTCCGTTGAATGAGAGTGTCCAGCGTGGTGGGGCGTTCCATTGTGGCCAACTGGTCCAGTACCTCGTCCGAAAGCCCTTCGAGATACTGGTCCCGCAGTGCCGAGTCATTCCAGGTCAAGTCCTGTGCCAACAGCCGGAACTCCGTGGTATATGTGGCCACCGCGGACTTGCCCTGTTTCAAATGCCGAATCGCCCGGTTGGCTTGACTCTCTTTCTGGGGGTTGCCGAACGCGGCCTCCAAACGATTGCAAAACCCCGTATAGTCTGCCAGCAAGGGGGAGTCTTGCCTGAGTAGCGGCAACGCCCACTTGGCCGCCTGGTCCTTTAACAAGCTAATCAAAAAGTGCACCTTGGTACGGTCGTCAGGAAAGTTCCGGGCTCGCCCCTGAATATACAGTTTGGCCTGGGCCAGGAACATGGGAAAGCTGGCCGGGGCTCCATCAAATTTCTCAGGCAAAGCCACTGGGTACTTGCCCGGAGCCGGGGCGTCGGCCCCAGGAGCCGGTAGGGCTTCCAAGCGTTGCTGAAGTGCCTCAACCGCGTCACTGAGCTGCTGCACGGTGTGAGACAAGGCCTGGTTCTCCTGGGCCAAAGCCACCAGTGCAGCCGCCTGTTCAGCCATGGCCTCTGGCTCTTCCCGAACGCACCCCGACGAAGGGGGAGTGCGGGAGGGGGCGGGAGCAAACTGTGCTGGTCCCGGGGGTAAGGTACCTTGGGTGTAGCAAAGTCCACACGAAGAGGGGCAAGGTCCGAGGCAGAGTGCCGGGCGGTGAACAGGAATGCTGGAACAGGAGGCTGTGCAGGGAACAGGAACACCGGATGGTCGGGAACAGGAGGCCGAGCAGGGAACAGGAGTACCGGATAGTCAGGAACAGGAGGCCGAGCAGGGATCAGGAACGCAGGAAGGTCCGAAGCCAACAACGACGTTGCTCCCGCAACCTGGGGCCGGGCTGACTGGGCTTTTATCCTCTTCTAAGGCCAGGGGCGGTCCCGGCCCCCAGGAGCCCCGCCTCCTCTGGCCTTAAGGCGAGCACTCCTCCTGGGGGCAACCAGTTCCCTTCGCCTCTCTGCTCTAAACCTCTGCAGATCAGGAGAGGCCGAAGGGTTACTGGGCCCTGGAGGAGGCTCACCTGTGGCCACTGAGTCGTCAAGCCTCTCTGGGGCCAGAAGGGCTTCACCTGGGGCCAGCTCCTGATTCACTGCCACAGGTGCAGGCTCTTCAGCATCTAGGCCTGGCCCCAGTTCAGCCGGCCCTGGAGGCGGGGACTCCTGTGCAGGCCGGGATTCCTCTGTTTCATCCTCCGAATCGGAATCCCAGGCCATCACACAGTGTCTGGGCTGAACGATGGGGGTGGAGACGCTCCTTCAGGTATACAGGACTGAGGCCATTTAGGGCTTTAAAGGTCAGCACCAACACTTTGAATTGTGCTCGGAAACGTACTGGGAGCCAATGCAGATCTCTCAGAACCGGTGTTATGTGGTCCCAGTGGCCACTCTCAGTCATCAGTCTAGCTGCTGCATTCTGGATTAATTGCAGTTTCTGGGTCACCTTCAAAGGTAGTCCCACATAGAGTGCGTTGCAGTAGTCAAAGCAGGAGATAACTAGAGCATGGACCACTCTGGCAAGACAGTCCGCGGGCAGGTAGGGTCTTAGCCTGCGTACCAGGTAGAGCTGGTAAACAGCTGCCCTGGACACAGAATTAACCTGTGCCTCCATGGACAGCTGTGAGTCCAAAATGACCCCCAGGCTGCGCACTTGGTCCTTCAGGGGCAGAGTTGCCCCATTCATGACCAGGGAATCCCCCACACCCACCCACTCCCTGTCCCCCAAAATAGTACTTCTGTCTTGTCAGGATTCAACCTCAATCTGTTAGCCGCCATCCATCCTCCAACCGCCTTCAGGTACTCACACAGGACCTTCACCGCCTTAACTGGTTCTGATTTAAAGGAGAGGTAGAGCTGGGTGTCATCTGCATTTATTTATTTATTTACAATTTGGGAGTTGCTTTTCTCACAGACTGACCTAAAGTGACTTACATTCAAACCTATCAGAAACATACAGTAAAAATCTCAAAACACAGCTAATCAGATCAGAACTTACTGATCCCATCCCATTATGGGAGAAGTATTGGAGTGGTGGTGGAGCTGGTGACTCCCATCACTACAAGTGTAATAGTCTTGCAGCGAAGGAACAGGAGATGAATCCCCTTCAGAAACCCAAGTAGCTTATCATTTGGACCCAGGCAATGAGAGTGCTTCTCCCAAGCGTGGCAGGATAGGCTCTGAATCACAGTCTGTGGCTGCAGTTCCATTGTAGTTTCACCTGGATTACACCAGAAGAGCTAAACAGCAATGGAGTCAGCTATAGGTGACATCTCAAACTGCTTCCACAGAAGCATAATAACAGCCTTGCAGCAGCATATCCCGTATCAACTCCTCTTGTATGTTGACTAATTGAGCTGCTCTCTACAGGGATGTTTGTGTAGTATTTTAAGGTATTAGTATGAAATAGATACTGGTAGGAGATTTCCTCCAAATGCTTCTTTAATCCAAAATCCTTTGTGATTTTACACTTCTTTTCAGTGCTCGGATTATGTTGTGAAGAGAAAAACAAATAAATTTAATACTGCCCCAAAGCAAGAAAAATAGGTCAGGGGACTTTGCAAGCAACAGATTTCTATATATCTGGTCAGTGTCTCGCGGAAATCAATGTGCTCTGAAACATTCTACATCAATAAAAGTTTGCCATTGTTCTTGACCCCTTCCTTGACCTGGAAGCCTCATGCTGTCACTGTATCATACTGTTTGCACAGACTGCCTGCCCAGCCACTTGCCTTTTATGATTTACTATTGAATTCTGCCACATCAGGGAATTACCATCTTGAACCAAGCTTCTTTTCTTTCTCATCCATCTTTCTGCCTCTATTTTCCAGCTCCAATCAGCTGCACTATTCAAATATTAATTCCTATAAAGGTGTGCTTCCAGTAATTCTATCCCCCCCCACACACACCGCGCACACACACACACACACACACACACACACACAATAGGTGACTGATGCACAGGCATCACTTTGGTCATTCAGCTTTTAGGTGTTGTGTCCACTGGCAGGTACTAGGGCTGTGCAAGGCACCCCCAATTTGCTTCAGGGTCCAATTCCACAATCCTGCTTGGGCCCTGATCTAACTCGGACTGATCAGGGCTTTAAACGAAATCAGGGGGCATTGAGATTAACAGTGGGGTGGGGAGCAGGAAGAAGGAGGCATGCAGACTCTCACTGACATAATCATCCTCTCCCTGGTTCTCCTGGCCACCGACCATCCCTGCTTTTGATAGTCCCAGATTGCTTCAGATGGACCCAAACCAGGGCGATTCAGGGCTTTCTTGACCTGCTCCAGACAATTCCCAGTTTGGCCCAGTTCAGGCTCTGGGATTTGTCTGGACTGGATGCATATCCCTGGTAGGCACAAATGGCTATCATATCTGTAGAGCTTCCAGTTCACAGTCACTGAATCTTTTATTGGCTAGACTTGCTACCAACTGGTTTTCAGACTCTGTTTCCTGTGCATCGGGTGGCTTTATGGTCTGAGACTTTGTTTTCCTTTGCATACCCACATTCTGAGCAGTGCCCACAAAAGATCACCGACTCCTGACCAGGGATGAATCATTAGAGGAAGATTGAGAACTGAGCCACTTTGTGCAAACCTGTTTTCATTGAGGTCCTAAATATTTATAGCTGCACTCTGGACTTTAATATGAAAAGTTGTAAAACTGCCTAAAGGCATAAACAATGTCTGAAATGCATTCAAACACATCTGGCCATGAATTATAAGTATACTGTGACCTTTAGCAAGTAAACTGGTCACCAGGGTTAGCTGTCATCTATTGGGGTTTTTACAACCCAATAGAAACATGGGCCTTGGCTCACTTTGAATTCTGTATTCTCCAAATGCTTCCAGAAACAGCCCAAAGCAATTATAAGTTGAAAATTGAGGGGGACACAAGGTACTTCAGCTTTATTTTTATTGTGTTAATCTGTAGATATGTTTTTGGGTCATAAAGAAGGGGGGAATAGTATGTCCCCCACCACTCCAGCAAAAAAGTAATTTTAAACCTCTGTTTCTCCTCCCCCCTCCAATTCTCTAAGCCTTCCCCATGAAATGCTAATTTATCTGCAATGTTAAGTAAATTGCAGACTAGATGACATATTTTTTTTAAATGAATATATACTGGTGGATGATTGATAACCTTACTTTTGTAAGCTGAACTCCTACTACCAATTTTGGAGCAGCTAGGAAATCACCCACAGTCCTGACGATCATAAGAAGTGAAAGGGAAGAAAGCAGTAGGAAAGAGATCTTCTTCACAGTTAATTTATAATGGCCCAGAGGAATAAGATAAAAGGTTTCTTAGGAAAGATACAACTTGGACAAAGCTATACGGGACATGTTTTATGGAGCCATACACTTCCTGACACCAAAGTGAGATGGGTTTGATTTTTCTTAGCTAGATAGTCCTTTTCTGAAGGTTGTCAGGTCAGCCTCAATTCCATGGATTATCACATATATCAGGAACTTAGGAACATTGTTGAAATACTGTATGAATGTCTCCCTGGCCCATGTACCCTGCATTTTCAGTCTGCTTTCCTTAGTTGTGGCTGGTGCCCATTGAGAATGGTGGGGCAGAAGGAAGAGAGATCAACTGTAGGTGGAGCCAAAGCAGCTAACAGGCAGGCCTCCTCCCTGCTGAATTCTTCAAGGGACAGCAATGAGACTAAGGAAGATGAAACTGACAGGCAATGCTACCCCCTGGGCTATGTTGTAAGAAGGAAGGCAGATAGACTGAGTCTGGTGGGGCAGTGCCCCATTCACCCAGACGGTCCACTGAGAATGTTTACAGATGGTCACACACACTACTTCGCCATAACAATTAGCTTCACCAAATGATACCTGGATTGGGGCCAGCACTGCAGCCTCATTGCCCAGTTACCATACAGATCCCATGTGCACACATAACACATGAAGGCAGTTATACTGACAAAGATTACTCAAAGACATTACTATGACAGATGCTGCTGCCTTAGCACAAAGTCCAGTAGATGCCTCAGCCTTAGTTCCACAATCAAAGTTCAGTGCTAGGCTTCCCTATATAATTTTTTATTATTTGCCACTAAACTGGCACACCTGGAGGATCCTTAGATCATTTTAATATTACTTAGGGTCCATCCACACTTCTCTTTGTCCCATGATTACTAGTCATGTGTCTGAGAGGTTCTTTTGTCCACCACTTTCCCCAGGAAAACCCTTTTTACTGCTGAATTGAAACAAACGTAAATCCACAGAAAACACAATTGATATTTGTTCCCACATATTTCATATGTGTGAGGTTTCAAAATATTAGATGTGATACATAAAAGCCATCTGCTTTAAGAGTTAGCCTGAAATTATTTTAGCAAGAGATGGTAGTGGAATATGCAAAAAGTCTAGTAGCATATTGGGATGAATGGATTTCTCCCATTTCATTCAATTCTTGTTATACGGCATTTGATCTGCCCTCCATTTATTCTAGTTTAGTTTTTCAAAATTTCTAAAGTCACTTTCAGAAGTGGCACATGTTTGCCACAGCTTTCAGTTCATGCCTTTTCTCTTCTTTGTACAGGTTACTGGTGTGGTCCAGCATATATGCATATTGATTTCATCACAGGAAGAAAAATGAATCTTAATGTTCACATCAGTATTCCTTTTGCACTGTGGCTTAACTAATGTAAACGTACACACTAGTGCATTGATCAAATGCAGCACCAAAAAATAATTTCAATGGCAATCTGTAATCACATCAAGTTTCCATTTATTTATTTTTTGTTCCATGATTTGATCAATGCACTAGTATGCTTCAGTGCAACTGTAATTTGTAACCAAAAAGGTCATTGTTTGGGGGGGGGGGGATGAAGGGGCCCCAATTCACATACGATATCCCAGGCCCAGCAAATCCTGTTGACATCCCTACACCTGTATATTCATTATGTTTCTCCATATCCAATTGGATGTAGCTATATATATATATATATATATATATTTGCTTTCGTAGTATATACACACACACACACACACACACACACAAGAAAAAGAACATGATGTTCTTTCAAGAGTCATTTTTTCACCTGAATAGAATAGGAACTGGCGGTATCAATAAGAGTGACTGTATAGTTTGCAATCGGATCAGAGAGGGAACCTATTTCAGTTTTGCTATAATAGCATTCATATGAAGTTTTGTGCTCATGTGTTAAGAGTGAGAATACTGAGTGACTCTCATACTGTTCCTTGTGCCCACCTGACCTAAAATCTTTTGACACAACATGGGATGGTTGTGGATTTCCTCCTCTGGCAGGTTACAAGATTATGCCGTGATTGTGAATGATAGCCACCTTATGAATCAACTTAAGAGAGTGAGTTTGTGTGCAGCCAAGAGACTGAAACAGCAACACACTTCCCAGTGCTTTATAGTTAAACTTATAGCCTCTTGCTTTTCTCCTGATCTCTTCTTATGATGGGTAGATTTTCTGCACTGAAGCAAATGCTGCAAAGCCTATCAGTTGCAAATAACAGGGAAGGAAAAGGGCAAACTCGAATGCGGGTAGAGCAAGCAAAAGTGCTCTCGACATGAGACTTTTCACAAATGCTTACACAAAAGCATGTCCCAATTAATTTTGGGTTCCAATTAATGCCCTGCAGAACAATGGCTTGGCCTACTTATTGCCTTGTTGGTCCCAGAGATGAAAGGTTGCAGTAGCAATGTATTACTGCTCCTCCTTACTGTGTGTATATTTTTTTTTACAGCTTTTGTCTTAGTCAGTCAAAACAACTCTAATAAACTAAGGTTACTGAGCAATTTTGTGAAGAGCACAGATCAAGGCAGTGAGAGTCCTTGGTTTCTTGTGCCAGATGCTCCAGACAAAGCTATTGAGACGTGGCAGTTATTCAGCAGAAGAGGACTACGTTTCCCCTTATTTGGCTAACCCCAGAGATTGCTCTCCTGATTGAACACTGACTTCCTTGGACATAAAGCATTCTAGGTGAGGGCCGGGCTCTTGCTGAAACAACAGCTTTTGCTGCCCTGAGGTTTAGCAACATTTGGAGTGCCACGGGTCTTCCATTTCTTCCTAGTGCAAATAGAAGCATCAAGCAGTGGTGTGTGTGTGTGTGTGTGTGTGTGTGTGTGATGTTTTAATCAGGATGGCAGCAGGTTAATCCCTACCTTCTCCCCTGTTGCCAAGTCTCAACAATTATCAACACTCCTCCCCTGTGTCTGCTGTTTGCATTAAAAAATGTGCACAGAGAAATCACATCTTGTTTTCTACTAAGAGGAAAGGGAAACTAAGGCAAGGGTGCAGAATAAGTGCTACCTAATCTACATTGCTCTTCAAGCAGCAGTTTCCTTCTGTTTAAAATCTCTCAAAAACAACTCCAGCAAAACTATCTATAAATCTGAAATCCATTCTTCTCCATTAGTGGTCAGCAATAGAGACCAAAGTGACCCCTTCCCTATTGAAGGGTTAAAAAAACAAGGTGTAGCTGCTTAGCAATCACCTTTGAGCCCTGAATCAGCTTTTAAATGGGTTGAGTCACCATACAGGGGAAGCTTAGGGATTCAGATTTATAAAGCAATTATCCAGTGCCACTTAGAGTCTTGCCAAATGTGCTGCCTGAAAAGAAGAGAGGAAGCAAGCTTGGGCTACTGGAATTAACACCCAGTGCTTTTGACTGTAAACATCTTAGCAAGGAATTTCTCAGCGGCTTTTGGTAAATGAGATCCACACTAATAAAAACCCAGAAGGGAGACAGACTTTGAGGACATCTGTGCATTTTTGTGAGGGTAACAAATGAGTCTTTTCTCAGTAGACTCATACAGAAGTTTCCCTTGTTCAGCAGCTGTGATATATGAAAGCTTCTTCCATAGTATATTAATTTTCCTGACTAGACTAAGCTGATGAAGCTCAGATAAGTGACACAATACAATTACCTACCTTTACCAAAATGTGGAATGTTAGAGACCTACTTCTCTAACCTTACATCAGTTCATGTATTAGTTCATTTAAAAAAACAACAACTCTATATTTGTTAGGGACCCAATACCCTAAATTCTCTGAGAAGCATGCTGTTGAAAAATTTAAAGCCACAAAATTCCACAAAAACTATTAAAAAAACAGCAACACAGAAGCAGATCAGGCAAAATATAGGGTCTCTCCAGATTGGTGGGGTGGTTTGTGTGTGTTGATGTATTCTGCAACATGCCACTGATGCAATAATGGTCCATTGGTGGTGGATTTATACTGGACTGACCACATGTCATTCTGCTTTATTCATTGGGGAACCATTGCTGAACCACGTTATCACATTTCTGTGTGCACTATAGTGCAACAAAGTTGAGACCAAAAAAGCCCAGGAACATTTATAGTATAACTGGATTTCTGTAGGAAATTCACCCCAAAGCTTTTGCAGGTGGAAGCAGTATTTATAGCAGAAATAGTCATGAATGCATAGCAAAAAGGATGTATAGAGGACCCCACAAATGCAAGTTAAATCATCTGTAAACGTATCCTAGAGACTAAAAAAAAATCACATATAATAAAAGAAGAGACTTAGAGATATTATTGCAATTAAATGTTAAAGCATTAAAATGCTAAGAGGCCTTGAAGAACAGAAAACGCTGTGCCTGATGACAAAAATGCATTGACATTGGGGCTAGTTGGAGAGTCTTCCATAACCAGGGGGCTTCCATTGAGAAAGCCTTCTTCCTCATTGCCACCAATCAAATTATATATTGAGGAAGTACTCAGACTGGGGCATACAGCTTCCATTCTGTGCATGTTCTCCACCTATACTGCATGTCTTACTTTTACATCCTTTTCTGGGATCGGGAGAAATAATCTGGCTATCAGAAAAATTACAGGCTATGTAAAGGTGATGTCCTGAAATCCTTTTGTTGTCAAAGAATGTCTCTTGGGGTTCCAGTAATTTGCTGCCCTAATCTCCAGTGATGCAAACTAATAAAAGCTTAGATGAGCTTAGATGAGTGTTATTGCATTAACGTCAAGAGAGTCAAAACTAGGCAGTGTGCATATCATTATTGGGGTGAGCATTGATTGAACTTGCCATGAATATGCTGAAAACTTTGGAAACAGTTTCCTTGAAACATAAAGCTTTGATATGGAATTGACAGCAATTCTAGATATGTAAATTTGAAGAAAAGCCCTTTGAATAAAATGGGGCTCACACCCAGTTTAGGTGTAGGATCACAGCATGAAGCAGTTCTCTGGTTTTATTAATTTGTTCCTTTACCTCTCTCACATGCACACACTTCCTGGCTGCAGCTATCTCTATGCCTTTCCCACATGGCTTGTGCAAAGCCTTGTGTTCACATCATTCTTCTAATAGTATACCACACTAGGCATTGTGAACTAAACTAGGTTTTACTGCTTTTGGCTAGAGCTGATGATCCTCCGAGTCTTATGAACAGCAGTCAGACACAAGTATGCAAGGATTGGTCACTGGGCACATGCACACAAGGAAGGCTTTTGTACCCAACTGGGTGCCCCTGCATACTTCCTGTTAACATACTGCTTTGAAGGTGGCTTTGCTGTGTCTTGCCTTTGCAGCTTTCACTTCTCTGTTGTGTCAACATCAATTGCTGGTCCCTGCAGCGTTTTTTTATGTACTACTTTGGCTGGCTGTGCAACCTGTGTATCCCTGATTCTCCTTTATCTCCTATGCTTTATTTGGAAACTTCCTTAGGTGTATTTCTCTGTGTGACTCTAAATGTTTTCTGACTGTGCGTAATAATGTCTCGCCATTGGTTTGCAGTCTGTGTACAATACCCATAGCGTCTTGATTTTACTTGGCTACTTCCCATCTGAACGTCAACATTTGCAGCAGCTACTGGTTCTAATTTTTTCCTGACATGAATCTGCCATCTTAAGGTAATCATTCATCACTAAATGGAGCAGCTCATACGCTGGGCTCAATGCAAAATGCTAGGCTTCACATTCCACCTTGTACTTAAAAAGAAGAAGTAAAAATATATTGTAGAATCAGCAAGGGTTCCTTTTGCAGTGTGCACGTAATGTACAGGAACAAAAATGGTGAACTTCAGTGGCTAGACAGCAGTGCTGATGAGAGTCTGCTGTTAGGAATGAAATAGCAGTTTCCAAAATGTGCATAATTTTTACAATGGAATGGGTGCCTTGAGGCTCCCTCTCCATATCCATACATTCAGATGATTGTGGAGGGAGGGAAATTGTACCAACGTCCTTTCTTTTTTCTCTGTAGGGTTCCATGGATTGTGTGTGTGTGTGTGAATTCTTTTCTTTTTTAAAATGATTGCTTTCCCCTATGTTTTTAGCTCTTTCTATTATAGCTGTAAGCCACCTTGAGTCTGTTAGAAAAAGAGGTGGGATATAAATGCTGCTGCTGCTGCTAATGATAAAGATATATTTCTCTTGATCTCCATGCAGTCAAATGAAAGTGGAATGAATCTACTATATGCCTATAAATTTATGCATGTAGGATTGCTCCATACGTTTGGTCTCTCTACACAGGTTGGTTCTCTTCGCATCCTCCAGTACACATGGAGAGGTCAGGGATTGAGCCAGCAGCTGCAATTTGTCTCCCCACTCCCCACTACATACACATACAGGAAATGATGTGAACAGGATTTTGTCAAATTTAAGTGTTTGCATAGTTTACAAATAATAATGCCACTCTGCTGGAGGTATAATGATGGGATTAACTTCATACGTTTTATAGTTACCGTCCCAAAGATTTAAGTATTTTGACTTTCTAAGGACATTGTGACCTCGGTGAGTAATGTTCACATATAATAGGAAAGTGTAGAACATAGGCAAAAGGGCTACTTTTAACTCAAAGTTTTTGCTTACATAGGCAAGATGACTCGTATGTCAAAAATTGGCTGGACACTTGAAGGCTTTCTAAACTTGGACAACTCTTGTTTCTTGATCAGAACTACCTTGTGTAAAGCTTAGCACTATTAGCAGGCCACCTAGAGTTATACACAGATGAACTCTGAGTAACTGAGTTGCTATAATGGATATTTATTTCACTCTATCAATGAGGAGTTTAGTGAGTTACAGTGTGTGAACATGTAGCAACTTCCGCCTTGTTTTCTTTTACAGCACACATTGAAACTAAAAAAAATCCCTTTCTGTGGCTAAAATGCTTGGTGGGGAAAATCTGGTGCCAATGAGGTCACCCCCCCCCCAATAATGTTATCCTTGGGAGGGCGAGTGACTTTAGTTTTGATTAAGCTATGGAAGGAAGCCTCCTGGGAGAGGCTCTCCTCATTTTGTGTGCCTGTCAGTTGGCTGGCATCTGTCTGTCTCAAAAGACAATGGAATGTATCTCCAGGGTTGAAGTCAAACCACTAGAGAATCACAGCGCCCGCTGTGGCTGCAGAGACTGGTAACCCGTAAGTGCCACCTCTTCCATAGTTTTTTGCTGCGTTAGCAGCACTGAGGTGACCTCCGCATTCTTGGGTAGTTTGTATGGAGGTCCTGCCCAAATAGCAAGACCCCACTATTGGCCTCACTGGCGTGGTCCAAAAGAAAGCAGAGCAAAATGTTTGGCAGCAGCCTGGCTGCAGGAGTTGCCAGAAGGAGGCATACAAGATGCCATCCAACACCTGTTAGCTAATAATAGGGAAAAGGGAAAGGTAGCTGCACTACCTGACCAGGGGTGCACAGCCTCTGGCCCATGGGCTTATTTTGGCCTGGCAGGAGATCCAATTTGGTTCTCAAGATCATTATCCCTGAAACCAGGGCAACCTGTCAATCAGCTGATGGCTGGGAGTTCAATTCTGCATTGGCTGTGCCTGCCCATCCCCAGTGGTCAGCTTTGAGTATCATGATGCTAGATGATTGACAGGTCTGTCAAAACTGACCCAGAGGGTAGGAGGAAATAAAATCTGACCTACCGGACCAAAAAAAATGTTTCCCACTCCTGCACTACACAATGGTAATTTAGATTCGGAATGCTGGTTAATTTAGCTTGCTGGCAGTGGCTTTCCCTGACTCCAGTTAGAAGACTTTGGAGATACCAGGGATCACAAGGATCAAACTTCAAAGGAATTTTGTATGCAGACAGTATGAAGTGACCATGGATTGGAATTTGGGCTAAAATAAAATATATGTGTGACTGTAGATGGGCCACACATTTAAGTTTGAGATGCTGAAGTGATGCTGAGAATATTATAGAATTTCTCTGTCTCCCTCTTTCTCTCTCACTCTCTCTCTCTCTCTCTGTGTGTGTGTGTGTAAATGTGTATATATAATATCTGAAAGCTTCTAAATAACTAAAGGATAAATAATTAGTACAACAGTATTTCGTTGAAACGTTTATTATGTCATGTTGTAAAATAGATTTAACATTTGAGAAGTTTCATGTGTTATTCTTGTATTTTTTTTAAAAAATGCCACATATAATTTATGCAATTTGAAACTAATTTATTGTTTCTATTTCTGTCCACTGGGTGATACTATTGCTCAATTTATTCATTTTATCAAGGTCATTTATACAAAGATTTTAAATGTTGCGTACATAGCAAGGCTCTTAAAGAGTATAATTTGATGAACACAAATGATCTCTCAACTTCAGTCCAAACTCCAATTGGATTGAACTTTAGATTTATGAAAAGTTAAAATGTTGAGTTATATGTGTCCTTCATTGTATCTCACACAATGCAAAAGAGATCTGCTTTGCTGTGTTTCCTGGATAAGAGAGATTTTTTAAAATGACAAGCTGTGTCAAGAGCAGCAGAAATGATGAATAAGATGTTCGAATATGCATTAGAGAGAAGTACTGTACGTCCTATAAGCTACATTTCTAGCAGGAGTCTTAATTGTTAATTCATCTGCATTGTAGATCCTGGAACTGAATAAACTGGTTCTATACATGCAGTGCTACACTGTGACGGGCAAAAGAAACAAGGATGCATGCTTTCTGTTAGACGTATCACCAAAAAGGGAACCAAGGGCTCAGACACATTAGCAGAAGGAAGGGGAGTGCTGGGAAAGATGAGTGAGTACTTCTCCCTGCTATGCAGTGGTGGTTAGGGGCCGGATTTACGTTTGATGAGGCCCTAAGCTACTGAAGGTTATGGGGACCTTTATATGTCCAGCTGTCCTTTGTCAATAACAAATCGTCACTTTTTTGTGTTGAATATAAGCTATGTGGTAATTTATGGACCTAACAGGTATCTAAAGCCATTTGCACATGTTGCCATGCATTCAGCCCATGCAGAATGTAGGCACCCTAGATATAGAAATGAGCAAACCAGTGATATTTTAGGGAGCAGGCTAGCAGGCGGGGCCCATTACTTGCATCATAGGAGCCTACACAACACAAAACACTGTTGCTCTATGTAGGTTTTATTTTATTTGTTTTTTATCTTATCTTATATTTTGGAAATGTACATCCAGGTGTTTTCCTTTAATTTTTTGGAAATGTACATCCAGGTGTTTTCCTTTAATTTTTTGGAGGTCCCCCAAGAGAGTGGGGCCCTAAGCTATAGCTTGTTTAACTTATACGTAAATCCAGCACTGGTGGTGGAGACCTGCCAACAGCGGCATCATTGCTAGTGGCACAGAAGCAGGGGTTGTGCATGAGCAACAATCCAACACTTGCACTATTTGTGTGTGTGTGAGTGTGCGTGTATGTGTGCAGTCCCAGTCTCACCTGTTCAGTACCACCCTGCCCCAGTAAGTGGCATTGTTCTGATATACCGGCTGTTCCTGCTAATTTGAATGTTCTTCTTGAAGGATAAATAACATGGTGGTTGGAAGTAAAGGAGAAAAGGACAGGAGCCAAAGGCTGAAGAAGCAGTTTTTCTCATATCTAAAGCAGAATATGATTCCACCCCCTGCCTACTTTTGTTATTGTGCTTTCTTGTTTCATAGGCTGGGTACAGATAATTCCGCTTTTCTCTCTCTCTCTAACAGAAGTGCTTTCCTCCAATGTTTGTCTGATGCTGGCTGTACAGAATATAAGTGGCAGCCTGAAGGCATCGTCCAATGGTGTATAGATGTGGGAGAATATACTAAGGCAGTACTTATGGATTTGTATAGCTGTGGAAAGAAGTAATGTCATCATTACAAATTTGACGGAGGTAACATTTTGCACCATGATAGGCCATACATTAAAACTGGAGGCTAAATGCAATTTTGCAAGCCCCTCTATTCAGCAATTGACTCTCCCCAGGCCACATCTCCTCTCTCCTCTAGTGCCCGCTGGGATGTATCTCTGAACTAGAATCATGCACGATAATGTCTCTTGCTTGTCCAGATGGAGCTTGAAAAGATGGGGTTGGGTTGGGTTGGATGTGCCTAACAGTTCTGGACATTTGTATGGCTGGAATGAATCCTACTGTAAATAGGTGTGAGGGTATTATTGTTTTGTTTTGTTATTATGCATTTTGTGTTTTAATCTTGTATTTTTGTACTGTGAACCATGCCAAGATCTATAGATGAATGGTGGTATGCAGAGTTAATAAATAAATAAATGCATCTGACCCCCACCCACAAGAGACTTGTCTGTCATGGTCAGAAAATGGTTCCCCAAGCTTGCAATGGAGATAGATGTATCCCGCTTTGGATATAGATATCAGGAATAATATCCCTGCTGAAGCAGACTAACAGTTTTTAACTGTGGCCAGCGCTATGCTTTACAGAAGTCCTCTGGAGATGATCCTCAAAGAGGTCTGTGCATGTAAAAGAACTTGGGAGATTACAGAAATCGTTATTTGGCACAGTTCATATGTATCCCAAACATTTGCCGCTATAAGCTCTTGAAATCGCTATGCTTCAGTTATCTGCTTTTAAAATATTCTCAGTTGTTGCAGCTTCTTTTTAATAATAAGCCAAAATTGCACCGTTATGTTTTAGTTAAAGAATAATTATAGAGCACACTTCACCAGAACTATGAAATTGCAATGCACCACATGCTCTTCACTGTGTATCCCACCCAGCGAGAGCATAACAATTGATTTCCCTCACCACCAACCTCTTACTTTATTATACAAACAATGGAGATTTCAGTGCTTCACTGACTTCTTGAAAATAATTACATAGTCCTTGATTGTTTCAGTAGCATTGCCAGAGAAAGAAGACCAGCGATGCAGTTAGGTAAATTTAGGATCTGGACTTAATGGCTTTTTTGGCAGGGAAATGGCTGAAATCGAAGAGGATGACATGGAAGTATTTGCTATTATACTCAGTTGACTTGGAGAATGGGATGTTTTCACCTTCCTTGTAGTGTTTGCTCCACACACGGCAGCATTGTAGCCTGGTGCTTGTAGGCACTAAATAATGCCTAATGACAGAAGGAATTATGAATAGAAGTAATTTGCCTGCTTAGTATGCTGAGGTTCCAGTGTGGAAACCAAATAAAGGGATGAAGCAAACAGAATGGAGACATAAATCTAGAACATATTAGAGATAGGGAATTGCAGGACACCTAGAGGTCTGGGTAACTGTGAGGGGGAGGCTGAGTACAAAGACAACCAGCAGGCATTGGGTGACTTTGGGGGTCCATTTTTATATGGATATGGTAAAATTAGCTAGATCTCTGGTACAGGGGTTACTGGTTAGCCACCTTAAGGAGCTGCAGCTGCTTAGAGAAAGGATTCCCAGTCTTTATGAACCAACGAACTGTCATAGTGCCCCAAAAGAAAACTAGCAATGCTCAGAATTGCCCCCCAAAGACAGGCATCCCCTATGTCCCACAAATAAAAAGGTAAAGGGGCCCCTGAACATTAGGTCCAGTCGTGGCCGACTCTGGGGTTGCGGCACTCATCTCACTTTATTGGCCAAGGGAGCCGGTGTACAGCTTCCGGGTCATGTGGCCAGTATGGCTAAGCTGATTCTGGCGAACCAGAGCAGTGCACAGAAACACAATTTACCTTCCCGACAGAGCAGTACCTATTTATCTACTTGCACTTGACATGCTTTTGAACTGCCAGGTGGGCAGGAGCTGGGACCGAGCAACGGGAGCTCACCCCGTTGCGGGGATTCGAACCGCCGACCTTCTGATCAGCAAGTCCTAGGCTCTGTGGTTTAGCCCACAGTGCCACAGACAAAAAACTGGAGAAACCCCACAAAGCAGACAACCCTGTCCCAACCAACACCTCCCCCCAAAAGCAAAGAGCAAGCAAACAAACCCAAAGCTCAACAACCCTCAATTAAAAATTAAAAGTGAGTGGGGCAGTGGCCTTGATGGGCACCAAACAGGGTGGTTCTGAAGGTGTTAAGGTGCCCCATGCTAAGTCATCCCTTGGTTTGCCCACTGGTTATTTAAGGATGAATGTGGCTTCTCCTCTGAAGTGGCATCATTTGCTGCAGTCATTAATCCTTTTTACTCATCTTCCTTAAAGCTGTGGTGCTTGAATCACATCTTGTTCTACCATGTCTTCTTTCTGTACACTGCAGTAACCAGGATTTTCTACTTCACACAGTTGAAAGACTTGATTGCTAGGCATTTTGTCATGAAAGCTATTGACAGTCATTTCACATGGCTTTTCTTTGAGTTTCAGTTCTTTTGAACTCCTACCCCCTCAAAACAAAATCTATGGATTTGTGTTTATTGACCTACATGGATGCAAAGTGATTGAAAACAAGCCTTTTTCACATGATCTGTGTTTCTGGAAATTTATTCAGTGAGGACCCCCCACTGCCGCCAATTTCACTTGATGAAAGATATTTTGAATTATTCCTCTCAAATGTCATATGTTCTGCTATAAAACAAAAACAACTGCTATGCACTGAAAAATGTAAGGAATGTTGTATTTTCCAGCAAAACACATGTCTTCTTCTGTGCGTTCCTTCAGTATTAATACATAATGCAGTCTTGTTGCTTAACATAAAGATGGCATCTCTTTTCTCTGTTTCACATATAAAGTAAGTGACCTTAAGCTGGCGTATCTCATCTGTTTCTGTCTGAATACCAGATAAAGCACGATTATAGAATGGGAAGTGTCTACAGGACAATTGTTGTCAACAATTAGAATAAATCTCATTTATCTTGTTGCTACATCTGTTTTGTGTTCATCTTTATTTATACAAGTAGGAGGTAAGAACAATGAGACAAGTTCAGTTTTTCTTTTGCTGCATTTTGTATATTTTATCTGTCATGTAAAATGTGTTAGCATAAAGAATACACAGTTTACAGTGTAGTGCTGATAGATGAGGTGCTTCTTTTTCAAGAAAAGATCTGGTGACTTGTAAGTAGAATTCCCACATTGCACACCAGGTATTGGTTCTCCCTGCCTAATTGTAGAACCTTACATCTGTCCTTATTGAAATTCATTTTGTTAGTTTTGAGCGAGCTGTCCAATCTGTTAAGGTCATCTTGAATCCTGATTCTGTCTTCAGCAGCATTGGCTACCCCTCCCAGTTTGGTGTCATCTTCAAATTTGATGTGCATCCCCCCCAATGTCTTCATCCAAGTTGTTTATAAAGATGTTGAACAACAATGGGACCAGGACGGAACTCTGTGGCACCCCACATGCCATTTTTTTCTAGGATGATGAGGAACTGTGAGTGAGCACACTTTGGGTTCCATCAGTCAACCAACTACAAATCCACCTAACAGTTACCTCATCAAGTCCACATTTTACCAGCTTCTTTCTGAACTTCCACTTTATCAATCAGTTCCTCCCTGTTGGTGAGGACCCGGTCCAAGAGAGAGGACCTCTTTATTGTTTCTTCCAACTTTGGCAAATGAAATTGTCAGCAAGGCAACTGAGGGATGTTTTCAAGGTCTCCGTGAGTTGATAAGCCATCAGTGGTTGGTTTGTTAAGCTCCCTTCACCATGATATCTCAAGGAGTTTATCAGTGTATCCTGAACCACTCAAGCTGTCTCCACCCACAATGAACTTGACAGGTGTACTCCTGGCTAGTACAAGTATCTGTTTTGCATTCCAAAGGTCTCAGTTTCAATCATCAGCAACCCCAAATAGGGCTGGGAGAATCCCAGTCAGAAAATCCCATTGAGCTGCTACCAAGAGAGTTGAGGTATATTGTTTCCCCCATACCTTTACATTTCCTAATGTGGCAAGTGATGGAGGCATTGCAGCCTCTTGCCTGCTTTTTCCCTCGTCCTGTTCTTTGTCAACACCACCAGCAACTTCTGGAATTAACTGGAAGAATCCAGACAACAGACAACAAGATTGGGGAAGGAATCTGCAAGATAAGCCACGGGTTCCTTGCATCTTGTTTCATGCATTTTGCCCTCTGCTTGCTGGATTGTGTGGGTAGTTTCTAAGAAAACATTGTAAATGTGTATATACGCCTCACCTAAAATTTATAATAAAATAAGATTCTAAACAAACAAGCCCCCCCCCCCAAATCAATTACAACACGATACAAAACAATTTCAAGAAGCATCTTAAATCCAATATGTAGGCCATAACATACCAGAAATGAATTATTCTTTACAGCTCATTTGAAAGTCTGCACTGCAGGGGGTTTATGTAGAGGTTTTACGTAACTCAGTAGGAAGGACCATCACTAAGATAACCATGCCAGGGTAGCCCTACTTCTTCACTGCTTTTTGCATCCATGTCTTCTGACACTGATACGCTGCCACATTTTAAAGAATCTTGTCAGATGATGACTATAAATAAACATAAGCATTCCAGTCCCATGACAAGAATCATCAGACTTTGATCTTATTAAGAAAGTAAATAATGTACTGTGATAGGTACCCTCCCCATCTCTTTCTTGCAATCGGCAGAAAAGCAGCTTGAGAGATGTGACTTTTTTTTCCAGAAGGAAAACTGCCAAAGCAGAGACTGTTAAGTAGCCCAACTCCTCACAGTTTCTCTGTTCTCGATTTGCAGACTCCCGCAGTTATTTTTCATTTTAGAAAAAGGTCAAGAGACTGTTACATACATCTGCTGCGTAATGTCTAGTTTGGCCCTTACAGTTACACCATTTATGAAACATAAATGAATGCAGCCTGTTTCAGAGGTACTGAGAGAGAATGAGAGAGATTATGTTTTATGATTCCATTGGATTTTAATAATGACAACTACCTTTATGTATTTTATGGTTTTTGATAGTAACCTTGGGAGCAGGATACAAATAGAGTGTGTTTATGTAACTGTATATGGGATGCGGGTGGCGCTGTGGTCTAAACCACTGAGCCTCTTGGGCTTGCCGATCGGAAGGTTGACGGTTCAAATCCTTCAATGGGGTGAGCTCCCGTTGCTCAGTCCCAGCTCCTGTCAACCCAGCAGTTCGAAAGCATGTCAAAGTGCAAGTAGATAAATAGGTACCGCTCCAGCGGGAAGATAAATGGTGTTTCCGTGCACTGCTCTGGTATCTTAGTCATGTTTGCCACACGACCCGGAAAAACTGTCTGTGGACAAACGCCGGCTCCCTTGGCCAGTAAAGCGAGATCAGTGTCAACCCCAGAGTCATTCGCGACTGGACTTAACTGTCGGGGTCCTTTACCTTTATGTAACTACGGTATATACACACACATACTGTATATTAAAAATGCAATTGAAATACAGAGGTTCAGTCTTCATCAATTTGCTTCTTAATAGTTTACATGCACCACAACTTGACAATCTCTGCATAACTGATCTAATGCATAAAAATGATTGGAGATAAAGTATGCTCAATCTCTGAAAGTGTATATGCTGCATCATAAATGCTCAATACTGGATTACCCAATAGGCAGACTATGCACAAACTAAAGGAGAGGCACAAAAGGGGAGAATGACAAGATATATGATTAGCTTGAGTAGTAGCTATTATAAAAAAAATCTGAGAAATAGGAATTCGGAAGTTTGCCTTTGACTGAATATGGGGTCTGTTTGATAGTACACAGTTCTAGTGTGATCACTGCAAGGCCATGTTGAAAGTCTTGTTGAAAGTTCTTGAAAGGTCTTGTTACCAAAAGGTAGGCTTGAAATGAATGGATAGGCTCGAATGAATGGATAGTCACCAGTAATCACTATTGTACTGCATTTTAGCTGCAATATAGCTGAACTCTTAATTGTTGGGGAACAAGGAAAGCAGACTTTTTTACTTGAGCTCAACAAATGCCTAATGTGACCCATATGATTCAGATTCAGCTTGTCAAGATAGCCAGGTCTCAAGTTGTCCCCTGCTTCTGTAATACAGTTAGCATTTCCAGCACTAGTGCCTTTAGCAAAAGACAAACAGTTGCTTAACTGAGCAATGATGCCAATTTGGTACCAAATGGGACTAAAACTGGCATACTTAAGTAGTTTGCTGCTTGAAGTGTCCTTGTGTGACCCAAGGAATGTGGACACAGCAGTAGAATAACAATGATGATGATGATGATGTTCAGCAGTTCCTATAATAGGTAGTTTATAAAATGCTTTTGTTGTTGTTGAAAGAAAAGTTTGTGTATTGTGGAGAAATAGTTTTTTATAATTTAGGTTTTGCAAGTATTTCACCTGATACTTTCATTATTTTCCAAAATAGGGAAAAAAATATATTTCTGGGTGTGAAGCATTTAATTCTATTTTAAAAAAAATAAAAGTTAAAAAGTCTATTTCTTGTTTACTTTTGTAAACCTGTACAGTTTTCCTGCTACTGGAAACACTTTTCACTTCTAGCCCTTCTGCTAGCAAGCCATTGAATAAATTTACTTTAGACTATGAATCTCTGTAAACTAAACAGACTACTAGCATAGGTATTTCCTAAATTAAATCAGCTTTAAAATTAAATAAATTCGCTTCCAATATATAACAGTATGTGGATCCAGATTCAGAGCTGTTCACTTTAGCCTAAGGGGACTGCATTGCTCTCTGAGCCTAATACCTAAAAGAAACCAGAAGATAAGTTCAGTGCTTTTTCAGCAGCTGCCTCTGTAGATGTAGAAGCTGATAATGACAAGAGAATTTGATGTCTGACTTTCACATGGTGTCTGTGCTGCTTCTTGAAGCTTGGTCCCCTCCCCGCTTTGTTGTAGATCTGTCTTTTTAGCTGAAAATGGTCATGAAATAAAGGTGACTATGAAACAGGTTTATTGTTCCATTTAACTCAAACAGTTCAAAACTAATTAGAGTAGCAATTGTCATCATCCCATGGGAAGCCTTAGCTGCATTATTTTATGTTACATATAATCATCATAACATAAATTTCATTTACCTCAAATGGAATAATGTTCATTGACTTCAACGGCGCGTGCAATTGGATTTTAGATAAGAACGTTAATATAATTGGTACTGAAGAAAAGAACTTTCACAAATAGAGTCCTAAGTGCATGCAAAGCACATGTCCCAATGTGAACTTGAAATCCATTAATGTCTAACACCTCTGACCTTACTAGCTAACTTATCATCATATTTCAGGATGGCATAATAGTGTCTAGATTCAGACTTTGCTTTTAAACAATATGGAATTTCTAAGCTTTCTTTGAAGGCAGCTCTATCAAATTATTCATTCATTCATTTATTTTATTATTTACATGACATGATTGCCATCCTGAAATATTTGAAGGGCTACCAAACAGATTATGGGGCAGGATTGTTTTCTGCTACTCCAGTGTGTAGGGCCTGAAGCAATGGGCTTCGAAAAAGAATTTAGGTTAAACTTAGGAAGAACTTTCTCACAGTATCAGAGGTTTAACAGCAGGACAGACCATATTAAAAGTGATGGGCTCTTTTTTAACATTTTAAGCATAGGCTAGATGGCCACCTCTCAAGGTGCTATAATAATAGACTTCTTCCATTGGCGTTGGAGGAAGGACCATAGCTGAGTGGTACAGCATAAATCCTTGGCATTTCTAGGGCTGGGGAAGACTCACTGTCTGAAATCTTTAAGATCCATTGCCAACCATCATCATCATCATCATCATCATCTATTACTTATACCCTGCCCATCTGGCTGGGTTTCCCCGGCCACTCTGGGCAGCTTCCAACAGGAGATTAAAAATACATTAAAACATCAGTTGTTTTTTTTTAAAAAAAAACTTCCCTAAAGAGGGCTGCCTTCAGATGTCTTCTAAATATCAGATAGTTGTTTATCTCTTTGACATCTGAAGGGATGGTGTTCTACAGGGTGGGCGCCAAAACTGAGAAGACCCTCTGCCTGATTCCTTGTAACTTTACTTCTCACAGTGAGGGAACCGGCAGAAGGCCCTCAGCACTGGACCTCAGTGTCTGGGCCAAACGATCAAGGTGGAGATGCTCCTTCAGGCCTGAGGCGATTTAGGGCTTTAAAGGTCAGCACCAACATTTTGAATTGTGCTCGGAAACGTACTGGGAGCCAATGTAGGTCTTTCAAGACTGGTGTTATGTGATCTCGGTGGCCACCCCCAGTCACCAATCTAGCTGCCACATTCTGGATTAATCGTAGTTTCCGGGTAACCTTTAAAGATAGCCCCATGTAGAGTGCATTGCAGTAGTCCAAGTGGGAGATAACTAGAGTATGCACCACTCTGGCAAGACAGTCCGTGGGCAAGTAGGGTCTATCCTGCGTATCAGATGGAGCTGGTAGACAGCTGCCCTGGACACAGAATTGATCTGCGTCTCCATGGACAGCTGTGAGTCCAAAATGACTCCCAGGCTGTGCACCTGCTCCTTCAGGGGTACAGTTGCCCCATTCAAGACCAGGGAGTCCCCCACACCCACCTGTTTCCTGTCCCCCAAAACAGTACTTCTGTCTTGTGAGGGTTCAACCTATCCTAGTACTAGGCTAGGGGGCCAATGGTCTGACTCTAAGGCAGCTTCCTATGTTCCTTTTTAGAGGTTGGATTATTTTATCTTTAATCTTACTTCTGCTATGATTCTATAACCACAGCTTAGCTCATGGGTACATTTTGTAGCTAGTATTGTGAGGAGCAGACAGGGCTGGCCCAAGATATTTTGACACCTGAGCTGAACACCCACCAACCAGGGAACAAGGGACATCAACATCAGGAACAATTGGAGGAATAAAGATGTACATTGGGAACAATGGTGGGAGGAAACCAGCAGTGCTTCCCATTCACCAAGAAGCTGCTGTAGGGATGGGACAGAGGCTGCCAAGAAGGTGGCAGATCTGGCCTCCAAGGAATGCCATTGCTGCTGCAGTGAACAATGCATTCTTTGGAGGCCGGATCTGCTGCTCCTCTGGATCCTGCTGCCTAAGGCAGTCGCCTCACCTTGCCTCATGGGTTGGTCAACCCTGAGTGCAGGAGTACATGAATAGAGTCATAGAATTCTAGTCCAACCCTCTGCAACGCAGGAATCTCAACACACAGTCCCTCATCCAAGTTGAATCCATACCAGACCCTGCTTAGCTTTGCAAATGTGCTATCAGCTTTCTCACTGCACCACTAGGCAGTGGTGCATAATAGCAACATACAGTAGCTGATTAGCCAACACATTGGTTGTATCAATAGATTAACTTGTGGCAGCTTCTGAACTGTACTCCTTACAGGTCAAATGAAGTGCAACTCTATAAAATTTGCAGCAGAGCAGGATCAGCATCTTGGAAGTGAGTTTTATATTCATTAAGTGAGTTCAGTAATGCTGTCAAAACTGCTGTGTAAACAGCTACTCTGCTCTCTTTCTCACTGTATCTTTCTTTCCTATGACTCTGGCCATGAGTCTTAGTTCTTGTATCCCATCTGGCTGTTATTTGAAAGCAGATGCAAATATTAATGAGCTGCATTCAGGCAAGATGACGCTAATGATAGTTGGAAAGTCCTGCACACTTGATGGCATGGGGACATTTTAAAACTGATGTTATTCCTCTTCTGGCCATCAAGAAGACTTGCTGTTGCATAATGCAATGACCCACCTCCTGATTGGATTATTGGGAGCCTGTTGTACTAGAGTCTGCACTGGAGCCTTGACCTTGAAAGCTTTTAAATCTCTTAGCTGTGAGTTGGGCAGACCACTTTTCTGGACAAAGGTCCCCTCCCCTTGCAGGAAGAGGTTGGTAATGTAAGGATATTCTTGCAGTCATCACTGCTCAGGTGGCTTAAGTGGTTCATTCAGGTTCTTGTCTGGCACTGAAAAGGGAAGTCCTTCACCACCTGTCCCATAGGATGTGCACTGGCTGCCTGTTTGCTTTTGGCCTTGATTTAAGCTGCTGAATTTAACTCAAAAAGGTATATGTGCCCTAGGGCTGAAATAAATGGAAGATTGCCTCACCTTTTACCTGTGTCATGATTTGCAGCAGAGCACCTGCTGTTAGTTCAACTGACATTATGATGCAACAGCTCAGGGCCTTCTCTGTTGTGGTACCCTTGATGTGGAACTCTGTCCCCATAGAGACCCACCTGTCCTCTGCATCAGATGAAGATCCATTTCCAGGCATGTGGATTTTGGGCTGATGCAAGAGTGGTTACTGCTGGATTGTTTGCAATTATGATCTCATTATATTTTGATGTTTTGTTTCGTATCTGATTTATAGTGTTGGTTTTATGGTTGTTGCATTCATTTGTATATTTTACTGTTTTACTATGTTCCACCTTGGGTTTCTTTTGGCTGAAGTTGGAAATTGCAGAATGAATGAATGAATGAATGAGAGCTATATTTTACTATTACAGTTGATGCATGAAGCCTTTTTGTAGATGCTTTGGAATTGCGAAACGTCTTTTCCTGGAGACTTGCCAGATCTCATTTTAGCATCTCCGAGAAGCTCTGTTAACTTTCTTATTTGGATTATGTGAGTAGAGGTTAATTTTGCTATCTATTTGGGTTCCACTAAAATAAAAATAGTATTTTCACATAGCAAACTTAACAAAACATGCATACAGTATTTTGGAATCCGCAGCATATTCGTTCATTCTGAAACAGTGTAGTCACATTCTTTTATAGTGAGGATTCTGTGTTTTTATACTATCTTTAGCAATGAAATACCTTGGCAATAAAATACTTTGTGTTACTTCCTACAATCTTGTCAATTCCTGCTGAACATTTCTTCTCCAGTACAAAGGTGTGTATGTACCTTTGCAGCTGTCAAGAAAACAGAACATACCAGAATAGCTATTTATGCATCATTAGACCACAAAATCAATGTGAGGGTGTGTTTGAGAGTGACCCATTTCTGAATATCTTTACTTGAATTGAACAGAGTAGCAGCAGAAACAGAACTCACAAAACATCAAAAGATCATCTAGGTTTTCTATGGAAAGCTGTTGATCAGAACTGGGGGGAAGGGAGTACATCCCCCCTCCCCTGGTAGGCTTCAGACAAAACTATCAACAATATTTCATATATGATTTCCATTCTTCACCTGCCTGTCTATATTTATATCTATAAAAATAGGAGCAGGATGCCACAAGTAATCTACATCATATAAACAATTCCAGAACCTCCTCAGTGTTCAGGAAATGTGGTTTAAGAAGAATTTGGGGTTAAAACAGTTACATTGAATATTCATTCTCATATATCCTCACTGCACACACAGAACCACAATCCATTTAGTATTTCTATTATGCCTATCCAGTCTTTCGTTGCATTTGTACTGTGAACTTGTCTTCACATTCCTTTTCTGCTTTTCATGGTGAGCCACCTGGGGATCTTGCAATGCAAGAGTTAATGAAATAATAAAAGGAGGGGAATGAATCAATTTGCCACCCTTGATGTCTTTGGCTTTGTATTTTTCTTAAAGACCTTAATTTTTAGTGGCTTATGCATGCAAGAACATGTTCCCCATGACTAATGTGCTAGCGGTGGCAAGCGTATAGCTTTATTCTAAGCACTTCATTCATCTGCTTTTTAATTCAGCATTCAAAGGACTGGCATTTTTATTTTTTTATTTTTTTTGGTCATGTTGGATTGTTTGTCAGCTTGGATTACAGCCTCTCATTTATCTTCTGGTATCTGGTGCTCCCCTGTTCATTAAAAACAATGAGGTATTTTTGTGTGTGTCTGTGTGATGTAAACAGAATTGCACAGTTAGCTTATGATCCAGGAGCTGTCCAATGTTATCATAAATTCAGTATGTGGAGTTCATTGCTAAAGGGGGAATTTTTGTTTCTGCGTTTTCAGATCGTGATGTGTCCTACTCTTCAAGTTAGGACATGAAATGACTAAGGCTCGTACGTAGCTGGAGGAGAAACTAGCAAGTAAAAGACAATGTAGTAACTCTTTGTGGGTTTGATCCCCAGAGGAAAGTTGCAGCTTGAGCAAATCCAATACATTTTTGCAAATCCCTTCCTCTCAGTGGTCCCTGAATAGATACTATCTGCCTATTTCCTGACTCAGTATTGAGAGGATAGCACTGCCCTCAGGCAGCCATCCAGCTGTTGCACTATTGGCTGTGCCAAGCTCATATGCTTTTGCCTTCAACTTACCCAGGACAAGTGCTGGCTCCTGTGAAACAGCTCAGAGTGATCACTCCTGCCTCCTTGTTCCCTAGCTGCTTCTTTCTACTTCCAGCTGACCCCTCCCTTTAAATGTTTACTATCCCTTGTGCCACAAGAATATCTGGGGTCTCTTTCTGAACGAGCTCAGAAAAGATACATCAGAAGTGGTAACTCACATGTCCCTGCAGAGTCCACTGTAAAGTAAATTATATACCTCTATTCTAAGCTGACACTGGAGGCCCAGGTGACCTTAGTGCTGAGGAATGCATATGACCAGATCTGTCTGGTTTGTCAGTTCCTGGACTGGGAGAGCCTGGCCACTATTATCCATGCCTTGGGAGTCTCCTAAATGGATTACTGTGATATGTTCCACATGGAAATACCCTTGAAGATTGCTTCAGAAGCTGCAGCTAGTGTGCAATGTGGTAGCTCCACTGGGATGGAGCCTTCTCCATAGGGGCAACCCAGCTGTGGAACTCAGTTCCACTATGATTGGTTCCCTCAGTGTTTTGCTTTAGATACCAGTGTGGTGTAGTGGTTAAGAGCGGTGGACTCCTAATCTGGGGAACCGGGTTCGTGTCTCCACTCCTCCACATGCAGCTGCTGGGTGACCTTGGGCCAGTCACACTTCTTTGAAGTCTCTCAGCCCCACTCACACCACAGAGTGTTTGTTGTGGGGGAGGAAGGGAAAGGAGAATGTTAGCCGCTTTGAGACTCCTTAAAGGGAGTGAAAGCCGGGATATCAAATCCAAACTCTTCTTCTTCTTCTTCTTCTTCTTCTTCTTCTTCTTCTTCTTCTTCTTCTTCTTCAACACCGTCATTTACTCAGGCATTTGGGAACAGTTGCATATGTTTGTGTCTTTGAGATGGTTTCCTGCCATTAGTTTAAACAATTTAATGTTAAATTTCTATGGCATTTTAAGATGTCTTGAATTTTTAATCACATGGTTTTATATCATGTTGTATACCACCCTGCAATCTAGAAATCAATTGCTACTGCTTGTTCCTCTCCTGCAACTTACTGCTAATACCCAATGCACTCAGTTGAGTGGCGCTCAACCTTTCAGAACGCTAATGGGAAAATATGCTGAAATCTTCTGTTTTTAAAGATTAACTGATTTTCTCGCAAGATCATTTTGACATCTTTACTTATTAGTGCACTCTTAGATGAGAAAGAATCTAGTCAGCAATTGTTGGTTATTATTAAAGGATAAGAGTTTTATTTAGAATAGCTGTCCTACTTCTTGATGGTTTGTCTAGTAAAAGGGGATCTAACTGCCTTAGCTAATATATTTGGAAAGCTACAAGGAAGAAGTGATTTGATGACCAATATTGAGGGTGGGGTGGTCAGGAGTTGTGATTTGTGATTTCATGGGAGGGGGGTTTCCTACCCATTATCTCATAGCTAGAACACTGATAACTCTTCCAAGTCCACTAAGGCACATGTACCTTGTCCTGGTAAAATAATATTGTTTCCAGTCTAATTCTAAGCCTTCATTTACATCATTGCTTAAACTCTTAGTAATTCAAAATAATTAAAATATTTTCCAGACTTCCAAAGTATATAGTTGAAACGTGATGAGAAGGCACTGGGATCATGTCTGCTGTCCCCACTCCCAAATACTATGCATTCAGCTTAAGTCCAGAGCAGAACACTATGCATGGCAATTGCACACTTCATTTGGGACCCTCTTTTTTGCATGTTCCCAATTGTGTGTAAGAGCTACGTGTGTAGAGCACTGGTAAAAGCTTTTACTGAATAGGTGGAGGTCTGAGGAAAGGATAGCAGATACAATCCTGATGCCCTTCCATTCAGTTGTTGATTAGGAAATTCTGAACAGGGCAAGTGTTTTATCCTAAGCTCTTGTGGAGTTTCTATTTCTTTTCCTGTTTCATTAATACCTTGTAGGGAGTTGCTTTATAAAACCATATACTCACATATAGTGAGAGACTTTGACTTGCCTTTCATTTTTACAGTACAGAAATATAAATTGGGATACAATCAGCCCCATGGGATGGTTTGGCAAACAGAAGTGTACAGAGGCATCTCTGTGTGTGCAAATGGGCTCCAATGCTTTGATTGCCTATACAGTGGTACCTCAGGTTACAAACGCTTCAGGTTACAGATGCTTCAGGTTACAGACTCCGCTAACCCAGAAATAGTACATCGGTTTAAGAACTTTGCTTCAGGATGAGAACAGAAATCATGCGGCAGCAGGAGGCCCCATTAGCTAAAATGGTACCTCGGGTTAAGAACAGTTTCAGCTTAAGAACAGACCTCCGGAACGAATTAAGTTTGTAACCTGAGGTACCACTGTATGTCTTCATACGCACTCTCTTCTTTGCTCTAATATGGGGTTGAAAGTCTCAGGCTTTTCTTTGTTGTTCTCTTTGCTGCCTGTCTTCCCTGTGATTAGCCATAACTTCTCATTTCCTTCTCTCTCTCCTATCTGCTCTCACACTTCTCCCCCCTCCTTCCAGGTCTCTGCTCTTGCCTCACAACCAGTGGCAGACACCCCCTGCCTCTTGCCTTCCATTCTACATCATAATTGCAGCATCCCTGAAGCTCGGCATCCAGTGCAACCAAATCTGTTGTGCTCCCCTAAATCTGCCTGTCATGACTCAACCTGTTCAGCTGTTCTGTTTCTCTTTCTCTGTGTGTTTTGTCTGTTCCCCTGCACTCCCATTCACTCTCCTCAGGACCTTCTTCTGATGCTTAAATAGCCACCTTGCTTTCCTCTGGCTTAGCACATCTTGAGGCTTCTTCAACCCTACTGCCTCACTTCCCAACTTCTGGCCTCTTTGACTCACCTTTAGATTAGTCCACCAGCAAAAGAGAACAACTAGTGTCATTGTCCTCCAACAGGCTTTATCGTGCTCACTGCAGTGCATTTTCAGGCCCATCCTACCATTAGGTAAAAACAGGGTGATGACCACAGCTGTCAGGTGTCATCTACGGGAAAAAGAGAGCTTTGTATGCTACCTAGCCTAGTTCTGGCCACTCTGAAGTACCTGGCTGCTTCAGGTGCAGCAGAAGACACTATTGTGTCACCAGCAATGAAGTAAATTTCAACTGCCTATCCAGTTGGCTTTTGTACGTTGAATAGGGAGATCTTCCACTCGGGCAGCAAAATATCTTGGTCTACCCCATCTATTTTTCTATTATTTAAGGATCCAGAAACACCTTTGAAAGGTAGGTCAGTAAAGTCAGATATTGCAGAAACCCTGCCACCTTTATTTTAGAAAAATCACTTTCTGAACAGTCCATTCCATTTGACTGGTTATTTAGAAAGAAAGTAGCAGAAGGAGTATACACTAGACAGTGATGCATGAATTACATATTCTCAGATTAAACTTTTAGACTTCTATTTCGATCTCTGGAGATAAGTTGCCCAAGTAAAGGATTTGTGATAAAATAAGACTGGGCCAGTTTGCTGAGGAAAATGGTATCCTTACTCTCATTAACAAAACCGTCCATATAAATTTTAGAATCCATGTGTGGTCAAAAGTAGGCCTCAGGAAAAATAAAGAGTGGGTTTCAGTATTGTCTCATCCATTTTATATCATTGGTTTTACACAGATGAAAAATACCACCTACTGATAACCTCCTGCTCTTTGAATAATTTAAGCATTGCTTTGAGGGCTTTCCAACTAGTTCACCCTTTGTGACCCTTCTTATTTCACAAGTTTTGGCAGGACCACAACTCAGGATGTCATGCCCTCAGGCACTACAAGTCTTCCAGATGAAGAATGCTATAAAATATACGATAATATCATTTGAAATAAATATCAGTACATGACATTTTAATCCCTCTGGGCATTTATCTTTTCACAAGGTGTTCATCAAGCTGTGAATTGTATGTGGGGTGAATAATCAGTTAATAGATGAAAATATGTAGGCTTTGTGTTTACTGACAACAGGCCAGATTGGGGTTTCTTTTAGTGGAGTGTTTCTTCTATTACCTGTCTGTTAAAGTATTTCTATATTAAATGTTGGAAATGTATAATTTATGCTAAGAAATTTAGTTAACGAAAAGTCATGTTCTCCCTAGCTCATATAGCTGATTGGGTGAGTTTCCTCTTAACCGTCTTAATAATATAGACTTCAATCACAAGTTATTGATGTGGAATGGTAGCTATTCAAAATTCGCAGGGCCAGATTCTACTAAGCATCTCCATTCGAGGAAGCCACACATGGATTTCTGCTAGTGCAATGGGGCTTCATCCTCTCCTTATCCTGTGCAACCTCCAGATTGCCTCAAGTGGGTCAGGAGAACCCCCAGAGCAGCACATGTGTTGGAGGATGTGAATGTCCCATCAGGAAAACATAAATGCTTGCACTGATGGAGTGATCACCTTAATGCTATGTTTATTTCCTCCCACGTTCTTGGTCCTACATCAGCATGGCAATTTGTGTAAGCTCCGGTCTTGTGGAGCTATTTTGTCTGAATTGTTTTGTCCTACTTCAGCAACTGTGGTTCAGTTATTCTGAGCAATGAAAGGAAGCATGATCTGTGCAGCCCTACATGTTTTGACTTGGCCATGACTTGGCCACAGTACTCCATACTCTGGTAACTTCCAGACTGGATCATGGCAATGTAGGGCTGCCCTTGAAGACTACTCAGATACATCAACTACTCAGAAACTTCAGCCAGTCCAAAACACAACAGCCAGACTATTGCAAGGGATTCCATTTAAAGCTCACATAACTCCTGTTTTAAAACAGCTGCACTTATTTCCTGTTTATTCCCAGGCCTAATTCAAGGAGTTTTCATTGGTGTTTAAAGCCTGAAATAAATTAGGCCCCAAATAGCTGAGAGACTGCCTCCTACTCTACAGATTCTATTGAGTGTTAAGACTGGCAAAGGGAGCCATCTTGGTAATTCTGCCACCCTCTGATGTTTGGGATTGTGGTGTCCCATGAGAGGGTATTCTCTGTGACAGCTCCTAAGTTGTGGAATACTTTCCCCACAGTGGTGAGTCTGACACTTTCATGGTAATGCTCATCCTGGCCTTTGACATCTGATAAATCTATTGCTAAGCTATGCTGGGACCCACTCTATTCTTCTGATTGTAAACATTAGTTATACATGCAGGTCCAGCTATCCACTATGCAAAAATTCACTTGGGAAACTAAAATAATCTTATTATTCTATATGTGCTATATTGAAATGTTCCTTCCACCATCGATGAAACAACTGGTTTATTTCTTTCTACCTGTGACAATTGATTCTCCCTTTTAGCTGGGCCCAACAACTCCCCGTGTCATTGTTTGATTATGATGCATGCCAAAAAAACTGCAAGTTATAATGGTATTGCGTATTTCTCCCCCATCTTACAAATGAATGCTTACTCAGCTTGCTTTTTTCTTTTTTTAACCTCTTGAGAAAATGTCCAGCTTTGTCTTGATTTTCTATAAAGGCTGTAATTCGATGGGAGTGGATAATCACCAGCAGCTTCTGTGTGAAGCCAATGCAGACACCTTATTGCAACAGATGAATGAATCTTGAATGATACATTACACTTACACAAACGTACATGTAGACAATATTCAATCCAAGCCCTGCAGAAGGAAAGATTTGGCAGACTGCTGTTGGTGTACAATGGCACAATCTCTAAAATATTGGCAGAGCTGATCTGGCATATGTAGGGTGTTTCTGTTTTTGAAGGCAGAAAAACATTGGGGTGGAGGAACATTAATGACAGGAAGCTTCTGCAGCAAAAATTAAGCAGGCGAGGCTACTTGTATTTGGCCATTTTAATTTTTATTATTTGCACTGGTTTTCATAGGAGTTTCATGCATCTTAATTACATACTTCAAAGTAATTCTGTAATATCTTTCCTACTATGAAATATTATCATGAAAGCTGACTCATATATTTGCAACTGGTGGCAAGTTGCCTCACAACAGTGTATAAAAATAAATTATAAAGAATAAATTAATAGAATATTCAGCGGCAATATCTATTTTTAATGTGTTTGTTGGATGTTTCTAGAAATTTGTAATGATCCCCCCCCCACACTTATTTTAGTTTTTAATTGTATTGTTTTTATTGCTTTGCTGTTTGGCCCTCCCACCCTAGACTCCTTTGGCAGGAAGAGTGGGACAGAAATCCCTAAAGATACAAACATGATTCCTAAAGATACAAAAATAATTCCTGCTCCATGTTGCAATTCTGTTCAGACCATTCTGAACAGAGGTGATCCTGGGAGATGGGTTTGCGGTTTAAAATTCATTTTGTGAGTGGGATTGGGTGACTGGTTTCCTTCCCCTGCCTTAATTGTGCTCTGGCTGACCATTCTTGAATAGGACCTGCATTCTGTGGGGCTGCTAAGTGGTCATGGAGGCACAGCCAATGAGAGGTCACAGGGGCGTAGCCAAGTTGTTCCAGTTTTCTCCCCATCCTCCTTCCTTGCAAAGATACTGGAGGCACTCAGAGTGTTGCTGTTTTGCAAATACAGATAGCAGCTAATGAAACTGAACAAGTCTTCCCTTGGTTCAGAAGGGGTCCCTGTTGTAACAGTTGCTTCTCTGCTGGGAGAAATATGACGTGGTTCTCTTCCTATCCTCTATTTTGCAGTGGACATTTAAACATTTCTGTTTTGTTAATGCTTAGCACCAAAGTGACTTATCAGAAGGAGTTACAATTTCTAATGTGTATTCATACCACAATAACCCCCCCATCCCAAATTCCATGGAGATTGTATGCACAGGATTGCAGCCTGAATCAGCTAGTTTTATATGTGTCATATAGGACAATTAACGAAGGACCCCATACATTTTCAGACTTATGGGAAAATATTATTCCCAGCTTATTCATTTCTATTCTTATTTTCCCAGAAGATTGAATAAAATGCAGGAATTTACACGGACCAGGTCTTCATTATTGTTTTATGTCTCTCACTAGGATGCAGCTTGTTAATTTTGTCACACAACCAGAATCCAATTATGTATCCATGCACAAATATTTTATGTTGCTTCTAACACTTGTAATTTTAATTTTTTAAAGAGCTTTTATCATATGATTATGTTCAGAATATTGCTAAGCACAGAATATCCGCAGCCTGTCTTTGACTATTGATAACCAGCCCTGGTTCTCAGTGAGATGTTAAGTCCAGGCACAGATTTACCTACTTCCTAGTGGAGCCTCACAGGCTTGCATGCTCACCTGTACAAAAGAATTCCTTGCACATTGAAAATTAGCAACAAGAAGGAAATGTTATCCTAAGATCACATACTTCCAATATGACATCAGCCAGGGATGTCATTGATTTTGTTTTAGTTCCCCAGTAATCAGGATAACCTTCAAGTCAGATTGCTGCCTAATCTAGGATTGTAATGGGGAATGCATGTAAAAAAAGATAAGAATGTAGATCCATTGGTTCATATGCATGATTTACAATCACTGAGAAGTGTGTATGTTTTGTGCATTTGTAAGCTGACTTCCCAGTGGACTGAGCACAGCACGCCCACAGCACCCCCAAAACTTCACCATAATCTATGAAAGACATTACATTTGTATGTGTTTGGGCTCTGCATCCACAATCAGACACCTCACCTGTTAAGGGCACCTAATAATATATAAAGAACCCATGAGTGCACGCTTTGCATGAACGTAGGTTCTTTTACTCATTATAATGAACACTAGTAGGTTGGGATCATGGGTAAAACATTGGATTTAGATTTTCAGCTTTACACTACTAGGTTTATTAGGACAGGATTGTTAGGAATGAATGAGGGGATTCCAACCTACTTCCTGAATGTACAGTATTAGGATGTCCCCAATAATCTCACCCAGGTAGTTACTGTGTACTTGATAAAAATACAGAACTATTTCCATGCCTGAGCCTACTGAGCTTTTGATTATATAGCCTATATAACTGGTGAGCTAAGAAGTGTATTCTAGCCTCTGGGCAAAGCTGCCTAGTGCAGCCCAGCAGGAAGTAATACTAAAGAGAGTTTGTGGTAATACAGAAAGAGTGTAGTGAGGAAGGGAAAAGGAAAAGAAAAAAAAGTCTTTTCTGTGCTGATTTTCCATCCATTCATGTTTGTCTTTCACACTTGCTTCACGGCTCTGATGGACCAAGCCAGGGGGTTGAGAAACTGCATCCTCTGAATTTTTGTGAGAAATGAAAGATGTGGTGTTATGCTTTTCTGAAATATCTTTCACAACCACGGGAGCTGGATCATCCAAGGAAAACAAGGAAATGCATTGTTTCTGCTGCTGCTGCTACCATCAAACAAGCCTAAACCTCAAGTAAAATCGCAGTAGTTCTTTTCCACCCCCCAGCTCAGTTAGATTATACTTGGTGTATACGGCATAATCTGAAATAAGTGGTCAGTGTATGTTTAATGCTCTGGACTGTAAAATATTTTGCAAATAAGTAGAAAAAGGTACATTTCGTTTTATGCTTTCCTTTAAAACTTTACAAGGAGGCAGCAGCAGAGGAGCCAGGGGCTGCTGCTTCATGAAGGTGTCAGGCTGAGTGGGTGGCACAATTTAGCACTGATGGAAACTAAGGGGCCACCCAGATGTCTTCCTTATTGTGCATTCATGATGATTTGTGCTCATGATTGAATTGAGGCAGTTCTGACTTCTGGTGCTGCCACTATGGCGAACCGTGGATCCCACGATAGCGGGTGCCAGCCATGCAGTTAATTAAGGATAATCTGGGAGTAATTGTCCTTGCAAGCCCCTGAGCAGGGACTCAGAGTGCATAGCACTGCACGTATCGGATACTCTCCAATGCAGTCACCATGAGCAGAGGTACTTCGGTTTCTTTTAAGATGGATCTGAATTTGGACTTAAGAAACAGACATGCTCTGCATGAAGGAGAAAGATAGCCTGCTAAATGAATCAGCCTCTGAGTGCCAAGGTTTTGATCTGGAGAGGACTCATGTTGTAATTGGATTGCTTTGTAAGTGAAGGGGAACCTTTGTTCTCTCCCCCACCCCAATTATATTTGCTATGCTGTGATTCGGCAAGCCTTCGCTGAAGAAGAGCTAATAATTAATTAATTACTGATGGGATGAAATTACTAATGGATAACAACTATATATGGAATGCAAGAGAGATTCAACAAGAACTTTACAATTTTCTTTACAGAGTACTTGAAGAAACAGGCTATGTGAAATACTGTGATGAATTGTGACACTGCTTCCTAAAGAGGGCTCTAACTCTGATTTATGATGGTTTTGGTGAGACACCAGCTTGTTAGAGGATTGGAAAGGATCGAAAGAAGACGCATGCTGGAAGTATGCCAGGAGTCACGGCCAGACACCTGGGACAGGGGATTCTTAATTATGCACACCAGATTTTAGAAGTCACTCGTTGGAGAAGCCTGGATGGTAGTCTCTAAAGATGTTCACTTCATTTTTCCAAGAGTTCTTTTCTGTCCCACCCTTTTGTATTTGGTTCTCGTTGAGAAGCTTTCTGTTGACATTTTAAAAAATTGTTATATTGTAGCTCTGTATTTATGGCTGTCAGCCTTCTAGATGGCACTTTGTGGGCTGAAAAGGGCAGAGTATGAATACGTTCATAACTGAATAAAAGACTAGTGCAACAAATATTTTCTGAGCTATTTCTTAAAAGGTGTGTATGGTGGATAAGAAGGCATGGCTTGCCATTCTACCCTGGATTCATCACATGTAGCCTTGTTTCTGTTCTGCTGCAATTTGTTTTCCATCCAAAGCTACATTATTAGTCTCACTATCCACTGTGATGGAATTATGTAACTTATGTAATTAACTGTGTTAATTACGTTGTCATTACTGATATCCTACCCTATTCATTTCAGTGTCAATAAAACACATTTGCAGACTGAAAGCAACAGCAAACTCTAATTGCATTCACTGGAGATATCCACACTTAACTTTCCTCCTCGCTTTCCATCCTTTAAAGCTCCACGTCTGAGCAATCTTTCTCTTTCTCTTTTTCTCTTTCTTTCTTTCTCTCTTTGCTCTGGAGCTTCTTCCGTGAAAACCTGCTCTTTAAAGCTGAGTCAGAATAAATGGCAATTTTCGGGGAAACCCAAATTGCAGTTCATTGTGCTTCAACTTTGGGGCAAAAGAGAGAGAGAGAGAGAGAGAGTACTCAAGACACAGAGCTTTAAAGCACAGACCTGTGGGTGGAAAGAGCAGGACAAAAGGTCAACGTGGAGAAGCCCTGGGTTGATTTCCATTGTGGACATGGACCGAATAAGCAAGCACTGTTACGCTCTGCTCCCATTTTGTATGAATTCTCCAACCTACCTAGTGGTGGGTGGGGCAAAAATGCAAGGAGACAGGTTTGAGAGAGCTGGGTCTTCTGGGTGCCCCTTCAAGCAAAACATTTGTTAGGCACAGGAGGATGCTGGTTGCTGCTCATGTAGGTCTGGGGAATCATTATATACAGCAGCTTTCCGACCCTTTAATGAAGCAGAGGAGAAACAGATGAAAAGAAGCTTCCAACAATCAGACAAACAAGCTCTGAAAGAGCAAAACTAAGATTTTTTTCCTTACTCTTTTAATGTCCCCTTTTCTCTGTGTGCTGTGATTTTCCACAGAAGACCCCTGCTTACCAGTCTCAGTTGGTACTAAATGTCCCAGTGGGAAGAAGATTAAGTCAGTTTAGATAGCCTTGAGCTGTTACTGTTTTTGAAGTCCAGTTCTGTTCCTTATAAACAAAGCAATCAAGGCTACAAATAGAAAAGAAAGCAGAAAGAGGAGAGAGAAAAACACCCCAACCCAGCAAAGTTAGAAAAGCCTTTATTGGTGTGTTGTGGGGATGGCAGAGAGGGAGGGGGCTCTCTGCTTTCTTTTCCCTTGGAACCGCCAGCCTGCCTGCTGCTGGGCAATTACACACAGCGTGAGACTTCATTAACCATCCTGGGATGTTGGTAAACTTCAGCCAGATTTAGGCTATTCAAAGATTCTCTTTCAGTCACTTTCCCTTTAGTTACAGATTCAACGACAGCAAGCAATGTTTAAGGAACAGAACTCGGATGACTTCAGTGATGCAGCTCAAGGCTGGCCCAGGTGATTTAAGGAGTGTCTCTCTGCATATGGGCAGAGTCAAATCCAATTATCATGACTATTCAGAGCCTACCACACATACATCTGTGATTAGGAAGCAGGCACTCATGCAGAGAATGTGGTGTCCAGGCAGGCTTGGAGAACAGCATTTTTCTCTGTTGAAATTACTACTAGCTGTGAAACAAATATGAATATATCTTGACTTTCACAGTTCAGGAGATCCTGGAAACACTAGGAAGTGAAATAAATGTGATGGAATTGGAAAACAAATTAATCCTCATGCTGTGGGGGTTTCTCTTGACTAGGTGTATGTGGCCTGTCTGCCATTCATATTTTGTCTTGTGGGTAGTTTTGTTTTGTTGTTGGTTTTTAAGATGGCCCTCAGGCTAACTCAGTAGGAGGGAAGGCATCTGTTTGAGTCAGATTTTCCAGAATGTGGTTGAAATAAAGTAAAACATTTTGTATGTATCTGCAGACTCTTGGGTTGCCTTCTGAATGACAGCAAAGGCTCTGAGTGATACTGGATTTGTAAAGCATGAGAACTTTCTGAACTTGCCATGTGCACATTCTGAACCAGGAAACAGCAGACGGTGGCAGCTGCAACCTAAGTTTCCCGGCCCTTGCAATGCTTTAGATCTCACTCAAGGTATTGGAATGAGTCACAACTTTGTTTTCTGCTAGTTTAAAGAACCGATATGAACAAGTGCTCTGCTTGAGTAAAATACAGGCCGTTGGATGGCGCCAGGCAGGCCCACTGTGAGAACAGGTATGCTGTGAGAACATGGGCCTTTGTTCTGATCTAGCAGGGCTCTTCCTATGTACTTAAGTGAAAAGTGAAGATGGGGTTAAGATGGCAATTGCCATTTTCTGCTTCCTTTGTATTTTATTGCTGAATAAAATTGTGTTCTCCCACAATGCAAAATAAATACAGCTTTCACATTGCAATGGTAAGATGGGTCATGAAAGTTCCATTTATGGTATGCCATCCTTTGGGGAAAAGGGCAAGGTATAGATTTAAGAAGTAAATGGAACATTCCACAGGAATAACTGTGATGCCGTCAGATCTTTTAAATTCAGCTACTGTACCTGCAACATGTTTGCCTTTGAAAGATCAGGGGGAAGTCTGTTGGGTTTTCTTCTCAGCCTTTATGCCAAGACTCTCCTGTTGCAGTTTCACTTGTGGAATGGGCAAAAAGACTATTTGCCTGACTTCAATGTTCTGTGCAGGGGGATTCACAAGAGCCTTCTTCAGGCACAGAGTCTGCCTAGAGTGGGTAGTGAGACTGTGTCTCCAGCCTTGTCCCTTTGTCTGTACATCTCCCACCCTCAGCATCTTTGTGTTGAATGGAATATCGGTCAAGCTGCCTACACATGTCTGCATGTCTGTGAATGATCTCCACAGCACTGGGAACCTTAATCATTCCAAGTTCCCTCGGATGTGAATTGTCTGTGTACAGCTCAACTTGTGGGCATTGGAGGTGATAAAAAAAAGGTGCAGAGATTTGAGGGCAGGGTCCCTCCACACATTGGCTATAATATTCATCATTTCATTCTTTAAAACTATATCATACCTTTCTACAAAATAGTGTCCAACAAAAATTAAGATAAAATATGGTATAGAACACTCTGATAAAATATACAGCAGCGTATGCACAAGTGTTCTTGTGAACACCCCATTAAGATAAAGTGCAAGAGTCTACTGGGCAAGAAGATGCTTAAAGTAATTTATCTTTTAAAATAGAAATCCAGTAGAAGTGTAAATTATGTGTGTGAAATTAACCCCTCAAGCTTTTTCTTCCTTCTCTATAGTGGACAGATGGACTTTCTCCATATTTCTTTATCAATAATGTTCCGACTGGCAATTCAATAAATCTGCAAGAAATGTAAAGGTTGGCATGGCTTCTATCATCTCATTCTAAATATCTGCAATGTTTTAAAAGGCCAAAGCTTTGCAGATAGTGGGGAATGGCTTTGGAAACTGAAATCTCAAGTTGGTGATAACAGTGAAAAAGAACATTATTTGGGAGTTCAGGCATGCTGGGCAAGGATGGTGGTGAAAGAGTAAGCCTCAAAGATTTCTTTTTTTTACCCTTTGTAGTTTTCCTTTGTAGTTTAAAATATGGAAGGAACCAAATTGTGGTAGAGGAAATGATCCTTGCTAGGAATGCAGTGGAAACAAGGACAGCACAGAGCTTTAAAATGCCACTGGAAAGGTTACAGATACTGTACTGACAAAATCCCAAATGACAAGTAAATAGTCCACAAAGCAACAGATTAATAAAGAAACACATCCTACTTCAGTTTGTTGGGATTTCTCTACAGCAGATTAATTCACTCTTGCTGTGCATTGCCTTGTTTGGGTACTTTCAGACAGCTCAGAACAGAGATTCTCCCAATATCTGTTTCTTGAATTATATATTAGCATAGTGCTTGCAGAAGAAACGGAAATGCCTAATGGGATTATATGTCCCAAAGAAGCACTCCTCTAAATCCCATGTCTCAGAAATGCAGAGATGGGTAAATCGGTTAGATGTCTGGCTTCACTTCATTTAAAAACGTGAAGCCTATTTATAAATCCAAATACCTGACTACTACCTATATACACCCTTCCTAACACATATCTATGACCACATGGGTTGTTACAATTTTGGTTTCCAGTGCTCTATTGCAATTTTAATTGTCCTGGTTTACATATTGCATTTGGAGGGGGGTATTACCATATTGTTGCAAACTACCCTGTCCTGGTGTTGGATTAAAAGGGTAATTGTGTTTTATTATCTGTTTTTGATTATGTGTGCTGTAATGTCCTTGCTAACTTGCTTGTTATTTTTCTCCAGGGAAGCTACAGTTTGCTCTTTGTTTGCACATCTAGGGGCAGATGTCCGGTTCTTAGGGGAATGTAGTATTATGAGTTTGGGGTGTTAAACTATATTCCAGACCTTTCTAATCCCTGGATCCAGCAAGTGTTAAAAGCAAATCAAGACTTCTAATTCCTGGAATAGCCAAACTACCTTCCTAGTGAACTGAAGGGGGGTTAAGGTAAGGTTACCAGATGACCCCGTTTCCCGGGGACAGTCAGGGGTGAAGGAAGGTGTTGTGACCCCCGGGACGCATGTAGGGCGATGTAGGGCGCATGTGCGGTATTGATACGTACAGCGCATGCACTGTACGTAGCAATGCCGCACATGCACTGTATAGCGGTTTGGCGCCAGTGCCGCTCCAGCGCCATACGGACGATGCCGGGATCCCTCCATCGCTTCTGTAGCCACGAACGGAGGATCCTCCATTCACGGCTGCAACCGTGAGCAGAGGATCCTGGAACTGTTAGTACGGCGCTGGAGTGGCGCCAGCGGCATTCCGCTATACAGCGCATGTGCGGCATTGCTACATACAGCACATGCGCTGTACTTAGCGGATTGCTGCCGGCACCGGGATCCTCTGCTTATGGCTACAGCTACGAACAGAGGATCCTCCAAAGGCGGCTGCGGCAGCGTGATGGCTGCTCACACCACCACAAGCCCCCACAGGGTGACTTCTTGTCATCCCCACAAACATGGAACCTGGAGTGTACCACCCCTGCCCCCCCCCCCGTTGCGACGCCACTGGGGACAGTCCCCGGATTTACAAATCAGTCCCCTGATAAAATCCTATCATTCCTACTGAAGTTGAAAAGTGTCCCCAGATTCATTGAAAAAAATCTGGTAACCTTAGGTTAAGGGGCTTGGTGCAAGGCAGCAAATGGGTGAAACCCCTTCCTCAACAGACAAAACCAGATGAAGTTGAGAGTTGCAGAGGTGTGACCTAGAAGGAAAGTAGCAAGCTGGGAAGAGTTAGGGCGAGTCAGAGCAATATTTATTTCTCTTTGAATTCAGGGCTGTGCCTATGGGAAAAATAAGACCATATATCATAAAGACACCACAGTTGCCACTGTGCCTCATTCCAAAAGGAAACATGAACCTTGGGTAAGCACCTGGAACCCCTGGAATCTCATGCTGCTCAGAAATTTATGCTATATGGTTTATTTACACTTACATGCAACCTGAGACTATGATGGAGGGGTTCACAACATTAACGCCCCCCCCCCCAAGGTCTTGTTTCTCCCATAGCCACAGCCCTGGATTCAAACATAAATCAAACATTACTCTGGCTCTCTCTAACTCTTCCCAGCTTGCTGCATTGTTTCTGGGTCACATCACTGCAACTCTCAACTCTATCTGAGCCCCACCCATTTGCAGTCTTGCACCAAGCCCCTTCATCCCCCATCAGTTCACTAGGAAGGTAGTATGGCTATTCCAGGAGTTAGAAGACTTGATTAGCTTTTAACACATATTGGATCCAGTAATTAGAGGGGCTCGCATACAGTTTAACACCCCAAACTCATAGCACTATCTTTTTTGCCAGATGTTGTGGTTCACTAGCAAATTCGGGCATCTTTCCACTGAATATTCAATGCAGTAACTGCAATAAGAGCAAATGAGGCTAAAAATTAGAGCATAACATGACATCCTCTGCAAAAATACACCATCATCAAATAAATGAAGGTATAGACTTCCTGGTCCTACAAGTGATTGATGTTCGTTGCACTATTTGTGTGTTTGTGTGTGATATTTCATGTTATGGATGGATATTGTTATGAAATTACTCAAACCCCAATTTACCTTAACATTATTTTTTCTGTAATTATATACAATCATAATTATCACAACCATTTTATTCTTTACAGAATTCTCTTGACCCTACAAATACCCTATCAAAGGCCTTGGGGTTATATTTGAATGGGTTGGGAGGTGTTCGCTAACCTGATGTGATAGTCGAGCACAAAGTATTTTGTACTGATCAGTTTATCATTTTAACCTTAAAAAGAAACTCAAAATCATTGTTGTGCATTTCCATATTTATCCAAGAAAAGGCTTGTTTTCATAACAAAATAAGCAGCATCTTCCATGTGAAATCCAGGCCACTGTCAAACTTTGGGCTTCTACATCTCTAGGTGACTTTCTTCCAGGATTTGGAGGGCAGAAGTGATTTCCCTTAGATAGCAGCCAGAATAAGACAGAAGCACTGAAGCTTAGAAAAATAAGATAAAATTTATTGCAAAGTGGGGAATTTAAGTCATGTGACAAATATGCATACATAATCTGTAGCCATCAATTTATTAAAACCCTCATCCAATACATTCTCATCCCTAAACATAAATCATAAACCTTACAAGGACACATTTTGTTTAGACATTTTACTCCTCTAAACAAAATTTCAACTGATCTCATATTATAAATCCATGTGATATCAGAAGAAAGTTACTTAAGTTTGTTTTCCTGGATCAGTTTTAATTTGAGAAATATTAAGGCATATTTTTTTACCTCAACATTTTTCATTAGTTGGAACAAAGAAGCACAAAAAATGGAAAATATAAAAAATGTATTGATATTTTATGCCCTGGGTGCTTTTTATTTCACAGAAAGAAAACTGGAAACTGCCAATGGGTGAAATTTAGGGAATGGTTTACTACTGTGCAGGTGATACTATCCTAAAAGGACTATGTTGTAGGCCAGCTTATGTAAAAAAATATACCATGAATTCTACAGGGGTTAATTTCTTCCTTTTCAAACAAAATATTGGTTGGTTGGTTGATTATTTAAAATAGTTACTGTAATATTTTCAATATCATTTATTTAAACCTCTGCAATTATTTATCATGTGAGAGTTTACCAAAAATATATATGAAAAAGCTGTTGTAGAGAGCTTTTTAAATTAGATTTATTAACATATTCTGGAATGATAATTCAAGTTTTCTTTCATTTGGGGTATGACAGTCCAATGCTCTGCTTCCTTATTTAGAGGTTTGCACCACTGTGTTGAGGAAAGTGCGCATAGCATTGCAGTCTAGGAATCCCACTGTGTCCTTGGTATTGAATATTGGGCAACAAGTTAATAGGACAGGCAGAAAGACTGTGGCTGTAAAGCTTGTAGAGCATGAAAGTGTACTCCAGAGGTCAAAAGCTGAGTCCCCTGGTGTATTGGCCTTTGACCACGGCTGCATAAAGGTGGACATCAGTTGGCATTGGAATCATCCGGCTGCAAAACAAGTTTCTGGGGACTGCAGAAAAGTGATGATTGTGGCTTTCTCTTTAAACTGCTATGCCTCTTCAGTATTACCCTCTTTGGGTTATCCTTGTTTATGAAATGCCTCTCTGTGCCCTCAGCCAAAGATTAAAAGCATTACCCATCCCTCTTTTCTCAACTATTTTATATAAATAAATGTTTACATCCCTTTTTGTCTTCATATCAAAGTTGTAACAGTTTCTTTTCACTAGAAATAAAACTTTGGAAATAGGGCTTCAATTGTCATTTCCCCCCTTTCCAGTTATCATAGGGTTGTTGTTTTTTGAAAGACAAAGTTTGGTGGCCTGTTCTGAACTTGATCTATTGAACTATGGAGTTATACTGCACTTTCCTGGCTTCTTGTGCTACTTTGTGACACTATCATAATGAAATAAAAATGAAGCTTTCAATCAATCTCATCCTACTTCTGGGAGAATGAATGAGCAGGAAGAAAAATGAAAACTCTGACCTTGGCTGCATTAAGTTATGTTTGGTGTGGAAGATACTCTCTGACCTCATAGTGAAAACATATATATATATATATATATATATATATGCATTCGCTCTAAATAAAAATGCTTATAGAAGGAAATGTAAAGGCACCCACAGGAGGTGGAGAGGGACACTCAAAAGTCAGCTTACAAATCTGGTCTGTCCAATTGTGAAATGCTGCTTTAGTTCTTCTGATTCAGATGAACAATTTTTTAGCAGACGTGAATTTCTTCTGTTCATGTGGAGAAACTTAAACATCATTCACCTTGAAAGGCTGACTTACAGAAGGGGGTCAAGTTAATGAGCTTTCTTTGTCTCGTCCTTGAGTGACCTATTTCAGAACCTGGGTCTTTTAAATGCTCTGCATTGCCTGGGATTCTACAAGCCCAGCCACTGCAGTTTCAGGCTAGTAAGTAATACAGGTAAGCCAAATGTTGAGGGCAGGGGAAATAAACACCAACGGCAGTAGCTGACTTAACACCTCAGCGTTGGGATGCCCTCTGCACTGCGGTATGCTGAAATACTGCCCTATCTCCTTTCCTTTATCACACTATTGATCTTTACAGTTTTCTACAGTAAATTTTACCATTAAAACAACAGGCTTCTCTCCTGACTGTTAATTCCTCACCTTTGAAAAGAGTAATATTTAACTGATTCATTAATCCTCTCAGATGTTGGTTTATGTATGTATTTGTTCAAGATTCATTCTAATTGGGGGCGATGATGTATGAGCGGAACACGTTCTGAACTGGTAGCATGCGTTTTGCTTTTTTAAAACCTAGCAGAAGAAATGTTAGTATACAACAAGCCCCAAAGCACGAAAATGAAGGGAGGTCAGGGGAACTCCCAGAACGGTGTGGGGAGAGAAGAGAAGAGATTGCCTGATGGAACAAACAGAAGTGCTTGTGCTGTTGAAGTAACCTCTTTAGCACTATGTTGAATTCCACCCTTAAAGTTTAAAATGGCAGCAAGGCCAAAGAAGTCTCCCTGCTCTAGTATACTGCTGAGGTGTTTCCAGTGTGCAAAGATGGCTTGGAGTGCGAAGGGCCAAAATCTATTCCTTTATAGGATTCTGGGCCTTATACGTAGATGTGGGTGTGAAAGGGAGATGTGTGGTGATTGAGAGGGGTGGGGAGAAGTAGAATTTGGTGGGGATTCCAATACAGTGGTATCTCGGGTTACATACGCTTCAGGTTACATACACTTCAGGTTACAGACTCCGCTAACCCAGAAATAGTACCTCGGGTTAAGAACTTTGCTTCAGGATGAGAACAGAAATCGTGCTCCGGCGGTGCGGCAGCAGCAGGAGGCCCCATTAGCTAAAGTGGTGCTTCAGGTTAAGCACAGTGTCAGGTTAAGTACGGACCTCCGGAACAAATTAAGTACTTAACCCGAGGTACCACTGTATTCTAAAAGTGGAAAAAGTTCACAAGGTTAAAAACGGCCTTCAATATGGTCTTTAAGATTCTGCTTGTTCCAATGTGTCCTGTACCCTAACTTCTGTACTGCCTGTGTACAGTAGAGGGGTGTGGAATCAGGGTCTGTATGCCCACGAAACAAAGTGAGGTTTGTTGGCTCAGGTAGCAGATCTGGCCTTGAGGAGTGCACCACTAACCACTATGCCCCTGCCTTCTCCTCCTCCATGGGTGTATCCCACCATGGCTACAGGTACCCCACCACTACCATTGCAGGTGTAGTCATGATGGAGGACACACCTGCAGCAGAAGCAGGGGGGTTGCCTGAAGCAGCGAAACATCCTAGGCTGGCCGTGAGGGGAAATAAGCCTGTTAAGGGTGGATTGAAATAAAAGGATTCCACCTAGCTATTTTTTTTGTTTTTCCAATCCTTATGTTTTCTTGCCTCATTGCAGCCTTATAGTCAGGCACTTTGAGTTTTCAATTCATGTTGCTGAAGAGAGGAAATGGAGAAAGAGAGAATGTGATTTCCCCCAGCATGCCACCCTGGTCTGGCTAATGTAGTTTAGCATACGAACCACAGAAATAAGCTTCCAGGTGCCACCATGTTACAGTATTAGGAAATTTATTTATTTTTTAAAACTGGAGAAGTGGCAGAAGATCCACTAAAGACCTGGATTTCCATTGTGCCACTCCCTAATAACACCCCCGGCTGGTGGGTTGAATTTCCAAGTAGATTTAAGCAGTGAGTAACTACGATTTCTAAGAGAGAATATAGCAAGCCGCAGCACCTAGTATGCTGGGTTCTGGCACTTTATCTTCTCTGCCACCAGCCTTTTGGTTCCATTTTAAGGGATTCACATTTAGTGCAAGCAGAGCTGTGTTGCCTGAAGATGCTATCTAGGCTAGATAGCCTTGCCAGCTAACCCCCCCCCCCAAAAAAAAAAAAAACAACCCCAATTCCTGACTACCAGGGCCTACAAAGCCTTGCCCACAGTGCTTGGTCTTCAGTCCAAGCAACTTGTACTTGATAGGAGAACACTGCTTGCTGGCTTTGAGCACACACCTGCTTCTGACTTTCTGGGTCTCTAGATTTTTTTATCTGTGCCTGGTTGGAGCGACACAATCACCTCTGGCCCCTCAGATCCCTGTTTGCATTTATGGAACGAAACTTCTGCCTACTTTAGACCATGCACCTGTTTCTGCTCCACCTGGACTGGCACCCAGATCCCCTGGGTGTTAGAACCCAACACCCTTGAATTTGAGGCCTGACAAAGGCAGTGTTACAGGACAGGATGCAAACCTCAGGAAACTGAACGCTCACCAAGAAAGTTTCAAATTGCCCAGCCATTTCTGAACCGACTCCAGTGGAGTTTGCTCGTTTCTAGTCTTATCCTATTAGTTCTCTGACTAAATTAGCTCATTTAATTTTCTGACTCTTTCTAAATGTGTCTTATATTTAAGGTGGGAAGCTGTCACCAGCTCTCTGTCCTCATTGTTATTCATTGGTCCACGGAAGCTAAGATGGGCATCTTGGTTTATTTAATCAGTAGCTCTGTACGAGGGAAGCTAGGAATCATCTCTGTATCAGAACTGATATGTAGCAATGCCCATCAGAAGAGATTAGCAGCCCTGTGTCAAGGTAGAAGCAGTCGGGGTAGAATGGAACTTGAAACTAGGTCAAACAATTGGGTTCTCATTCAATAAAAGTGCCTTGTTTGTGTGTTGTAATGAAAGATCTTTGCTGCAATGGATGTCGGGATCCAAATACCCTCTGGATTTTCTGATGGCTAAAGAGATAAGATTGAAAGAGATTTAATTTAGAGCTATTGAAAAACTTTAAAGAGATTAGAGGAATTCATAAACGTACTCTTTCTGTTATCAGGGTGCCTTTTGTTATTTATCAAAACCAGTTATTACCCCCCCCCTCCTTTAAAAAATAAAAAAGACACACAAGGACTTCTGGCTGGCTGCCATCACTTGCTAGCGTTCTATAGCTCAGGTGTGTAGGCAGCAAATGAAAAAAGAAATTTCGTTTTCCTTCTTGTATACTCTGAACTGAATTTAGGAAGATAGTAAGGCAATTGCTTCCCATTTGAGTGACTTATCAAAGCCAAGGACAGCAGATCTGGCAAACAGAATATTTTCTCACTCTCATTTCAAATGAAGAGGGCTCCTACCAAGGTCAGGTTTCTCCAGTAGATCCAAGCTTTTGTTTAAATAGCTCTCCCAAACAGTCCCTGAAGCTGAAAGTCAATGCCTGTCTTGCTTTATTAGGGCACAGAAGGGTTTGCTGATTGGAAACTCTTGCCTTGGCTATTAGTTTTAAACATTCTACACAACCAATAGAAGGCTGATTCTTTTCTCTTTATCTCGGTCTCTCACACAAATACATTGACCTACCTAACTGTCTTTTGGTATCAAAGTATTAGAATGCAAGGGCAAAAGAACCATCTTTGCTGCATTGTGCCTTTCATGCATAAGGCTGAAAGCCTATTCAGATGCCATGGGTTAAGTCTCATTAAATTTAGAATGGGTTAATTCTGACTGAGTAAACATACCGTAAATGGGCTTGATAAAAACTATTTTATGCCTGTTCACTCAGAAACTGCTGTGTTAGCAGCACTGAAGTGATCTTCCAAGAGTGCAAGCCTGGGCAATGTATATGGAGGTCCTGGACTGCCCAGACAACAAGACCCCGCTCTCATCACTGATGTGATGAGGAGCACTTCATTATCTCTTGAGACAGACAGGTGCCAACAATACTTAGAAATAAGCATACTGTATGCAATGGGGCTTACTTCTAGGTAAGTGTGTTTTTTCCACCCATGTCAGGACAACGTGATTTTCTTAAGATAAGAACAAATATATGTGAGCAGGATTGTTAATCTCATGCAGCTGCAGAATGAAAAGCTCTATGTGGAACACTGATTTATCTGCTAAGGGACAAAGCAATGTTTAGGGTCTCTTGGGCCTCAAATATTGAAGTTGTGGGTTAGGATCCATGGGAAAGACAGCTTTTCTGCATGGGCTTACATCATGGACACTAATTTGGTTGTGGGAGGGAAAGAAATATACCAGTAATATGATTTAACAAGAATGAAAATTAAAGTTTCACCTTTTTTTTTTTTTTACCTTTTTAATTGATCGTACCATTTTATATTTTAAAGCTGTATAAAATCATAGAATTGCAGAGTTGGAAGGGACCCAAGGGTTCATATAGTTCAACCCCCTGGTTTCACAGCTGGAATCACAGTTAAGGAATCCCTGAGAAACCCACCCACTCTGTTTACAAACCTCCTACGAAGCAGAGTCCACCACTTCTGAGGTAGTCCATTCCACTGTTGAACAGTTCTTACAGTCAGAAATTAGGGGAATAGGTGCTTCCCAGTTTAACTATATCCCGCACAGGGCTGCTGGGAAGAGGGATTGATTGCTAAACCACTCAGAATTGTAGTTCTGGGAGGGGAACAGGGGTCTCCTAACAACTAATGCCCTTAAAGCAGAGTTTTCAGGATTGTTTGGAATAAGCAATGTCTGCTTAAAGTGGAACAATAGTGCTTTAAATGTATGGTGTGGATGTAGCTTTAATTGGCTGGCTTGAAAAAAGAATACTTCTTTCATGGCCACTTTCTTGGTTTAAGGAAACTTGTGACTGAAACTTCAGGTGTTCCAAGAAGCACTGAAAGCCCAATACATAGCCATTTGTATGTAGCATGAATATCAAAGATTTTTGTGCCATCCAAAGGGGCGCACATAGGGAAGGGAAGGAAGAAAGCTTCCATTTAAATCAGGTGCTTCTGCATGAATATATACGGCAGTTAACATTACTTGCTTGAGAAATATTTACAAACGCCTATCCATGTACACATAGGAAATTCAGATACCAATTTCTTGATTCACCGTGTGATCAGTCAGCTTCTGAAAATTGTTATAAAGTAACTTGGTTTCCTAAGCAAAACAGACTTGATGTTTAATTCCAAATTTCAGCTGTGATTTTCAAAGGGATATATACAGCTCTAAATTAGTACAAAAGGGGATTTGGTGGGTAGGAGTTGCCTACTGGTTCTATTATGGACTTTGCATCAGCCAGGATTTGCTGTTTTGAGCCGCTGCTTTCTCTGCTGTTTCTGACATTAAGACTGCTTTTCACTGATTGAAGAAACTTTAGCTAATAAGCCCTGTCTGCGAGCATCTAATAAGTTCTATCTGCAGTGTGTAGCAAGCATAATTAATTGAAATCTGGCTGCAAGTCAAGAACTTTGTCATTTGCTTTGACAGAATTTTGTATTGGAAATTGACATTTTAAATCCAATTTTAGTTCTTCACGCTGCATTTTGCTTCCCTGTACCTGAAGTTATTACATGTGTATTTTGGTATTTCAGTTTCTGAATGCTTCGTATGTTTCTCAGTGCTGAAGGCATTCAGCGATGAAGCAGATAATTGACCACAATGATTAGCCACAAGCATTTTGATTTTTAATTGTATGTTAACCATTGCTTTGCTTTTCTATAACTCCTGATACTATTCATGGAAGCTGGTTAGGATGGAAAGACAAACTGCACCTGTCCTCTGCCACTTTCCCCCTGCAAATTTTACTAGTTTGGCAGAAACCCAGATCCACGGCCCTACCAAGTGTTCAGTGTAACCACCAATCTCCATGCAGTGCTTGCATATTCCTAAACCTAGAAACTCTGGATGGTATTAAACTACTTAGACTCTTTGGAATTAATGAACAGAAGTAAATTAGTTCCATTAATTTCAATGAGTCTATGCTGAGTACAAAAGAGGACTTATGGTGGTTCCTGAGGTATGACATAGCAGAAGAGAATTTTGTTTGATATCAATTTTTAAGAGAACTAAACTAATTTGCATTTCCTGGACTAATACAAGGATCAGATTATATTTTGGATTTTGCTCTTCTCTGAACTGTGTGATGCATGTTTTGGTTCAAAAAAGGACCAAGATGCATTAAAAGTATTATTTTAGGATCAAATGTATTCAGAAATGCAAACATTGAGATAAAATAATATTTGAATAGATCCTTGAACACTTTAAAGCACAGATATTTTATGGTGTGCAAAACTGACACAGACCCCCCCCCCCAAAAAAAAGTACTATCAGGCTACAAAATATGAAGCAAATTTGACAGTTCTCATGAGAACTCTCTTAGGGGGTCCCCTCCAAAAAAAGTAATGAGTTTCACATATTCTCCACAGTGAACGTTTATGAAATTGTGTGTGTGTGTGTGTTTCATTGGACCTTTTTCTGGATGTTGTCTGTTGCCTCTTGTTGGAGAAAGTGCCTTTTCTGGAGTGATACCTCAACAATGGAACTAGACTTGTGCTCCAGGTGTTTTTGTCCTTTTCTCCCATGCCTTTTGAGTGGTGTGAGATCACTTTAAGTGCCTTTGGGTACATCTTTGGTGCCCTGTAGGCCTCTTGATCTAGCCCTCAGTCATAGCTCATCTACAAGTCATTCCCCTCACCAATCCTGCTTCCCTGCTTTCCTCTGGTACTTTTGTCTGACTGGAATGTATTCTTGAACTGTGATAATGCTTCTTGCTTCCTGGATGGAGGTTGTTTATGTGAGTCTACAGAAACCTCTGACTATTTCACAGCTGAAAGATAGCCCAGTGTACCAAGTAAACATCGCATCTGTTGCTCAGGCCACACCAACCATTGACTTGTGATCCCAGAAAGTGGCCCATAAGGGGGAATGCAGGCCTCAATCTGAAACAGGTTCCCCATCCCTGTCTTAACTGGACTTTTCTCTGCTAGTTTTGTTTTTTATCTAGAGTTAGTATTAGTGCTGGATTACCAAACAGGAAGAGTAGGCATCGGCCTATGAGCCCCATGACTTTTAGGGGCCCGGAGACAACACATCAAAACAATACTGATTTGATCATGAAATAAAATCTTAGTCAAGCTTTCTTAGTTCAATGAGAGCAGGTGCAAGGGGGGGGGGTGTCCCAAGATTTTGACTGCCTATGGGCCTCTACAGGGTTTAATTTGGCACTGGTTAGTATAGTGTTTAGGGACGCGGGTGGCGCTGTGGGTTAAAGCCTCAGTGCCTAGGGCTTGCCGATCGAAAGGTCAGCGGTTCGAATCCCCGCGGTGGGGTGCGCTCCCGCTGTTCGGTCCCAGCGCCTGCCAACCTAGCAGTTTGAAAGCACCCCCGGGTGCAAGTAGATAAATAGGGACCGCTTACTAGCGGGAAGGTAAACGGCGTTTCCGTGTGCGGCTCTGGCTCGCCAGAGCAGCAATGTCACGCTGGCCACGTGACCCGGAAGTGTCTCCGGACAGCGCTGGCCCCCGGCCTCTTAAGTGAGATGGGCGCACAACCCTAGAGTCTGTCAAGACTGGCCCGTACGGGCAGGGGTACCTTTACCTTTACCTTAGTATAGTGTTTGCTAACACATCAACTTCTTTAATTTAGTTAGCCACCTGCAGGCAGGTATAAATACAATAAACATATCTAAGAAAGCCCAGACCACTTTGTGCTTGATAGTATTCAAACTGAAAGTAAGGTCATAATTTAACTTGCATTATTAGTAGCTCCTTTATGTATCTTCCAAATGAGCCTACTAAATAAGCAAAATGGGGGGGGGGGAGCTGAAGAGTAGAATAAAACAACCGGGATTGATTAAATGTGTCACATTTACTGAGGTTTGTATCAGGTATTGGGTCAATTCTCTAATATGGAAAAACACACACATAAAACTTCATCTGTTGTGGCAGCCTGCCTGACAACATTGCCAATCAATGGGCCCATTGAGATTTCCCCCCAAGTGCATACTTGACACACAACTGTAACCAACCTGGTTCCTTATCAAGATGTCCTGTAAGATATTTGATGTGATTTTCCCAACTGCAGTTCCTGGAGTTAGAAGGTATCTCTATCATATTTCTGCCTTTACCTCCCCCAGCAAAACAGATCAAGAGAAAGCAGCACAGATAGAATACTTATATCTGTTTGGCTTGCAGGTTGATCTTATTTAAACATCCCATTTGTTATTTCTTACATTGGTGTTACTTTTTACTTATATTGTGACAACTGTGTGGAAGAGATATAGAGGCTTCCTTTTATTAAATTTTTTTCTTCATGCCGTGTTTCTGTGATTGAAACATTTCATTTTGGAAGGGATCCTTAAAGCTGTTTATAAGAAATGGATGCTTTCTCAACTCCACAACCAAGATTCCTGACTTTACTTAATTTGCTCGGAAATGCAATCTTCTTTTATTTCATTTTTATTTCAATAACATTACCCATAGGAAAGCTGTAGCAAGTTGACAAACCACCTTTCTCTGAAACTGGTCTGCCTTCAGGGAACTATTACCTACAATCGCATGGCACATTATACACTATATAATAACTATAACATGGAGGGTGGAAGAGAAATGCAATAAAATGGCTCCAACACAGCTGGAATCTCACTAGTGGTCTCATTAAATTTGGAGCATCAGTCACTCTACATTTGAGTGCAGAGTTTACAGCTTTGAAGGCCATATAGTTGGTTCACTTTCTACATTGAGCTCATGTAGGTGACAAAAGAACTCAACCTTAAGGGGCAAAAGACAGATTCACATCTTTAATGCCCACCTATCATTGGGGGTGAGATGTGTTCTAAGTGTCTATGGTAACATTTCTGTCTGAGTCATGCTTCTTAGAAACTATTCCTTTTCCCCCCTTGTGTATCTGAATTAGGCTTGGAAAGAAATAGTGTCAAGTTTTCAGAACTTACAGTGTGAAATTTTAGTATGCTGCTGTCAGATTCTGTCATATGGCAGACTTGGGGATGAGCAAAGAATAAGGTTACTATAACTTCCATCATAGAGCTTCAATATGCTGATGACAACATAGTGCGTGCACACTCAGAGGATGACCTCCAAACCATCCTAAATATCTTTGCAGAAGCTTATGGAAAGCTTGGCCTATTGCTCAATATCCAAGAAACCAAAGTGCTGCACCAACAAGCACAAATCAACCACTCTGCTGTGCCACAAGTCCAGCTTAATGATGTAACATTGGGGAGGAATGGAGAAGGGTGGCAGTGCCAATCCCAGCAAAAGACACCATTCCTAACCTCTGCACTTTTCCAGCAATATTTGAAATGGGGTTATGCGCTCGGACTTCTTTCAGACATTGAAACCATCTGTGAAGCTGGGCAACAGAGCCTGCTCTATGCCACTCTCTGTCTATATGCATTTATTCTCTGCACCTTAAAAACAGCTGCTGCTATGCTTTAGTTGGTTTCACACTTCACAGAAGAAATAGGCAAAAGAGAGAATGAAATGGGGGAAAGGTATGATATATTTTTCAAACATCCACATTTGAAATGCCTTCATGACAGTAGCCTGAATATAATATAGCAAGCAGTTTGTTGGAGAGGTGAAATTGATCTCTTAAAAAAAAAAAAGCTGTTCCTGTACGATTTCTTAACTCTTGTGGTTTTCCTTTGCTGTATTGATTGCTGCTTATGCTTATCTCAGAGTCTGCACAGTGCCTATCCCAAGCAGTTATCTGTTCAACCCTCAAGTCCACCATGTGCTTCCCTGAATTGACCTCAGTTAACTCCTTTTACTTTGTCGAGCATCAAACGTTAGCAGTCAATTCCCGGCCCCCTCTTCTGCTGACCTCCTGTGGGATTATGATTATATGACTTTTATGTCAGAGCTTTGTTATTTACAGAAAGCCTTACTGACACACACTCTCCGTCCAGGCACAAGAAGCTCTGTAGATAGATATGGCAGGATTTCTTTCATGTTACGAATCGTGATAAATAATTTTTAGACTGCTCTGGGGCTGTCAGCAGGCAGGATGATGAGCAGGAAGGAGAGGGAAGTGTTAATCTGGAAGAAGGAGAAGCAGCAAAAGTCCTGGGAGAACAGCAGGGACCTACCTGACAGGTTTCATCTCTCCAGAAGAAGGCAGATGTCAGGTTTCCCATGGGAAGCTGCTGTACATGTGAGGGCTAGTTCGCCAGAGCATTGATGGATGTTTGTGCTAGGTCAAATGCTGTAGGTCCTATCTCACAATAATGAGATAAAAATAAGAATCAAAGCACTAATTTTAAAGGAAGTGTGCATCAATTCTCAATGCCAGAGCATAAGTATTATGGACCACACCATTTTGGAGGAATTGTGATATATAATAGTTCGTTTGCTTAATGAAGACAATACTTTCCAGTCATTCCAATGAGTCTATGGATATCCTGAATCAGTGCCTGTCATCTTCTGATCACATCAGTCTGAAGGCCTTTGGGGGCAATGTGCATACAGAAGATTCTATCCATTTTATAAAAGATCTGAGGCTTATCATATTATGCTGGAGTTTGAAATGAATCTGTTTGGGAAGTTGGGCCTTTCTAGTCTATCACTTGTGATGTAATCTGGGTATGATCTCAAAACCTCCAAGTAGACTGTGCAACACCTCTGTGAACCCCTCCATAATTATATAGACCTGTTACCACATGGGACCATTTTTTTCGGTAATGGCTATGCCACTACACTGGGACGCAGGTGGCGCTGTGGTCTAAACTGCAGAGCCTAGGGCTTGCTGATCAGAAGGTCCTTGATTCAAATCCTCATGATGGGGTGAGCTCCCCCTGCTCGGTTCCTGCTCCTGCCCACCTAGCAGTTCAAAAGCACGTCAAGTGCAAGTAGATAAATAGGTACTGCTCCAGCGGGAAGGTAAATGGCGTTTCCGTGCGCTGCTCTGGTTCGGCAAAAGCGGCTTAGTCATGCTGGCCACATGACCTGGAAGCTGTCTGCAGACAAATGCCAGCCTCCTCCACCAGTAAAGCGAGATGAACGCTGCAACCCCAGAGTCGTCCGCGACTGGACCTAACGGTCAGGGGTCCCTTTACCTTTATGCCACTACAGCTACTTAAGAATTGGTTCATATGTTGAATTAATATTGTCTTGTAAAGAAGTATTAATGTCAATGATTAATTTTGTAGTCAGTGAAAGAGAAATATTTTTTAAATCTCCCTATTTTACTTCACCATAAATATTGGAATACATTTGCAGAGTAGCACTGAGTTTATGCCAAGGGATATCCAGAGAAATACAGGACTAACATGGTTAAGAAATATAGAAATGACCTTTTAGCAAATGAGCACTTGGCACTGAAAAATGATGTCACCAAAGTGTGCTCTATATTGCCAGTGTTTGCTGAGATATATATATATATATATATATATATATATATATATATAATAGCAAAGTGTAAAATCAATAAAGGAAGTTGATTGTTTTGTAATATCCCTCCATTTCCTCAGCAAGGCATAATAACTTGTCCTGACTTCTACAGTACACAGTGCATTCCTGCTGTTATGAAAAAAGATGTGCAGCACTTTAACTGTATAATTGAAAAAGAATGGTCACTAGTTTTTACAAGGTCATTAGTTTTTACAAGGTGTGTATACTCTTGTGATGAAAAGGAAAGCCAGTCACGTTCAAGAACATTTAGACAATAACACTTTAAATCTTAAAAGCCACTATATTGTTTCAATTTTCTTAATGTTGCAGAATTAATCAAATAGAAAGCATATTATCAGGCAGTGGTGAGATTATGCATCGAGTAGCCACTTGATTATCTCCTATTTATGACTTAGATTCTATTTAAGATTTAAAATGATTACTCATTGTGTGAGAGACACAGAACCCTACTGAATGAAGGTAAATCTCATCCCAAAAGCTTCATACAGTAATGAACAGTAGTCGTAAAAAAGCCAGATGCATTGAAACAAAAGAACAGTGAAAACAGGATCTGATCTATCCTCATAAAACTGACAAACAACTAAATGTCTGCCTTTAATATTTTTTGTTTTAAAAACCCTCCATAGAGTGTTAGCATGCTGGCCTGAAGAAAATACACCACTTCACTTTTCCCAGCCAGTGCAGTCACAGGAATTGCTGCCCCTAAATATTAAGCGTCCAGTCCACCTAAATATTAAGGGTCCATTCATATGATCAGATTGGAGGAAATATAATGTATTACATGTTGGAACCAGCTTGAAAGAAGTGTTAGCTGATAGAAGTTGATCTTGATTGGACCTTTTTAATAAGGTATAACACTTATACAGAGGTGCTAATAAATGTTCTGCTTTCAAGAATTTTAGAAATGGCAGTGTAATATGTAGGTTCTATACTAATTAGTTTTCCACTGCACCAACACCATTTTGTCAAGGGAAACACATTTTAATTATCGTCAGGATAAGAATTATTATTCCTTGATGCAATCCTGTGTTCTTCTCCTATTTTCCTTCATCTTTCAATACAAAGCAATTACAGTGGTACCTCGGGTTAAGTACTTAATTCGTTCCGGAGATCCGTTCTTAACCTGAAATTGTTCTTAACCTGAAGCACTGCTTTAGCTAATGGGGCCTCCTGCTGCCGCCGTGCCGCCAGAGCACGATTTCTGTTCTTATCCTGAAGCAAAGTTCTTAACCTGAAGCACTATTTCTGGGTTAGCGGAGTCTGTAACCTGAAGTGTATGTAACCTGAAGCATATGTAACCCGAGGTACCACTGTATGTTAGGAATGAAAGCTATGGCAGTGTGGTTGCAGGCAATCTTGTTTCATTGTGTGCACCAAAGTAATGTTGAGCAATGAACTGCAAGCATGTTGGAAAGCAAAGTTATCACTCAGTATGGGCAGGTAGTATCCAGCCACAATTGTACCATTAAGAATATGTGGACTCTATAATAAACAATCAATTAGTTCATGTTTCAGGAGAGGTCAATAACCAATTGCTTCTTTCTCTTTCCTTCTTTCCCCCTTTCTTCCTTTTTGCAACAATGGCAGATGGTGTCAATTGTACTTAACTTGATTTATCACAGTTATCAACAAATTAGGAGAGATGACAGCTTGGTGCCATCTCTGGTTATTAATGTTCATATGAGATGGCCTCATCATTCCTAGCTTTCGCTTTTCTAATGTTTCAGAAAATATCTGCTGAAAATCTATCAAGGTTTAGCAACTGCTGTTTGTTGCTTGCATGGAATTGCCATTATTAACTCTAATCACCTCTAACAGTTGGATGCCATGCTTAAACTTCTGGGATAAAATGCCTTGGAGTTACAGAAAAAAACTGACACTTGCATTCTTTTACTCATTTTTAACACAAGTCTTGCCTAACATCTTGTGGCTATACAATATATGAGTATCTCACAGCTAACCAACTCTTTGAATATTTTTTCTTTGGAAAAATGATTACTGACTGTTGCTTTTTGCCACCATAATTTTAGACTGCTACTGTTCCCTACACATTTGTGACTTGATTCCCATGATGCCAGGAAAGCTCAGAACTGGGAAGGAGTAAAGTTGGTCCACTCAGAACCTGAATGCTAATTACAGTGGGAGTCTAAATCTTTCTGAAATCTGAACTCAACTCATTGCTAACTCAGCCTGGGTACCAACAGTGCCAATTACCTCCACCCTCTTCTCGTTGCTATGGCAGTGACAGTGAGAATGTAATACTGGAATATACAATTCTGAAGGATTTTAGTGTCCATTTGACTATACTTTAAGAATTCTATGGGTTTATAAGAGCTGCAGAAGCAGCCTTTATTACGTTCACTAGGTCGGCAATAACCCAGTTGGAGTTTTAATCACCCACCTAGTAGCATCCTTATTTTCATGGTTCTGCAGATCCTGTGTAAATTTCGCTTGACAGAAGCATTCTGTTGTAGCCAAAAGATTTGGATGTGCTAGGATATTTCCGTTCCACCTTAAAAGGGAGCAGGATGTTTGTGTCACAGCCTGCGCATTTCCTGTTTCACAGGATGTTTATGTTGTGTCTTTGCTTTCGTTTCTCTCTCTCTGCCGGAACTCTGAAGCAGGCAGTCATGTTTTTCTTTGTTCTGATCAACGCAGAAATAAACTTGTAAATAATGCTCTCCTGAGTGCATCTTTCGCTGTGTGCTTTATCTGCTGATAGAGCATGCACAGCTCTGGAATGTGGCAAGCTATTTCTGGAGCTCTTGTCGCTAATTGCTGATACTGCATGTCTACGGGAGATCGATGGACGTCCGGAGACGACGTTGAGTCATGATGGACTCTGTCTCCCTGGCAGTATCCCAACAGGATGTGATGTGTTTGTAGAGTACATGTGTGGTGCCCAACACAGTTTCTCCAGCTTGCTGATGTGCCCATGGATCCCAATAGGTTGGCAACTCCTGCTTTAGAATGCTTTTGTTTTCCTAAGAAAGACGCCGTGCAAATCCATTTTTCATTTAAAAAATTCTTAAGGCTGTTACAATAGCCAGATAAATTACTTTGCACTGCATTCACAAACTTTACACTCTAGTTACATCTGAAACTCATTTTTAATTTGCATGTCAACTAGAAATCACTTTGATGGTTTGAAGACTAACACACTGACAATAAGAAGCTGTGAAGCATGGCAGATAAAACATTTATTGCTTTACAAATGTTTGTTTTATTCACCTTGCAGAGAGGGTGCATATGAACTATGAAAGAGTACTTTTACTTTAGTAGTTGTAGTGGTATTAATAGTAATAGTAATAGTAATAGTGGGAAAGTACTTTTACTTGCTGAACAATACTAATAATATTGAAGTAAATCTGTGGATGTCTATCTGCTATCAAAATGGATACCATTGGTGGAATAGGGAATCATCTGGAGCAAATTTGTGGGCGGCAGCGGGGGCTGTGGGGGGTGTTGAGACTGCAGGAAGGAAAAGAGAGAAGGGAAGTATGTTGCCCATATATATTATTTTGTAAGTGTAATCTGTCCAGGACCTATATTGGTCACTGCTATTTGTTCAGGGGTTTTTTTTTGGGGGGGGGGCGGGTGTACAAAACTGAGGGCATATCCACACAGGTATTTCTTGTTGGATCAGTGCTGTTCATACAATTTTTTTATTTTTTATTTATTTTTGCTGTTCAGGCATGCAAGTTATTTGCAGTGTTTAAATGACATTGTTGCCATCAAAGTGCCAGCTCATTTTTTTTTGCAATTTAATTCAGATTTGCCATATATATATTGGCAACACACTGTTGCCAATGCCACTTTTGCAGTATTAATCTCCCACCCAGAAGCACACCTTAGTTTCATGGTTCTTTGGATCCAGACCATAACTACTGTGCACAGTCTATTTGTTCTGCAATTAAAGGATTACAGCTTTACAGCTATTCTCATTTGAGTGTAAAGAGCATGCAGCTTAATTGTGTAAATAAAAAAAGGGAAGTCAAATAAATAAATAAGTGCTGTGGGGATTTTGTTACAGGACAGTAAGCAGCAAATAAGGTGGGAGTTTCAGTAGATAAGGGGTTTTCTTTTCAAGGTGGTCTATATTTCTCCCTAAATCCTCTGTTCGAAACACAATCATGTTGACAGCAAAGCTAGGATTAAGGCATTGGAGAAAATAAAAGTTTGGCAATCATTTGCTGTCTTCTAGGCTTGACCTTACTCACACTGCTGATAGCACAGTTGAACTGCTGACTCCTCTTACTGAGGCTCCCAGCTGAGGTGGCTTAAACAGTTGACAGGGCAAATGATTGAGGCCAAAATGTCAGGAAAATGAGCCAGGGTAGGACTTGCATAGTTTGTGAGGAGTTCTGCGGTGTTTCCCTGAATGAGGCAAAGAATGGAACACAGGCTGTCAACATAGTCACTTGATTGACCTTTCTAGGCCTGCAGCGTCCTGAAGGCTTCAGTCGTGCTATATTTGTGTGACTGTGTTTTCCTCAACTTGTTTTTTCTCTCTGAAATGTTTCCCTCTCCTGTATAATTGATATAAGAACCCACTATTTTTCCTTACTCGGTATGCTGTACGGTTCAACGGTGAGGCCTTCAGGTTCAAAGTCTGATAATGTACATTTATGTCTCTTTAGCATCTCGCTTCTGGAAAGCTATTAAAGCAGCCATCCAACTATTAAACAGGGAAAACGGGATTATACAAACAACCTTTTACAACATTTTGTCATGGATATTTAGCTGCCAAATGAAAATTAAGTGTTAAAACATCTTTTCCCTGGCCACATACTGCCTTGTTCTTTTACAATAATACCAATTCCTCTATATCTACTATTATTTATTTGTGACTTTTATATACTTTCCTGTCAAGGTAGTCTTTTGAGAAATTTGCACAGCAGCATAAAAATGCAAATCTCATCACCTGTAGTTTGTGCAAAGGATGTCATATAAATTACAGTGGTACCCCGCAAGACGAATGCCTCGCAAGACGGAAAACCCACTAGACGAAAGGGTTTTCCGTTTTTCGATGCACTTCGCAGGACGAATTTCCCTATGGGCTTGCTTCGCAAGACGAAAATGTATTGCGAGTCTTGAGGTTTTTTTTTGCTCCCCACCCCCTTTTTCTAATCCGCTAAACCGCTAATAGCCTTTTAGCAGCTAATCCGCTAATCCCTTAAGCCTTTAATAGCCGCTAATAGCCGCTAAACCGCTAATAGCGCTAATCCGCTAAGCCGCTAATAGGGTTGCTTCGCAAGACGAAAAAACCGCTAGACGAAGAGACTCGCAGAATGAATTAATTTCGTCTTGCGAGGCACCACTGTATTTAAAATAAGTTGATAAATAGTGGGCCTCTGGATATTATATAATCTCTTAGGAATGCTGGTTATCACGCCGGTGATTTTCTTTTTGGGGGGGGCCACAGGGGTACGCATATCCCTAAACATTTTGTGAATCTTTGTACTTTTGTCCATTTACTGTATTTATTTTTCCCGATTTGAACTATAAAATGTTGGTTTTCTTGAATCAAAATTAGAGTACCCCTAGACATATTTTTAGAAGAAGAAAAAGCACTGTATCTCTCCCTTTCTGAATATCTCCTCAGAGGCAGGGAGCTGGAATATCTGTGAAAGACATCTTAGGTAAAGGTAAAGGGACCCCTGACCGTTAGGTCCAGCTGCGGATGACTCTGGGGTTGCGGCACTCATCTCACTTTACTGGCCAAGGGAGCCAGCGTACAGCTCCTGGGCCATGTGGCCAGCATGACTAAGCCACTTCTGACAAATGTAATCATGCTATTGGAAGGTTTATAAGAATGTTGTTAAAGCTTCTTCCTCCTCTACAAACTGTTTTTGGTTGCGAAGGACAATTTAAGCTAACACTGCAATCAAATAGGATTGAGGGCACTCTGTACAGTGGTACCTCGGGTTACAAACACCTCAGATTACAAACACTTTGGGTTACAGACTCCACTAACCTGGAAATAGTACCTCGGGTTAAGAACTTTACCTCAGGTTGAGAAGAGAAATCGCATGCCGGTGGCGCAGTGGTAGTGGGAGGCCCCATTAGCTAAAGTGGTACCTCTTTTATCCAGACAAGGTATCCCACAATAATGATAGTAGTCCATCATGCATAGGTTTTCATAATGGCCACATCTGAACCCCAGACTATTTTTATATACTTGTTCAACTATCCCTAACTGTTCCATGCTATGGAGTTCCTTTTCTTCTTGAGGTTTCATTGTTAGTGGGAATTTGTGCAGTACATGAATAAGTGACCTTGCATTTTCATATACCTGTATCCTACAGTAGCTGTGCAGACATTCTGTGCCTTCAGATAGATGTGGAAATCTTTTCTTAACCTCTGCTACTGTGAGAGGTCCATTTATTGATTCAACTGTCATTGGGATTGTTATTAGTTTTAAGGATTGCAAAGCCTTTAATCCCAATACTGGTTTTGCAGGGGCATTTATCACAAAGAAGTCCAAATGTTGGCATCCGTCTTTATATGCACATTTAGCAGAGACTCTTCGTACTATGCTGAGTGGGTAGTCCTCCATAGCTGGCCAAGCGCTTTGCTCCAGGTAATATCAGTGGGCTAGATGTTTCTTGTACTGTACAGTGAGAATACAATGCACTTGTGCTCCTTGCCCATAAAAGTAGCCAGAAATGCCGAGTCATCCCTGATTCTGCAGTACCGTGCTTCCTCTGTCTCTTTGTGCATTTACATGGCATCATCATTCCAAGTGGTACGTTTTGTGGCAGTTTATGCATACTTGTCTTCTGGCAGGACATACATTTCCCTTTGCAGATTGCCATGCACATCTTTTGCAGGCCTGTGAGGTGAGAGATGGCAGACATCCGGTGAGAGATTGTGGCAGGCTAATTGCCTCTATGAGCAACTCCTGCGGAAGGAGATAGCTGTGTGGCGCCTGTGGTGTTTGCTTTCTTTTGCTATGGCTTGCATAATAGCATCCTTGCATCCACATTTTTGTTATTCTTGAGTGTTTAGATATTTCACATACTCTGGCTATTCTTAAGATTTTTTTCTAACATGGTGTTATGTGCCATGAATAGCTTTTCCTATATGTCTTTTGAATTTGATCCCATTATCATTCTCTCCATTAGTATGTCATCTCCACTGGTGAAGCCAATGACCGACAGAGTCAACTAATTCAAGATTTGCCCCCATCCTCCTTCCTGCAGGGGCGGAGGAAGGGGGTGCGGGAGGGGTGATTCGCACCGGGTGTCACCACTGTTGGGGGTGACAAAATGCCAGGAGGCACTCACCATGGGGCCCGCAGTGCACCCAAGCCATGCGTCTTTGCTGGGAGAGACACAGTGGCTTGAGCGTGCACAGGCTCCACACTCCCCAAACGGTCCACCCACTGCCTCCCCCTCAGTTGTAGGGCGGCTGAGTGGGAGGAGGCAGGCACTCCAGAAGCCCTGTGGCGAGCACGCCACCCCAGGCACCTGAGCAGCTTCCTCTGCCACTGCCCTTCCTGCTGACTTCTACAAGGGCAACACTGTAAGGATGCCAGCTAGAAGTAGAAAAGCAAACAGGAGGGCACTGGCTGAGGGCAGACTGAGTTTGATGGGGCAGTGCTCCATTCAGCCTAATGGACCGGCAACTCCTGTTTGACTTTCTCTTAGGCTGGACCCTCTGAGGTTTATGCCTTTCTTTTGTCTGCTGCTGTAGTAGTAAGATGCAGGTTGTGGCTATCAAAACTAGGCATCCAAGTGTTTCTTGTTCTTTATTTCCCCTGATGTCAGGCTTGCTGCACCTTGCACTTGGAGACTTTGATTTTTTCCCCTGCAGCAACTAGCCTCCTTGTTTAGTGCCGCTTAGTGGCTGTAGCGCTTATGCAGCCAACATCACAAAATTGATTTCCTACTTTATGGTTTAATTCTTTTACCATTTGCTAACAAGAGGTATGATTCACTGGCAAAAATAATGGTGTGTTGGCCTGTAAATTCTGCAGTACTGAATAGGGAACATTATCCTCTTTGTCTGCGGTACATTCAGATGTTAACAGGTGGAAAGGAAACTTATTATTATCTAACCTGTTCAAAAGTGAAATGTCTTGATCTGTTTTCATTTTTACTTCCTGTGTAGTTTACTGTTACATTTGGCTTTAAACTGCTTTCATTCTGAAGAGCAGAATCCAGGTTCCTATTAACCGTTGGCTTAGCTATACTTTCTGTACTGATCTTTAATCTACATCAAATCTATTAAAGTTGTTATCTTTCTGCAGCAGTGTACAATCCAAGTACAAAACAAAACAAAGCAAGAGGGTAAAGGTTAAGCTACAGCCTTGAAAACAGCACGCAGGCAAATAAAGTGGAGCACATACTTCCTATTTATATTGTGTGTGTGTGTGTGTGTGCGTGCGCGCACACACACACACACAACTTTATGATTGACACAGTCCCCTCAGGCTATGCTGTTTGAATTAACTGTTGATTTTACAAATCAACCGCTTTTGAGAGGAAGAATGAACACCTGATTTGGACATTGTTCAAGTAACCTGGACACATATTTCTCTGTCAGCTTTTTGTGTACACTCTGCTTTCTTTCTAATTATAAATGTCAGTAATGGCCTTTAGTAGGCAAAATGCTTTCAAGCAAAAATGCACCAAAGAAACATGTCTGCCACTTAAAAACAATGTGCTATGTCACCAAAATAGGACCCCTTTCTATATTAGTGACTTTTAAATCTGTGGCTGTGATCTATTATCTTTTAACCACCTGTTATTTAAAGAATAGTTTCACTGTATCTTACTTGATACACAGAAGGTTAATGGAGAACGGTTCACCAATGCCACCACCCATATTCAAACACAAAACAATAAATTATTATAATGATTGGACTCACCCCCCGACCCAGCCTGGAAATGTTCTATAGAAATCTTTAAAATACAGTGGTGCCTCGCAAGACGAAGTTAATTCGTTCTGCGAGTTTTTTCGTCTTGTGAATTTTTTCGTCTTGCGAAGCACCACTGTGTATTGACGGTTTCCCATAGGAATGCATTGACGGCTTTAAAAAAAAGGTGCAAGACGTTTTCGTCTTGCGAAGCAAGCCCATAGGGAAATTCGTCTTGCGAAGCAACTCAGAAAACGAAAAACTCTTTCGTTCTGCGAGTTTTTCGTCTTGTGAGGCATTCGTCTTGCGAGGTACCACTGTATGTCATTTAAATGATTTTTTTTTTCACCCTTTGCCATTTACTGTAAAGCCATTTCAAATCCACTTTCTTTTAGTGTGGTTTTGACACTTTGATAAGAACAGAATGAAAACCTAAAAACACATCTGAACATATATAAGAGGCAGATCTAATACAATCCCTCCCCCCTAAAAAATAGGCAAGGAAGAGCCCACGCCTATTCCTAGAACCCTCAAGATAAGGGCCAGAAGTCTGGGCAAAAGGAAACTAGAGGGAAGCAGCAAAGTGGAAAATGAATGGAAAGAAAGAAGTAGGTTTGCTCACCCTTATATGATATCAAAAGGTGACTGTGTAGAATGATAATACTATGAGAAAGTTAGCAAGAATATCTGGTGTTGGACTGATGATTAATGTTATTGTACATCTTTAAAATTCCACTACATATCACCTTACATTGTCGACTGAGCCCACTCCTATTTGTGTAGCTCTGATCTTTTATTGACAAAATCCTTGGGTTCTATCTCCTTTTCATGACAAAGCGATAGCATATTGGGAACTGGTTATTGTACACAGAGACAGTTGTGCTGTGTCTTACAGAATGGGATTCAGGTATTCTAGAAGTTGCAAAGTCAAACAATAATATAATCATATATATATCTACACATTGATTTTCAACTGGGAACTAAGTGAACCCACCTTTTAAATTCAACATTTATTACCCATGTCACATAAATTGCCCTTTGAACACATCATTTTTAGAACTAACAGTCCGTCTCTGGTATTTATTTGATTATCATGCTCTCCAGGAGCAAAGACGCATAAGGACAGTGAATTACTTTTCTGTTGCAGCTTCCTGCAGTGGCTGCTGCATAATTTTTGGTTTTTTGTGTTATTTCTGCATTGTTTGAGAGGCTAGATAATGCAAGGATTTTGGATACACAGCTAGCTACTTATATGTTCTAATATGTCATAAGAGGCTGGTCTACCTAGCAAAGTCCAGAGGCAGTAAGCCACTGCCAGATACCAATGACAAGCACAGGGGAAGGTTGCTTCATTCCTGCCCTACATGCTCACCTCCCTGAAGCATTTCTCTGGCACATGTTTGAAATGGATGGCTCAATTGCATAGACCCTTGGCCTGGTCTGATCCAGTAGCTTTCTTACTCTAGAAAAGTGCCTGGCGTTCAGTTAAATGCACTGCATTTTCTGAAAAGCTGAATCACAGTAATATTTCCATTCTAGTTTATCTAGCATGGAAAGTATATTCTGCTTTGAAGTAAAATAGAATAAGATCTAGAGTTCTGTCTTGCTTATCAAATTTACACTTAAAACAAATTTGGGTGGTACAGTCAAACCTCAGCTCCTGAACGCCTCCATTATTGTGCGTTTCAGCTCTCAAACGCCAAAAACCCAGAAGTAAATGTCCGGTTTTTGAACATTTTTCGGAACCTGAGCATCCAATGTGGCTTCCGCTTGAGTGCAAGAAGCTCTTGCAACCAATTGGAAGCCGTGCCTCAGTTGCCAAATGGTTTGGAAGTCGAACGGTCTTCCGGAACAGATTATGTTCAACAATCGAGGTTTGACCGTATTCAACTAAGTTTTATGTAGAACTGACCTATTGAAATAAATAGAGCTAACCTAGTCATGGTCATTAATTTCAGTAGTGTCTGCGGACAGCGCTGGCCCCCGGCCTCTTGAGTGAGATGGGCGCACAACCCTAGAGTCTGTCAAGACTGGCCCATATGGGCAGGGGTACCTTTACCTTTACCTATTCTGAGCAAAGGTTAGCTGACTATTATTATTATTATTATTATTATTATTATTATTATTTCATTGTCCCCCTTTTATTACTATCACATTACCATCTTGGGCTCAGCAGTTTTCATACATTTTAGTGGGTGGGGCAAAATTTCCACAATACTGGATTAAATTTTTGAAGGTGGGCAAAATTCATTAATTTTGAAGCAGGGGGCTCCTACTTTTACAGTCCAGCGTGGCCAAGGATTTTCCTTTCCTTTCCAGCTCTTTCCCTAAAATTAAATATAAATAAATAAAATGAATCCTCCTGCAACTTGGCTGCCCTCATCAGTCTAGTAAAAGAAAAAAGAAAGCCCCTTAGTTACCCCATCTTAAAAGGAGGGATCATGACCCCAAATTCTTAGAATTCACCCACATTCCAAAAGTTGGTGACTATCCCCTGCATAATTTCAGAAGGCATGAATGGTTCGTGTAAAGGAACGGCAGTATTCCATTAAGCTTTACTTTTAACAGCTCCTACTGATCTATGGCATTTATTAAACAAACTGCTCTCATGTGTAATTGTGTTTTAAAAAACAAAACAAAAAACCCAGCTGAACACCACATTTGCTGAGGAAAATGACACTACTCTGCCATCTTTGTTTTTAGTTGTGGACATAATTATGATTTAAAGTAGAAGGGGAGAAGGTCAGTTACACATGTTTTTGCATAACGTAAGGTGTTTTTGGCATGAGCTTCCATATGCAAATGTCCTTGACTCCAAAATATTAAATAGACTACATAACAAGGCCTCTGCTAACAGGTACCCTTGAGCAGTGTCAAGGTCCTGGAATGAGAAAGGGTTGCCATGACTACTGAGGCTAAAGAAGTAAGGTCTTGACAACAAAAGAGAGAAAAGCCAGAGCACTTTTTCAAACAAACAAACATCAATCCAAGTGTACAGTGACTCTGTGATGCTTTCATCTTAATCGGAAGTAGAATTTTTCAAATCATGGCATCATGGCAAAACTGAGAAATGAATTTAATAGCATCATAATGGGATATGTTTATTTAATCTTTCTTCCCCCTCCTCATTGTATAACACTGTTTAAAATATGTTTGTTCTCTCTCTCTCTGTGTGTGTGTTGTGTGTGTGTGTGTGTGTGAGGGAGAGAGAGAGAGAGAGCGAGAATGCCTGCTTTTGTATTTTACTGCTTTTGTGTGTTTTTTTCTTGTAAACAACCCAAATAACGTTTGTCATTAGGCAGTCTAGAAATAGTGAAAGAAGATAAGTAGATTAATTGGACCATGTTTTTGGAAACGAAAGGAGTTAACTGGAGAGAGGAGCTTGCAGAATGCCGATGCCGCCATGTCTTCAGGTCTCATCACTTCTCGAGGTTGTCATTTGGCACTATGATGTGACTGAAGCCTGGAACGGCACAAGGGGGACGGACGGACTGAGATCTCATTCCAGAATTGTGCTGGGTGGTCTCACCCATCGCTGTTTCTAGTACTGAGTACTGTCTGTATCTGTGCCAATCATCCTTATAATTCTCTGTGTTAGTGAATCTGTGATTTGTTCTGCTCACCTGTCTGCGTCCGTCTGGCCAAACTGTCAATTCCAGATCACATGTTAACGTGTTCACTATAGCCAGAGCCTGACAGTTTCAGTCCTTCTGGCATTATACTGTATCTAAAAGAATGCTTTCACGTTTTCTCTCTTTTATTTGTGTCTGCTGTACTTTAGCCCCAAAACATAAATTAATCAGGCGCGTCTAAATGCATTGTTCGGAAATATCAGGCCAACGCTTATGTTCAATCTGTACAACTATTACTATATATAAAATGCCTCAAGTGGGGAAGAAAGCAAATATTAATGGAGTCAGAAAGATTAGGGGCTCCTTCCCTAATGGGAGATGACTTTTAATCTGATGCAGCAAAATATAAGGTACATTCAGATGTGAGGTGTATTGTGTTAGGCTTCCAGGTTATAATGCCCTGGTTTCTAATGTTCCTTTTACATTGCATTGCCTGTTGCACTCTGGAACCATGGCTTTTGGGGGAAAATCAATATCACACAAAATTTCATTCACATAAGTGGGTGATGTGTGACACAACAGTGAACATCAGTGGCCACATTTGCAACTAGTATGGGAAGCCAGACTCCTCCTTTCATGTGAGCAGTAAACAGGCTAGCCTAGGAAGCCACAGTTTAAAATTGACTTTATATCACGGCTTGTTTTGAAGCCACTGACCATAGTTTCTGGGTTCACATGTAACAGGAAGCTGTGGCTAAGTCCTGAATCCTGGCTTCTTTTGCCACATGCAAGGAGCCAAGAGTGAAGTGGTAAGAAAGGATTTGTCTGGTGGGTGCATGCCATTACATGAGCTTGAAGGGCCTGAACATTTTGAAATGTAGCACATAAATGCTGAGTGTGATCATTATTACAGACTAATAGCAAGCAGACAGAAAATGTGACTCATGAAATGTAAATCTTGTTTAAAAAGTAAGTGGGTTTAGATTGATTTAAAAACAATATCGCTAGGAATGGCATTTTAAAACTGACACCCTACCGGTCATGAAAATATCACAACTCAGGTATCATTACACCTCTAACCTGCACACGCAGTTTTCCAGTGGACAACTTGTAGAGTGAGTGGTTTTGTGAGAGCTGCTACATTATGAGTGATTAACTTGCACAGTGGGTACAAATGAATAATTTATCAAATATGTTTTCATTATTTCTCTGAGAAAACATTGGTGATCTCTCCTTTACATTCTAACATTTGCACACTGAGCAGGTATTTGCTTAGGCAAATATTTGGGAATAGATAGTCATATAAAAATGAGATGGCCGACATTAATCCAAATATTGTGCCATATTTTGAGAATGCAATGAGAATAATTAGTTGGTAATTAAGCCATTCTTTAATCCATGTTTGTATATAAATATTTTAAAGGCATTTCAACATATATGAAAATTTATTACATACCAATCATATTTGCATTTTGGTTTTTAAGCAGTAAAACAACTGTTATACGCAATGTTTTCAGAGTAATTTTGAGGTTTATTTGGGTTTCTTTGTATGCCCAAAAGTAAAAGTTAGATAGCTCCAACCTGCAGGCCTAATTTTGTCTGCTACTCCTCCCCATATCACCTGCAATGCTTTTTTGGGCAAGCTATGCCCACCTTCCAACACCAATATGACATCTTTGCACAGTGCTTCCAAAGTACGAGACAAACAGCTTGTTGTCAGATGTTTGGGAAGTGCTTGTTGGAGTAACTGGACATGATACAAAGTTTATTTTTCCTTCATGAGTGTAAATCACCCTATGGTTCAGCTAATGGCAGGTGCAAGTTCAGCCAAACCAATTGCTATGGTAATAGCCCAGTGCCCTGACTATCTCTATGGTTAATATATGTCAGCTCAGTTAGTCAGTGTGTGAGTCATCAGTCTGTTGGTGTTACTTATTCAGTGTTATTCTTGAATTGCTGGAGTTTATTTGGATCAATGGATATACTTTGTTCTTGTATGTATCTGGGTGTATTGGTATCTGCAAAAGCCTACAAACTGTATATATCTATGTCCAGAAATATTTTACTTAGCCTTATCTTCTGCAGCAGTAAACTCTTCGGATATTTAGCTGCTTCTGTGTGGCTGGTGGCTGGTATTGGAAGCAACTTCCACTGTGTGGGTACCTAACCTGGGATCCCCAATACAGTCGTACCTCAGAAGTTGAATGAAATCCATTCTGGAAGTCCGTTCGACTTCCAAAACGTTCGAAAACCAAAGCGCGGCTTCCGATGGGCTGCAGGAAGCTCCTGCAGCCGATCGGAAGTCGCGGAAGCCCCGTCGGACATTCAGTTTCCAAAAATACGGTAGTTCGCAAACCGGAACAGTCACTTCTGGGTTTGTGATGTTTGGGAGCCAAAACGTTTGGGAACTAAGCTGTTCAACTTCCAAGGTACGACTGTAGTGCTGCACAAGCGACCTTGAAAACTTTCAGATGATTGGCAGTCAAAGTTGGCCCAAAGGGTGCAAGATTGATATGTGGCCCACTGAGCCAAAAGGGTTCCCCACCCCCTGGTTTAAAGAACAAGAAATAGAAAAATCAAGGTGGCTGTGCCCAAGCCCTCAAGCACACCTAACATGGCTGCTTGGATCTTGGCCTTTTTTTTTTAACATGGTGTGGAGTAGAAGTCGACTGTAGTTGTTACAAGGTTTGATCAGTTATGTGACTCAGTGCACAGGAAAGAAATCCCTGTTTGACAAGTTAAGTATCAGCAACATTCTTCTTCATATTAGGGTGCCCAGGAAGGAAAAGGAAACATTGCGGTAGCCCCCTTCTCTCTGAACAGTTGGTGAGAGGGGATGGTGACTAGGAAAAGTGACATCCTCTGTAGTGGATGATGTGCCAATAATGATGTACAATGACGGTGTGCAAAAAAGTTTTTAAAGAAAAATCACAAATGATGTTGGTGCTACTGTCAGGGTGTTCATTAGTGCATATATGTGGGATGTCAGCCTCAGCAAAAAGGATATAAGTTCACTTTTTTTAATAGGAAAGACATCTAAGCACAAATGTCAGTCGATTTGAGGCACCTGGGAAAAGACAATTAAACTAAATTGGGGACACTCTTGAGAGTTGTATAAAACTGACGTTCTGTTCTGTAAAAATCATCCAAACGAAACCTGACACAAGATCAGCAACTTCAGTGGAAGGGGGGGAAATTACAGGTCTGTGTAAAAGAGTGAGAAAAGTAGAAGAATGAGTGTTTGTTATCTCCTGGGAGTAACATGTTACTCTAAGGAGTGTACAGGTCAGCTTCTAAGTTATACTATATTCTGTGGCACAAGTCATTTCTTCACCTTTCATGTATTTTAGATCTCATTTTGAAAGGGAAAGTAAAAAAGAGTGAAGGTTACTTTGAAGACCTTTACATAATATCCTGCAAAAAATAAGTTTCTTAGTTATAGAGATAATTTAGAATACATGCATAAAGATGTTTAACCTTTCGGGCATGCATAATGCATAGTCCTAACTTTTTGTGAACAAAGACTTCACAGGCATCTAAAATTGGGGTTTTCTACCCTTGCTGGCCTCTTGCAGGTATCATGCTAGCCACTGATTTTACTTGCTCTTCTTTCCCTCCAGGCTGAAGCCAATCGTCATCAAATTTTCCAATTCTACCATTAACATTTTGAATGAGAAATTCTGCATTCAGCTTTTAAATTTGCATTTTAAAAGTGCAGTTTGAACTTCAGAATTAAACTTTTGACTGATTTGTCTTCCTTGTTTGGCAGGCTTCCTATGTGAAATGTCAGAAGCTGACAAACACTAATCAGCACTGAATGTTATTGTTAAATGCTGTTGGATTTTTTAAAAAATAAAATGCTTCTGTGGTGTGAATTTTGGGTGTGACCTGGCACCAATAGGCAATAGTGCAGCTGAACAGTGCCCTGCATGTCTGAAGTGTACCTGTAAATATGCTACCAAATTTCCTGCAATGTGGAAGTGATCCATAGTAGAAGGAAATAATTTTGTGAAGGAAGAATGTTTGAAATCACTGTTGAGGGTCAGCTATCAGTATTGTCAGGTTTGAGACACAATTGCATGCCAGTGGTACAATGCAAGGCTGGTTCTGTCGTGCTTAAGGGTGACGCAAACTGCTTCAGGTGGCACCATAAGAGGTACAAGGGGCAGATGAAGTCAAGAAGGGGTTTCTGAATAGTGCGGAAAGACTTTTAAGAATGTTGGCCTAGGCTGGTGAGAGGTGCCTTTTCTACTCCATTTCAGGCAGCAAAATGACTTGGGTCACACACCTCAACTCTGACATTGTTCTTTTATCATTTCTATGATGCATCTTAGGCACACTGAAATGATCAAAAACTGCATCAGAGACCCAGCCAAAAATATGAAAGACTTTAAAAACCTTACATTTAATAAAACAATTGCAATACCAAAACAAATCTGTAATACACACTTACTCATAACCTCAGTGGGGCTTACTTCTAAACAGACATGTATATGATTTCAGTATATAAAGTGTGTGTTTGTGTCCAAAGCAGCTGCCACTGTGATTTTAAGGACAGAGACCTTAGAAAGCCATTGCAAAATATTGTCTTCTTAGCTCACTTAATGTCATTTCAAATCAAGCAGCGAGGGGACCAGGTGTACCACTTTGTAGGCTGTTCTGGATCTCGGGCATCACAACTGAGAAAGCTCTAAGCAGGTTCATAAAGGTGAAGGCAGTTCTTCAGATTTTATGGTGCCAGATACGTAGTGCAAAACTTTAAATGTCAAAAACATCAGCTGAAATTGAACTGAGAGCAGCAACTTGATAGCAGCAAAGCTAGTAGGTGAGTGGTGCAGTCTCGTCTTAGCAAGCGGCACAAGTCAGAACCACAGCAGCTGCATTTGTTCAGAGTAGAAGGTACCAGGACAGCCCCATGTTAAGTACATTACAGTTATCTGAAAGTAAACCTAGGTCTTTATATTCTGAGTCAGGCTATTTGAATCATTAAAAGCCTGACCTTTCGATGAGGAAATAAGTTGGGTGTGTTTTTCTATGACTGACCATTGTGCCAGTGAGTCTTCTCAGTATGTGGCACATTGATGCCAACAAAGACAAATATGTGCTCACCAACATTTACCATTGGGGCATAAATCTCATGGATATTAAATTAGCTTTTTAGCTTACTCTCAACACTGAATTTTGAAGCCATTTAAATTCATTTCCTTTGCCAGGAAATGTTTCAGCATTATAGTTATGTACATTTTAAACAGCTGAGAATTGTGGCTATGTCCCCCCTCCGTGTCTTCTATGGCATTCCCCCCCCCCTTTTTTTGGATATTGATTGGAAAGTGGGTAACAAAGAGAAGCTGGGCATGTTATCATGTATTCTCTCAAAGCTCTCATGTCAGTCATTGAAATAACAGTGTGAAATGGATGCAGGGCTCACACCAGCTGCTTGACATCTAGGCAGGTGCTGGAGCCTTAGGAAATGTCACACTATCAGATGCCACCTCTGAGCATGTGACTAGCAGAAAAGCAGCCAGCCACGGCTATCACCCCCGGCCATAGCTAACACCTCAGGCCACTTCATCTCTTCTGCTTGAAACAATTGCTGAGCTGTCAGTTTAATAAATGAGTAGCCACTTTGTTGTGATCAGCATTGTCAGGGTTTATTTCAAAAAGTGATTCTGATTCCTTCTCACAGCCTCGCCTAGCCAAAGTCAATTGGTACGATTTCAAGGTGAATTTATTCATACTTTATAAAGGTTCTGCTCACAAATATATCGAGACAGTTGAATAAATTAAAATAAATAGACTTGGAGTTACATATTCCTTCCAGTAATTGAAATAGTTTCCCCCCAATATATTTGTAGCAATAATGCTACTTTTTATGAAAACTGGACTATCTACTGAGAGGAAAGCACAGAATTACCATTTTGATAACATACTTCGAAAATGCAATTGGGAATAATTTGATGAAGAGGGCAGTTGAATGATGTCCTTGCCTTTCACTTTGTCCATGCTAAAGACAGTGAAAAGGAGCTTTACGACAAACTAATAATGTAGAATTAGCATCATTAGTGGCTTATATCCAATTGGTACCTCTCTGCTAATGGAAAGTTTCCGTCAGTGGAGGTCTCTATTAGTGTAATCCAGGTTTTCTCAACCTGTGGGTCCCCAGATGTTGTTGGACTACAACTTCCATCACCACTAGCTAGCAAGGCCAGAGCTCAGGGATGATGGGAGTTGTAGTCCAACAACATCTGGGGACCCACAGGTTGAGAACTGCTGGAATCGAAAGGGAGGGGCTTTTTTCTTACTGTTTCCTTTTCCCATACAGCCTCTGACACTATTCTGAAGGGTCTTCTGAAACTCTAGAGCAGGCATAGGCAAACTCAGCCCTCCAGATGTTCTGGGACTACAATTCCCATCATCCCTAGCTAACAAGACCAGTGGTCAGGCTCCCTCGGCCAATAAAGCGAGATGAGCGCCGCAACCCCAGAGTCGGCCACGGCTGGACCTAATGGTCAGGGGCCCCTTTACCCTCTACCTTTACTAGGTGTATTATAATGCAATTATATGCCCACTCAGCTGGGAGTAAACTCTACTGAACATTGTGGGATTTACTACCAAGTAAGCCTGCGGAGGATTGCAGTATCTGAGAACTTGGCAGATCATAGAATTGTAGAGTTGGAATGGACCATAAGGGTCATCTAGTCCAAACCCCTGCAATGCAGGAATCTTTCCCCCTGTGTGGGACTCGAACCCATCACCATGAGATTAAAGAGTCTCATGCTCTACCGACTGAGCTGTCAAAGCAATCTGAGCATTCATCCTGATTTGCTTGCGCAAAAATACGTGGAATTTAGATTATGTCTGGTCTTTATTGAACATTTGTTCTGATTTGTTTGCAGGGTAGTTATATGGCAATAAGCATTTGCCCTGCATTCATCTTGTTAATCATTTCTTTATCCCACACTTTTCAATGCACTTCACCTTCCAAACCACAAAAAAGGAACCCATTTTTTTTATTTTTTAGTGGGATTGTTGTGACAGGGTGTTTTTATCTCCTTTAATTGTGCAAACCTAAATTTACAGTATGTCCTTGAATCCATCCTGCATAATACTGAAAGTTCTGGAGGCATTCTGATACAAAACACAGAAATATGAATGGCTCCTACACTGATATCTTTGGACATAAAGTTTAATTCCAAAGTCATTTCTCTTTCTTTCTTTCTTTCTTTCTTTCTTTCTTTCTTTTGATGTAGTGTGTGTACCTCCTTGACAGTAGAATTTTCAAAAGGAGGGTACAGTTTTAGATTTAACTGAAAACTGAAAACTGCTGCCGAGATAAGAGAAAAATACATGTTTGACTCTGGGAGATTCATCTTCCTCCCCAATCACGATTAGTAGGTGGCAGACAATATAGCATCAAACTGTATGCAAAGATAACCAAAGTTTGAAATATGAATCTTTTGCAGAGTGAAAGATGGAAGATGACAGTTGTAATCTCTTCAGATTCATAATTTACTGAGTTTTAGGGAGGCCCAAAGTGATTGATAGTCTCTAGGCAGAGTTTAGTGATTTGAAAAGCATTTTATTGCATTACGCAAATGTGAAATTTAAAAGTTTTAGCCCTCCCTTATCTGGAACTTTCTGCTATAGTTCTGGAGAATGTGTCGACTTGTGAAAAATTAAAGATCAGGCAAATAAAAATGCTAAACTAAATCCTGCTGTAGTGTATCACTTTGTAATTGTTGCTTGTATAGTAGGTTATACTAGGTAAATTACATAACCCTCAGGAGAACCATGAATTAGTCTTACTCTCTGTAAAATTGGATAAGGAAAGGTGGGGTTGAACACATTTATTAACACATGATCCCATGTGATAATGGCACAATTAACTTGTGGCCTTTGTAATATTTGCATATCATAAAACACAAGCTGTAGTGGAACTTTATGTGGTGAAGCATTGCTGTTAATTATTTCTATGCTTACATCAAACCAAGGACAAAGGTCTACCGGGTTGTCTCTGACAATTGTGCAACTGTGAAGACAACAATTTGATTTTGTTAGGATTGTCTTAGACTTTTTTGCCCTTGGCTGGTTTATTTTGCCCCACTATGTATTTAATTAAATGTTTGATCACACACTGTTTTTATCTTAGAGAGTCCAATCCGCCCCCCTTTTTACTTTCTGCCTGCTATTGCGTCTGTCCTGAGATTTAAGAACATAATACAGTGGTACCTCGGGTTAAGTACTTAATTCGTTCCGGAGGTCCGTACTTAACCTGAAACTGTTCTTAACCTGAAGCACCAGTTTAGCTAATGGGGCCTCCTGCTGCCGCCGCGCCGCTGGAGCCCGGAGCCTGTTGCAATTTTGGTGGGAGGGGTAAAATGTTTAAATACTCTGCACGCAGCCTGGAGCTTTCTCTTTGCTGCGTGCAATGGATCACCCGCCCACCCGCCCTTGAGTAAGGGGTTGTTGCATTGACCTTGCTATGCCTGTCATGGGATCGTCTGCCGTTGGGGCAGGGGCCTGGTAGGAATTTTGTCCATCTGGCTGATTGGCTGGGCCATTTGGTTTTTGCCTACTGCGTAGCAAATCGTCACAACTTGTAAGGTTGAAGTTAGGCATTGGTTATAAATTGGTGGAGGAGGGGTTAGGATAGGCTGGGCCTGCCCCTCCATGGTTGCTGCGGAAAGGGAATTCCGTTAAAGGAATCCTGGGGCTTGCCATCTTTTCGTCCAATCCCTGGAATGGGACTAGGGCCGGCAAGCCTTCGGGGAGCAGGCGGGTGAGAGTTGAGGGTCTGTGACTCAGCTCCATTTCTCCCCTACTTGCTTTCCCCTGCACTGTCTTTTGGTGGTGCCTGGAAGTCAGTTCTGTCCCCAGGTGGGGGGACAGATAGTCTTAACCAATGCCTAAACAACCACTCACGGTTTTGTATTTAAATAAAGTTGTGGCCAAAATTATGCCAAAAACCTTAAACAAAAATTAAGTGTGCATTGTGGGGGGGGGGGTGGCTTGGGGACCTCGACACGCAACACAACAGGTACAGCAGCGTACATGAAACGTTAAAGATGGCAGACAAGTGCTAGCAACATAATCAGGAAAACTAACGCCAGATTCCCCATGTCTGAATGCACCCATAATCAAATCGTGTAATTAAAATAAATAATAAATAGATGTAATTTGGCCTCTAGGTAGAGGTTTTTACATAGATTCCGCCCATACCCTGCACAGGGATGAATTCAGCTTACGTTGAGGTGAGGAAAAAGATGGAGAAAATATAGCATATGCACATGGGTATATGGTAATTGGGGGTTGGGTAATTACATGTGCTTGCAAGCCGCAGCATGAAATCTCTAACTCTATCCAAGTTTCTAGCCCATTTTTCTATTAGAATTCTACTGTCTCTTGAGAGTTAATGCAAACTTTATTTCTGACGCTGTGTTCCATTTTATTTTAATCTGCTATCTGTAAAAGAATTAGAGAAACCTTATCAAACCAGACGTGAGGAGAAAGAAATGGAAGGTGGACTATTAGTAACGGAAAAAAAGAGAAATCCAACCATTTTTATATAATAGTCTGAACAATCAGATAAATTAATTTTTTTAAACTATTCGAAGGAAAAATTAAATAGATGGATCCCCTCATCCATGACCATTAGGCGTTTCATGTCCACAGAGGGGTGTCAGGCCTGACACATTATTAAAAGAATCAGATTAAAATTCAAATAAATTTAGGCAATAAAAGGGAAGGGAAAAATAAATTCCGTAATATAATTGCTTGTTACAGTTTTCGGCCTTTTGCCTACCAGCTGCTATGCTCTGTTAAACTGTACTTTATGAAAGGCCATCACATAATAACTTTTTTGGGATTGCAACAAGGTTTTTCTGTGTATTGGAACTCAAGTACAAGCTTTTGTAATTAACTGTTGGAATACATATCCAAGGTAAATCCATTTTATAGGTTATACAGTAGTAAACTCTTGTGCTTTTGAGTTCCAACTTTGATTTATCATGTATATATGGAAAAATATATATGAAATGAGGAAAGGAAAGAGACAATGAATGTATAATGGGGCAGACTTTGTCTATATTATGTTCCCCGGTGATTAAAGCTATATATGAAGTTTCTTTAAGCCCCAAGGCTGTACACAGTATGGACCAGTCTGGGCATTAGAACCTTCAGTGTGGACAGGGTTGACAAGAACAAACTCACAGAGGACAAGGCTATCAAAGGCTACTAGATAAAATGACTATGTTCTACCTCCGTTATCAAACACATCATGCCTCTGAATACTAGTTGATGGAAATCACGGGTGGGCAGAGTGCAGTTGTCCTCATGTATCATTCCAAGCTACCTTCAGGCATCCAGATGGCCACTGTGAGAGTGGGATGCTGGACTAGTTGGGTCATTGGCCTGATCCAGCAGGCTTGTCTTATGGTCTGTGGTACAGGTAGTCAGCTTGACTCTGCCATATGCCTCACCCAATTGCAGCTGCATGAGCAATACAATAAATCTATTGTAGTCGACCGACCAGTAACACAAAATTGCCAGGAATAACAAATTAAGAGCTGTCTATCATAAAAGGTTTGAGTTAGATAATAGCATTTTCCCAATTACTCCATAATAAAGGTATTAGGCAACTCACTCCAGGGGCAACTTCTATCTTGAAAAACAGCTCCAGTAAATCTGCCATCTAAAAGCTTTGTGGGTAAAACATTAAACCAGGCTGCTGAAATAGCTATCCTATATTTAGGTATTATTTACAATTTTAAATATGGCACACATGTTCTAAGACAGACCAAGACAAACCCTGTGACCACTGGGTGACAAAAGTAACTCTTGCAAAAATCTGATCTGTTTATAACAATGAATCTGATCTGTTTAACAATGAATTTATCTTGCTGCCAAGGGTAGCAAATAAGAGGAAGAACAGACTATTAAAAAACAAAACAAATTAGCTTTTTTTTTGTCCAAAATCATACATAAGAGTTTAACAACACCTGATGTTCAAATTGGAGATAACAGAAACAAATTTGGAGCCAGTAATGAATAGATCTAGGCCAATCTACTTAATAAACTAAGGCCAGCATTCAAACTGAGGGCAGAACCAGCAACACATTTTGAGAGCACCCAATATGAATCTAAGAAAGAAGAAACTGAATTACTTCCACGTACAGTTAAAGTCCTGAAAACCATATTAAAGCTCCAAACAAAATCTGAATTTTTTGCCTTTTACATTTTGATGATCAGGAAGGGAGACGTGCTGCTTTTAATCAGCTGCTGCTGCCACTTACAATTCTCCTTAGCTTTAATGTTGAAGGTACTGGTACCTCAAAGTTATGGGGTTTCTCATCAATAGGGATATAAGACTTCCCAATCTTACATAGACTTAAACTGGCAGGGCATGTAAGACATAACTACGGTAAACTGTGCACCAAGTGAGTTAACTTTATGCTTCTCATCGTATTTTTTAAATTATTATTATTCGAAAGGAATCCTCACTGAGCACTGAAAGAAAGTGAGAGAGCAGCTACATTGCCAGGAAAATAGTTGGCTTTATTTTCTAAGGGAAACATTGTTTATAATCCTAAATTAGGTCAAGGGATTTATCACCTCCAAAAGTGAGTGGGAGAGAGCAGACTAGTGAAAATCAACCCATATGTGAAGAAATATGTTTGAATACCTCAAGGACATCACCTACAAATAGCGTCATTGATTAAAGGTAAAGGTAAAGGAACCCCTGACCGTTAGGTCCAGTCACGAACGATTCTGGGGTTGCGTGCTCATCTCGCTCTATAGGCTGAGGAGCCAGCATTTGTCCGCAGACAGCTTCCAGGTCATGTGGCCAGCATGACTAAGCCACTTCTGGCGAACCAGAGCAGCACACGGAAACACCGTTTACCTTCCCACCGGAGCGGTACCTATTTTTTTATTTGCACTTGATGTGCTTTCGAACTGCTAGGTTGGCAGGAGCTGGGATCGAGCAACGGGAGCTCACCCCGTTGCGGGGATTCGAACCGCTGACCTTTTGATCAGCAACACCTAGGCTCTGTGGTTTAACCCACGGCGCCACCCGCATCCCAGCATCATTGATTGTTGTTGTTGTTTAGTCGTTCAGTCGTGTCCGACTCTTCGTGACCCCATGGACCAGAGCACGCCAGGCACTTCTGTCTTCCACTGCCACCCGCAGTTTGGTCAGATTCATGTTTGTAGCTTCGAGAACACTGTCTAACCATCTCGTCCTCTGTCGTCCTCTTCTCCTTGTGCCCTCCATCTTTCCCAACATCAGGGTCTTTTCCAGTGAGTCTTTTCTTCTCATGAGGTGGCCAAAGTATTGGAGCCTCAGCTTCACGATCTGTCCTTCCAGTGAGCACTCAAGGCTGATTTCCTTAAGAATGGATGCGTTTGATCTTCTTGCAGTCCATGGGACTCTCAAGAGTCTCCTCCAGCACCATAATTCAAAAGCGTCAATTCTTCGGCGATCAGCCTTCTTTATGGTCCAGCTCTCACTTCCATACATCACTACTGGGAAAACCATAGCTTTTACTATACGGACCTTTGTTGGCAAGGTGATGTCTCTACTTTTTAAAATGCTATCTAGGTTTGCCATTGCTTTCCTCCCAAGAAGCAGGCGTCTCTTAATTTCGTGGCTGCTGTCACCATCTGCAGTGATCATGGAGCCCAAGAAAGTAAAATCTCTCACTGCCTCCATTTCCTCCCCTTCTATTTGCCAGGAGGTGATGGGACCAGTGGCCATGATCTTCGTTTTTTTGATGTTGAGCTTCAGACCATATTTTGTGCTCTCCTCTTTCACCCTCAATAAAAGGTTTTTTAATTCCTCCTCACTTTCTGCCATCAAGGTTGTGTCATCTGCATATCTGAGGTTGTTGATATTTCTTCCAGCAATCTTAATTCTGGCTAGGGATTCATGCAGCCCAGCCTTTCGCATGATGAATTCTGCATATAAGTTAAATAAGCAGGGAGACAAAATACAGCCTTGTCGTACTCCTTTCCCAATTTTGAACCAATCAGTTGTTCCATATCCAGTTCTAACTGTAGCTTCTTGTCCCACATAGAGATTTCTCAGGAGACAGATGAGGTGATCAGGCACTCCCATTTCTTTAAGAACTTGCCATAGTTTGCTGTGATCGACACAGTCAAAGGCTTTTGCATAGTCAATGAAGCAGAAGTAGATGTCTTTCTGGAACTCTCTAGCTTTCTCCATAATCCAGCGCATGTTTGCAATTTGGTCTCTGGTTCCCCTGCCTCTTCTAAATCCATCTTTGATTAGCCCTTGTCAATTAACCAAGCAAAGTGGGACAAAGGTGCGAATTGTAGTGCTCATCTCTTTATTCCTTACTAGATGGAAGGAAAGGGGAAAAGGAAACAATGCAGGTTGGCTTGCTTTGGATATTGTAGAGAGAAAGATTTCATAGCAGAAAATGGGGTGGTGGTGGCTATTTTGGTTTTGCTTTGTAGGTACAAGAACTGGTTGCATAACAGCAGTCAAAGCTGTGATACCTAATTCAGAGGGTAGCTGTAGGAAGGACCTATATTTTAAGCTCTACAGTTTCTGGATATTTACTTGTGTGTGTCTCTCACTGCTGTAGAGCTTTCATTACATTCTAGTGTTCAGTATTGCTAAGCCTTAGAATTGGGAGATATTATGCTACAAGGCATAGGTAGGCATGCTCTAGGCAACTAATCCTGCCTACTCCATGCAGCTGAAGTAAACCATAATTTAATCATGGATTTTATAGCCAAGGGGTACAATCCACAGGGACCTGAAGGCAGAAAAAAAAAATGTACACAGAAAGCATTTTTAATATCAACAATAATCTTCACCACAGCTTTGCTTCTTAAAATATCACACTGGTATTTCTATTTATGTTAGTTGTAGTCTTGCATATTAATGCATCCTTGGTAGTGTCTGAAGTTCAATTCATAAATTAAAACAACACAGTGATATAAGGGGGGTAATAAAATGATAAAACTTCTGTACAAACAAAATTAAAAGGGAACAAATTGTGAGATTCATACATTCACCTTATCGATCAGCTGTTGAATTGATACTGGTTGTATTTTACTTTTTATAATGAATGATGATCCTCACGAAGGGTGGTCCATAAATGAAAGGAAAAATAAAATAAACGGAGATGTGAAACTGCTTAATTTCTTAATATGCAGCATCACAAAAGTGTTTCTGCATCCCAGAAGAGTTTTTAAAATTACCTGTACAAATCCCATGTAATAAATATGTTGTAAAAATAAGATCTACCGTAACATATACTAGTATAGCTAATCCAATGTAGTGCTAAGTAACAAGTGGAAGTGCAACAGATTCCCCCCACCCCAGTCTTTTGCCTGTGTCCCCCTAAGTCTGTTCTGAGTGTTCCACAAACCTTCTGAAGCAGATTTGAGGAGGGCATGAGATGCACGCAGATAGAGGAGAAGGAGAAAGGTCTGTCATGCAAGCATGATATCATGGACTAGTTGGACGCAGAGGAATGGTGGGCGCAACCACCTGGAGGACCACCAAGGGAAGAAGGCTCAGAGCCAGGGGAGTGGTGGTGGGACAGGGGTTTACACAAATCCATTCCATTCCATCCAGGGCCGGATTTAGGTTTGATGAGGTCCTAAGCTACCGAAGGTAATGGGGCCCTTTATATGTCCAGCTGTCCTTTGTCAACAACAAATTGCCGCCGTTTTTGTGTGTTGAATATACAGTATATGGTAATTTATGGACCTAATAGGTATCTAAAGCCATTTGCACATAACAAAATATGTATTTTATCAAAGTAATTGTTGAACTGAAACTCAATTAAGAAGAAGTATATTAATAGTGAAATAATTATTAAGCTCTAACTTAAAATGTAGGCACCCTATATATTGAAATGAGCAAACCAGTGATATTCTAGGGAGCAGGCTAGAAGGTGGGGCCCATTACTCACATCATAGAAGCCTACACAACACAAAACACTGTTGCTGTATGTAGGTTTTATTTTATTTGTTTTTTGTCTTATATTTTGTAATAGTACATCCAGGGTTTTTTTCCTTTAATTTTTTTTGGGGGCCCCAAGAGAGTGGGGCCCTAAGCTATGGCTTGTTTAGCTTATATGTAAATCCAGCACTGATTCCATTATGTTCCTTTCCTATGCTTCTTCACATATTTCTTTTTAATTTAATCATTAAGTTCCCTTTTTGTTTTTAGTATTTAAAAAGTGTTTTAAAACTTCAGAATTGCTATCAACACAGAGAGATAGAAGGAGCTTGTCAACCTGGGAAGGTAGAGCATCTGGGAAAAGGAAAGCTCTGATCCTAATGCTCTGCTGCCTTGTGGGATATCTTCAGGAGAAGCAAATGCTAACCCTACACAAATCCGGAGTGTAGTTGCTAAGACAGTTGGGTGGCACCTTGTATGCCTCCTTCCAGCAACTCCTGCAGCCCAGCTGGTGCCAAACATATTGTTCTGCTTTCCTTTGGGTCACATGAGCAAGAACAAGAGGGCGATCTTGTCATCTGGGCAGCCCAGGATCTCCATATACACTGCCAAGGCTTGCGCCCTGGGGAGGTCACTTCAGTGCTGCTAACACAGCGGTTTGGCTTCAACCTCAGGGCTACATTCTGTTGTCTCTCACGACAGATGGATGTCAATAACTATCATATATGAATATTTGCCACCCTAAACAAATATCATTCACATATTGTTTCTCTGTTCTGGTTAGTCTGGTAGTGCAGCTTTGAGAATGGTCTAATGACGCATTGTGGTGTCTGCTTAATAGGTCTTATCAGTTCTCTGAACGATTAGAAATGGACTTCAAAATAAAATCCTCTGATGCTGCTATATAAATCTATAGTGTATCTATATTTAGAGCAGTCTATGCAGTCATGGCTGAACAGTCTTTAATAATATCATAGCACCATGGAAGGCACAAAAAAAAGGAGAATGGATTATCTTTCATGTGGAGGCAGAGGCAGTTTGACGACTTTGACGATTAGCTAAAAAAAAAAACAACAACGAGGAGAAACAAAAAGAAGTACTACATGCAATTTCAAAGCTGTGGTGATGGTCACTAGCACAGGTGGTTTTAATAGGAAAATTTTAAACCCTGGAAGATAAATGGATAGAGTGTTGGAGGGTATTCCCCCCCCCGCCCCGTTTTTCCAGGGTGTGTTTGGGCAAATTGACAAGGTGTGTGTGTCCATTTTGGGTTTTTTGTGTGTGAGAGAGAGGGGGCAGCAAAAAAAGCATGCAAGTATATGCCAGTCAAGTATTTGGGCTGCACATTCTTAGTGGAAACTGTGTATTTTTAATAGCATACTGTTAATTATGTTTTCATTTCTTTTTGATTCAGCATGCTTGAACATTATACACAAGAATTGAGACTTTCAGACTTAATAACGACTTTTAGAAGATAAGCAGAAATTAGCTCTTGGAAATTGCAATAGCTAGTTTGTATCGAATTGAACTTAAACTCTGGTGAGAGGTTGGATTCAAAAGCCAGACAGGAATGTTTGTGTTCATGCCGTTCAACTGCTGAAGACAGTAGTTAAATTATAATATTTCCATATGTTAATTATTTATTATTGTAAATTATGCATCTTCTAAAATCATAGAGACAAATAACCTGTAATTTATTATTCATTCAATCTGAAATTGTGTCTTTATGTAACCCCTTTCACAGTTACATACAGAATTCTGTTTCAGCGTAAAACATATTAACAGGTAGTGTAAATGGAACATCAGAGTGATGGTTGCTTTGATTGACTTGGTTCTTTTAGTTTTGTGTAGTTAAAAATAAACCTGACAATCACTCAAAGGCAAGAGTTTAGCTCATCCATCCATCCTAACAATTTGACAAGATCACTGAACATGAAAGGCTGTAATACAAACTTTTCAGGGGAGGATGGATTTTTGCTGTTTTCTGGCCTCATGTGTCACTTGAACACATCATGGCAAGAAATCATCATCATATTAACTGAATTTATATGATGTGGTGTGGCTATGATGTATGTCATGCCACTTTCTTTTTGATAACGATAATGATAATCTGGAACAAAAGCAGGCTCCCCCCCTCCCGTGCAGAACTACTTTTTCTTTTTCCTTTTCCCATACTTATCACAAGTGCTTGATTGTCACTTGTCTGTTATTTTGGGTTGGCATTTCCTTCTTCCTCCAGTCAATCAGGGGGCAAGCAGTAAGCAAGATGACATGGCAATGCTTCTTAGCCAGTCACTAGATAGAACAATGGATGAACATTTCAAACCCCTCTTCCTATGCCCCTCCATTTATTTATTTTTCTTTTCTTTTTTGCTGAAATATGCACAGAAGATTGCACACAAAATGAAACCACGGTTTTAACTCTGTGAAAACCAATTAAATTGTGTGCACAAGGTGAATACCTGTAGTCCATTTTGTTTCCTGAACAAAGCAATCTTTGAAGAACTCTCAACCTACAGCTGAGCTAGGGAGATCCAAATGTGGAGGCCACAGTTTCATGACTGATTCTTTACCTAGTAAAGAATACATTTGTGGAAGCCTGTGAGTGTGAGTTTCCTTCTGTACTTTCTTGTCTCCCCCGCCCCCATAGGACTTAGCCATGCCCTGCTACATGTTGGCTAGAGTAAGAAATTATATATTAAATGGTACGAAATGAGTAGCTACTTGTTCAATAATCATTTTTATCTGTGGCATTTGGTTTGCCGTGAGAACAACAAAAAGGCCCATTTGTTGTGTTTTTCCGGTCATCTTTAAGTGAAGCCATACTGTTAGTATTGGGTGGGACCTTCTAGGCTCAGGCAGCCTCTGGTATGGACAATCGCTGTGGGAATAGGTTGGTTTGGGTTCAGGGAAGCATGTAAAAAGCCATAGGCATTTATCAAGCTAAATCCCAGTCATCTGACACCCCCACTCTAGATCAGCATAAAGTGTTTCAGTTCATGCTGTAGAACTGAGGAGGTTTTAGGAGGTGATAATATGAGTTGCTCAAATAATTTTCTAAAAGGTAAAAGTGTGACCTCCAGTTTTTACCTGTGGCAGATGGCCAAGTTCAGAAACAGGATAGGTGCAAGCTGTTATTGAAGAAAACTGCTAATTGGCATGTATGGAGAACAAACCTTGGCTATAGCTCCGGATTAGCGGTCCATATGAAATAGTTCTGCATGGTGCAGAGGTAAAGGTAAAGGTACCCCTGCCCGTATGGGCCAGTCTTGACAGACTCTAGGGTTGTGCGCCCATCTCATTCAAGAGGCTGGGGGCCAGCGCTGTCCGAAGACACTTCCAGGTCACGTGGCCAGCGTGACATCGCTGCTCTGGCGAGCCAGAGCCGCACACGGAAACGCTGTTTACCTTCCCGCTAGTAAGCGGTCCCTATTTATCTACTTGCACCCGGGAGTGCTTTCGAACTGCTAGGTTGGCAGGCGCTGGGACCGAACAACGAGAGCGCACCCCACCACGGGGATTAAAACCGCTGACCTTTCGATCGGCAAGCCCTAGATGCTGAGGCTTTTACCCACAGCGCCACCCGCGGCCCCTATGGTGCAGAGGTAGGAAGGATCAAAGTCGTTGCATGTTCCTCTCTGGCAGCCCACAAATTCACATAGTCCCAGTAAGCCATAATTTGGTTTACAGTGTCCCTCAAATGAGGCCCGTGAATGAGATTATTAGAGATGACCAGATCACTGATATTTCTGAATATACTTTCCTGTTACATGTTTAAGTAAGCGATATAATGATTGTCGATTACACCCCCTGTCTTCTGACCTAGTCCTTTCTGATCAGAGGCCTGCCTTTTACGTCTCGTATCTCATTGCAAAAGAGAATAATATCAGACAGTAGCTTAAATCACTGTAATACTCAATCTTAATATGAATGCTCACATTAGCACAAAAATGATTCTACTGTACTTTATAGTGGCACGAAAGATTGAGAAACTTCTTGTATACAAATCAGAAGACAGGATTACTTCTCTGATGCAGTGCGAGGGGATTAAATACACGGCCATAAAACCTTTGCAATCATGGGAACTGCAGTAGAGGGTTTTCTCCCCCCTGATTCCTTTAATAAATCCTTTAAGTATGCATTCAATCTCTCAACAATTTCTGACAAAGCTTGGGTGCTCATGTTGTGAATCACCTTCATCTAAAGTTCCGGTAATGAATATTTTATATGGCTTATCACTGCACTCTTGTCGCAGGCTTGGTGAACGCTTGGTGTACTGTTTGTCAGTTCTTATTAATACCAGTAGGCAGAGAGAAAAAGGTGGATCTGTAGCTTCGCACTTTAGCCTTCTTTTATTTCCTCTTAGAGAAGATCAAAGATTTATACATTTGGTGAATGATGAATGAGGAGATTGAATTTTACAAATTTGGAGACCTTAGACCATTAACTAAATCATACTGAGAATTTCCCCCCGCCCCACCCCACACAGAGTACAGTGGAATTGGTGGATATTATTAAAATGGCACACCAGGGAAAAATGCATTCTTCCCATAAATATTCAATCATTGTTTTATCTAATGCAGCAAACTAATACCTGTCATAAGAGTCACCTTGCCATGGTGCCATTCAGACAATCATAATTCGCTTTCCCCTTCCAGATATTTATTTAACCTTCTGAGTGTCCCTTAAGCTATGAACACAGGGATATATAATTGGGATTGTTAGCACAGGAATATACCGAGATTATCAAACATGTTAGTATAAAAATAATGATTCCTAAGAACATTTTGGTTCCCATGTCCAAACCTGAGAGATAATTGGTGGCTGCAGGAAATAAACAAATGTGCAGTGCCTTTCTCATCACAGCTTGCATTTATTTCAAATCATTATATGCATCCTTTCAGTAGACTCCCAGGACAGCTCAAACAATTATTGTTTTTTAAAAATAGGTACAATAATACCAGCAGAAAAACAAGAAAACAATGAAACCAGAGTCCTACAAAACCATCAGTTTAAAACATTTTTGATTATGTGTTTCAAAGGCATGGGCAAATACAAAGGCATTTGCCTGGTTCTAGAAAGACATCCAATTGATTGAGGGCATTTCACACACATATTCTCCCAATGAGATAAGACCAGTCCAGCCTGCCTACAGAAAGTGGGGTGGACTTGGAGGAGAGCCCCCGACAATGATTCTAACACTGGAACAGCCTTAAAGTGAGAGAAGGTATTCATCAAGAGACTTGGGTCCCAAACCATTTTGGGTTTTAAAGGGAAATGCAAGCAATTTGGCCCAAGAAATTTAGACTGGAAGCCAGAAGAGTTGTTTAAGAGCAGTTGTTTGCACAGGCAAACACAGACCCCAAGGAACTTACAATCTAAAGCGGGCAATGAGAAAAGCAGCAGAGAGTGGAGGAGCAACTAACTAGGGTAGGAGGAAGGTGGGCAAAGGCAGGTTACACCTATCTGAAGCTTTGTTATTTCAAGGAAGGAGGTTAAGAGGATACATCAAAGGGAAACGTCATTTTGCCTTTATCCCTAGAGCATTTATGGGCATTTTTCGCTAAGTACAATTCTTAATGGACTACGAACTTGTTGTTTTTAGGGGTTGGAAACAAAGATGGTGTTTAAAAAGAGGACAGGATAAAGTTAAAATCTGTTTAAATGTGAGCTATATTCATTAGAAATAAAATGGAAAAATATAGCAGTGGATAATTATTTGTTTATAAGAGTTTTTTTCATTTAAGGTATAGGTATTTTTGTATTACATTTTGAAATGTCAAAGTGATTGATCAGATTTTTTTTTTAAAAAAAAAGTCACAAAGTTTATGCCTACTTATTGCAGTAGTCAGTCTACAATAAAAAATACAATTTCATAAATAATGGCAAAAAGAAAGAAAAAGAATGCATTCCTCTTTGGCTGTTTTCACATTCTTTTCTGATTTGTATCCTCTCTCTCCATGAATATTTTAGAGAATGAATTTACTGGCAGTTATGTTTGCTGAATAGCACATTCTGAGCTAACACTAGGCAAAATGCTCAGAAAGCAAAATCTGAACTCTCAAGTAGGAGGTTTTTCAGGTTGCATTTCTTGGGTTTGTGGGGGAGGACATTTCCTATGGAATAGCAGAATAAAATTGCATTGCAGAAAGATCCATTACGGCAATCCAAATTACAAGTTTCTGCTTTGGTACAAACAAAATTAGCATCCCGTGGTACATCTGTGCATTGAGATGCCCCCAACTCCACCTCTAAACTGTTTCTGGTAAAAGCACAATTTCTCCTTTCCTATTGATTACCACGCTGTGGCAGATGTCAGTGGGAAGCTCATGGGGCAAAATGACCCCAAATTCTGGAGAGGGAAGCCTTCCTCCACCCATGAAGACCAAGGGGACCCCCATGAGAACCTAGATGTGGGCGAAACTCTGTCCCATTTTCTGCTTGATTGGGCCATGGACCACCAGGGAATTAAGTCCCACATGGATGGGCCCTGAATGAGGCTTATAACTTAAGACAAAAGCAAATCAATGTCTGCTATACTTTTAAAACACGAAAAAAAATACATATATTTGCCATGTTATAATCATGCTGTGATTTGTGTCATATTAATGCAACATTAACCAAGGAGGTGGCAGCAGCTATTTTAGAGGAAAGAAATATCAATATTTACAATTTGCTTTCATTCATCAAAGAACGTGGTTTCCTCCTCCCTGTTAGGAAGTGTCATTGATTGAGATATTGTGGTTCTTCCTTTCTTAGTAATACATTGTCTTCCATTCACTTGTGGTTTATTTTTGTCACCTTTACAACGGTGTTTGAGACAGACATTGTGAGATAGCCCAGTGTCTCAAGAATCCATCACATCTAGTGACCTCTAGAGAAGTAAAATTGCTATAAAGCCATTATTTAGGTTGATTCCCATGGTATCTGCTGTGGACTACTTTTGGTGACATCCAAATATTTATGAAGCTCCAGGCCAAATTGTGAAATATGTACTGCAATGTTTTACAGAGAAGTACCAATATAGGGCTCAGAGAAAGTGGAAAGAGCTGGCAGTGTAGCCAGTTTCTAAACCATTATCATGTTGCCTTGCCTGGTACTGGGTAGGGGCAGATCTATACTCATGGTTTGTTAAAATTAAGGAAGGGTTAAGGAATTGTTTTGATAACCATATGGACACATGGCGCCCTACTTTTTACATTCATAATGCGTTATTAACATGTGACACCAGAGAGCACTGCAGTGCAACCAGCAATAGGGAGACAGCTGTTTTGACCAAAAAACAAAGGTAAGAAATGCTTTATTTTACATGTACAGTGGTACCTCTGGTTAAGAACTTAATTCATTCTGGAGGTCCATCCTTAACCTGAAACTGTTCTTAACCTGAAGGACCACTTTAGCTAATGGGGCCTCCTGCTGCTGCTGCTGCACCGCCGCCGCACGATTTCTGTTCTCACCCTGAAGCAAAGTTCTTAACCCGAGGTGCTATTTCTGGGTTAGCGGAGTCTGTAACCTGAAGCATTTATAACCTGAAGCGTCTGCAACCCAAGGTACACTGTATGCCCTGTGACATTTAAGAGTGATATATCTAATATCATTCTAATAACTTTAAGCAGGTCAGTGTTGATGCATCCTAGGAGACACATTATGGAACTCTTCAATTTAAGTGTGTTTTATATGCCACTACCAGGATGGGACGCGGGTGGCGCTGTGGGTAAAAGCCTCAGTGCCTAGGGCTTGCCTAGGTCGGCTTGCCTAGATCGGCGGTTCGAATCCCTGCGACGGGGTACGCCCCCGTTGTTCGGTCCCAGCGTCTGCCAACCTAGCAGTTCGAAAGCACTCCCGGGTGCAAGTAGATAAATAGGGACCGCTTACTAGCGGGAAGGTAAACGGCGTTTCCGTGTGCTGCGCTGGCTTGCCAGATGCGGCTTTGTCACGCTGGCCACGTGACCCGGAAGTGTCTCCGGACAGCACTGGCCCCCGGCCTCTTGAGTGAGATGGGTGCACAACCCTAGAGTCTGTCAAGACTGGCCTGTACGGGCAGGGGTACCTTTACCTTTACCTTTACCTTTACCAGGATGGCATGGAAGGAGCCACTGTGAAGCCATTCCCATGCTTCCAAGGTAATGCCGTTAAGTGCCCTTATACTGTCCACCTACACTGGAAAGAAATAATGCCATTATTATTTATTATATTTCTATCCTACCTTTCATCCAAAGAGTTGCAGGTAGTGTATATGGTTTTCCCCACCCCCATTTCATCCTCACAGCAATCATGTGAGGAAGGTTAGCCTAAGAGACAGTGACTGGCCTGTCGTCCAGTGAGCTTCATGGCTCAGTCGGAATTTGAACTCTGGTCTCCCAGGTCTTGGTCTGGGAGTGGCCAAGTTGCAGGATCTGAAAATCTTTCATTGTCTCTCAGTTCATGTACATTTTCCTTTAAAGTTTGTATTCCAAATGTTGCTTTCCTGTAAGTTTCATAAGATAACTATGACCAAATGCAGTAAAGCAGTCTTGTGTGGTCATTTTTGTTGTAGTGTGGATAACTTTTCAGTGAATCTGCAGTGAGTTGTCTGCCTTATAAAACAACTTATATATTGTAGGTGGATTTATTGCCTAAGGATGCAATAATGCACTCCCTTATTTAATTGCTTTTCAATTTTCTTTCTATTTTGGTGATTTAGATTAATTCCAAATTAATTTTAGAGGTTTATTAAAAGGGCATTTGACTTTTTTTTGTCTCATATAAATGACTGAACTGCTGTGCAATCCCCAGTGGTGCTTTTTATTTATCCTTGTGAGATTTCTATCCATCCATCCATCCATCCATCTATATCTATATTCCATTATAATGAAAGTAGAAATTAGTAAACTGGGTTAATTGAGTGACACCATCATTATAAAGAGGCATTGTGGGAGCCTTCTAGGGCCTGACCCATTTGCAAATATTAAGCAGACATTTTCCATAGGTTTGAGTGCATGTCTTATGTGCACATGACATGTCTCTTCAATGAATCAATAAAATGTCTGATAGTGTAGGGAAAATGAACACACACATTAGGTGTGCAGAGAATTTTTGGTTTTGCTCTTTCCTTTGTAAATATAGAATTCTTATTATCGTTAACAACGATCAAAATGGGAGCCACAAATCCTATCTCCTATCATCAAGCCTTTCACCCAGAGGGTACTAAGGGAGTACTTAAACATGTACCCATTTGTTCTGTGCATTGACTTTGGAAGAAATGAAAACTGAAACATTTCAACTCCATTCAGAAAAACAAGCCAGGTAAAGAAAAAAGCACTCCTAGCCCCTGGCAAGGTGTTTTTCTCCATGTCAAGGGCTGTGGCTGGAACCATGTCCCATGTGCTACAGCACATGAAGTCTTATTTTCTAATCAGAACCAAAAAAAAAACCACTATTGCTTGGATGGGAAGCAAGGCGGAAAGAGCAAAACCCTTTAAAAAATATTTTTACCAGAGAAGCCTATCCCATATGTTGTTGGACCAGCTCCCATCATCCCTGAGTTTTAGTGTTAAGTTGTGGGCGAACATATCAGACGACACAGCGATTCTTCAAACAGCTCTTGTTTATTCAAAGGCCAGAACAGAACTGAACTGAGGAGCTCAGTCAGCCTGCTTATATAAAGCTCCAGAACAATGTAACTGTAGCAACTTTCTAAAACTATCCAATCACTGAACGTCACTTTCGATTTGCATACAAACTATCCAATCACTAAGCGTCACTTTCGATCCTTCATTTGCATAACTATCTACAGTATCCCCCTGCTGGCCCAGGGTGAGAACTTCAATACATAACATTTAGTCCAATAACCTTTGCGGAATCATAGGTTCCCCATTCCTGCTGTTAGACACAGCACAGTTTCCTAAGGTAGCACTGGAAAAGTGAATGACATTTGGACTAGTCACAAATATAGTGCAGAATAGTTTTCCTGTTAACAGAAACAGACTCAATCCCTAGTGGCTCTCTTCACTAGTTTTCATTTCAAAATACAATGAGTAACCAAGCACGGCACATCCGAACAACCAAAAATTAAGTTGCTGACTCACGATGAATGTCGTGAATTATCTTGACTTTTAACAAAGAGGAAAGAGTCCTACTTGTCTCCTCATAGATAAAACCTATTGACAGCTGTATAATTTTATGGTCCATAAAAGCTTCCTTCAGTATGTGTAATTGCTGAGTGTCTCACACAGTGATTATTAATAGAAAGAAAATTGTCTATAGTGCCCCTTAGACATTTTCACAGCCTTTTAGCTTCGAACAGCTCCCACACAGCTGAGAGGTTTAAGTGACCTAAGCACATGACCATTTAACCATCAGTGCCCATCTACATGATTGGGTCATTTAACCTTTCTCCCAGCTGCATGTAAGCCGCTCTCATCCAAAAGGAGACCTGTTTACTTTTAGTATCCAGTTATGCTCATGTAATGTTCAGGGAAGCATAGTGCAATGATCTCGGTTTTCATTTCAGCATGGTGAACCAGCAACACACACAGTATACTATATTTAATGGGTTTCCCCCATGCATGTCTCCAGTGATATTGATGTTCCTTTACATCAAAGGAATCCTTAGGGTATGGATTATTCTGAGACTAAATATACAGAAAATCTTAGCATAATCTGACAGACATTCGGTCTGGATAGAATGAGGTTGAATACACACCATACATTTAAATCAAATGGCTTATCTCAGAGAATGCTGGGGAGTGTAGGTTACACCTCACAGAAAAACTATTCCCAGCACCCATAACAAACTACATTCTCTGGGATTCGCTGGGGGAAATAATGTGCTTGAAACGTATGGTTTGTACACAGCCTTAACCTCTCTTCACACTGGGGCAGGGTGTGGGGACTTAGCAGGTGAACCTATTCTTGACTTACCTGCATTCAATCAATAGGGCTTGCATAAGCACTGTATATCTACAGTCTTCCCCATTAACTTAATGCTTTGCTCATCTGAGGATACTTCCACATTGTCGTCTTCAGTAACTTGTGGTTTTTTTCCTAGACCCTATTTCACCGTCTGCTGTTGAACTGAAGTGAACTGATTATAATTGTTATAGTGTTTTAGCAAGTCTTAATTTATTGCTGATGGTTGTTTTAAATCTATTTTGTATACTGCTCTGGGTTCCTGTGAGACAGCGGGCAGTTTAGAAAAATAACAAACACTTAATTACTTGTTCAGTTCAAATGGGATTGTTTGATCATTTTGTTCAGCAAAGAGCCTGGCGAGTCTGCTTGCAAATCTTGCCAAATCAGAGAATAGCCCAACTTTTGGGGAAAGGTTGTTTAAAATGGCAGAATTGATGAAAGGTTCTGAACACAAGTTACAGATGTTTTGTGCACACAACTGTAATTTTAAGTAATGCAGAATTGTGTGCTGATGAATGCACAACAGTTACATAATAAAAGACAACCAGGAACTTTATCCCAGTATTACCTATCCGTATATTTATTGATTTAATTTTTAAAAACATTTATATATATATCCGTCTCTTAAAAATTTTCGGATAGTTTACAACACATAAATACAAGTAAAATAAAAATAGCCCATTAAAACTGAAGAAATACAATAAAGACAGTGTCAAACATAGCAGCCAGACACTTTTCAAAAGTATTAGTATTAATAATAGCAAAGAATATAAAGAGATATTGCCCAGGCAGGCACATTATGTGACCCAGGAAGCAGCAAATAATCAGAATGTATAACTTTGATGGGATAAATTCAGGCCAGATCTTTATGGACAGCAACAGGCAGGGTCAGGGTTGGCATGGCATTGGGGCCAGTATCAGTTCATCATTCCACAAGCCCCATGTTGATGGAATGGATCTGTTGGGTGTCAGGGGCTGTTCTGAATTGGGAGATGGGGGAATGGAATCGCAGGAAGATCAGCTTCTGACAGAAGAAGAGGGGGAATATCCCACACACACTGTTTCCAGAGTCTCATGAAACAGAGAGACAGGCAGATTCCAAGGCTGCACAGTTGAGACAGGAACTGCCCAAAACAACAACAATAACAACAACAACAACAACAACAACAATTTATTATTTATACCCTGCCCATCTGGCTGGGTTTCCCCAGCCACTCTGGGCGGCTTCCAATAAAACACTAAAATACAATAACCTATTAAACATTAAAAGCTTCCCTAAACAGGGCTGCCTTCAGGTGTCTTCTAAAAGTTTGGTAGTTTTTTTTCTCTTTGACATCTGGTGGGAGGGCGTTCCACAGGGCGGGTGCCACTACCGAGAAGGCCCTCTGCCTGGTTCCCTGTAACTTGGCTTCTCGCAGCGAGGGAACCGCCAGAAGGCCCTCGGCGCTGGACCTAAGTGTCCGGGCAGAATGATGGAGCACCAACACTTTGAACTGTGCTAGGAAACGTACTGGGAGCCAGTGTAGTTCTTTCAAGACTGGTGTTATAAGGTCTCAGTGGCCGCTCCCAGTCACCAGTCTAGCTACCACATTCTGGATTAGTTGTAGTTTCCGGGTCCCCTTTAAAGGTAGCCCCACACAGAGCGCATTGCAGTAGTCCAAGCGGGAGATAACTAGTAGTCCAAGTGGGAGATAACCACTCTGGCGAGACAGTCTGTGGGCAGGTAGGGTCTCAGCCTGCGTACCAGATGGAGATGATAAATAGCCGCCCTGGACACAAATAGTAGCTAAGCAACAGGAAGGAGGGAGCCAGCTGGGTGATACATCAATTGAGAGTTGGGGGGGGACTCCCTCCCTCCCCTCGATCTAGGAGGTATGACCATGTCAGAGAACAAAGGAGAAGCAAGAGGGGATGGACTTTCCGTTGGCGTGCTTCTTGCTGCAGAGCAACTCCGATCCTTGCAGGGGGATGCCTATCTGTATTCACAACATGATACTGTAATAAAAAGACTATAAATCTACCAGATGCTCCTTAATTCTTATTGGTGAGCTACCAGGAGGGAGAGGAGAACTCCCATACTTGACAGCGGGTTTGGAATGCCTCAAACCTGTTCCATGGCAGTCAGCCAGTGTTGAACCTTGCCATGGTGCAAGCCAAGCAAGAAAGGTCTCACTGGGCGACCAGGGTGCAGATAACCCAACCTGAGCTTGGGTGGTGCCATGGTCAATCCCCACTCAGGCTCCTTATGGGGCGTCTCCCTATACTATGTTGATCCAGCCCAATGCCATTTCTGTCCTCATACAAACAATGTTCTTCTGCCTAACAAAGGAAGACCATAATTTCACTGAGGGAAAGGTGAAGTAACCCCCAACCAAGTGACAGTGAGGTTAAGAGGGGGGAAATTCTTTCTAGGCCTGTCAACCAGTGAACCAAAAACGCTCAGTAAATGCTCTAACCTGAGGACAGGCTGCTGGGAAGCTCTCAAGGCAAAATGGCCCTGAGCTCCAGGGGAAATAGCCTTGTACAGGCTTTCCCCTCTGCCTTGCAAGAGCTCATGGGAAAGCTCTTTCCTGTGATCCCATCACAGAGGCAAGATACTGGGTAAAATCTTGCACAGTATTTTGCTGCAAACTGTGGGCCACAGCACTGCTGGGCAAATGTGCTCCACGCTTCTTGTTGCAAAATGAGGCATATACAGTGGTACCTCGGGTCACAGATGCTTCAGGTTACAGACGCTTCAGGTTACAGACTCTACTAACCCAGAAATAGTACCTCAGGTTAAGAACTTTGCTTCAGGATGAGAACAGGAATCGTGCTCCAGCGGCGCTGTGGCAGCAGGAGGCCCCATTAGGTAAAGTGGTGCTTCAGGTTAAGAACAGACCTCCAGAATGAATTAAGTCCTTAACCCGAGGTACCACTGTAATCCTAAGGCATAGGCCTCAAGAAACACATGCACAAATTGGGATCTCAGTTTCATTGATTACTTTTAAACTACTTTATTCAACTTTGCTCATTATATTGCTTTCTTCTCCATTATCCAACTTCTGTAGGATTTAAGAATGCAAACTTGTGGTTTAATTTTCACTTCAACCCCGTATCACAGAATTTTACATTTAAGTCCAGTACTTCAGAAAGCTTCTAATACATATTTTGTTTTTGCGCCGCAAATTATTTGCAGCTGGATTAACTTGTGACAAACAATAGACTTAATGGTAACTGTAAGCTTATAGTAAGTTAATTTATGGTGATTGAGTTAATTTATGCCTTACTGTCGATATTGTGGTACAAGTGCATCTTATTATTGGGAAACAGCTGCTGAAAAAATTGCTTGTGACGTGTGGAGTATCTTTTCATGATGGAATGCATACATACCAATTGCTTTTCACCTGATAATCAGCCCATTACTGTGCATTAATTTATATTAGCTTTGCCCCATTAGCAAACTATCTGTGCACACTTGGATTTATAAAGAATATTTCCTTTGCACCACAGCTGTGTTAAACCTTTGGGTTTGCTAAACTGACTAATTGAAGGACTGTCTGTGTACTAAATGACACCCATTATTTCCAAGACTAGACCTAATATTCTCATTTTCTCTTAATATATTCCACTACATTCAGCTTCTGAAATTATACACACAGACAGACATGCACATACACGCCAGCTTCTTGAGACAGCTCTGGGAGCAAAGAGTAAGCATATTTAAACTAACAAAGTTATAGAGAGCCAGGTGCATAGCTGTTTTTCGTGGGGGGGGGGGCAGCATTAATGAAAGAGAAGCTTGCACTTTTCAGACAAGCCTACAGGGGCTTGAATCTCTGGCAAACAGCTGGTTAGCACTGCTCTGTTCTGAACTAGTCCAATTGCTTCCTCCCAAGAGGGCAGCTAGAAATCCCAAGATCACTTATGAGCCTGGTTTCCAGCATACTATAGCAGCATGAAGGCTTTTGACTGTATAAATGAACAGGCTTGTGGGAAATGGTATTATGAATTCTTAAGGGAAGCTTCAGTTATACCACTTTTCAATCCAGCAGAACAACAGCTCTCTCTTTTTCTTCTTCCTTCATGGCAGCTGTTAGCCTAGCTTCTCTGGGCACCTTACAAACAAGCTGAATTCTTGGACTAAAAGCTTTTAAAACAGGGAAAGTATCTTCTGCCATGTGTTTAAAAGGTTGAGGACATACCTAGGCAGAAAGGATGTGGGCAGAGCCATCAAGAACAGAACTCAGCAGTCTTGTTGCTGTTGCTATCGCTTCATGGAACTAATATAACAATATAGAACTGCATTGCTTGGTCACATAAATAATCTATCCGCACTTTGTCAGGTACCAAATACTGGAGTTGAAGTGTGAACTTCACAAGACAATCATAGCATTAGAGTTTCTGCAACAGAATCCCTGTTCCAGACTTTGTGATCCGGAGTAGAAATGAAAGCTTTACTGGAGACAGTCTTAAAATAGTTAAAAATAAATGTTACAAAATGCAAAGTAACATATTGCTCTTAAAGAAGACAGAAAACATTGCTTGCTTGTTAAAGTCCTCAATCTTGTTCAATTAACTTTCCTTTCTCTGGTGCCAGAGAGAGAAATCCTAAGCGATTTGCTTGTTCATCAGTGCAAAGCATAGCCACTACTACTGGTTTCACCTTCCTGTGGTGAGAAATGTGCAACTCAGGTTTCAGGGTGACCCATCAATTAACCTGAAAGGGAAACATCCACCCTTTTCTGCCACATTTGCCAGAGTGAAACCTCCCATGCCTAAATCAAACTTCTCTTTGCAAAATGTTTTCAAACACAATACAAACATTACATTTTATGCATATCAAACTTATCTCTTTAATACATACATATATTATTCAATTCCTTAGTAATTAGGATATTTTTATATCACCTTTTGGTCTTAAAAGGCCCCCAAGGCAGATCACAACCAGTTAAAACAGGATTTTGCCTGTATTGTTAGGCTCCAACTCCCATCAGCCTCAGCCAGCACAGGTGAGAGTCAGGGCTAATGGAATCTGAAGTCCAACAGCATCTGGAGGGTCACAGGTTAGCCAGTTCTGCTTTAAAAAGCAAAATGCAGGCTAAGGAAGCCAGCGTTTGTCTACATGACCTTTTCGGGTCATGTGGCCAGCATGACTAAACCGCTTCTGGCACAAGAGGGCACTGTGATGAGTGCCAGAGCACACGGAAATGTCGTCGACCTTCCTGCCGCAGTGGTACCTATTTCTTTTCTTGCACTGGAATGCTTTCGAATTGCTAGGTTGGCAGAAGCTGGCACAGAGCAACAGGAGCACACCCTGTCACACAGATTCAAACCTCCAACCTTTCCCAATTGGCAAGCCCAAGAGGCTCAGTGGTATAGACCACATCACCGTCCATGTCCCACATACTAAATAATAATAATAATATGTTTGAGTCTCTGGCTAGTTATTATAGATATCCACTGAATTTAACTCTGCAGCTATATTGAGCACGCATAGTTCATTTGAAATCTTTCTGTGAGTCTATTTTTTGAACCTAATTGTGATTTGGTACATCTGTGACAATGAGTTTCATTTCTCCATTTTATTCCATACAGAGGGCAGGAGGGGGAGTCTCTTTTGAAGTCTTTGAACTGCGCTCACATTATTGACCCTGCTCTGTACTTGCCTTACGTGAAAAGATAAACAGCAATTCCCGAATCACCTTTTTCTAAACAATGGGGTGATTTTATATACTACTTTTTGGCTTTTCTTTCATCAGGAGCTTTGCAAAGCTTCCATAGCTGGGTTTGATCTTTTCTTCTTCTTCTTTAAAAAGCTTTCCTTTGAGTCCTTTTGTATTTCTCATATGACTATATAGGTCAAATATCTGATGCAGAACTTTATTAATTCAATAGGAAGGGGATGCCTTGGAAATGCAGGACAACCCTCAACTTATTTAGGTTTATTTTTGAGGTGAGAGCTGCTGTCTCACCAGCCTGGGGATCTTGTGTCTCTTGTTCTGAGCAACACTTTGGATGAGTAATTAAAAGAAGCATAATAATTCCAGTTAATTTGGTGGTGCTACATAAGTAAAGCAAGAGAGTCATTCATTCCTGACCTCAGTAGCGGACTGGATGACACCTGGCGGCATCAACTTTGATAGCTTCCATAACTTAGCTCTTATAAAAGCATAAAAGTGTTGTTCATGGTTGTAAAACTGCCCAGGGTTTGATTCAGTTACTACCTTACAGCAGTGAATCCTATCAGCTGACTATACGATACATGAAGCATTTGTTCTTAAATCTCTTGCCATTAATTTCCTTTTATGAGGCCTTTTTTTCTCATGTAATGAGACAGAATGGGGGAGAGAAAAGGATGAGGTAATGCCTTCCCTTATGCTCTTAATGGGTGATATTCTGCAGAGGGGACAATGGCTTATGATTGTCCTTCAGAGTAGGGCAATCTCTGCAGAGTCATGGTTTAATTTATTTTAAAGTAGGCCACCCACACAGTCAGTCCCTGGCATCTCCCGTTATAAAGATTAAGTAGCAGGTGATGGGAAGACTTCTTGTTGAGATCTTTTGAGAACCATGACCTGCTAGTCTACACTGGACTGGACTCATAGGTCCCAACTCCCTGGGCCCCCGAGCACCCACAAAATTCCACATGAAGGGGCCGGGCATCCACAAATTTCAGTGCGAGAGCCATGCACTCTGCATGGCACCCACGGCCCCGGGCACCCACAGTCGTGGGGCCAGGTTGGCACTCCTGACTGGACTAATTGGACTAATGCAGCATTTCCCAATCTAGTTGTTTGACGCCGACTCCCATCCACTCCAGATGGCATGGCCAGTGGTCAGGAATGATGGGAGTTGTGATACAAAGCATCTGCATGATGACACCTGGTTAGGGGATGCTAGACTAATATTTTGACTCTACATTATCATATGCTCACCTTCCTAAGGTTGTATCCACCACTAGTCTTACTCAGAGTAGACCCACTGAAATTCATGGAAGTTAGTCATGCCTATTAATTTCGCTGGGTCTGCTCTGAGTAGGACTGGCCATTCAATACAGTGTGGCTAGAATTAAGGTGAGATCCATTTTTAGTCAAATTCAAAGTAGACCCTTTGAAATCAATGGACTTAAATTTATTATTGGACTCTGAATGACTTAGCTGGATATTATCCTATGACTTGACTAGCAGCGCTATCCTAACCATGTCTACTTTGAAGCAAGTCCTGTTAATTCCAATGGAGCTTAGTATCGACTAACATAAAAATATAAGAATTCTAGCTGTACCTTTAGTGTGGCCATTTTTAATCTGAACCAATTGCAGATCATATAAAAGTGGTAGAATCTTTAGGAAAAGCCTGCATGTCTATGGACTATAATTTAGGCATCTGTCTTTGTTCTGTAACATAGAAGACTCTCTATCTCTCATATATAATAGTGATCATCATTAAAAAATGAATGAAGAGAGATCAAAGTCTATCTTAGAACTAGACTAGGCATCCTAGCTACACATTTGACTGATAAGGCAAATGGATAATCTTTGGTGATAGTGAGACATGAATAAATGATGCTCTTTTGTACCAATTGATGTAAGACACCCTTCCTGCCCTTTTAGAAAATTAAAAGATGTGTTTCTCTATAGCCAGCAAAGTTTAAGTTAGACGTATGAAAAGATTTATTTGTGTGTTATCCCACATGAAAGCACCAAAGGGATACATGGCAAATCATAAAAGGAATAGTCATAAAGGTAAGGGTCCTAATTTACTTCCCAGTTTTATTTCAGCTTAGTTCTCCATCGCCACAAGGCATAAAAGTTATTGAGTTTTACTACATTCAGTTCATGCTGGTTTCCTATCAAACAGAATATCAGTGGAACACCTCTGCTGAGCTCCCGCCATGAAATTGTCCTTCTGTATGTCTCCTAATCGGCTGTGATGTGGCCAGGCATCTGGTGGTGACAAGCAGACATCTTTGATTTATTGGCTAATATCACTGCTTGTTAGTGGATGGTTGAGCAGGAGACTAAAAGAGCATAAAATCAGAGAGAATAAATTATGAAGGCACCGAACTGTGCCATTACAAACCCCTCCCTGTCACAGCTGTGACATCTCACAGGAAATGGAGGATGAGAGATGTTTCCTCTTCAAAGGACCATGGCCGATGCCTTCTGATCTCAAGCAAAATAAAAAATATATCAACCCTGCAAACTTCTTCCCTAAGCAGGACATACTTTTCCCTGTCACAGTACTGTATATTCACACTACTACATTTGTCTGGAAAGCATACCATAATTATGAGGTAGGGGGAAAGTCTGACAAGCGTATTGTTTTCCTCTTTTTGATGCACCCGAAATTTGTTACTGTGGTGTGTTACAGAGTTTCCATAGTCTTCTTGCCATTTGTAGTAGTGCAAACATGTGAAAAGCTGATCTGTGCAGCATCTGCCCATGTGGTGGAGCAATTTTTTCTTATTCATCTGCAACCAACCAAAAACTGTAACAGGTGTGGTATAAAAATTTCCTCAAGTCTGGGTGATACAAACAGCCAAATTTCCATGTCTGCATGTGGCAAATCATTGTTAGTGTTGTAACTTGTACTATGCCTATTTTTGTTTGTAGGAGGCTGGGGAAGAATGCAAATCATTTATCATTCCTTAATTTACCTTTTTCTTGTCCAAGGCAACAACAGGAGTGGAGAACCTTTGAACCTCCAGATTGACTGAACTACAACTCCCACCAGCCCCATCAAGCATATTCCATGGCAGGAGTGATGGGAGCTATAGTTCAGCAACATCTGGATGGCCAAAGAATCCCCACCCCTGCTGTAGAAATTAACAATCCCACACATATTTCATTGGAAGCAAGGCAGCCCCATTGTTGCAGCTTAACATGTCCATCTACCCATACCCACCTACCTCAGATTAAGCCACTCTTCATAAAATTGCATTTGACGTCTTTTAGTAGGAGAGAGAATCCATCTTGACTTTAGTGTGGATGGATGAGCATGATCTATTTGGTAATCTAGTTTAAACCAGAAACTCACATCCGTATAAAATGGGGAAAGAGTTTTAGGGAAGTAGCATTATCAGATGAATGGAAATTGATAAAGCTATGAACCTCAAGGGGAGTTTCAAAAACTTGCATTCCATCAGTATTTAATAGGGCTGTTTATGGCTCCCCCCGCCCCATCCAGTTTGATCTGATGCTTCAGAGTGGCCTGACATGACCAGATCTCGGTCTTGAACCTGAGGCCTTCAGCCAAAGGTCTTGCACAGTCCTTGATTAGGGTTTAAAACCCCAACTAAACATTTGTTTGGGACGGGAGAGAAGGAGACACACCCAGGCAGTCAGTCCAGGATTTGATTGGAACCAGTGCACAGCTCTATTATGTAACTCTTCTGAGACTTATTAAAATGTAAACCACTGTTAGTTATTTGTAGGCTATGTTCTCCACCCAAAGACACTGTATTTGATATTTTCTGATCTCACCCTACAGTAAGAACTTTCTAGATCAGTACAGAAAGTGAACCTTATTTTACAAGGTGTAGGATGAAATCCATTTAAAAAATCTAGAGTCTTATCATTGTTACCAAGATGAATTTACATCAGCATTTCTAGGATGTGAGATCCTCAGTAAGAATATTTTCTTTTCTGTCCTCCAAGCTTTTATCCACAGTTGAGCACATAGCTCCATAAATTATACATTTTAAGTTAACTATAAATTGTGAAAAATGGAAACTTGCTTATGGCAATGCTACCATGATTCGCCCATATTATGCACTCATTACAGCAAATGAAAGGTTACTTGCATATTACATATAAAGCAAAATGAATTGTTGTTAAGAGGATAATTTTCACAGAACAAGGAATTGTAATTTTCCATCAAACAACGGTGTGCGGACCTAAGGGTATTTCTGCACATATTAGCACTGTCCAGCTGCAGTAAGTCAGGTGAACAGGATAGAGAGGCAATGCAGAGATGGGAACAATACAGAATTGGTCTTCCCAGGAGTAGAATACCTCCAAAACAATGGGCAAGCTAGTGAGGCTGTGTTGCAGCACAGTGTGGCTTCAGACAGTGACAATTTCTACTCTAGCTGCAGCTGAATATGATAAAATATTGAACAGAACTGTTCAAGGAAGTTACTTTATTATTCTAATTATAGCAAAGATGGGTGTTCTGATGTTTTGCCTTTCTATGTACATGCCTAGGGGTAAATAGGAGTGTGCTCCTTGGCCAACCATCTACATGTTTTGATGCACCTTTCAAAAGGGGAACCTAGTTTCCTTGGCAGTCAGAAGTCTCAGTCACTCAGGGGTCCTGGTTGCCTTGCCCTGATATTTTAACTGGCACCATATATTACAGTACATGTATTGCAATCTTGAGTATTTTCATGGAGCCCATTCTAGCTACCTGGTCTTTCATAGCGTGCTAACAGTTGTGGCTTTGATTTAACCAACACTTGGTACCCATAGTTTCCAGCTGAATCTTGGTAAATTCTTAGTCCCCATTCCTCTGTGCTTTTATAGTTGTGGAGGGAATGTGTGTGTGTGTGTGTGTGTGTATGGGATTTATTTTAAAATGAAAAGTAGAGAATCTCAGGACGATTTGAATGCAGAATCCAGTGGTTAGGACGTGATTTTCTTTTTCATTCTGTGATTTCCTCAACTCTAATTCTCTATCATCAGTACAGAGCTATCCAGTGTCTTGTTATTTTTAATTTTTTGTTCAAGGACAGGAAAACATGAGTTCTTACACCCTAAATGGTAACAGTGATATAATTGTCTATACTTTCTGCACTTCATTTTCCTCTAGCCTATTTGCAATCCTTCCCCTCAGCCATTCTTGCTTTCCATCTGTCACTATTACACTAGCAACAATCACTTCATATACCACAAATTTTAGGTTTCTGCACCTGAAGGGGATTAATGTGCTCTGGTACAACAAATCCACTTTTTCAAAAAAAACAGACTTTTTGGTAAGGAAGGTGATGGAGAAGTACACCAAAAAAAGTGTGTGGCAATGATTGATTCACAGGAATTCATATAACCTCCACACAAGTAAATCATGTTGAATTATAACCACTCCCTCAAACAAATCAAAATGAATGCTCAGTAAAGAGTGGACATCAGACAACCTCCTGCTGGCGTTGTGCAAGCAAACCAGGATGAATGCTTAATAAACAGGTAATTTGGAGGAGCTTTGTGTGTCTATGTAGATAACTGGCAACTCAGGATAGCCCTTCATTCATCTGATGAAGTGGGCTGTAGTCCATGAAAGCTTATTATGCCATAATAAATTTGCAGGTCTACATGGTTCCACAAGACACTTCATTTATTCTGCTTAAGTGAACTGTGCAAATGTGAATACCCAACCAAATTTATTCAAACCATAGAACTGAGGACAACAATACATATATATTCTTTTTCTCAGACAAGAGATGAAACATATTCAGGCACATTTTAGGCAGCGCTTCAGTTTCTTTGCAATTAAAACATTACTCCACTGCACTCTCGTGGGCCCAGTAATAGACACTTTTTTAGATATGTGGGTGAATGCAAGCCTAACCATGTGCAACCATGTGTGGTGAATCTGTCAGAGCGAACAGCAGGAACCTTGATAAGAGTTTTCCATCAGTAAACCCTGTTTGATAGCTGATAGCTGAAGGTCTATGAATTGTTATTATAAGTAGCACCCAATAGCGCCACTACAAGATTAAAGGTCTGATAGAATTTGCTGGTGTTCTCTGCTTACTTTTCCTCACAACTTATTAGTTTGTGTGAAATTCCAACATAAAAGCAGCATAGCATAGCATAGCTTTGATTCACTGCCTCTTGCATGTGAACAAAAGGAAGCAATACAACCCTCCCCGTGCTGTCAAAAAGCAAAACACAAAAACAAAACACCAGAATTTAATATAGGAATGCAAATAAATCTCGGAAGCCCTTTGGCTGATTTTCCTTGGTTTTGTAGTTTGCTCTGAAAAGCTTAATCCACAAATGTATGGCTGAAACATTTCGATTTAGTAAACGACAGCTCCATCATTTTAAATCAAAGCACTCTGAATAGCTGGTAGATAGCAAATATTTCAGGGCTGATCAGCGCGTCTTCTTTTTTTAAAGGTGCTGGTACTCACCTTGAAGTTGTGCCACACTTTTAACATTTTTTTTTTGGGGGGGGGGGTGCTGGCACTGCGTACACTTGAGTACCTCCAGAAAAAAAGCACTGGGCTGAGTCAGATACAGGTCAGCACTCAAGATGCAGAGACAAGCAAAAAAGTTAGCTCTTTATTCAAGGAAACAGTATACAAAACAGCAATGTCTACAAACAGGACTGGACCCTGTGAAACAGTTGCCAGGACTGACAACCCCTGCCTCTTACTTCCCTCTAAGTCTCTTCCTCAGCCGGATGGCTCCTAAGCAGCCTTGAACAACACTGGGGGAGAGGAACCTGTGCTCTTTGTGTGAGGGGCACACACATAGCTCTCTGTGGCCTTGTAAACAAGGGGGAAGGGGAGCTTACTACAGTAGGAAAGGCAGGCTCCATGGATGCTTCTGCAGCCTCTGGCACCTCCTCCTCTGCTTCATCTTCTGAGTCTGAACTGCTTTCTGCACCTGGCTCTTCTTGCTCACTAAAGCCTGTTGCCTCTTCAGCATCCAACCTCCCCCCCACCCACCCACTTCACCTTCTGACCTGTCCTCAGTGTCCCACCACCAATCCCCAGGCTCTGAGACTTCCTCCTCTGGGACTTCCCCAGTGGGGGATCCCTGCCTGGTGCCTCCCACCACTCCTCATCACCCAGCCAATCCCTGACAAAATATTTAGCTTGACTGAGAGAGAATTTTACCTCAGGGAAGGGTAATGAAAGGCACCACTTCTTTTTTAACTGACCACACTTACTCAAGGTATGATTTTGATGCGCTTGCCATTGTTTCATTATTGTATTTATTACAATAATTTATACTCCACCTTTCCACTACCAGAGCAGCACTCAAGGAAAAATTAATCAGCAATTAAACAGATAAGTAAAAATTATGATAGTTTGGGAGCCCAGTTTTGCTAACTCTGTTGCTACATGAACTGACCAAAGAAAACAACAAAAATCCTCCAATCTGTTATGACAGTTTTCAACTGTAGACTAACTTTCTAAAGTCATATTGGAAATCATTTCTGGATGTTTATCGGCTTTACAGATAAACTGTGAAAATCTCAAGGATCACTCCCAGAGGAGCGGTATCTTTTTGCATGCAGTGACTTGATATACTTTCCATTTATTATTTATTTATTTATTTCTCACGGTTAGCCTGCTGACAGATTTGCAGATTTAAAAACGGAATTGTGTTTGTTGGTTAAAGCAGAGTTCCGTGCCCAGCGGAAGGATGAGGAGTACGTGCTGCATACTCTTGGTTGCTTTATTTACAGTTCAAAGCAGTTATATTACAGAAAGACATCTTGCCTCTGCCGGAGCAGAAAAGCATCCTCTCTCCTCGACAGCTTGGAGAGAAACAACACAGTGAAAAACAGGAAACCAGTGTACGTCACATCCAGTCTCCCTTTCCCGTGAGAAACTCCAACAGTACAGTACAGACTGTGGAATGTAAACACCTGTCTCGTGACAAGCCCTTTCGCTGCACAGTGAAGGAAAACAGAAACCAACATCCTCCCCCTTTCTGTGAACATCACTGGGCAGCGTGTTCGTACAATATCAGTACAAACCCAACTTCTGCACATAGGTACAGTGTTGATCCCTTGATACAATCTTGGATAATACATCAGCAGGAATTTTATTACCTGGCATATAGGACACCGTTACGAGTCCCTTCTGAATACATTCCCTAGCATGCTGCAATTTTAATTGCAAGTGCTTCGTGCTTTGCTTACAACCTTCAGACTTCAGCAAAGCCAAACATGCTTTGTTGTCCTGGTAAACCTGGATTGGACATTTGACAGGAATTTTCATATCTTTGCACAATTGTATCAACCATTCACAATCCTTAAGTGAATAAGACAGTGCATTCAGTTCAGCTTCACAAGTACTTAAGCTAACTGTTGTTTGCTTCTTGCATGACCAATCAAACAGACCCTGATTGTACATGTAGCAAACTCCAGACGTACTTTTCCTGTCTTCAGTGTCACTTCCAAAACTTGCATCTGCAAATATCTCAAGACCACCAGACTTCTGATTGTTAAATCTCAGTCTGTAATGCATAGTGCCTTTCAAATACCGCGCTATGCGTTTCAGAGCTTTCCAATCCTTGACACTAGGATTGTTGACTTGTCTGCTTAGCAAATTACAGCTAACAGCAATGTCTGGTCTTGAACATCTGGCAATGAAGTTTAGCTTGCCTAGCACACTTCTGTACAGTGTAGAGTCAGAAAATGCTTCTCCAGTGTCATCTACCTGATAACCTGTTGTCATCGGTGTGTCTACAGGGTTAGCATCCATCAGGTTTAGTTTGCTTAACACATCAGCAATTTTCCGTGACTGGTGTACTAGAATGTTACCATCTTGATCTCTTTCTATTTCCAGAGATAGGTAGTTGTTTACCTCACCAAGATCTTTCATGTCAAAGTGCTCTTTCAGTTGAGCTAGGGCGTTATTGTACATTGCGACATCTTTCCAAAAGAATAATAAATCATCAACATAAAACAAACAGTACAGTTTCTTTTGCCCCTCCTCTTTGACAAATACACATGGATCAGCTTTCCCTTGCTGAAAACCTAGAGAAAACAATACTTCAGTGAGTTTTGTGTGCCAACACCGTGCACTTTGTTTGAGACCATAAAGGGATTTCTTCAGAGCACAAACAAATCCCTGTTTTACCTGTACGCCATCAGGTGGAAGCATATAAAGTGATTCATCCAGAGATCCGTACAGAAAAGCTGTATTAATATCATGGTGACTAATGTGTAGATTTTCCTCTGCAGCTAGCTTGAGCATAAGCCTAATGCTTTCATACCTCACTGTGGGTGAGTAGGTCTCGTGATAGTCTTCACCTGGTACTTGTGCAAAACCTCTGGCTACCAATCTGGCTTTGTGTCTGACTATCTTGCCATTTTGATCAGTCTTCGCTTTGAAGACCCATTTGCTTCCAAGCAGTTTCATTCCTGGAACTACTGGAACTAGCTCCCATGTTTTGTTCCTTTCCAAGGAATCAAGCTCAGCCTTCATGGCATTTAACCATGGTTCAGCTTCCTTTGAATCCAAACCCTGGATTTCTTGGAAACTTGAAGGTTCAAATACCTTCTTGGAGCTTTTAACAGCTGTTACTGCTATCGTAGCAAATTCATCAGCAAATCTCTTTGGAGGTTTGCCTTTTGTGGCTCTCTGTGACCTACGAATTAGCCTTAAGTCTTCAACACTCTCCTCTTCCTTCTTAGGAGAAAAGCGACCTATTGTGAACAATGGTTCTTCCAATTCTTGATCAGAGCTTTCAGAGGGTCGCATAGAGGCTTTCGCACTCTTGAAATCCTCTGAATCACCCGATTCAGTTTCAGATTCAGACTCAGAACCTTCATCAGTGGGTGTGGGTTGTTGTGGTTGCTTCTGACTATCCTCAGTCTCATCTCTGTCATCAGGATAACATTGGAAAATTCCCACATTCTCCCCCCACTTTGCATTGTATTCAACACTTCTCGTGAGCTTAATTGTCTTAGAGTCAGTCATCATTATTCTGTAAGACCCTTTCTGATAACCTAGAAAGATACCATGCAATCCACGCTTGTCTAACTTTGAATTTTGTGGTGAATGAACCCACATGTCAGAACCAAAAATTTTCATGTGTTTGATGTATGGCTTCTTGCCAAACATCTTCTCATAGGGGGTACAACCAATCGCTGAAGATAACCTGCGATTGTAACTGTAAACAAAACACGAGAGAGATTCGGCCCAATAACTCTCTGGAAGATTGGCATCATGCAGCAAGGTTTTTAACCCTTGAAGCAATGTCTGATTTGCCCGTTCCGCAAGTCCATTCTGCCATGGCGAGCGAGGACTAGACAAATCGTGTTGAATTCCTTTCTCAGTCAGAAAAGCTTCAAACTGCTGAGAAGTGAATTCTCCCCCGCGATCACTGAAAAGAGTCTTTATCTTCTTACCATGCACATTTTCAAACCAAGCACAGAATTCCTTGAACCTAGGAAAAGCCTCTGATTTCTGCTTGAGATTGTACACAAAAATATATCTAGAAAATGCGTCAATGAGAACCATGAAGTACCTATTTCCACCCAAAGAGGGCGCTAGTGGTCCAACCAAATCAGCATGAATAATCTGGTATGGTTCCGTAGCTTGCCTACTAGACACCTTACCTTTCGCAGCCATTTTCACCTTGTTTGCTGCGCATGCTTTGCACTTCATGTGGTACCTGCAGGGTCTAATAGTCATACCTTCAACCAAGGCAGGCATTTTAGATACTGCCTCAAAATGCAAATGACCAAATTTTCGATGAAAATCATGAATACATCCTGCATGCAAACTTTTGTTAGAACCTGCAATGCAACAAGTGTCATCCTGCACAACATCATCATAATACAAAACAAACAAACGATCAACATATTCAGCATGCAATTCATAGTCATTTTTCTTTGTGATGATGCACTTCTTGTTCTTGAAGGAAACGTCAATGTTCCGCTCATTCAGTTGTCCAACGCTGAGCAGATTATGTTTGGCGTCTGGCACGTAAAGGACATTCTGTATCGATAAGTCCAAACTGTGAAGAACAACAGTTCCGTAGCCTTTACTGGGAATAGTGTGGTCATCCGCCTGGTGAATCGCACCTTCCTGCGGTGTAAAAGACACAAAAAGTCTCTTATCGTTGCACATGTGGTGGGTCGCCGCCGAATCAACAACGAAGAAAGATCTAGACGTCTTCTGGACCTCTGCAACCTTTGGAGTGAAGCGTGAAACCATAGCCTTGTGCTGCGTTGTCCTAGACACCGGACCTTTGCCTTTGCCTCGGCCTTTTCCACGCGATGAGCTTTCGCTGCGCTGCTCTGTCTTGGCCCTGGGATATCTGCATTCCCTCTTCATATGGCCTAGACGTCCACACGAGTAGCATTTCACTGCCTTCAAAGCTTTGGCGCCATCTGGTGGTTCCACTGCACTATGGGATGACGTCTGTGAAGACTCCCCCTTGCCCATGCAGCTAGCACCCCGGCGATCTGCTTCATTTAACACCACGGCAGTAACAAAGTCCACTGTTAGCTGAGCTGTTGGCTGCACAGCAATCTGGGTTGCAACAGACTCCCAACCTGAACCCAAAGATTGTAGTATCATGAAAGAATACACAGCCTCTGGAAAGTTGAGTCCTCTCTGTTGCAGCTCATGTCTCAGATTTTGCATCTCCATCAGATGTAAACGCACATCTCCACCTTCAGCAAGAGCCATATTATGCAGCTTGTTAAAGTAAAACATAGTAGATCCAGCTTCTGTCCTTAAGTGAGCCTCTCTCAAAGAATCCCAAATTTCTCTGGCTGAGGTCTTATCACGCAATAGACAGAGCTCTTCTGGGGATACTATCAATGTAAGTGTTCCCCGTGCTTTGGAATCCTTAACTTTCCATGCATCTGTAACTGGAGCTGGGGGGGTTTCTGTAATGACCTCAAACAAACCCTCTTTCCGCAGAATTGCCTCTGCATACAAAACCCAGTCGGCATAATTTTTCTTGTTGAGCTTAGGAATCCCACAAGCATCCTGAAGGGCCATCATGACTCTGGCATTAGCCTTCAGCGTCATATATGCTGCTTTAAATCTTGCTGCGTCACTGCTGCACCTGCTTTATTCCAAAAGCGCACTTAAAAGTTACTTTCGATTTCCCCAGCATAGTAACTTGAGCCTGGGAGCCATTTTCCTATTCCCGGCAAAACGGCTTTAACAGTTCAAAGTCCAGCCATAAAGCCATTAACTAGAAGCTGGCAGGCTGCCCGGAGCAGTAGCAACATACCTCATCAATCATGTTTATGCGCAGAGCAGATTCCAATCCGATCTGTCCCTCTGCATTCCGACCCTTTGCCGGCACTCCGATTCGACTTCTGGGCCCATAACCACGTGTTGGTTAAAGCAGAGTTCCGTGCCCAGCGGAAGGATGAGGAGTACGTGCTGCATACTCTTGGTTGCTTTATTTACAGTTCAAAGCAGTTATATTACAGAAAGACATCTTGCCTCTGCCGGAGCAGAAAAGCATCCTCTCTCCTCGACAGCTTGGAGAGAAACAACACAGTGAAAAACAGGAAACCAGTGTACGTCACATCCAGTCTCCCTTTCCCGTGAGAAACTCCAACAGTACAGTACAGACTGTGGAATGTAAACACCTGTCTCGTGACAAGCCCTTTCGCTGCACAGTGAAGGAAAACAGAAACCAACAGTGTTCACCTTCATTCAGTTCCAGATAAAGGACTCACATTCAGGAGATCATTGCTATCTACAGTTTTGCAGGATATAACCAGGAAAACAAAAAAGTAATGTTTGCAATGCTAATCTCTATTCCTGATGCTCAGGTGTAGGACATTGTGCACACTGTGTACTCTTCTGATATAAAGCACCCTGGGAAAAAAATCTTTTCTTCAATCATTTTATTATTAACAAAATAATCCACCTATATAATAGAATATGGTATCCAAGCAGCATAGGAAACGCCTAAAATGCTTGGATAATCATACCTTTGGATAAGCAGGAAAAATGTCTTTATATAAACAGAGAGGAAGCAACAAATCTGGATAGTTCATAAAAACTAGAGCTGAGGAAACAGAAAATGCTTCCTATTTGTAATACTTCTGAAGAACTAAATCCTTCCACCCATTTGCGAACAAATTTCTCGGATGATAGATAAGCTGCAAGGCAGGCACAAAGAGAAGGAGGGCCAATGATAGGAACATAAAACGTATACCAGATATTGATTGCTTTGGAAATAGTGGGAACAAAGCATAAGTGGGGGGCCTGATCCATTGACGAAGGAAGAATAGTAAGGGCTTAATGACGGATGCATTGACAGAGTGGACAATGAAGTTGATTCAGCTGTGTAATTAATCCCCCTTCAATGGTTTTCCCCCAGTGGACTATGCTCCTCTGCCTTATCCACAGTAGATGGGGAATGGTTGCAGCACATAATAGCCATTGCCAATAGCTCATTGGCTTGTTCAGGTGAAGAAGCATTCAGCGGGAGAGGGTAGCCTCCGCTGCCACTCTTCCTCTGTATTAGATGAGGAGAATGCGTAAGTGGCACAGCACTGGGTACAGGACCTCACAGAGAGAGGGGGTCATTAATCCCACCAAGGCAGAAAGGGCTATGGCTACTGTTGCTGTTTTTCCTCCTGCTCCTCCTCCTCTGCAGCACTGTGGCAAGGCAATGGTCACAACTCAAAAGATGAAGTACAAGTTTAATTAACTTTTCTCCCAAAATGTTTTTGTTTTGTTATCAAAACACAACACACAATCCTTTTCTATTTATTGTATGCAATGTTGGAGTCCTGGGCCGGGCATCCTATTTATAGCCTGAGAGTAGAAAAGGAGGGAAAGGTGGTCAGTTTAGGGCATAACAGCTTCAACCTGCCAGATATATTTAAGCACCGCTGCGATGTACAAGTTAACTTGCAGTGGCAAATCTAAAACACAGGTGCAGGGAAGTTTTTCAGCATGAGGGCCATGGGCAAATTTTCTGGGGGCTTTGTGCCACTGGTGCGAGTTTGACAGAACCAAAAGTGAGCAGAGTGCTGCTCACATTTATACAATAAGTGTGCATTCATGCCATGTAAAAGTTTCCACACACCCACACCCCACCTATCTTTCAAGCCTCAGTCCGGACAAACAAAAGGCATGGTCAGAATTCAAGGACCTATTCCAGCCAGGCAAAAGCACTCAAATAGGATGCAGAGCGAGTGAGAGGTGTGACCTGAGGAGGAGGAGGAGTTTGGATTTGATATCCCACTTTATCACTACCTGAAGGAGTCTCAAATCAGCTAACATTCTCCTTTCCCTTCCTCTCCCACAACAAACACTCTGTGAGGTGAGTGGAGCTGAGAGACTTCAAAGAAGTGTGACTAGCCCAAGATCATCCAGCAGCTGCATGTGGAGGAGCGGAGACGCGAACCCGGTTCCCCAGATTATGAGTCTACCGCTCTTAACCACTACACCACACTGGGGTGGGATGGGCATTGCATGAGGAGAGACTCAAGGGCCAGTTAGAGAGGCCTGTGATTGAGCACTGGCAAAGCTGACATAAATGTCTAGGGCTCATGCTAGGGCCATGCTACAAGTCTTTCTTCCACATGGATGCTACCCATCATAATGATAGCCTTTTTGCCAGCGCATCTATTATTTGTTTGTAAGAAGGGAGGATGTGCTTGCCGCTGGCATGCTCACTACCGTACAGCCATCATTTTCAGGTTGCTTGTAAATGAGCTGTATTGGTTCAGCTCATTCCACAGATGTGCTGGTTTGAAAATGGCAATTTTCTCTGGTCTTCATATTCAGTCACGTCCAGTGTTTCCTCTGTTATGAGAAAAGCGAAATGCGGAGGCTTTCTTCAGTGGGCCTTAGGCTGAGGGTGTGGTAGAAGGGAAATAGAAAGTTTGGAAATCAACAAATATCTTCCACTTGGGAATATTACAGCATCCTGACATGGTGTTTTCAGGTAAAGGACAGACAATATTCAATGCTCCTTTGAAACTGAATGTTGGACATGGTGTTGGGATAACTTATCTTGTCTCTTACTTGTTTTCCTACACATCCAAGCACTCGAAGCATGTATACTCATTTGCTTCAAATGCCCCTCAGCTCACAGCAAACCTTGAAAACAATCAGAAATTCTTAACGGCACAATAAAATCTCCTATGGCATTTCTGCTTGCCTTTTGCAGAAGGCAAAGGCTCATTTCGTTTCTTAATTTGTGCACCAACCTTGAAATCGGTAAGATTGAAATTTGTGGTCCCAAGGGCAAAGTTTGGCCCCAAAGCAGCAAACAAATCTTTGTTTGTGGTTTTCCAAATTAACAAGCACATCATGTATATTGATGGACGGTATAAATTACAAGGAGAAGGAACAGTATCTTGGAGTAGAGAAAGGCAGCAATATATTGCTCATCAATGGTTTCGTTTCCCCCTTTCTCTTTTTCCCCAAGGGAGTTTGACTGTGCACATTCATATTTTTACATTTACTTAAAGTGTACAGTGGACAACATGCAAGGGATAGACAATCTTCAGCTTTATTTAATCACTTCACTTTCCATTTGAAAAGTAATTCATCATGGAGAGTCAGCGGGGTATAGAGAGCACTAATTGCAGCAAAATATCAAGGACAGTTTTCCTCTGTCTTAATTAAACATTAATGAGTAAAGTTATTTGCAAACGCAGGCTGCAGGGATGGACTTGTCTATCCAAGTTTGGTAAATACTGACATTTGGGTGCCAAAATAAAATGCCTTAATTGATTTATACAGGAATAGCCTTTTGTTTTCTTTCTTCCTTTTCTGTTTCAATAGTGCACCTCAGCTGACATTCCTCCAGATTTTTATGCAGTATTTTGCTGTTGGATTATTGATAAAGAAACATTGCCTGACCCGTCTTAATTACACAAGTGGCTGCTTCCAGACTAATCAATTCATACAAGTGGTATTTTCACCTTTCTGTTGGTTGGTTCTTTCTTTATTCTAAAGATATATGACAAGGAATATTCATTTATTTATTTTAAAACAAAGAGGTATTTCTTCCTTTTCAGTTTGTTTAAATGACTCTCTATGGATATACTGCCAGTGGTATTTAGAATTTACTGACGCGCTAAATAAGGTTCTTTCTTATTTTTGAAAATATGACTGAAAGTTATGCATTTATTGATGAGCTTTTGTTAAGTAAGCAGGAGAGCATTTCACAAGCAGTATCCATTTTTGTTACATGTAGTTGTGAAGCACTTACAGTGAATGGATAGGAAAATGAGGAACTGAAGTTTGTTTTTCTTAGGAGAAAATTGGAATTCAGATGAGTAGCACTAAATATTCAGAATTTCTTAGAGTGGTTTATTGAAGAGTTGGACATCGTCTGCTTTGTAGTGAAGAAAGATAAAATGAGAAAGAAAGTTAGAAGGTGAAGGTGATCAGTTTTTAAGCTCTTAGAAAAATATATCAGTGTGATTCTTCTGTGATAGGAAGAATAGTAAATAATTATGCAGACAGGAATATATATATTTTACAGCATTGACTGGAAAGAGCTGTTATTGATAGCTCCTTGAACAGTATGGGAAAAGGCTGCATGGTATTCTTATTTTATAGCTTTCAGGAAATGTTGATTTGAGGTTTAACTCTCATCAAAGGAAAGGTTTTCGCACTACAGCTTCTGAATACCCCCCCCCCCCCAGTTTTATTCATCTAGAACAAGGGTACCCAGAATATAAATTCCTTCTTTCATGGCTGCCTAGTTTTTAATCTACCATTGAACATGGCACAGTATGACATGTATTCTGTATGGAGTTGCAATGGCCTTTTAGACCCAGTTCTTTACTCCTTGGATCTAGTGCCAGTTTTCCTGTGCACTTTGGAAACCAGAGGCCTAACTCAGTTGACTCACATATACTCTGGGGTCTGTAAGCATCACCGGTTCCCACTATTCCTGGGATTCAAGTTCCCCTTGTTAGTGTAGTACTGCTCCCTCTTTCCAGCTGCCAGTCAAATGCTGCACCTTGTTGGCACCTCCTAACCACACAGGAAAACAGAGCATGAAGCAAAGGATTTGACACCTCATTGTGTCTCTGGGGGAGAACTGTGGCTCAGTGGGAGAGCATCTGCCTTGCATGCTTAAGGTCCCAGGTTCAATGCCTAACGTTTTCAGAGAGGGCTGGGAGAGACCACTGCCTGAAGCTCTGGAATGCTGTTTGTCGGTGTGGACAGTACTGAGCTCTAAGGCAGCTTCCTATGTTCTGGAACTCATAGGATATATTGTACAAGAGCGCTCTCTCTCTCTCCCCCACCCTCTCTCCCAGTGTTATAGAGGAGGAGATGGGGTAGCAGCTCACTATCCTGCATGTTGCTTGTTCTGTTCAAACATTGCTTCTGATTCATTCTACAGGTCTTATAAGGTCTGGTCACTCTATATAGACAGAAGGAAATAAGTTTACCTAAATGTCCATAAACATAAATGATATCCCTGACCCTCTTGTGGAAATGAGCTTGAATCTAGATTAGGCCCTCTGGACCTGGGTGAAATGTCCCCTCCTAACCCCATATCCACACACCATGTGTGGGCCATGCTGATAGGTGGGTAGGAAAATCACAGTAACTCTGATCTTGTGAAAAGAATTTAATTCATATATTGACATCACTGCTGCAGGCCACTAGTACTTTGAAATGGCAATCTTCCTTTTGAACCCTAAATCTATCCTGCATGTCCAGAAAGGAATGTGTTGTGACGTGGGGTTTGTGATTTCAGCTCTCTTGACATAATCTGCTGGAGACAGTTCTCTAGTAACACTTCTTTATTACAGCAAACAAGACTGAAGACTGAGGAGGGGAAAGCTACATTTATAGGGACAGGGGACTAGCTAGAAAGGATACATTTTGGAGGGAACAATATCAGGCAATCACAGTCCTGCCTTTTGGAGGAAACCAATAAGACAGAGGATCCAAATACAGCAGTTTAAATGAACCAATAGTAGCTGTACCCCCTGAAACCAAAAGGCAGTTACTTTACCCTAATGCAAATATAGACAATAATAATACAGATATAAAATCCTTTGACTCAATACACAACACCCCTCCCCCCCTAGTGAGCACAGCAGACGTAATCTCTCAGGTACTGTGGGGTCCTACAACTTCTACTTGATCTCCTGACAACAGGCGTTGCCGGTTCTGGATTGGGTGTTACCTGTGGTAGAGGGGCTGCTATAGGGGTTTCCTCAGGAACAGATGGAGTCCCAGACATCTCAGGGTTCCCTACCTGTACCTCGTCATCATGAGGACTAGCAGACCCTGGTTCATTTGCTGAAGCCCCTGGTGACTGCACCTCTGGGCCATTTTCACTCTGGTCTTGCAGCTCTGCGTCGTTAGCCAGGGATGAATTATCTGACTCCTCCCTGCTGAGCGCCCGGCGCCTCAGCTGATCTATATGTCTCTTCCAAACTTGCCCATTTTCCAAGGTTACATAATAGGACACAGGTCCACTAGCCCGGGTGACCACACCAGCCACCCACCGCGAACCTCGTGAATAGTTCCTCACCCAGACCAGATCTTCAGGGGCGAGATACCTTGTTGTGTCAGTCTCAGCCTGGGGGGTTGCTCTTGAATTATGGTTTGGCATTTTATCCGGGTGGACATAATCCAGCACCGTTACCAGTCTTCTACCCAAGAGCAGCTCAGCTGGCGACTTGCCCGTCGCAGTACACGGCGTCGCATGCTGCAAAAATAACATTCGCGCGATGCGAGCTGACCAGTTACCCTCCATTAAGCGCGCAATGGATTCTTTGGCTGTTCTTACCATGCGCTCAGCCTGCCCATTGGAGGATGGGTGAAAGGGCGCGGATGTGACCCCTCTTATGAAGTTATCAGCCAAGAATGCCCTGAATTCTTGGGATACAAAAGCTGCCCCATTATCTGATACAATGGTCTCAGGTAACCCGTGGGTTGCAAACAGCTGCCTCAACACCTTGATTACGGCAGCTGATGCCATGCTAGGGACCATCGCCACTTCTAACCATTTGGAATATGCATCGACGACAACCAAAAAGACCTTCCCCTGGAATGGCCCAGCAAAATCTAAGTGCAGCCGGCTCCAGGGAGATCTGGACTGCTCCCACCAGTGAACTGGTGCTCTGGCCACTTCTGGCCGCACCTCTTGGCATGCCTTACATGTTCGTACCCATTGTTCTATGTTCTGGTCCATTCCAGGCCACCACACATAACATCGGGCTAGCGACTTCATCCTGACCATTCCCGGGTGTCCCATGTGAAGCGTCTCAAGCACCCTGTTTCTCAGTGGTGCTGGGATGATCACCCTATCTCCCCACAGGAGACAACCCTTATGCATGGACAACTCGTGCTGCCTTGTCGCATAAGGCCTGAATTTGTCTTCATGCGGACCACCTGGCCACCCCCTCCCCACCCAAGTGAGCACACGGGAGAGAACAGCATCTTTCCTCGTTTTCTCAGCTATATCAGTAGCCGTTACAGGAGCCCCCGGAAGTGTTTCCAGCATCATTATGTGCTCCGCTGGAGCGGGATCCTCATTGCTCCCGCCAGGAAGGGGCAATCGACTCAGCGCATCAGCGTGGCACAACCGTTTCCCCGGCACATGGGTCAAGGTGTACTGGAACCCGTTCAGGAATATAGACCAACGCAACATTCTGGGGGAGAGAATTTGTGGCGTTTGTTTGTTCGGGTTGAACAACCCTAACAGTGGTTTGTGGTCCGTTTCAATGGAGAAATGGCGACCGTACACATAATCATGGAACTTTTTGATTCCTGCCACAATTGCAAGCGCCTCTTTGTCAATTTGAGCATAGTTGCGCTCCGTGGGCGACAACGTACGGGAATAGAAAGAGATGGGCTTTTCCGACCCATCCAGTTCCCTATGACTCAGCACCGCCCCCAGGCCGTATTGAGAGGCATCACATGCCAGGACCAGCGGCTTTGACTCATCATAATGAGCAAGGACGCTCCCGCTACTCAGCATTCTTCGCAAGGAGTCAAAAGCCTTCTGCTGCCCCTGCCCCCATCGCCACACATTCTTTTTCTGCAACAGTCTATGTAATGGTTCAGCTACCGAAGCTTTATGGGGTAAGAACGAATGATAAAAGTTAATAAGTCCCAGGAATGACTGCAACTCCGTCTTGTTCTGTGGTCGTGGTGCCTCGATGATGGCCTTAATCTTAGCATCTGTGGGGTGGATGCCTGATGCATCAATTTTAAACCCCAAGAAATCCACAGCTGGCACCCCAAAACTGCATTTTTCCTTTTTCAGTTGCAACCCCACCTCCTTGAACTTGAGCAACACTGCACGGACACGCGCAACCAGTTCCTGTGGGTCTTTTCCAGCAATCAAAACGTCATCAAAAAATGGCAAGACCCCCGGCAGACCTCTTAACAGGCGTTCCATGAGCCCTTGAAAAATCCCTGGGGCCACACAAACTCCAAATTGTAATCTGTTAACTCTGAACGCCCCTTTATGTGTGACAATAGTCTGTGCTTCCGCTGATTGTGGGGTTACTGGCAGCTGTTGGTAGGCTTGTGCCAGGTCAATTTTGGCAAACACCTTGCCCCCAGCCAGTTTAGCCAACAGATGTGATACGACTGGAATGGGGTATGAGTTTCCCCTGAGTGCCTTATTGATAGTACATTTGTAATCTGCACAGATCCTGACTTCCCCATTTGCTTTAAGGGGCGTGACGATTGGAGTCTCCCACTTAGCAGAGTCCACGGGTGAGAGAACTCCCTGCTTGACCAATTTATCCAGCTCTGCTTCGATCTTGGGTTGCAGTGCAAATGGCACTCGCCTTGGTTTGAGTCGGATTGGGGCCACCCCAGGGTCCAACTCGAAGTCAACTGGGGGCCCTTTATAACAACCCAGTTTTCCATTAAAGAGACCAGCAAACTCTTTGCATAATGCCTCGCTCATCTCAGGGCAGGTTTGGATTGAATTAAGCCCTGATATACTCAGTCCCAGGGCGGGGAACCAGTCAGTGCCCAGGAGACTGGGGCGACTGCCCTTCGCAATCACCAGTTTGAGTACAGCCTGTTTGTCCCGGAACTGAACTCTCACGGCACACATTCCCATAACATGGATGCGGCCCGCTGAGTATGACTGCAAGGTTGCCGGGAAGGGCTCCAGAGGGGGCAACTTACCCCTGGGGAAGAATGTCCTCGCGGTCTGGTCCGACACGATAGTGAATCCAGATCCGGAGTCCACCTCCATGTCGCACTGCTGACCCTCAATCTTCACCTTGACGTGTGCCTTGCCTTGCGCTGGGAACTGCACGACCCTCCCGTTGATCTCCGTTACATAGTGGCAGTCCTTTAGAAAATGGGTTGCTGTGGGCGATCTGCGATGCTCCAGTCTAGGTGTTCCTGTCGCTCCCAACGCCGCCGATCTACAGACCCTGGCGATGTGACCTGTCTTCCCGCACGTCCGGCACATAGCATCCCGGAAACGACAACTCTTCCGCTCATGGTTTCCGCCACAACCTGGACACCTGCCTCGGTGATCTTTGTGCACTGTGCAGGCCTGACGCACTGACTCGACCCCACGGACTGGGCTCTGGCTCGGAGTAGCCTCTAGCTCGTCCATGGCATGCGCAACTTCTATCTGTGGCTTAGGGGCCTTGCGACTGGCATCAAGCTCCTCTCTTTCATAATTCTCCGTGGCGGTGGCCTCCTTCAAGGCTGAAGCAAGGGTAACCTCTTCTTTAGCCACGATGCGTCTTCTGGCTTTCTTGCTGCTCAGACCACCGATAAACCGATCCAGGAGAGTCTCTTCCAGATTTTGGAAGTCGCAGTGCTGAGCGAGCTTCCGCAGTTCAGCTAGAAATGCAGATACAGACTCCCCAGCACGCTGCTGCCTCTCATGAAACTCCATCCGCCGGGCCATCTTGGTCTCAGTAGGCGCCAAATGGCTTGTTAGGCAGGCAAGAATATCTTTGAGAGATGTCTCACTTAGCTTCGCTGGAGCAAGCAATGCCTTGGCCAGCTTGAAGGTCTCAGGCCCACAGTAGCTCAGGAATGTGGCCCTTCTTTTGCTGGCATCGGTGATCCCTTGAGCCACTGCGAAGAACTCGAAGCGTTCGACGTAGTCTTCCCACGTGTGGGGCTCTGATGGCTGGAAGGGCTCCAATACCCTTGGACTCTCCATTGTCCTGTGGCAGGGTCGTCTTCTCAGCTGGCCAGTGAGTCTTGTTCTTAGCTGCAATCCGGACTCTGAGGCAGGGCTGCGTTTAACCGCTCCTCAGCATTCCGGATCCCATCCTCGTCGCCAGTTGTTGTGACGTGGGGTTTGTGATTTCAGCTCTCTTGACATAATCTGCTGGAGACAGTTCTCTAGTAACACTTCTTTATTACAGCAAACAAGACTGAAGACTGAGGAGGGGAAAGCTACATTTATAGGGACAGGGGACTAGCTAGAAAGGATACATTTTGGAGGGAACAATATCAGGCAATCACAGTCCTGCCTTTTGGAGGAAACCAATAAGACAGAGGATCCAAATACAGCAGTTTAAATGAACCAATAGTAGCTGTACCCCCTGAAACCAAAAGGCAGTTACTTTACCCTAATGCAAATATAGACAATAATAATACAGATATAAAATCCTTTGACTCAATACACAACAGAATGCGTCATAAACCGTGGTTGCTTACACAATGTCATTATGGGTAGATTATTATTGTTTTATTTATATATTTATTACATTATTAAATTTGTATGCTGCCCTTCACCCAAAGATCACAGGACGTTTCAAAAAAAAAAAATAAAAAAAAAATTGAGAACACAAAATACATGGCAGAAACAGAAACAAGAGCATGATATCAAGCTTTCTTTCGGGAGATTTACTTTTTAAAAAATTGAAAGCTTAGAGTCTGGGTGCCCTGCTGGTGGCTGTAGACCTGGAATACCAGGACCCCCTGTACCTGTTAACTCCTAGCCTGTGCCCTTCAGATACAACAAAGAATGTCTTGCCCTCATTGTTCTCTGATTTTACAGGAAGGCAGAAGCGCTGCACTACACTGTGTTCAAAACCAAGGGATCAAGTCAAGGAATTGTTTTAGCTGTGGATGCATGTTGCCTAGAGAGCTAGATAAGGATGGAGGGGTTGGGGTTCTTTTGATATGTTTTGTATAAAACTTCAAGAAGGGTCAATGGCTTAAGGGAAGGAGCTTTTTGATGTTTTGATTTCTACCGGCCCTAACCTGTTCATTAAGGCACTACTTCTTGGGGTGCGTAGTTCCTCATAATTTCATAAGGTTTTATAGGGTCATGCTATGAACATTCCGCTTGCACTCTGGTTCTTCTTAATGCATTTGCCATTTGGATTATAGCGGTCTGCCAGAAACCTATCCTCTTATTCTATCACTGTAATTTCACATAATACTTCTTTCCCATTCTACATTGACCTCTAAAATTGCAGCGAACTTTGCTGTCATAATGATGATGGAACAGATGGATAACAGTGATCACAGGATCTCATGGTTGGGTAGCTGTAGACATTGGCTATAACTCCAGTAAGACAGCATAACTGTTCCGGAGAAGGATCCACATGCTCACCGTAATGCAGCACATGAATCAGTACAGTGCATTTTGGGGCCATGCTAATCACTCAGACGTCCCATAGTAGCAGACTCGGGAGGTCAGCATGATGGAAATTATTGTTTTGGAAAAAACAGTGGGTGTGAAAAGCAAAGTGAAGGGGAATATCCGCAGATCCTGCCTTACATTCCACACAGAACAACAGTTCAGTGACAATTCACATTGTACTGAGTGGTCCTTTTTTCTCAAGCTGAGACTTAATTGGAATCTTCTTTCCATTATTCAAATACTATAATACTTTTTAAAAAAAGACTCAGTATACTTATAAGAGCATGTGAATTGACTGCACTGCTAACTTCAGTAAAGAAACTGGCTTATGGTTATTCATCCATAAGTCTGCATTGTCAGTCAATTCCTCCACCGTGTGTGTGTGTGTGTGTGTGTGGAATTTCTTGCTTATTACCAAGACCAAAAAAGCCCAGGAGCTTTTAGTGATCGTTTCATGTTTTATATAGTAATAACTATTCACTGTGCAACAGAGCCAAGTACTCAAGTTTGCTTCCAAATTAATCCATTGATCCTTGTTTCCAAAAGTTTGTCAGCTCCCAAATAAACACCAGAACTGTTTGGTAGTTCTTTGCTAGAAAAGCTGAATTATTTGGTGGCAGTGCAGAGTTTAACAGTAGTTTGCTTGGTGTCTCCTGATAAGAATGCAATTCACATCTGACATTGCTATAAATATCAGTTAGACGAAAGCTTTTTTTTTTTTTTGTCAGCTTTATCCTTGTACTCATCACTTGTCAGTGTGACCACTGAGCTTTGGGATTTATTTCCCTCCAATTGTCCCTTTTGTATTTGCACTTCTGGTTTGGATCGACTTGAGTGTAGCAGTGACATAAATAACATGTAAAATAAAAGTCACTCCATCAGTGCTCTACATGCCTTACAGGAGAGTTATGTTGCAAGGGGAAAACATTGGGTTCCCAAACACGTATGTGCCTGGTAACATTAATTTAGAGATGGGGGGATTTTATGGAGACGGAGACTTAGCACATCATTTTGTCTACCATTTGCCTCCTTCAGACTTCCTTCACCCTGACTTTTACCATTTGGAAGGTGTTTATTTATCTATTTTTGTTTGTTTGTTTGTTTTCATTGTAAAATTATATCTTGCCTTTCCATTAAAAATGCAGGGTGGCATCCAGTGGTGTCACTCAGCCGATGAGAAGTCTCTCATCGGTGTTACAAAGAGGGAAGCAATTGGGAGCAGTTCTTCCTGTGCCCTACATCCTTCCCCCACACTATCCAGGAATCTTCTCTGGAATATCCCCAAATGCTCTGAGCCAGTTTGGGGGTGGGAGAACTGTAAAGGGGAAGGAGAAATACACACACACACACACACACACACACACACACACATAATGGCTTCCCTCCTCATTTGGAAGCCTTACCATCAGCTGAGCAAGTCTGTTGGATAAAACCCATATACAGCAACTTAAAATAACATTTAGATAACTATTAAAAATAAAATTATAACCAGTGGACAGAAACTGCATAAAACAATAGCAGAATGGCTATGATTTTGCTTTAAAAAAAGATAATCACTTATTGTTTATTATTATCAGTCTGCTAAGAATTTATTATCTATTATATGGCATGTTTTATATTGCAGACTTTTGCATTCCCTCCCCCCCAAGTCATCATCATAAAAAACAGCAGCAGCGATAAGAACACTGAGAACAAGAGCAGTAAAAACAGCAGGGAAAAAACAATACGACACCTGGGAAAACACAATTTTACTCTGGTGACTGATGCTTGTCAAAGTAGTATCCAGGCAAACAACCCCAGGGACTGTTCTGTATGCAGAACAGTATGCAGAAATGGATCCATTCAGAGTCACCAGCCACCTAACTTCCAGTGGTCAGAAGGTCCTCTGAGGAAGATATTAATGAATAAGCATGCTTATATTGGAATAAATTTAATAAATTCAGCTTAATTGGTTTGTGATTCTGTTTCCCTGTTTGCTAGCTGTTGGTAGAGTGAACTGACCCCTGCATGCCCATGTAAACTAATTGCTGGATTCCTTTGACCACCATTTGCTAATTAAGTATCCATAACACAGTGGAGGAGAGGAAACCGATCGCTCCCTGTTATTCAAGCTCTTGTAGCCTGAGAGTTCATGTTGGAATATTTTTGTGACACTCTATGGCTTAACAAAGTTTGCCTGGAGCAATACCGTTTTTTCCCTGTGATACCATCAGATTGCACACACTAAGCAGGATTAAATGGAGTCAGGTCTTAGATGACAAGTTGCCTTAAAAAAAAAAGGTGCTGTGGGAAATGATGATATATTTGGTAGGACTACTTCTATGAACGCCAGCTTGGCTTCTGCAGCATGCAAGTGAACACTATTCAGTCTGAATCAACAGCCATGGGACTGAATAAGCTTTGAAAATTGCTGTGTCTGCAAGTGGGGAAAAAAAAATAGCATCTCTGTTTCTTAATCCGAGATCTTCCTGCTTTGCTGTCTAAAAAGGAAGCAAGATAACTGTTCAGACAAAGTTTCATTCTAATAACCAAATATGCCATAGCTCAGGAAGGCATGTATTCTTATTTTAATCTGCTATTCTCCCACAATATTAGAATCCCAGAATAGGTAAAGGTAAAGGGACCCCCGACCATTAGGTCCAGTCGTGGCCGACTCTGGGGTTGCGGCGCTCATCTCGCTTTATTGGCCAAGGTAGCCGGCGTACAGCTTCTGGGTCATGTGGCCAACATGACTAAGCCGCTTCTGGAGAACTAGAGCAGTGCACGGAAACGCCATTTACCTTCCCGCCAGAGCAGAACTGCTAGGTGGGCAGGAGCAGGGACCGAGCAACGGGAGCTCACCCCGTCGTGGGGATTCGAACCGCCGACCTTCTGATCGGCAAGCCCTAGGCTCTGTGGTTTAACCCACAGCGCCGCCCGTGTCCCTAGAATCCCAGAATACTAGGTCCATGGGGTCACGAAGAGTCGGACATGACTAAACAACTAAACAACAACAATTATTATTTTAGGCCATGAAAGGGCTATCCCCATACATATGCTCATAACTCTGACATTTACCGGCTGGAGGAACATGGAGGTATGTTCAAGTTATGACTGTAGCCATAGACCTTTTCTAGAATCTGTTCATACACAATGCAGCATCAGTGTGTAAAGGAAAACCCCACACTCACTTGCTAATAATAGCAACATGTGGCTAAAGGTGCAGACAATCACTCTTAAATTGTTGAATCAAACAGCAACTATACCACAATAAATGGTAAGTGCAGAAAGCCCCTTTATATTTTACAACCTAAGCCTTAGGGATAGGAAAATAAAACATAAAGGATATCGGACAACAAAACATGGTTTATGATTGGGCTCTGCTGCCACCAGGCTCTCAAGAGATTCAGTAACAGTAAGATAATGCCAATATGCACTTTTCTGTGCCAATATAAAAATAATTCTCAATTGATGGTGGAGCTTTAAAGGTGACAATGCATAGAAAGGGGGGAGCATTTTTCTGGGGAGAAGAATATTTGGGCAAAAATTCTAATCTTTCTATACTACAAATGGGCACATTAGCAATGAGAAGGAGGGGCCAAAATGGGGAACCGTACACAATGAACAATGGGAAGAAGTAGTTAACAGCTAATGAATGGAATTCGGGGGAAAGGGATTAAGGGGAGCAAAGTGGTGAAAGACACTGAGAAGGTTAAGGCAGGCCCAGATGTTCAACCACCAATGCCCCTGAGAAATATTTGGGACTAAAACCTGAAAGAAGAAAGACTTTATAATTACACATAAATCATTCCCATTAGTCCATGACACACTATTCCTCCTCTAATGATCCAATTCATAAAATGTGATTCTTGGGCAAAGCAGCTCCTGTGTATTATATAGGGTAACCTGTCTCAGGGGATTCTCAGCAGTAAGGCAGAAGCATGACATCAGGCAGATGAACTATACAAATTTCCCCAGTTGGTGTGAACTTTGAGTCCCATTTTTGTTTGTGTGTGTTGCTACTGCTGTGGTTTCATCATTTGGGTTGGGAGGCAGTGTGGGAGATTACCAAGGAGGAACAGAAAAACTTCAGAAAATCAGCTCTCGTCAACCACCCCTGCATCATGCCACCTTCGTGTGGGACGTGGGTGGCACTGTGGGTTAAACCACAGAGCCTAGGGCTTGCCGATCAGAAGGTCGGTGGTTTGAATCCCTGCAACAAGGTGAGCTCCCGTTGCTCGGTCCCTGCTCCTGCCAACCTAGCAGTTCGAAAGCACGTCAAAGTGCAAGTAGATAAATAGGTATCACTCCGGTGGGAAGGTAAACGGTGTTTTCATGCGCTGCTCTGGTTTGCCAGAAGCGGCTTAGTCATGCTGGCCACATGACCCGGAAGCTGTACGCCAGCTCCCTCGGCCAATAAAGCGAGATGAGCGCCGCAACCCAGAGTCGTCCGCGACTGGACCTAATGGTCAGGGGTCCCTTTACCTTTACCTTTTAATCTTCATATTGTGTAGAAGAAATAACAGCTATCCCTGAAACTGATCTCTTTTCCATATATTTTGTTCTGGCTCATGGACAAGCTGGGGAGGGAAAAGGAAAGCATCTTTGGAGCAATATTGTTCCATGGTATTTATCAATAAACTCAGCGACAATTAGGTTTATTTGTTACATTTTATTTCTGTCATCCCATTCCTTAACATTGATTTAGCCTCTATATTACCGGTTGCTGTGTCAGCTCCCTAGTCCCTAGGACCGAATGACAGCAAGATGAAATGTGGGCTGGTAAAGGGAGGCATTTACAAAACAGAGCAATATTATTCCTCAAGGAGCTAGCAAAACCTTGCCTCATCAGGGACAACAGAGGAGGTGAAATGCTCCTTCACCACTCATCTGATCTCACCTCGTTGCCCTCTGTGTGCATTCTGTGCCAGCAGGATAAACTCACACAATGGATGAAAATAAATTCCCACAGTCAACGTGACTGGCATTTGAAAAATCTATCTAGATATGCATTAGGACAAGCAAATTATAATGTGAATAAAGGGAAATGTCTGAGTGGTGTGTTGAATAAGAACTAGTTCCTAGTAGCCATCTCGCCCTGTAACACTGGTCTCGTCAGATAACATGTGGAACAGCAGGGAAGGGAAGAGGAGATCTGTTGCCAGCGATTGAACTAAAGGAGGCCAGATGATCAATTCTGATTAATGGGAATGATTTTTAATTAAATTCAAGCCATTGATCTGTTAATTGTACCGATTAGGTAGCAACTCTGTTGAGTTGCAAGACCTTGGATGTGAAACCTATAGGCAGCAGTAGCTTAATAGAAAAGTGGCATCGATGGGCTCAGGTTATATTTAAATAATTGATTTCATCGCTATGGAGACAACCTGCAAGGAGCAAGGGTAATGTGCTGAGCTTCCTGGTTGAGAGAGAGGAAAAAAGTCCCTCTGCAACATTACTGCTTCGTTTAAGGGTCCAGTTTTAAGAATCGCTCTACTTGTACTAGCCTCATATTGCCTGTTTCTGGTGTCAGACAGAAGTCTTTCCCGTCATCTGCTAGCTGATATTGTTTTGTTTTATTGTGTTGTATTAACTTGAGATGCCAGGGACTGAATCTCAAACCTACAGCATACAGAGTGTGTCCTCTACCATTCATCTGTGCTATGGCCCCTTCCCAGAGCATGTGATCAGCCACAAGGGGACTCCTGTATAGTAATAACAATGCTACTGTTCCTGCATCAATCGTCCTTCAAAGAAACTTTACACAGCAATCATTCTTATTAGCCGAGGAGTATAGATGAGCACCAGATTTCAGTAAGTGCATTCTTAGGATCTTTTCTGTTCCGTAAATCCCAAGGGGGATTCCAATCCACTAGAACGAAACACTGGTGTCTGCTGGTTTGCTTGGCAAACCTGCCAGGTTTAGACAGGGTACATGGTGGCAGCTGTGGCTCCCTCATTTCAGAGTCAGGGCTGGCAGCTCCATAAGCAGGAAAAGTTGCAGCTCAACAGAGATGTGCAGCCCAATCTGTGATGCTAGACTAGTATCAGCAATTTTACAGGACTAGAAGGGTTCCTGTGGCTTCTTGCGCCGCCTGATCTGTGTTTGGGCAAAACCTTTAGTATTATTCTTCACACTAGGGGCCACTGGGTGTCCTCATAGGTAGCCAAGCAGGTCAAAAAGCAGATAGTAGGGCTACTGGAGAAGCAGCCTGGTCTGCCTCTGAGCAATGAGTTGCTCAAACTGAAAACAGCAGGAGAGATTAGTTCCTGTTACTTACAAACAGCCATGCTGGTGCACAGAGTCCTACTGGCAGGCGCCCTGCTTAGAGACTCTTCTTCCCTACAGATCATTACTTGCTTGTTTTGGAAAGGATCATTTCATAGATCCTGGTGCATTGTATAGGGAGGGCAGGAGACCATTCCAGCAGCATTGCAGACACTGTATAATTATTATTTTTCAGAAGCACAACATCTATGGATATAATATATTATAAAAAAATAAATGAATAACTGCAAGAAATGATCTTGAAACAACTGTGCGGTGCTCTATAATCATGAATATAGCCATGGTGGGACTTTGGACCTTTCACACAAACTCCTTCATGCATTGAAAGTACCTATGAACAGGACTCGGGGATCTGACTCTGCCAACCACCAATACCACCACCACCAAGTCCCCCTGAAAGCTGCTGTTCAATGGCTGTCAGAAGGGATTCCTCACTCTATAGATGAACATGGGTAAAACTCCTCCACGTGTATGGGGGCTCTACATGTACCACCATGGTATGGTGGTGAAAGTGGGTGGGACCAGCCTATGTGGAACCAGGCAGAGGGCCTTCTCGGTAGTGGCGCCCACCCTGTGGAACGCCCTCTCATCAGATGTCAAGGAAATAAACAACTACCTGACTTTTAGAAGACATCTGAAGGCAGCCCTGTTTAGAGAAGTTTTTAATGTTTGATGGTTTATTGTGCTTTTAATTCTGTTGGGAGCCACCCAGAGTGGCTGGAGAAACCAGGGTATAAAGTATCATCATCATCATCATCATCATCATCATCATCATTTATTGTGGTGGCAGTGGGCATGGCTTGGCAGTATTGTCTTGTGGTACCTTTCCCACATTCTTTCAATCCAGGGAGGGGTATGTGTGGCACCCTTTCTCCATGTGAATCTTGCCCTTTGCTGCAGAAACCTTTGGCTCCAATACCGACATATGAAATTGCACTGGTCTCTTCCTTTTTTCCTTTCCTACCAGTTGACTGAAAACAATTTGCACTTGACACCCATCCAAACCTTGGGCTGAAATTCATGTTTTGGCCCTGTTAAAAATTCTGTTGTGATAGCTGTTCTGCCTCTGCAAGCTTTAAATAACCAAGGATTAAAAAAGACAGCCAATTGCAACGTTTTCTATTATCTCCCAGGATCAAATGAATCAATCTACATCTTATACAGTCTTGTGGGTCTTCAATCATGCTTGCCCAAGGCAACGGGAATCAAATCAAATGTAAAGCTGCCTCTGTGGGTAGGAAGTGTGATTCAGTATTAGCAGTGTAGCAGAATAGGCAGTAGTAGTAGAAAACAGCACTGTGAAAATGTAGAATAATGTGCCTGAACTCCATTTGCTGGGATTCGGAAGAGAGGAGAATGTGGTTGTGCTTGTGTCCAGCTTTCAAGCTTCCTAAAGCCTCTGGTTGGCCACTTTGAGGACAGGATGTTGATTAGATGGGCCTTTGGCCTGATCCAGCAGGGCTACTATTATGCTCTTATGTATTATTTGTAGTAAATTGTTTCTTGTTTAGCCCATGTGTGGTTTAAACCAGATTGCTTTGCTGTGGTCCCACCCACACCTTACATTTAAAACAGTCCTATACCACTTTAACAGTTGTGGCTTCCTCCAAAGAATTCTGGGAACTGTAGTTTGTTCCCAGCTGAAAATTGTATCACTGTGAGGGGTAAACAATGGTCCTCACTATTTTGGGGAGCAGGAGGCAGGACCATTAAAATGGCATAAATGTGCTTTAAATGTATGGCACATATGTGACCAATTGTGCCTCTCACACTACTAGTTAGGAGTTCGACTTAATAGCCAGCTTACAGGAATGATCAGCAGCTGGTGGAACCCCAGTGCTGAAACTCTGCACCAAAATGTATGTAAATTTTGCCATATATTCAATGGCTCAGGACTATAATACCTCACGGACCGCCTCTCTTCATTTGAACCTACGCGGACCCTGAGATCATAATGTGAGGTCCTTCTTCATGTGCCTCCTCCATGAGAGGTTCAGAGGGTGGAAACACAAGAACAGGCCTTTCCTGCAGTGGTTCCCCATTTGTGGAATGCTTTCCCTAGGGAGGTTCAGCTTGCGCCTTCATTATACTTCTTTAGGCACCAGGCAAAAACGTTTCTCTCCAACCAGGCCATGATTGACATCTAATGCCCCTCTAAATGTGTTGTGGAAGCCAGCATTATTGGGTTGTCTTTGTTTTTGTTTTTATTATGTATGTGTATATACAGTAGTGCCCCACAAGACAAATGCCTCGGAAGACGAAAAACTCGCAAGATGAAAGAGTTTTCCATTTTCTGAGGTGCTTCGCAAGACGGATTTCCCTATGGGCTTGCTTTGCAAGACGAAACGTCTTGCGCCTTTTTTTTAAAACCGCCAATGCATTCCTATGGGAAACCGTCAATACGCATTGGTGCTTCACAAGACGAAAGAAACTCGTAGAACGAAAAAACTTTCAGCGGCCCAGCGGAAACCTTATGCTACAATATCACATTATTCAGATTTTACTTTTTAGCAATTGATACCAGTCCTGTGTATATTCAAGAGAGTAAGTCACATAACTGTATTTCACTTTTTCCCTAAAGAACCAGGGCCTAAGAGTGAAAATGAACTGAAAATGCATACACTATCTAATCAAAATTGTACAAATTGACAATGACATCTTTCATAAGATAGTAAAACCAAAAAATGTAGCATGATATGAAGCATTTCTTAGGACTGGGCTATTAGTCAAGCAAAATACTAGTTTAATGGGTCAGGCTTGCCTTGGGAGGAAATGAGTGCTTAGGAGGAAGTATGTCAACTATTCTGCCATCATCAACCATGACATTCCATCAGCACCAGACAAATATTATTCTGGCATTGCAAGATGATTGGATTAGGTTTCCAGTACCTTTAGCACTGGAAATCAAGGCATGGAGCCTTCATTTGTATCAGTATATATGGCTACTCAATTCTAGGCGTATTTGTGGCAGTGAATTTGGAATACATAAACATTTTTTAATTACCTTTGAAACTTTTTCACATACAACATGAACAATATAATGAACAATTTTCTATAAAATTTTATAAATCTTTGGAGTGACTTGTATTCAGGAATATTTCTCAGTTCCTGTCAATGTCACTGACAATTGTATAAAAAATGGGTAGAATTTTTTTGAGTGATATGGGTTCAGGAATATTTCTCATTCCAAATTAAAATACAGATTGTTTTATTACTCAGGAAATTGTGGGAAAGAGCAATTGATGTGGTAAAGTTTTCAAAAATGTTTTGCTTGTTTCTTGCACGTATAAGCAATGAGAATAAACATGAGGTCTCACAACAGATGAGAAAGCTCCAGCCACATCTGCACTATACTTGTATTGCCAGAGTTCCCTGGGAAGAGGGGTTGAGTTTTAAATTACTCTGGGAGCTGTAGCTCTGTGAGGGAAATAGGGGGTCTTCTAGCAACTCTCAGCACCCTTAACAAACTACAGTGTCTAGGATTCTTTGTGGGAAGCCATGACTGTACAAAGTGGTATGAAATGTCTTAAAATATATAGTGCGGAAGGGGCCATAATGGAAGAAATGGTTATGAGAATGTTGCTGCAATAGGTTTAAAGTACTCTGCTGAAGGATTAAATGCAAACGGAAATAGTAGGCTTGAACTTGAACCCTGCCTTTACTTACTAGTGAACTGATATTTGCATTGAGCAACAGGAATAGAAACAACGCACAGCCCTTTCATCTGTAATGAGTTCTATATAATTCATCAAGAAAGAATTCAGAATCTGTGGTGAAAAACATCCACATCAGAGATGTATCGGAATTCATTTTAAAGAATTCCACAGATGGTTAAGTGAGGCAGGGCCAGCTCATATGAGAAGGTATGTTTTTCATATCAGCCTCCATGACTGTCCTTGAGGCAAATGCAGTAGATGAACTCACCATCCATGAACAGAGATGGCAGCAAGACTAGTGTGGACAACATCCCGTGGTCCAGCCCTTGCTTAATGTTTCTGCAGTCTTCTTGTTTATATGCTATGCGATCTATACACAGAAGGCGGGTAGGAATCTGTTTCATGTGCCTTGTCATTCCATGGACTGGATTTTCATCAATTTTAGAAAGCGGGGTTGACATGAATCTGCTGCAATTCTGCCAGGCCCCCACTCCGTATTGGTAGTGGCACCCTGGAACCAGTTGAGCCATGCTCAGCTGACACAGAAACCTCTCCCTAGTATTCATATAAATGAAAAATATCATTGACCCATGATTATGTATGAAGATTTTGCTTGTCCAGAGCATGACCCTACCATTGTCAAGGTGTCTACTACCAGTGCCAAAGAGGGGATGAAGGCCTGCCCTGGCTTATAGGTCTCTGAGCAGAGAGAGCATGGTGTGTGCTGATTGCTGTAGCCCATTCACCAGAGTACAAAATGTGGGGTGGCCAGATGTTCTGTGACTGCTTGGTACCAAATTTAACATGTGACAGGGCTTGTTCTAGTGGATTTTGTCCACCCAATCTGAGCTGAAGTAAAATGTGGAGAGGGATTGGTTCTGAAAGGTTATGCTCAAAGGGAGACAAGCACAGAAGCATAGGGTTTAGCAGATGGTTTGGCAACAAACTGGTGTGGACTGGCACAGCTGTTGAGTGGTAATACCAACCAGAGCTGTCAGAGCAATGAAGGGAGTCCGAGGTCAATGGAGGCAGATAACATAGAAGGAATGCTAGCTTTGAAGAGGCCTATCTTTGATTGCAAGAGTTACTAGAGAATACAGAGTGAGTGAGCCAGTCCTTTTCCAACATGCTTGATGTTCCTGAATAGCAAGGATATTAACTTAACTAATGATCCTTTAAATGGGTATGTAAAATATAATTTAAACTACTTGCAACATGCAAAAGAGAGAGGCATCATTTGTTACTGCCAGCTCACTGGCATGTGGAAATCAGGAAATCATTAGCCTTGGTAGAAATAGTTTAATGCAACAGAGATGAGAATACATTATTTGGAGTAGTTAAATGACAGTGGATGCAATAAGACAGTGTGATTTACTGAATGGAATACTAACATGTCAGAAAAAAGGAAAGAGAAAAGAAATGATTATATATATTTAGTCTTTGATTCAGACTGAACTCCAGGAGCCTTTTCTGTCTACCATACATGTTTACCATTAAGAAGCTTCCATAATCTATTGGCATTTGGCATGGTAGCAGTGGACATCATGGAGAAAGACAATAATTGCTGAGTATTGTTCAGTTATTTGGGAGCAGTGCATATGCACACATCCCATGAGGTGGTCAAAGCAAGAGACATTATCAGAGGTTGACATTATCAGAGGCAAAAACACTCAGGGAAGCTGTGAGGGGTGTAACCTGGGGAGAGTTTCAAGGGCCAGGGAGAGAGGCCTGGATCTGAGCCCCAGGCCTGAAGTTCCCCACCCCTATGCTGGAACAGTGTATAGCAAAGCAGGGAAAGGTCTCTGGGGAAAAGAGTAAAAAGGAGTCCTTCTCCATTCCTGAATTCACTTCCATCCACTGAAATGCCTGAAGAGCTCTTCCTGTTCCATTCTGAGTGTTCATGTGCAGTTGAGGAAAAGTGGAAAGAAAGGAAAATTACAGGGAGAGAGAGATGGGGGGAAATGGCTTGAAAGGTGCGTTTAGATTATATAAATTATTCTTGAAGAAGAAGGGGGGTTGGAGTTGCAAACTTTTTGAAGGTGGGAACATACTGCAGCATCTAACATGTAAATACAGAGGGGAAAGATTAAAATAGTCATGGCGCTCAAACTAGGGCTTAAAAAGTAATACCCCATCTCCAAGAACCATTACCCTTACTTCTGCCCAATCATCACCCAAAGGTCATGGCAATGAAGGCTATGCCATTTGGGCAGGTGTGACTTTTCTTCTTTTAGCCACAAGGCAGGGAACAGGACTCGTTCAGCCCCAAGTAGAGGGAGCACACTCCTTTGCAGACAGCAATGCAACCCCAACTTGCAGTCCTTGCTTTATAGTTTCAGTCTCAAGTCCTTATTGTTTCCAGTAAATGCCTGGAGTCTCCACTGACCTTGACCTCAACATCTCCATGCCCCTTTGTCCTTTGTGCATTAGCCAAGAGTAGCATCCTTAAGGGGTATACAGAACTGCTAATGCTGGTGGGGCCAGCCAGCTCTCCATGTGGGATAACCTGCCTCATAGAATCAATATGCATGAAGGGGTTAATGCCGTAAAGTAAGCTGCTCTGCCAGGCTTAGCTGGGTCACTCACCCTCACCTTAAGAGAAAGGTAATCAAGCCTACTGCTGTACTTCAGTCTGCCTGAGAGGCTCAACAAGCTACTCTTGAGTTCCTGTACCAATAATTTAGGAACGTTCTCCATTGTAACTAAGCCAAGTTTTACTGCCTGTGCAACTTTTTCTAAATACTGTATGGAAAAGCACATGAGTCTGACCTTTGGAGAGTTTGTAAGTAAACAATTTATAACTTACCATACATGTGGTCTTTTTCTATGCTGGGAAAGAGGGGAACTTTAGAAGAAACTTAGAAGATCTGACAATATACAGGTATATGTAAAGTACACACTTTGCTTTACTGCATATTTTGTTATTTAAAATCTGTGCTGGGGTTCTCTCACCAAAGAGGACTTACCCCAAACCTGGATCTTGGGATCTAGGAATCCTCATTTTACATAACTATTTTCCCTTGCCATCAAGACTCCATGCATTAACTGGACACAAGAGCACAGATTTCCAGGAACAATCAGGCTCTTAAATTAAACAGGGAGCCTCCAGGAGGAGAGAAGGAAATAAAGTGTCGTAAAACTCATGGAGGGTTGTTTACTGGATGAAAATCATGAGCTGGAGGCGCTGGGATCAGCAGTGCTCCCCTGCTTGCCGTTCCTTGTTTGCTCATATAGAACACATGCCTGACTAGAGCGATGGAGGGCTACAAATGAAAAGGGTTTAATTCTTCACATTCTTTGTTGGATGTGGATTCCAAATTACATAGCCAAAAGACAACTTTTATCGTTTACCTTTCCTACAACAGGAAGGAAAAGATTAAAAATAATAGCTAAAATTACACCTGGTTTGTGTGGGTGTATTTTAGGAATTTACATGACAAATGAATTTCCACTCTAAGTGTTCTTGGAACATCAAGTAATCTTCACCCACAGAACGTGTACCAAGCAAAAGAGATAACGTTAATGCTCTTGATGTAGAAAACACTGAAATAAAAGCTTATGAGATAGACACGTGTTTTCCTTTTTCCTGCTTTGTACATTATTGCCAGTTTACAATGGGCTGCATATTCAAAGAGCCCTCCATAAGATTCTACTTTTGTGTCTGCAGTTTGGTGGGAATAATTGAAGTGCAAAACCATTAGAGCTCCTGAGTAAGCTGCCAAGTTGGAGAGATCAAAGTACGAGTGCATAAATCAGGTAATCAGCTGCCTAAATCTTATTATTTGAGCACATAATTGTGCTAACACATTTTGTATTTGCTTTAATTGGCGCAAAAGAGAGGCAGGTTTTGCATGTTTGTCGTGTATGCCTTTGAACAAATTATGATTATTCCGATGGAGGGGAGAGTGACATGTTCAAGCCTTGGCTATTGTATTGATTCTACCGTAAGGCAAGGGGGGAAAACACAGTAAGATCCAGAAACTTGGGGTGGGATTCACTTAACTAGCACTGTCACAGTGCACCGTGGACTTTGCACCTTGCACAATGGGAATTTCTGGTCTCCTGCTGCTGCTTATTTGCACCCCCCCCCCAAAAAAAAGAAATAGGCTCTCAGGAGATTGGGAGAACCCCCAGAACAGTGCATGGGGGCTGTGGCAGAGGAAGAGGAGTGCAGGGGGGAGCGCACCGCCCCCGGCAGCGTGATCCTGGTGGGGTGCCATCATGGCTGCCCCCCGCCCGCACTGGGTGCCACGCCCCCACAGGCAGCACACAACGTCCCTGGGATGCACGTCAGCCCTGCCCCTGCCTGCTCTCCAACCCTGGTGTCGGGTGGTGTTGAATTCCACTCATGAGGCTTTGTTGGATTGTGCAGAGAGAACTCTTACCAGAATGCATACACTTAATACTTCCATGGGTCACCCCATTTGAGTAGCTTTGCTTCTATGTTGGTTCTGCTCTGTTGCATATAACTATATATATATATATATATATATATATATATATATATATATATATATAATTCTTTTAAAAAACTTTTGAAATAAAGTATCAAAGCACCATCTTTAGTTCCCATGAACTAACGATAAGATCTGGAATTTACTAATAATGGGGCAATATTTACCTAACAAGTCCGGTCAGTGGAAGCCCTGTGCAAGGACTTCCACTTGTGCAACAGGGCTTTCCCCTTTCCCTTCCCCCAGTTTACCCCCCAGAATTGGCTCTGGAGATCAGGAGATCCCCTGGAACAGTTTGCGGTGGAAGAAAAGGGGATGCAAGCTGAAATGTACACACTGACAGAACAATCAGAAGACACTGGATTTTTCTTGTGGCGTAACCAGACGAACTAAAATTGCTGGTATACAAATATCAAGATGCTAAGGAACAGTTCACTAGAGAATGTACTTGATGTTTTTATGAGCTGGGGTGGGGAATAAGGTCCAGCTGCTGGGCCCAGTCCAGAGCTCCTCCACCCTCATGGGGCAGAAATCAACACACACAAAAATCACTTGCTTTCCTGTTCCGCGGATGGATTCTGGTTCAAAGAGCATGCATTGGGTGCTCTGTTCTATGTGCCAAAGAGTAGGCTAAAAATATTAATAATAATAACTACAACCACAGCAATAATGATAAATAATTTTTTTAAGAGTTGCTTTTTGACCAGGCATGGCAGCAGTCAATGCCTGGCCAGCCAGCAAGGCACTGCCCATCAGGTGGGGCCTCTGATTGGCCCATTTGAAGCTAATGTTCAAGCTAGCAAGATCGTCCAGGCCGTGATCGTCCAGGCCGGGGGAATTCCCAAATGGCCAGCAAGCACGTGTCACCTGGCTGCCAGGGTTGGCAGTGGAAAGCGAGGGGCCGCAACCGTCGCCCACCTGGGAAAGGGGTGAACGGCCATTCTAAAAGCAAAATATTATAGTTTTATCCTGTTCCTTTGTCATAGTCAGACTGCATGCTTCAGCCAAGCTGACAAAACGTCAGCTTTCTCTGAAACTTTCCCCTTATTCTGGTCATCTTCTGGTTATGCAGCTGACCCTCCAGCTGGGTCAGCAGTTGAACCCCTATATATTGTGAGCTGCTTATCAAGTTACGTTACTAAAAGACTGAACGGAAAGGGGATGCTCTTTCTTATCCTTTCTAGCTTGTATTAGGCCTTTTTTTGGCAAAAAGTGTGGGTGTGTTTATTTTACGTTAAGTTTTAAGTTAAGAGATGAGTTATGCTATTCTCTGAAATAAGTCTCAAGGGAAACATCTAATTGGGCAGCTTTTTTGTAATATGTGACTCGTTCACTTTTCCTATACTTTAATATACTTGGTTATTTTAAACTCATTTCAAATGAAATATTAATACTACTTCTTCTGAGAAGCCTTGCACCTTTCATTTACTTTATTGAACTAACTGTTCTGTGACCCAAATTTTTAAAATATAATCACTCTGATAGAGGTTATTGAATTTTGTGCTGCCACAAAAATCTACGAATGTGCAGGAGTGAGAGGAAGTATTTTAATGACACATATAATCGCGAAGTGAGCTCACATCCAGTCACAGGAGGAGATCATTCTAAGAAATGTGGCAATGGGAAATACATAAATTGATTTCCAAAAAGTAAAATGCATTGTTTGCTCAAAAGGTGGAAACTGAATAAGAGAACTTGACGAAAAGTATTTGGGAGGGAAATGGAGTTATCCCTGAAAAGAGTTCAAGTAAATACCCCTTTAGTATCTACACTCAGGTCTGCATACAATCCAAAAGCACAGGTTGCATTTAGTTTTATTACCATTATTTGTCTCTGTGTATAGACCAAACTTACAGAACTTGGGTTTTAAGAATTCTTAATATGATATTGGAGCATCATTTACTACACAACAAGTGCTTTTGGATTTAGCTTTAATGGTGGACCAGTTTCCTCCACCCTTTCCCCTCTGGCATTTGTTCACTACTCCTTACAAATGCTGTTGGCTTCCCTGTGGCTACATGGACATCAATATCTGCTCTTGTCAGTCAGAATCTGTGTCAGTCAACTGACAGTGTCAGGGCTCAGGTGAGAGGAGTACAATTCTTTTTTTAAAAAACCAACAACAACTTTTCTCAGCATGGTAAGACTTCACATTGCAAACATATCTGAATTCTTATCCATTCTTGTATATTTCAACACTTTTTTTGTCTTTCTATTCTGCCAACTCTCATAGCAGTCTCTTTTAAATTCTGCATTATTTAGACATTTCACATAATTTGGCAAAGTGGAAATCATGTGCCTATGAATGAATAACATGGACATTTTAAGATTTAGAAAGACTAATATATGTGTTGGATCTCCCTGGGTTTTGACACTTGAGGTGTGTATTTTTAGAACCCACCTTAGTTTGTTTGTTTTTTGTAAGTTATTTTAAACTGTTTTTAGCATTGTGTTTTGATGTTGTAACATGCCCTGGGACCTTAGGTTGAAGTGCAGATAATTAGCAGCAACACCAATGCCTCCTTCTGTTATAGGAATATAGGGATCAAGGAAGCTGCCTTATAACAGTTCAGACCATTGGTCCCCCTAGCTCAGTATTGTCTAAACTGATGGGTAGTAGCTCTCCAGGGCTTCAGAAAGGGTTATCTTCCAGCCTACCTGAAAATCCACCTCACATGAGGCTCCCAAGGGTCCACCAAACCTCCAGAGTAGCTGTGCAGGATGCACAATGCACTGCAGTGGAAAGGTGAAATCAGCAAAGAACATCTCCTTGCTCCCTTCTGGTACTAGCAGAACTCCATCAAGCACCACTCCATTGAGCCCAACCCTATGAGTTTTATCCCATGATGTGTCCTGCCCCAATCACTGGTTTATCGAAACTGAATCAGTTTCTCTGTGGGAATTTAATACAGGACTAGCATTTGTGTTGCCTGTTTGAAGAGTCTCTCCATGGAGATGCTACTCCAGGGCCTTGCTTGCTGGGAGTGATGAGAACTGTAGTCTCAATTGTAGAAGCCAAGTTACAGGGAAGCAGGCAGAGGGCCTTCTCAGTAGTGGCACCCACCCTGTGGAATGCCCTCCCACCAGATGTCAAAGAGAAGAACAACTATCAGACTTTTAGAAGGCATCTGAAGGCAGCCCTGTTTAGGGAAGCTTTTAATGTTTCACAGACCACTGTATTTTAATACTTTGTTGGAAGCCAGCCAGATGTGTGGGGTATAAATAATAAATTGTTGTTGTTGTTGTTGTTGTTGTTGTTATCCAAAACATCTGGAGGCCTTAGGTTAGAGAAGTCCAGTCTAGACACTGTGGGCACGATGCAGCCAGCGTTTAAGGGCATACCCTCCAACACTTCTCGGATGAAAATTCTATAAGGACAATTTTACTATTTATACCCCAGACATCTTACTCTGGATAGCTTCCAACATAATAAAACATTAAACATTTTTTTAAAAAAAATTCCCTATACAGAATTGCCTTCAGATGGCTCAGTGGTCAGATAACTCCACACCCTCCAACATTTCTCCATTGAAAATAGGGACATCCTAAGGATCAAATCAGAAACTGGGACAGCTTCTCTAAATCAGGGGCATCCCTGGAAAATTGGGACACTTGGAGGGTCTGTAAGCGCCTTTAAGTTTCACCAATTTCCATGGAAATTGAGCCTATAGATTTAGCTCTCTCCCATTGAATTCAGTGAAACCAATGCTCAGTTTTGCCTGGATAGTGCCCTGTGGCTAGGGATCTGATTCCTTTATTCAGGTTGCCAGGGCAGTGTGTTGAGAAAATACCCAACTGACAGCAAACATGGGCTAAAAATACAGATGAAGGTATGCCAATTTTAAATTCGAGCCCTTTCACACAATAGCAATATGCAGCCATATATGTATTCAGGACTACACAACTTGGCGGGGGGGGGGGGTTGGCACATAAAATTCCACACTGGTTTAGCCTAAGTCCCAATTTTCTGTGGTAGCAATAACGGAAAATGACTACAAAATGCTCTGAACACCTCCACTGGGCATCAATAAAGCCCTGGTATGCTATAAAATCCTTCCCACATTACGAGTGACCCCTGTGGAAGTGGACAAAAGTCATATGGTAAGATGCAGCCATCAGCCACCATGAGATTAACACAGCAGCCAATTCACATGGTGCTTTCTGTATTTTCCCCCCATTATGGCACACATAGCATGGGGATAATGATGCTTATTAATTTTGGTAAAATGTGCATAGCTGAAATACCCAAAGTGCAAACTATTATTGTTGATATATGCTGTTACAGGAGCTGCGCCCAGATTCACAGAATTCAAAACGTGAGCCACAAATGAGAGAAGACTGTTCCCCCTAGTCTTTCACTCTGAGTCATGTAATGAGTTACCTGTAACAATAGCAAAGTAACAATAATGGGTGGTAATGTGGAGTTTGGAAAGGCTTGAATCCCTTTGTGTTGCGTCGCCACCTTTTCTCTAAGTAGATGCATTGGTGAGAATTTGTAAAGGTGCTTATGGTATTAGCTGCAGGTCTTTCTGAGCACTGCTCGTTAAAAACAAGGATCAGCATTAGTTTGAAAGGCTGCCGGTGCCAGACTGAAGCACTTGTTTAAAAAAGCTGCTCCCCTCACAAAGACATAGGCAAGACCAAAGCAGGGATTTTGATTCTGTCGTTTCTTTTCCCCTTCTGCCTTGAGCTATTTACTTTGTCTGTCTAGCCCCCGCCCCCAACCCTCTAGTCTCTCTTTTACAGAGTTGATATGAATACAATATTTTTGTGGCAGGCAGGGCAATGGTATACTTTCAATATTGGGGCCTCATTTTCCATCAAATCTTGCTGACTACACTTAACATGTGGGCCCAGCGCCATTGACGGCATTGAAGGAGACTTTTACTTTGAAACCGCACTGAAGCAGCAACTGAAGTGAGGGAACATAATTTAAGTGACAGATCGAAAATGGCTCAGGTCAATGAGTAATGCTAACTAAAAAAAGAAAGAGAAAAATCAAAGAGAGCTTTGTTAAATGTAAAAAAAATATAAAAAAATCAACAGACAAGTGTTGTGACAAACCGTGGTAAAGAATTGCTATTGCCTTCTGCATTGTGCATGTTTGTCTCTGCACATGGAGAAGACAAGAATACTGGGGTGGTAGAGAGGGCAGAGAAACACAGCGACTGTCTGAAAAGAGTTTCAAACTATCTAGAATTTTTTTATAAAGAGACTGTGGGTGAGAAAGCTTCGACTTTAATGTACAGGGACTGATAAACGGATGAAGCTCTGTGCCCTTTTACTCTTGAGAATGTTGATGTCCCAACTTCTCAGCTCTGGAGTACATAAAGACAAATATAGTGTTATGAGTTCTGAACAGGGAGAGAGAAGTTGAAGCCCTTCTAACCCTTGGATCCAGCAAGCGTTAAAATGTAAGCCAGGCTAGCTTCCTGATGAGGCGATCACCTGGGTGATGGGCAATTCAGAGAGCAAAGGATTAAGGGGCTCCAATGCATGATGGCAAATGGGTGGGGCCCTAAAGGAAAAGCAGTAAGCTAGAGAGAGTCAGGGCATGATGTTTGATTTCTGTTTGAATCCAAGGCTGCAGCTATAGGAGAAACAAGACCACTGTGGGGTGTTAATGCTGTCCATCCCTCCATTGTAGGCTCATCAGGTTGTATATATGTGTAAATAAATAAATAAATATGTGTAAATATCATAAAGATACCACAGACTCTGCCGTGCCTCATTTCCAAAAAGAAACACAAACACTGGGTGAGTACCTGGAACCTCGCACCACTTGGAGATTGGGGTGGCATGCAACAATACTTTCTTTTTGCTCTTCTCAGAGATCCTCCAACCTCTGAGAAATTACATAAAATAGAATTTGCAAAGCAAATAAAGAACAGGATACTGTCTATCCCAAAGTGTATGGTTTCAGAAATTTAGGAGTGGTTTATTAAGTGTCTGCTACATTGTCTGTCTGTCTGTCTGTCTGTCTGTCTCTTTCACTCACTCACTCACTCACTCTCACTCTCATTCTTATGAATGCACATCCCTTTAGTCCTTTTCCCCACCCCAGCTTGCTACCTCTGGGTGGGTAGATGCTGTAGGTGTGCCAGCAACCCTGCAAATGAGCAGTAACATTACTGTATCCATCCATGTTTCTTGCGGTTGGAGCAAAGCAAATATATTTCCTTCTTCCAAGCTTCTAGTTAACTCATGTGTTGCTTTAAAGCACATGAGGGCACTATTTGTCTAACCAGCAATCCAGCCAGCACTTGCTTGTAACCTCTCTAAGTTTTCCAACCCTAAAAGCTGAGCCATTTTATAGTTTCTCTCTCCCAGCATGTTGAAACAAGATGTCTGCTATTTCTCTCCTTCATCTCTACTGACCCTTTAAATAGTTGTTGCATAAATAAAGCATTTGAACTCCATAAATCGTAAGTGATTATTTTAATCTAATTCACCAAAGCTGCAAGCTCTTCTACCACTTCTCTTTAGTTTTTCTCCGGTCCTAACCCTTTCCCCACCCTAAGCTTGCTGGTATTTGTAAAGTAGGGACGCGGGTGGCGCTGTGGTCTAAACCACTGAGCCTCTTGGGCTTGCCGATCAGTAGGTCAGTGGTTCAAATCCCCGCAACGGGGTGAGCTCCCGTTGCTCGGTCCCAGCTCCTGCCAACCTAGCGCTTTGAAAGCACGCCAAAAAGTGCAAATAGATAAATAGGTACTGCTCCGGTGGGAAGGTAAATGGCATTTCCGTGTACTGCTCCAGTTTCAACAAAAGCGGCTTAGTCATGCTGGCCACATGACCCAGAAAAACTGTCTGTGGACAAACGCCGGCTCCCTCGGCCTGTAAAGCGAGATGAGCTGTCTGTGACTGCGTTGTCTGTGACTGGACTTAACTGTCAGGGGTCCTTCACCTTTAAGGAGAAAGATGCAAATGCAATAGAGGGTGAGAACTCCAGCTCTGCTCCATCCCAATCTGAATGTATACAGTGGAACCTCGGGTTGAGAACACGATCCGTGCGGGAGGCACGTTGGCAACCCGCAGCACCATGTCTGCACATGTGCGGGTCGTGATTCGGCACTTTGGAGCATGTGCAAAGCGCCGAAACCCGGAAGTAACCTGTTGTGGTATTTCCGGGTTTGGCGCGGTATGCAACCCGAAATCGCGTAACCTGAAGCTTCTGTAACCTGAGGTACCACTGTATTGATAGAAAATGTCTAGGGGAAATGCCCCTAGTAGAGGCACACTGTTGTTCTAGTAGTTTAAGGGCAGATTTGGAACTTGGACAGAACCTTCAAAGAATGGAATATCTGGGAGAAAAGAGGACTCCTGGTCACCTCACTAAGGTGAGACTGGCATAGTGAGCAAATCAGAAGGGTAGCTGCAAGAACAGAACTGCAATAACTCTGGTGTTCATAGACTTTTGGTAAGGTAAAGGGTAAAGGGACCCCTGACCATTAGGTCCAGTCGTGGCCGACTCTGGGGTTGCGGCGCTCATCTCGCTTTATTGGCCGAGGGAGCCGGCGTACAGCTTCCAGGTCATGTGGCCAGCATGATTAAGCCGCTTCTGGCGAACCAGAGCTGCACACGGAAACGCCGTTTACCTTCCTGCTGGAGCGGTACCTATTTATCTATTTGCACTTTGACGTGCTTTCGAACTGCTAGGTTGGCAGGAAGACTTTTGGTAGAGAGATGTTAATTTGGCTAAAGATGCAGCAATGTGGAAGTGGTAAGTAAGGAAAGAGTATGAAAGTGCTTTGCATGGTAAAGAGTTCATGTTTGCTTGAGCTGAGTTATCTTTATTCTGACAGTTTATATATCACTAAATTACAATCCTTGCTAACCAGTGTACAACAAACTCAATACAATGGAAATAAAAATAGTGAAATCAGAATTTGGAGGAGGGATCTGCTCCAAACTTACACAGCCTTGACAATGAACTAGACAGAAGCAGGGCACAGAATATGAACCAGAGGATAAACCTTTTCTCATCAGCCCCAGAAGGGGAGCTGCCACATCAGACGGTGGGTGATTAACAATGCCATCCTAACCATGCCTACTCAGAAGTAAGATATATTGAATTCAGTGATGCTTACTCCCAGGAAAGTAGGGTTAGGATTGTAGCCTAATTTGAAGGTTTCTAGAGAATAGTCCAATGTGGAAGGAGAGGAAGTGACAGAAAGCATTTTCCCCCAGGGAACAAACACACTTTAGGAGTTGTCAGGAAGGAATCCATGATTTTAGGTAGCTGTGGAGCTTAAAAGAAATCCATGGTAAATGATCACCTAATTCTAATTAGGATCGCAGCATCTCTCACTAAACTCAATAATGCAATATTTCCCAAACTTTTCTGTACAGTCTGCAGCTGAACAAGATTTATCCATATATATCTATAGTTGTTTACATTAGAGCTTTCATTGTTCATGGGCACAAATATCCCATTGATAGAAATCTGCTCTCCCCCCTCCCCCCGCCCCACAGATGTATGGGAGAAAAGGAGAAAAGGCTGAATTTGTATCTATTATTTATTCATGCATTTTGCTCCCTAAAGTTCCGTGTGTGGAATCTGCCTCCCTGCTTGCTGACAGGTGCTTCGCTTCCATTCCCAACATCAGTTAATTAACTTCTGAATCAGCCAAGCAAGTCATCAATTGGGCTCACCTGGAACTGGTGGGGGACTCAAGACTTTCAGAGATTTTTGTTGCTTTCCTGTTTTCTATTTACCACTTGGCAACTGGAAAGTTTTTCCGAAAAGTGGGTCAACTTGCAGGTGATGTCCATGTTATTTTGCCTCTTTATTTCATGTGTGTCTATGCTTCATTGTCTATTCACAAAACATGTTCCTATGTTTAAAATGTTGTGACACCCCTTCTCTTGCTGGCAAAAGACAGGCAGCTTATATAGGCAGATTATTTATTGTAATCATTTGCTAACCATTTTTGGTCATCATCTGTGAATGGTCTGACTAAAACTCTTACTGTTTTATGAGGCTGCCTTGAACCTGAAATCTGTGCACTTGTCTTCCCACCCACCCCTGGCAATAGCTTCGTAGACTGCACTTTGCTTCATGTTGTTTAAAATGTCACTGATAAGACTACTTGAAACTCCGATATCGCTTTAAAATATTAAAATACACTGCAGTAGCATGCAGCAACATTGGAGCTATGGAAGTTCAGTCTGTGATTAATGAGGGCTGAGCTCGTGACTTGTCTTCACTCTTCTGGTTTCTTTAGATTGATTGTCCATGTTGTTATTTAGCATCTGACAGAGCATGGAGGAATATTAGGCATGAAACATTAATCAGGAAATTGTGCATTGCTTCCACAATTAATGTGCAACTGGACTTTGCTTTGTAATATTGAATTGGCTCTTAACGTGCAAATTATTGAGGGAAATTACCTCATTTTTCAGAGGCCTCTTGATGGATTGAAGTTTCATGCAGAATGTTCCTTGTAATTTTAAATCTCGCAATGATTGGCTTTCCTTGCTCATAAAAATCCCAGTTTTCTTTGTCATACATCAAGCAGCTAGGTTCGAAGCACTGCAAAAATGTAACATGCAAAGTTCATTATTTCCAGCTATTTTCAGCTTAAGTAGAGTTGGCAATGAATTAGAAGAGAAGTGTCTCTTGACTAAATATAAAAACAGAACAAAATCTTCATTTGGAACTGTGTATGGCAGGGCGGGCTTGCAGGATATCTTTGGGCTTTTGTTACTGGAACCCTGAGTTCTGCTAACGAAAACCAGCTGTAAAATATGTGGACTTGTACTTAAATAATTCTGAGCCAATAATCTTTTGAGTACCAAAATTGAATGGAGCGCTCATTCCTCCTACAAAAGAACTTATGGTTATACCCCCTTCTTCCCTGTCTTCTTCATTTCAGTAGTATATTTGAGGGAGATGGGTGTTCATTTTGTTGTTGTTATTTGTGAATCAATTGAGAGAAATCTTTGCCTGAAATCACTCAGCCAGGCTACCAGAAGATCCAGATCTGCCTCCTGTTCACAACACATAAATGTGAATTTCTCCTTATGAAGCAGGGTTTTTGAATCAAGCTGATTTTTCACAATTGGGTGGAAAGAAAAGGAAAATCCTTACCTTCTAGATGTACAGATGTCAAGTATGTTGGGAAGGGTAATTTGGAGGTTTAACAATACTGGGGGTACGTGTTAGGCGGCCTCCCTCCTTTTTTCCACCCATTTGCAGCCTCCTCATGCGGATGTTGTTTAGATAAATTTTAAAATCGCAGAAAAAGATGTAGTTTGACATCCCTTCCACATGGCAGTGTCTTGTGGAATCAGTGCTGCTCGGGCGTGCCAGATTTTTGCAGCATCCACACACACATTCCAATCGAAAGGTAATTCCATGCCTCCTCCAATTTAATCTGGATTTGCTGTTTTTGCAGTGTGTGGGGTTGCATACTGGATTTTCTGCAGAAATGATAAATCCAGATTGAATGGGGAAATAATATGGGATGACATTTTGAAGACGATGATGTCATGTGGACACTGTGTGTGCATGAGCGTAACCAAGGCAGTTAGCCGACTAACATGCCCTGACAGCAAAGGGCTCTTCGCTTGCACAATGAAATTCCTGCCTTCTCCTCCTACACATGTGCATGTAAACTGCTAAAACCTTATTTGGAGGGGAACCCCAGAACAGAATTAGGAGACATGGGGAGCAAGAGGGGGGCCTTATTCTGCACAGATGAAACTATTAGTTGGATATGACGCCAAGTCTACAATAAACTGTGTGGAAGCCTAGTGGGCATTACTAAACCAATACTGGGCACTTCAAGCCCAGACATATTTATTTGGAAGTGAATTGCAGAGATCTTTGGTTACCTACAAGCAGGTGTGCTTGGTATTAAAGGTGGGGGGGGGGGCATTGATTATGCAACCTCTTTCCTTCCACCCTTCCTGCACTCTAACTCAAGTTTACTAATGGATCTCAATGGCAGCCACTTGACTCCATCTTCATGATGTTTCGCTACCTGCTCATTTTTGCTATTTATATGATCTTTCACATTGTGATCTTTCACATAATGTAAAAGCCACTTCTGACAACCTAGTAGAAACTTAGCGCTCATTTTTGTGTCAATTCTTTAAAGGGAAAAAAAAAATCTGTTGGCTTGCTGTTGTCGTTGGCATCCGTCTGTCTCTGGAGACAGTGGAGGAGTGTGCCTTCGGGGATGAAGTCAAACCGTTGGGGAGTTACAGCGCCGGCTGCAGCTGTGAAGACCGATATGGGACTGCAATAAAGACATGCTTTATTGCAGCTGGGGCAGATGAAGGTGTCTAATTATGCTGCTGCAGAAACACCACGGTGTTTCTTCTCTCTTGCTGCTCCCAGCGGTCATTTTTGTGCTGTTCACTGTTGTGGATACACAACCTGACTGTTTGTCTCTTGTCACTGCAGCCATTTGTACGGGATTGGTCTTCTGGATAGCTCCGTTAGTTATAGCATGGTGCTGTTCATGCCAAGGTCGCAGGCTTGATCTCCATACAGGACAGCTGCATATTCCTGCATTGCAAGGGGATTGGACTAGATGACCTGCAGGAACCCTTCCAGCACTATGATTCTGTGTTTCTAAGGATTCCCACAAGGTGGGATTGATGTTGCCAGCCTTCATGTATCATTTGCAGATGTCGCATGAGTTTTGTACTGACAAAATTTAGGGCAACAGCAGCAGCATGGTGGTATGTTGATCAAAAAGCCACAGTTCTATAATATGACAAGGTACTGCAGTGTAATAGGGACATCATAAATCAGGATGAAAACACTAGCATTATAACCCATAAAACCAACACAATAAACCCCACGTCAGAATGCAGTCTGTGTATGTCGTCTGAACCTCACATTCAGGAACTAAAGTATATGACATTGGCTAAAAACACTCAGGGTATTCTCCACCAACGATGTTTTCTCATCTCAATTTTGCATGTAGCTGTAGCAGAGCAAGCATTTGCTATGATCCTGGCTATTCTCAATTGCAACACTGTAAAATAGCTTTCTCGTAAATGTCAAGCAATATAAAATTGAATGCTTATATTTAAATAGATTTTAACAGATAATAAAACTCTGAAGATTAAAATAGTTTCATTCACTGAGACAGACAATTTTGACACCAGCATGCAATTTATGTGTCACATTATGTAAAGTACACTTTCAAACATACACAAAAATGAATCGTAAAAATAAAAGCACGAGCAGAGAAGTGTCTCTTAAAGTGAAGTTAGATATGCTACTTTTGAATCCTAGGTCAAGTAGAAAGTGGAAAACATAATAATAGGGTCCAAATATCCTATTTTTAAATATTGCATTTCAGGGATTTGGTTTGTTTGTCTTCCAGTGACACACAAATTTCAAGCATCATAGTCAAATTTCCCCCCACTTTCTAACATGGCTTTATTTTATTTTTTTTTAAAGTAAAAGTATTAGAGTGTTTTGACACTCAATTATGTCAAGCACAAGAGAAAATTGCTTTTCCATTTTCAGGTACCTATTTGGCACCTTATCATGGAATACCCACATGCATCACAGCTTACAATTGGCTGCCTAGCTCAAAGGTATGTATCATGTTTCTTGTGATAACAGCTCCTGACAATCTTTTCTCTCACAAAATATGAAAATGTGCATGCAGAACTATTTGAAAAGGCGTGGAAGCTTTCTCTTCTACCCACCGGACAATACTTAGCACATAACCTGTTGCAAGCCAGTGTGGTTACAGTGTCAGTCTAGGACCTCGGAGACCAGAGTTCAAATTTCCACTCAGCTGGCTGAGTGATCTCAGGCCAGTCACTGTTTCTTAGGATAATTTACCTCACAGAGGGGTGAGGAGAACCAGGTGTGCCACCTGGAGCTCCTTGGAGGAAAGGCGGGATAGAAAAACAACAATTTCTTTAAAACTAGTTCCAGAAAATCCAGAAAATCAAGTTCAGATTAGTTACACACAGACAGATTAATGAACAAAACACTAATCTGCAGCATGAATGATGCAGTTCATATTCCCATTTTGTTAGGGTAGCATGGCTAGAGTGTTTGGTCTGACAGTCCTGCCAGAGCCTGGGTTTTCAAAGGATACAGTATGTAGCCCTTTATGCAGGTCTTTTCACTACATTTTACGAAATCATGCATGCATGCATTTGATTTCCCATCATTTGAGCTCTTTAATGAAATATTTAGTGACTGTACATAGGGGGAACAGCATTGTGGCAACAGGTTCTGTCTTCAAGTTAAAAACATTTATTGTTGTTGGTGTGTGTGTGTGTGTGTGTGTCTGTGTGTGTGTCTATGTATATAGCCATATACACACACATCAAGGGGAATGAAAATTGAATGATTGGTTCATGTGCATAATAACTGGCCATTGCGCACATTCACCAGAGCTCTGTAGAATGTAATCATGATCCTTTCATGAAGAGGGAATTGTGCAATATAACTAGCTCTAACTCACTGTGGGAAATCTGAATTTGTACATCTTCTGGTCATTATGCACAATCCTCAACACACCTTGTAGAATGTGTGTGGAATGATTGAATGTTGCAGCTTCTCTAGTCATTAAGAATAATCCCTGAGATGCTTCGGGGAATTTGCAATTCTCAGCTGAATTTTTCACATTCTCCAGGCATAATCCCCTGCAGGCCACGTGGAATGGGCACATATTGACTGAATTTTGTACATTCACCAGCCAGTATACATAATTTCCAATAGGCTTATAAAACTGTACAATTATGCATGCAAAAGGCTCCAAATGAGTCACGATCTCTGCTTTTCCAGACTTTCTGAATGCAAAGACAGAGCCTTCTTCAGGTATAGTTGCTTCACAGAGATCTTTTCAGATCTTACAATCAATATATGTAGGTCAGAAGTGCCCTGCAGAGTATAGGGTACTTTCGTACAATAGATCTTGCACATCACTTGCTATCTGATTCTCCCACCCCAATTAACTGGAAATGCCAGGGATTCCGCCTAAGACCTTATGTATACAAGACATGCATGCTACAACTGAGATATGGCCACTTTCCTTAGTGCAGGTTAATTCTGAAAAAGAGCTACTACCCCTGTATGAAATGACTTCATTAAGAAATTTTCTGACTAAGTGATACAAGATCTACCTGCAATACTTGATCTGTAATGGCTTATTCACACATGCATGCAACTATTTCATGTCACTGCTTGACGTCACAGTCATGAGCAGCTGTTTCTAGCACTTTTATCAACTGTATGAAACCAAGGTGAACTATAGAGCCTGTGACAGAAAAACCACAGTGGGGTGGCACAGATTTAGTGTATGGAAAATGAGGCATTTTGGCTACAGTGTGAATGATTTACCATTTCTTCACCTGGGCTTTCAAGAGACGAAGCATGACTCATTTGGTTGCTATATTCACTCTACACTATCAAACTCGTAAAATAAAGCAGGATAGTAGTGAGCACTAAAATCTCAGTCGTTGCCATCATTAAAGGAGAGAGAGAGAGTCATCCTGACAATTAAATTTTCTCCAGCAGGCCCTCTGTAAAGAAAGGGTCACTCTTTGCTTCTTTATGGTTCAGCAGACTGAAGCAGTTTCATGCCAGGATGGAAGGAGAACTTGAAATCCTGTTAGCAGCCGTTTTGTCTTAAAGCAGGAGTTGCCAAGCTCAAACGACTCTGCTAATTGCTAATGCAGTATATTTTAGCTGCCAAGTCTTGAGGCCTTCAGACCTTGATGATTTCAAAACTTTAAATTCCCTTCCAATAATAATTGTCTTACAGCATTACATTTTTCTTCTACTTCCAGTACCACCCTCACAAGATTATATTAGCAAGACTTTTCATAGTTCAATACCGTATTTACAAGAGCAGGTTGTGTGCTTCAGGCTTCTGCTCTAACTAAGCTTGTTTTGAAATAGACATAAGATGGTCGAAAAAGGTCATATAGGATTTTTGTTTGAATGAAGGTTGGCTATAGAAACTGCAGAGAGAAAACACGAAATGCACCTTGATGTGATATGTCGAGCTTGCTCTTGCTCTGCGTAGAATATTCCAGGGCATTTGTATTCCTAGATCTATAGCGGTGACACATTCTCTTCTGAGCTATGTCATTAGTTAGTTGCAGGGGGTCAGCACACGCTGCCTGTCACTTTCCATTTGGTGCTGTTTCTCACAGGCTTACACCTTTTCTTTTCTCGTACGCGACATGACATGCAAAGCCAGACACAATGTCACTATGTCACTATAGTCACCGTGGCTTGGGAAATAGCATTTGTCACTACAGCTGACTATTGGGTAGAAGGCACAGAAGAAGCAAGCAACACATTTGACTTAAAGTCATGCACTTCAGTTCTAATAATAATAAATAAATAAAAACACAGGAAGAGATGCCATATTGATTAAGGCACACCGATGGCCTTTGTGTTTGCCCTTTACAAGACCACGCTGCTAGTTGTGGCATCTGGGTTTAGAACCCAGTTACTGGATTTATATGCTGCCTTTCTGACAAGGCACCTGAGGAAGTTTACAGTTGAAACACTGATTATTTAAAGCAAAGTCTGACAGAGCCTTCTCATGCCAACTGGGAACTGGTGTGTTTATGCTCCCTTGTTTCTGCCTTTCCTCAGGGAACGTGGGTCTTTAGCAACCCTCAGGGAAAGTGGGGGAGAAGCTGCCCCAACAATTCTGTCAGGCTACAGATGGTTCTCTGAGGAGCTTATGGTGTGTCTCCTCCCTGGCCTGGGATCATACTGTATATACTCTTAATATAACAAATATGTTCACACTATGTCTGATATTAAAAGCCTGTGATTGCCTGGCCCAGCATGTTTCCAAAGCTAGCACAGGCATAGGAAAGGGGCCCAAGGAGAGGATTGGCTAGGCATGCCCTTGGTTTAAGGCCTCTCTGGCTGGCTGACATCTCTCCTCCAAAGTCACTCGGGGACACCCTGGATGCCTGTTTTCCACCATGCCAGGGTAGAAAGCCTTGGAGGGGGTTTGGGGGATTTGATGGCATGCCATTCCGTCAGTATGGACTGAATAGAATGAGGAAATGATACTTGGCTACTGCCATGCCAAACCTGCTTACCTGCTGTAGTCAATAAAGATTTGGCCTGATTTCATCCAACACCAATGTCTGGTCTCAGTTATTTCACTGCTTTTACTGGCCATAGAATGTACCTGTCAAGGCAATTGGAATGAAAAGCTGTAACTGAAATATAACAACCAAAACGAGAGAATTCTGATAAAGGGCTTTCTCTCCCTCCTCATGCCTCTTCTCCCTTTCCTTTGCTATCTGCTTAGGGTGCTAGTCTCATTTAGATCTGTTATATTCTGTTAGTTTTTATAGGTCTATTGCTGATGCTAACCATTCTCTTTTTATCCATATTTGCATTTGTAAACTCTAACAATGCTTAGGGGTTGTTATCTTTTTAAGTGTCCTGGTGCACTAGAATGAATAATGTAGCTCAGTATGGCTGTAAAGAAAATAGCTGGGAATTCTACACTGTGCTTGTCTAGACTTTGCTTTTCACCAGGTAAAAGAGCAACACAGATCACTGAATTAGGGACTTAGGAAGCTGACATGTCAGACACTGGACTATCTAGCTCAGTATTGTCTGCAATGTCTAGAAGTGGCTCTGCAAGGTTTTTTAGACTGGGGATATTCCAGATTCTTTTGGGACATGTTAGGGATTGAGCCCAAGAATTTCTGAATGCAAAGCAGATGTAATAACACTGAGCTATGGCCCTTGCTTTTAAATTCAGTGATCATACCACCAGATAGTTTCAGGTGATGGAGGCAGATTTGGAGTTAATTGTTAATTAACTCTGCTTAGGCCTGTAACCTTTACAATGGGAACAAATGTTCTAGGAACACTTTGATTAACTATTCATTTCATGTTTCATCAAAACTAAGAAACTATGGCTAACTGGTTCAGAAAAAGTCAGGATATGAAGCCAGCTTTCTGAAACGAGCTAGCCATTGTTTGCTAGCTAAGAAGCTACACAGTCATACCTTGGTTCTCAAACGGAATCCATTCCAGAAGTCTGTTCAACTTCCGAAAATGTTCAAAAACCAAGGCATGGCTTCCGATTGGCTGCAGGAGCTTCCTGCACTCAACTAGAAGCTGTGGAAGCCACATTGGACGTTCAACTTCCAAAAAACATTCACAAACCAGAACACTCACTTCTGGGTTTGTGGCGTTCAAGAGCCAAAACATTTGAGAACTAAGCTGTTCGAAAACCAAGGTACGACTGTAGTTAATAGGACTTCATGGTTGGTGGGCTGACTGGCTGGCTGGCTTGCTTGCTTGCATAGAGGACCAAGCAGCTGTGTTCATGGCCAAAAGGCCTGTTCACACATCTCAGGTGATAAATTGCAGGGTTCAATTATTCCCTTGCCCCAACTCTACTCCCTAATATAGTTGGCATTATTATTAATTCAGCTCATTTAGTGTAAAGCATTTTTCTCTAGTTAGTGCAACTGTGTGCTCAATATCACAGGGTGAAGCCAATGCCTCAGGCAGCAGAAGCCCCTGATATGGCACCCCCATGGATGCCCCACCTGCCCTGCTGCCTCCATCAGTGCTGATTTTGAGTGAGATTGCGCCCATCTTGGGTGTGATGTCACATGAAATCATGCAGCGTGCACAAGATCTCACATGATTTTGGGCAACACCTTGCCTGAAATTGTTGCTGAAGGACGAGGCAGTTCTCTGCCAATGACAGATGCAGCAAGGTGTATGGCAGCAGCAGCAGGTATGGGGGCAGCAGGGCTGGGTGGCCCTTCCCATTTCACCTCAAGCAGCAAAATGGGACATGCCGCCTTTGCCCAATATCAAAAGCTCTGCTTCAGACATTACAAAGAGAACTATGTAGATATGCAAATGGAAGCCAGCAGAGGCAAGTGCACAAGCTCTGCCTCCTTCTGTCACAGTTTTAACTGAAGGCAACTGCCTGCAATGGGGTGCCTTTTGTATCTGTGGACCATCCCCAGGCATTTGAGAACTGCAGTTATGCATGTGGGAATCCTCCACGGATATAATTGGCTCCCTGCAATAGACACTCACCTCCCACAAATTGGACAGAGGTGAGCAGAGTTTGCACATCACTTAACCCCTGCCCCCCGCCAAATGTTCACATAACCCTCTTTTTCATACCTGGAAAGGACTATAGTGGAATACAAAAGAGCTCATCTTGAGATTGCAGAACACACTGCAGCACCCCAGTTTCCAAATATGCTTCCTCCCCCAGAGATTCCTCATTTTGTGTGACTTATCAAAATGACCAATCAAATCAAAATGTTTATTCGGCTTTACGTCCATAATGGAACACAACACAACAAAGCAAAACAAAGCAAATAAAACAGCGGGCTCGTATAAATCACAAGTAGTATAACACAGTTCACAGCTCACAAGGACAGATATTAGCCATTCATAGGAAAAATTTAAGATTAAGATTAAAAATGTTAGGCACTACACTAAAATCAATATCTGATGTCATTATAGAAAATTCTTATAGCTATCAATAATCAGCTAACATTCCATTCCGTCTCTTATACGAGAAGACAGCTGTTAGGAATTTAGCAACCTAACAACCGTTTGTGTGACTTAACAGACTGTATGTTGGTTTTCTCATGTGTGTGTGTGTGTGTGTGAGTGAGAGAGAGAGAGAGAGAGAGAGATCATATAATTTTGTATGTAGCATACTGCCTCTTTGCATCCTGTTATGAGTCTGGTTTATTAGATCATCTGCAAAATAAAGAAAGAAGTCACCCAAGCGTGCATTTAATATTTCAGGAACAGGTATATTATTTCTTGTAAACAGAGCAGGTTTTGTATAGCAGGTGAATAAAATATGGATTAGATGCTTTGCAGTATTTAACACAGCTTGCAAACCTTCAGATCTAACTAACACAAAACTGACACTGCATAGCAAGCTGGAGTGTTGTTAACATGTTTACAAACTGTTGCTTCTGACTGTAAACCCTTTCCTAGATCGTCAAAGGCTGTCTGGTCTTGCAAATCTTTTAATTATTTGTTGCAGAGGAAATGAAATTAGAGTTACAAGATGTTTCTTATTGTACAAGAAGTTCTAGTGGAACAAAATAGGAAGAAGCTTCTCTCTCTGGTGCACATTGGCCAAAAATGTTTCTTTTCCCCTCCCTAGGTCTGGTGCAGCATTGCGAAATCAATGTTGTTTGATTTATTCTGTTTGGGGGAGACGCCACTTTATTTGTTTATTTATTTAAGCAATCGATAATACTGCTTAACTTGCAATCATTTGATAGCAATGTACAAAAACACAAAAGTAAAAAATCTGTAAAATCTATAAAATGAAACTTCCATGAAAAAGCCCTGTTGTAATTAAAAGAAAAAGAGGTGTTTTCAGTAGGTTCTGGACGTTCAGCAGGCAGGAGGCCTGTCTGATCTCCACCAGAAAGAAGTTCCACAAAACTGGGCCCACAATATTAATCTCATGGCTCCTGGTGGATCCAGGCCAGGCACCTGAGCCATGTGGGACCATTTAACAGTGACTCCCCACAAGACCTCAGTGATGAGCAAGGATGTAAGGAATTAGGTGGTCACTGAGGTATCTTTCAAATAGTTAAAGGCCTTGAAAATCAATACAAGAACCTTGAACCTGGCCCTGTAGCTTGTGGACAGTCAGTGCAAACTTTTGAGCACTGGAGTTATGTGCTGGCTTTGTGATTGTTTCTTTGATGACAACAGCTCTACAAATAAGGGAAATAAATAAATAAAAATTAGTAATTGCAAAACGCCCCCTCCTATTTCTCTTCCAAATTGCAGCCTTGTTCCTTCACAGTCAAGCCTCCCATCTTCTCACTCTCTCCTTTTCAAGCTGTGAGGGATATATATGACTTAAGCCCACAGATTTCCTTCCACCAGGAAACCACCTCCTAACAATCAGCCCCTATCAGTGAGCAATCAGTCTCACAAAGGGAATGGTTGGATAGCAGTTGTAACAGTGTAATTGAAGGCAACAAACAGTGAATCTCACACTAACTTAGACTGGCACTTTTAACAGTTATACGCAGTCCTTAATATGATACATAAAACATAACACTGCACTCCTTCCTTCCTTCTTATTAGTATTCTAGATACCACCATTTATTCAGGTGTCATTAGGCACAAAGATATCATATCCACAAATAAAAATCCTCTCAGGATCAGATCATAAAATTACAGTATTTACATGATAAGAGCAAAGGTTACTGTAATGATGAAGATTCACACTTGGCGCTGGAGACATGCATATCTAACACCAATTAGAAAGGCAGTGCTCTGTGTTGCATATTTTAATACTACACTTGTCATTTGAATAAATACAAAGTCATCACTAAATTAAAATTCCGGCTGATTTGCCGGCTGCAAGATTGCAGTTTCCTTATGTACAGTCATTGCTTAAGGCTGCAGCAGAGGAGGGAAGAAAAGGAATGCTCTCATCAGCTCAACCACTTTTGGGTATCTCCTGCCCTGGACCTTTTCCATCCCAGCTAGTCATTAGCACAACTAAGAACTTGAATCTCAGTTTTCTTCCACCCAATCCATTTTCCATTTGTGTTGTATCTTTTTAGATTATAAGACCGAGGGCAGAGGCTGCTTCTTTTTTTTAGTGATGTGCAAGCTGCGCTATGAGCCTTTTTTGGCTGAAGAGTGGGATGGAAAAATCTAAATAAATAAATGATTAGAAAGTTGAGTGAATATATATAGGGAATGGTCAAGATACAAAAAGGAGAGGAAAAAAGAGAGAGTGTAACCAAGTACCTACCTACCTATAACCTGCATAGAAGACTGTCGGTGCAATCTTGTGCGTGTTAGCTGAAAAGCAAGTCCCACTTTGTTCAATGTGAGGACCAGGCCTAAATCTTTGGCACTGTACATGTATTCATAGTCAAGTATGGCGCCCACTGCATGAGCATTAGGACAGAGTGTAGGCTGCTATCCTGATGACACATAAAAAAATGAAAATTAGAACAGGCCACAATACCTTAATCTCCACATCCCAATCTCTTACATGAAAACAAAATTTCTCCGAGATTTTAGGATAAACCCCCTTCCTCCTGTTGGCTTACACATACTCAAAGATGTTCTCCTGGATGCTTTATAGATCCATTTCTTGGCCACAATGCCTTATATCACATCCCAGTGCAAATCTACTGCAGGCACGTTTGCTTAATTTATACGGCATATATGGTTCAATCAGGGAAGCTAAAGTCCTAATTAGTGACCAGTCAGTCATCCGCTAAAGTACGTGGCAATGTTTAGCCCTAAACAGTCTTTAAAACAATCTGCTTGGCACACCTAAAACAACAAGGCTATGAATTATCTCATCCAGTTTTGCAAACGCTTCAATTACTTTTAAAGGGTAATTATGAACTAACGATTTTCCTAAATGAAGTGGTTTGGCAACTGAGCATCTAAGTGTTAGTATTTGGAATGTTCGTTCTTAACGCTGCACTTTTGCTTATATGTAAAATGCCTCATAAATCTATTTGATAGTCACAGCAGAGTATCTGGAAGGAAAACGGAGAAGGGGGAGAGAAGGGGAGAGAAAGTAATCTGTGTCAACTAACAAAACCTGATTTATATTCCGGTTCTGAGAACACTGATCAGAAAGAAAGTAAAATGAGATTGTTTGACCTATGTACTAGTCACAGCATATGCCTAAAAGAAAAAAAAGAAAACCTTGATTACACTGTAGCCCTGATTATCTGCCCTTGCTTGGATGTGTTCCAGGGAAGATGTACGAGATAAATGTGTAGGGGCTGAATTTTCCTGGTACAGTTTGACAAATTAAACAATCATGAAGATGTGAGATTTCCAAGATCTTGCTTGAAAATTCTTCATAAGTGATGTATTGTTTTCATTAAGGTTTTGAAAACCATTTTGTCTAACGCTCCAGGGAAAATATCTTTAAAGAATAAGAAAGAAACCACACAAGGGAGTATATGCCCAATAGAAATATACAATCTTTCATAAGGTTGCAAAACATTCATTGCAGGTCAGGCAGTGTTAACTGATTGTTGCTCTACAATCATCCATCCTAATCGCAGCTCTCCCCCCCACCACCACCACTTTGATTTGATTTGCAGATTATTCTTAAACAGAGTTATAACCAACCCTTCAACACATTTATACCAGACGAGCCCCCAAAGGGTAAAAGGAAACACATCGTTTTTTCCATGGTAAACTCACAAGATCAGGCCTAGGATACAGAGACTGTACAGTATTTCCTTTCCGCTACTCATGCTCTCTGCCCCATAGGCTAATGCTTCATTCTCCTTTTCCTACAATTATTGCAGCAGTCATAAGTCTCTATCTGAAGACAACCACCACCTCTTGTCATCTCTTCCAAACTCCCACTCAGTTTTGCAAACATAATACATACAAATTGTTAAATGATCACCCATGGTCATAATAAAAAATGATAATAAAAAATGACAGCTGTTCATTTTTAGAAAATTATAGGCTGGCACACCTTAGCTGCCAACATCTGGAGGTACTTTTGCAGAATGAAGACCCATTGAATTGAAGGGTGGTTTTGTCTGAATGGAATTAGACTGTTCCATTGTTCTTTCCTTGCGCCATTTGACCTAGCTGTATCTGGTCTGGCTAGGAATCAAAAAGGACCAACACTCTGCTATAGCACTTGCAACTAGGCTAGGGAGATTGAAAACAGTAGAAGAAGGCATAACATAAACAATACTACCCATTGACTAGCTACTCATTTGGGAGTGATTTCTGTTTGACTCCATAGCTGAAAGTGATGAAATGGCTCCATTTGTTTCAATATGAATGCACATCCTTATAAACAGCTCTTATCCCAGTGTGTAGCCAGAGTCAACCAGGTGTTCGACTCAAATCTATTATATAACTTATTCCTAATAGAATCCAGTGTGCTCTCTCTCAGTGCCACAGGATGCATTTCAGTGAAGCAAAACTTTGATACTGTGGAGGCCTTAGCAGCTATAAGTATGATACAGGCAGATGACTCCTCCTCTTTAAATAACTAGCCCTGAGCTAAGAATAATAATATTTACTTCCAGGCAAACCAGATTTTTGTAGTTATTAGAAAACACTTAAAGGTAAAGGTAAAGGTACCCCTGCCCGTACGGGCCAGTCTTGACAGACTCTAGGGTTGTGCGCTCATCTCACTCTAGAGGCCGGGACCCAGCGCTGTCCGCAGACACTTCCAGGTCACGTGGTCAGCGTGACGAAGCTGCTCTGGCGAACCGGCACCAGAGCAGCACACGGAAACGCCGTTTACCTTCCCGCTATAAAGCGGTACCTATTTATCTACTTGCAATTAAGGGTGGTTTCGAACTGCTAGGTGGGCAGGAGCTGGGACCAAACGACGGGAGCTCACCCCGCCGCGGGGATTCGAACCGCCGACCATGCGATCGGCAAGTCCTAGGCACTGAGATTTTACCCACAGCGCTACCCGCATCCCTAGAAAACACTTAAGGAGGCCCAAAATGTTATCAACTAGCTTAAATAAATCTTTACAACCCCTATTCATATTGAGATAATAGCCATTCTCAGCATTCCCTGAAGAGTGCTACAAGAACTCTAGCTCATGTCTGGGTTACGATTTCAGGGCAACTCAACGAATCCATGCTGGCTTCTTTGCTGCACAGCTCCATTGACTTACATTCCAGTACTGAGGCTACCACTAAGGATGGAGGAGAAATAAATCTGGTTCATAAGTTAATGTGAATCTATCTGATCTGTGCTTTCCAAACCAATAAATTGAAACATAGGTAGCTTTCAGAATTTGCACTTCTCTGAATTTTGTGATTCAGTTCTCCAAGTAAAAAATGGGAACAGAAATCTATCTTTTAAAGAAAATGGCACACAAACTACATTGTATTAGGGAACAGTGCTTTCAAAAAAATGCATATGTTTGGGAAAGTTGCATACAAACCTGTGTATATTATGAGAAACACACCCAGAAATGCCTATGGATTTTTGTGTGGACTTTTAATAGAAAAAAATTAGACCATGAGTCAAGAACTTGTGCCCTTCAGGTATGATTGGTCAGGGATGATTGGAGTTGTCGTCCAGCAACATCTGGAGACCCAAAGTTTCTCCTTCCGTACCATAGATTGAGACAGTTCCAGCTAAAATGTGACTGGCTATGCAGCTGATGTTGAAGCACCAGTTTCTGCCATCAGCTGGTTTCATGTCATGCATAGTCATTGCAAAATTCATATTATCAATGATTTGAAACTTCATGTTATCATCAATACTTAGGAAAAAAGAACTACTATATTATATGCTAAGCTAATAGGGTATTGTAATAATAACGCTGCGATTCTATGCAACGTTCCTATTTGTTGCCATTTTATCATGTCCTTTTTCCAGGGATCCCTTTCCATGTTATCATCACAGCAAGCCTGTGAGGTATGTTGGGCTGGGAGATAATGACCCAAGGTCATTGGGTGAGCTTTATGTCTGATTGGGTCTTTCCATCTTAGTACAACACTCTGACCGCTTCACCAGTGTTGGCCTTATTTCCAAGTGAAAATGCATAGGGCAATAGTTTTAGTGCCATGGAACAATGAAAGTAGCATACACATTTTCTCAGGGAATTGTAGTGTCACGCAGGCATTGTTCTGTGGTCCTGACATATCTGACTTCTCTGTGACTTTGTTAAACATTTGCTTCAGATTTGTGCCTATTTTTAGAAGGTGTACAGGCTTCACATAGGTGAAAAAAAATGTATTTGCATTCTCTGAGTTGTGGTGTTTACTAGGAATGCTGCGATGTCACAGCAATGGTGTAATTGAGGTTACAACCACAGTGGGAAAAGCAATATAAAGAAAATAAGATAAAGGTGGGGGGAATCAGAATGGACATTCTGGTTTCCCTCTACAGAGCAATAATTGAGTGGTTCAAGTTCAGTGAATCCAGCCTGAGAGATGGGAGAACATGGAAAGAGAAAAAGTAGTAGTGTAGCCAGAAGGTATTGTTTGAATTCTAGAGTAACTCTAAGGACATCGTACAGTTTTCTTTCAACCCAAATGTGTTTCCTCTGGTAATTTTAGGAGAAGCCTATGCTGTGTATTGAAGACCCTTTAGCAATGGCAACAGCAAAGTTGCCTTAATGCCATTACATTAGCCCTGACCCAATACTAATAGCTAAATAATTGCACTGACATAATGGGGAAGGGTGGAGCTGGGGGAGCCTCTTAGCAGCAGCACTTTAGTTCATTAAAACTGCCTACCCTTGATAATATCTAAACAGTAAACAGAGTAATGTTTTCATTCCCATCCTATTGCTAAGTCCCATACAGCTAAATGGTTGGACATTAGAGAAAAGGAATCTCAGGGAGATAAAGAATTACACAACTTTTACAAAACATCTGAAGGCTGTTCAGGGAAGTTTTTAATGTCTGACATTTTATTATTTTTTAGATTTTGCTGGAAGTCACCCAGAGTGACTGGGGTATAAACAATTATTATTATTATTATTATTATTATTATTATTATTATTATTATTATTATTTCTAAATGCCCCTCATCCAAAGATCACAGGGCAGTTTTCAATATATAGCATAATAACACACAAAACACATCTCACACTTACACATCCTGTTATCATTTTGCAATAAAACAGGCAGTGAGCAACTTGGAATTTAAAGGCACGCATTACCTTTAAATGTCTGATTCATACCTTTAAATCCCAAGTTGCTCACTGTAAGCTTTTCTACCTGCCCATTTCCCCTCCACCATCCTGTTGTCTACCGTGTATGTTATGACAAGATATCCAGGTGTGTTTCACAGCAGATAGGAAGGGGTGGATGACAGAATCTAGGAAGGAATGGATGGGAGAAACTAGAACTGTTTTGTGACCTGCAGTGCTCAGACATTTAAAGTGGTTTGAATAGTGTCCAGGATACAAGGTGGCAAGGCTAGCTATCAGTAAACTAACTGTAAGCTCCATCTGTTGGCTCCAATCTACTCTTTGGGGATAACTGGTGCAGAAGGCTTTCTGATTCTCAGAAATCCTGCTTTCCAGGATTCATATAGCCTGCTTCTCTCATAATAATTTATTTCGGTTTCTTCCCAGAGCCACTGACGCAAGTAAAATAAATGAGATTAATGCTTCTTGCATGAAATAATTCTTCCTTGTAAAGCTTCCCATGACACTTCACTTTTAGATTCTGTTCAGAGAGTATAGACTCTCTCTTGAAAATGAGTTTTAAAGCATTAAAGAATCCTATGGAAGAAATATAAGCATTTATGAATTCAAGATAACATCTGCAAACAAAATCGAGGTCTTAGTGTGTCCATTGGGGATTTAACTAAATATTATGCAAATATTTCTTTTCAAATAGTGGTCTGGAATCTTACAAATTCATTTCCCCAGCAGTATTAGGCTACTGTGGTTATTCTGCGTCATGATCAAGTGAAAACAGATAAGCATTTCGGTACAAAAATGTTAGCTTATTATGCTCTGTAGCAAATGTAATAATACAAAATAATCCTTGAAAGCAGTTGGATGTAAAATTCAAAAGCACTGGCTATGGAAGAAAGCCCATAGATTTTGTAACATTCATGAATTATTCCTAAGCCAACTTATCATGATCTGAATTGTTAAGGCAAGCAACAACAAAAAAACCAATAAAACTAGATGAACAACATGCTTTTATATTTGAATGTGACAATCCCATCTGCTGTGACACTTATAATTACATCTGTCAATGTCTGATGTCCACCTTCAAATTATTATGGTGGCCAGAATTGATTATTTTTACCCGTAGCTGCATTTGAATAGTAACAACACCTAGATTGCAATCTTAAAACAGCAGTTTCTCACATTGCTTTGTGAGACAAACAAAAAGTAAAAATGAGGCAGCACAAGAGGCATAAATCAAACTGTTATAGTTAGGCATATATAGATCAAACACACACACACATATTGTTTATTTTATGTTACCTGATAGATAATTTGTATACCCAGAGAAAAGAGAAATACAATGGCTTCCTAATGCAAGATATTACCATACAGAGGCCTGTGGATTGCCAGGATAATTAGACTTATAGTTGTGCCATCAGATTCCACCTTCTAAGTAATAATAATAATAATAATAATAATACAGTATTCTAACTTATCTTCTCTAACCAGCTTTCCATTAAATTTATCTTATGATAAAATAACTGAATTTAAAGGCCACAGTTCCAGCTATTCAGTCCTTAAGATAAAGTGTGCCTGATTATGTGCTGTGTTAACAGCCAATTGGCTTAAAGTTCATAGTGTACAATTTTGAGAAGTAAAATTCAGAACAATATTGTTATTAACATTGATTTATTAATCTCCTTCTAAACCACCATCTCAAGACAATTTACATACAAAATAATTACCGTACAAACTTTTAAAAACACAAATATAATGAGTACCTTTAAAACAAGACAAAACCCCTGACAAGTGGGCCCTTGTGTTTTAAACTTACATGGAACTTAGCAAAGATGAAAAATCAAGTACTGTTATCACCCCATTATGGCATCTAACAGATTGGGTGTTAATGCTATCATAGCTATCGTAACTTTCATTTTGCGTGTGCTCTGTAGGACTTACTAACACCTTACATTCCTAACACAGTGAACACCAGAAATGACAAATCAGATATCTACATACATTTGGAATGACTCTTGGTAATTTGTGGCTGTTATTTTTTTTTTTAAATTGCTTCATATGAAAAAGGATCTTCATTAGTTCCACATCAGTGGGATTTGTTTGTAGATAGATAGATAAAGGTAAAGGTAAAGGGACCCCTGACCGTTAGGTCCAGTCGCAGACGACTCTGGGGTTGCAGCATTCATCTTGCTTTACTGGCCGGAGGAGCCGGCTTACAGCTTCCGGTTCATGTGGCCAGCATGACTAAGCCACTTTCTGGCAAACCAGAGCAGCACACAGAAACACCATTTACCTTCCCACAGGAGTGGTACCTATTTATCTATTTGCACTTTGACATGCTTTCAAACTGATAGGTGGGCAGGAGCTGGGACCAAGCAATGGGAGCTCACCCTGTCTCAGGGATTCGAACCGCCAACCTTCTGATTGGCAAGCCCTAGGCTCTGTGGTTTAACCCACAGCACCACCCACATCCCAGATACGGTAGATAGATAGACCTAAAATAGGCATAACTTGACAAAATCTGATTAACTGGAGACAACATTCTTCTTGGTCTTTATTTTAGCCTCTGTACTTCCATCCTCACTTGAATTATGTTATAATTTGTAGAAAAAAATAAAAAATACAGAGACTCATGGGATTAGGCAGTTATCTGGTCTATCAAATTTCAGTAGACTTAATTCTGTATTAGAGAAAGACCTCTGTTTTAGTGATGGCTCTTAACTATTTGAATGTAGCCTTTCAGGCAAATGTGAGGTAGGATTCAGGCAATCTGTCAACATCCTCTTCATTTGGCTTTGCGACCTCAACTTGTCAGAGCTTCCCCAGTAGAACTGATTTTGACGCTAGCAGTGCACTGGGGGTCTGCATTGTGGTTCAAACAAAATGCCTATCATAGAAAGGGGGGAGCAGTATCAGTATTCTGCACTTCTCTAGGGAGGTCCACTATAGCACATATGAGAAACACTTATCCGGGAGAAAAAATGGTACAGATATCTTTTAGATGACATAGTTGTTCATATGACTTGTTCATGCATAGGACGGCACACAGCTTGATAGGAATGTAGGAAGCTGCCTTGTAATGAGTCAGACCATTGACACATCTGGCTCCATATTGTCCACACTGAGTGGCAGTGGTTCTCCAGGGTTTCAGGCAGGAAGCTTTCTCAGTCCTACCTGGAAATGTCAGGGATGGAATCTGGGTCTTTCTGCATGCAAAGCTGAAGCTCTGCTACTAGTGAGTTATAGCGCTTCCCCAGAGCATCTAAGTACAAGCCATCTTCTAGCTCTGCGCAAACTAAAAAAAGTTTCAGAGACAAACGATAATCTTGGAAAAGACACGCAGAGAAACAAAACTAGAACCGCCTGACTAGCCTGGCCTTCTACTCCTTTTTTCCTCTACTGTGAAAGGGCAGGTTTTTAGATCAAACTGTGCTGACAAGCCCGCTGTATGTGGTGTGTTTTTTTACTGTTCACATGCTTTGTCAGCAGCCTACTACAAGATCTTGCATTGTGTCATTATTGCCAAGGTTGCACCAATTACTGTCTTGAAAAACCAGTGAAGTGACTCCTAGAGCTGTAAAGCTATCAGCATTTTTCAGGGTGTTGCAACTCCATTGCAAAATTGGTCAAGGGTGAAAATGTCCCCATTGCAGCGAGTTGAAATTTCACCAAGAAAGGGATGACAGACACAGATATCTGAATATTCCCAAACTTCATTACACATTCAGCTCTGATCTTTTAGCTTGGAGCCATTTTATCTATTCACTCTGCCTGATTTCTTGGAACTACACTTTGCTTGTCACTTGCAAACATATCCTGAATTGGCCTTTCCTAACAATGCCATTTTGCAAGGGGTGTGTGGGTGTGGGTGTAAATTTGCATTTATTTATTAAATTTCTAGACCACCTTTTTTTACTTTTGGAAAAGTCTGATCAGGTTTGTATACCCTCCTCCGTCTTTGCAGTTACTGCCCTCAAAGTGAGTTTGCAGCAGCTACAGATATGACCGCAGAACAATTCAGTTCATTATAAGGATAAATTATCAAAACAATCTGAGAATGATTTCAACAGGAAGGAAAGAAAATGACGCATTCTGTGTGATGTTGCTTTGTCCTTCAAAGAGATTAAAAACAAACAACCTAGAAACTCAAATGGGGCAGATTCCTAACAGAATCACTGTGTGTGGCAATACCAGCCCTAAGAGCAATTTATTCTTGGGAACATATTATGGCCAGTAGTGGATAGCGTGGTAGGATGGTGGCACTCATGTGGCCTCCTGACAATTGAGTCACTGCTGCTTATCAGAAAGGAGAGTGGAGAGACATGACAGCAGGGAAGTTGGTGCAGTGCAAATGCACAGGCAGGAGTGTTGGATTTACTCCACAGAGGTGTTTGCACCACGCGGGTGGCGCTGTGGTTTAAACTACAGAACCTAGGACTTGCTGATCAGAAGGTCGGCGGTTCGAATCCCCGTGATGGGGTGAGCTCTCATTACTCGGTCCCTGCTCCTGCCAACCTAGCAGTTCAAAAGCACATCAAATTGCAAGTAGATAAATATGCTCAAAAACAAGGCTTCTCATACAATTTGAAAGGAAAAGTCAAGGGGGTCAAATCTTTTCTAACCTTTTGTTGTTGGCACCTGTTGTTGTTGATAAATGATCTGGAGTTTGGGATGTGGAGGTGGCCAAGTTTGCAAATGACACCAGATGATTCAGAGTGGAAAAAACAAAGGGATTGTGAAGAACTGCAGACCGGGTGGATGCATACTAAAATAACAAATGCTGGTTTAGTGTAACAAAGTGATCCACTTTTTTTGGGTGGGGAGTAATCCTGAAGATAATAAATTCCCCAGTGGCCTTCTCTAGGAGGATGCCACTATAGAAAAAGCCCGCTCTTCAGATTAATGCATACCCATACTGCTTGGCTATATTTCCACAGCATATCACATGATGCTGTGAAACATTTCATGTAGATAGTCCATGTATAAATTCTGTTGGGAAGACTTTTTGATTGTGCAAGAAAGCAACAAGCTTTTTCATCTTATTGCCCATTAATCAAATGCCAGCGAAGCAATTATGTCTACTTTAAAACAGTTTCAGAACTTCTTTTTAAAGTATCCATTCTTTAGTTAGGTTTGTGCTTAAATTCCTCCTAATTCATTATCCTTTCCAGTTCCATTAATTCCTGAAACATGAAAATCAAGAGTTAAGTGGCTACCAATATCTATTGCTTTTGTTTTTATAGCTCAGTAAGTCTGAATGCATTAGAATTTTTGACAATTGTATCTTTTTCATTCCACTGTAAAATACAACTCTTTCCATCAGTTAGTCTTTCTGTTGTCTTGCTTGTTTTATCTTTTCCTTCCTATTGACACATTTTATGTATAAGGCAGGTATTCAATGAATGGATTCCATCAAAGCCTATCTTAATATCTTTATCATACTTGTGAAAAGTACAAAAGAGTATTATATTTTGAACAACAATGGATTGTAACGTTTCATCTTACCATGTAAAGCCTAAGCTTTTCTCATCTTTTAAAAAAAGATTTGACTTTTTTCACCTTACCAATCTACTTTGTAACATCCCAGGTATATATAGTGATTAGTTAGGGCTTCCATTTGTGGAATAAGGCAAGATTCTTGAGGATGACTATGCTAGAGACCACTGTTTTCTTATCAACTGACAAATAGAAAAGAAACTGTTTTAATGGAGAGAGACGCATTTTAAGAAAATGTCAAAACAAGGGCTTCTCCACAGACTTTTGGCAAGAAAGCCACTTGTACAAATTCATTAATAGAGTATATTTGATTTTCTCTTAGTAAAATAGAATTTTTATAGTGAGGAAGCATTTGAAAAGAAAATATATACTTGTTACTCTAAGTCATAATTCTTCTCTGACAGATAGGGCATCTCTCTGTATATTTGTACATACCTTGGGTCTGTATTTGATTCCAAACTTATAAAATTAGTACAATCTGCAGCCCCTAATGGTTGGGTATTTTCTGTTGACTACAGCTATGATCATCTTGTCAGGTATTTGCATTTATTCCTGTTCTCTGAGGAGGATAAACACCATTGCAAATGGGCCCTTGGCGTTTGGCTTAGCATGCTGAAAACCATACCTTTCTGGGCATACTCTGCGGCCAAGATCAAAATATGTGAACAATGGAATAATTGAACTCCCAGTCCCACCACTGTAAGCTTTTCTTTAAAACTTCACAATTATAATTCCCATTGACAACATAAGAAGAATGTACTGATATTAATTTTATAAAGCCACTTTGGAGTACATAATTTCATACGGTTTTATAACTCAGGGAGAACCTTTTAGCGGAGCTGAAGATCGACATCCCTGGTAATCAGCCACAGTTCAGAAACAATAGCACTCAATCAATCAATGAAAAAAGGGGAAAGTTACACATCTGCAGCACCGGAGAATCACTGTGCCCCACAATTCAAGCCTCCATTCTTCTTTTGTGAGTCATAATACGTTTGAAAGCTTTTAAAAGTACAAAGGGAAAGGACTTCAGCATAGAAAAGGGAGAGAGACTTGCTGCACCAAACACATCTAGAAGCTCTCTGTGTTTTCAGGATGATTACTTTTCCATCCAATAAACACTCAAAATTCAGCCTTAGACCTTTCTGTTAAGCAGATGTCATTATTGGCATGGTTTGCTACTTCTCTCTAAAAGCATCCATGCACTTACGACAAGATTTCTCTCTCCCCCACCCCTTTTAACTGCAGTTAAGTGCATTTGTGTAAAGAACATAGCAGCCTTCCCGTTTCAAAAGGCAAACACTCTGCCTTGTGTGCTGTGTGGGGCTCTTGGGCAGCTACATGCTTCTGCTTGCTCTAAATATATATTTTGTAAATTTCTCTGTTAGGGCCTGGGAGTCGGTCCCTGGGGAAACAGAAAAGGGAAAGATCAAGAGAGAGACAGCTGTGATGGTAACAGAAAGAGAGAAATACAGTGGAGACAAGGTTTAAAGTGGCGTCAGCATACCTAGATGCAGTGCCCTCTCCCATTTCTGGGTATTACAGCGGGAGGGAAATGGCTTGACAATAAGGGCCAAATTTCACATGTGCTGAAAACAAAGATACATTGCTGCTTTATATATACCTAGCTGCCTGCTGCTACCTAGGTTTGTGCCTAGTTTGGCCCTAAGGCAGATGAGGATCTGTGGTTGTTGGTTCTCAACAATATGTTTAAGGTATGGTTTTATCCCATCTTGACATGGCAGCGTTCCTGGCCCACACAGCTAGCTTCTCCTGTGGCCTGCAAATGTCTCATATTTTCTTTTCATCTCAGAGTGCACTGTAAAAATCCAAGCCAATAGGTAGTTGAGAGGAAAGCTCCAGAACAACAAGAGATAAGTACGGTCGTTCCTATTATCGTACCCTCAAAGTGTCTTGATTTTCCAAGCATGGTCCCAGAATTATGAAAGCCATCCTGGCTCCTGCTTTGATCCTGGAATGTCCCTGTTTCCCCCACCAGTGCAGTATCTGCTTGGAGAGGAGGATGAGCTGGCACTTACCCTGAGCGATGATGGTGGTGGCAGCTGCAGCTTCGAGGGAGCATCCTATTGCATCTCCATGGCCTCTCTGTGGCTGCTACTGCCTGCCTCTTCCCTTGGGCAGCTTGAAGTGGCAGCTGGAGAGTGGGGGGGGGAGGAGGAGGAGGAGAGGCTGTGGCCGCCAAGACCTAGCCCTGAGAGTAGGCAGAGGGTGGGGCTGCCCTGGGCAAGAAGAAAGGGGGTGCAAGGAGCCTAGATGTTCTTTTTCAAAAAAAATGCTTTGTGCATCCACATCTAAGCTTGCTCAAGTCTAGAATTTATTTATTGGTGTGTGTGCTTTTCTTTTTGTAAATCTCCCAAAGAATAAAATAAAATAAAATTGGGAATCATGGGTTTTCTCAGGACGGTGCAGGGCGTGTGTGCTGTGCCCCGTTGGTGTAGCGGCAGTGCCACTCGCCCTTCTTCTCATAGGAAATATTCTGCAGGATAGAGGGACAAAAATGGGGCATCGAGGATGGGTCAGTTGTGAAGGGAGTGAGAAATGTCCTGATTTTCATCTGAGGAATGTTATAGAGCAATTCAGAGTTGGGCAACCACCTTCACCAGAGCAGAACATGGGCTGGGCCTGACATCAAACAGTGGAGGAGCTGCCCAATAGGCGAATCCTTGTATTATGCCATACTAAACTTGCATATTCTGTAACTAATAAAGTTGCGTGTCGAGGTCCCCAATCCACCCCCCAAATAACTCACAACAGACACGTAATTTTTGTTTAAGATTTTTGGCATGATTTTGGCCACAACTTTATTCAAATACAAACCGTGAGTGGTTGTTTAGGCATTGGTTAAGACTATCTGTCCCCCCGCCTGGGGACAGAACTGACTTCCGGGCACCACCGAAAGACAGTGCAGGGGAAAGCAAGTCGGGGAAGAATTGGAGCTGAGACACAGACCCTCAACTCTCACCCGCCTGCTCCCCGAAGGCTTGCCGGCCCTAGTCCCATTCCAGGGATTGGACGAAAAGATGGCAAGCCCCAGGATTCCTTTAACGGAATTCCCTTTCCGCAGCAACCATGGAGGGGCAGGCACAGCCTATCCTAACCCCTCCTCCACCAATTTATAACCAATGCCTAACCACAACCTTACAAGTTGTGACGATTTGCTATGCAGTAGGCAAAAACCACCCAGCCAGCCAATTTGCCAGGTGGAAAAATTCCTACCAGGCCCCTGCTCAAAGGCAGACGACCCCATGACAGGCAATAGCAAGGTCAACGCAACAACCCCTTACTCTAGGGCGGGTGGGCGGGTGATCCGTTGCACGCAGCAAAAGAGAAAGTACAAGGCTGCGTGCAGAGTATTAAAACCTTTTACCCCTCCCACCAAAATTGCAACATAACTTTTACCCCAGCAACCCAGTGAACCAATCACTGCCCCAGGCCATCTTTAGAGACCCTGCCTGGTAACAGAGGGGTGGCTCAGTAGACCCCACCGCAACACGTGCTCTCCCTGAAGGAGAACACGCTTTGTGGCCTTGAAGAACCCACACACTGGTCTCAAGTATTTACTGCTCCCATGTGACATCCCTAATTGTGCCTGGGGTAAACAATCTCCTTAGATGGTAGTTGCATGTATGTATGTATGTATGTAGGCAGGCAGGCAGGCAGGCAGGCATGTATAAAAATGACTGTAATATTGTTGCCAATATTCAACTCATTGCTGACAACCTTAAATGTGCTGCTCTGTGACCATTCTTCCATTTTGACAGTTTGAGATCATTCTGGACTTGAAGAGTTTAGAATGAAACAGGGAAACACCCAATTTTGAAAGACCCATCACTCTCTCCTGGACAATCTTAAGGGGCTTCAGGAGTCCATACTGGCACTTAGTCCTATTACATAGGCTCCTTGGTTGCTAAACAGGGTTTGTCAATAACTACTTTCTGCTTTGTATATCAGAATCATGCTCCTAGCAATTTGTTGAAGGCAGAGACCTCGCTAGAAAGGTGTGGATGTGTCTCCTTAATAAATTTTGCAAGGATCTCCAAATTTATCTCTGCTTTTTGATTTAGAAAAGATTTCTGATAACTCTTATGTTCATGCTCTACTAACTACAACTTCTGAGGAGTCTCCAAGGGAAGCCCATCTTGATTTTTATTTTCTTTCTGACCTTCCTTTCAGTTGCTGGTTTCTGTTTTGTTGTTCAGGGATACAATAAAACAAAAACAAAACAAAACCATTCTTAACCTTTTATCATTTCACCTTCTGGCGGGAATCAAAATAAAATGAAATGTGACAGCAAGTCAGCATTTTAACTCACATTGCTAACATAAAAGGGCAAAAGATTATTGGATACTTCTTAATTTTAATCTGTATCATCTGTTTTCAAAACGATCCTCCAGCTGTTTGGATACAGGAAGCTGTAGCAGAAGGGACACACTTTTTCCTGTGCTGTAGCTTTAGACCGTTTTCTAAGTCTTAGAACCATTAACGAAATGAGTTTCCCTCCAGGGAAAAGCTGCAAAACCGGGACACTATTTATTGTACCTATTGATGAACTAACTTTCATTCCACTTTATAGCCTTCGTTTTTTATATCCGTTTCACTGATCACTGAAGGGCATTCTTCTTCAAAGGCAGAAAAGAACATACCACTTATTGCTAGGTCTCATCAACAGATGATAATGTGCTACCATCACAGCAAGCAGTGAGAAATCTTGGTCATGAGACAGCCAAACAAGTGAACAGATGACATTACATGCCTTTTCGAAACTGTTGACAGCTTGCAGGAGCTCACATCTGCTCGTTTCCAAGTTGCCTTAAGAGTGATGCAGAAGATCATGGCTTTGGCAATGGAATCCTTGATAAAAGTTATTTACCACAGACCAACATGAAGTTGACTATGCTCGAGGTCACCTGGGCCTAAGTGTGGCTAGCTTAGCTTGTGGTATTATTCTTTATTTATAAATGACAATGCCTAAGGAAGAAGGCAAAGTACTCACAGGAGCTTAGACTAATTCAAACCTTCCAAGTATCACTGGAAATACACCAAGAGGGCCATTTAAAGAGCTTCAAACTCTAATACATTTAATTCCCCCAGTGTCATTATGGTATAACATTTCCAAAAATGTAGTTTGTGTAAAGGTCATAGTAGAGGGGGGAAATATATTGTGGGTAGGGGCTCTTTTTTGTGGTTGCACTGTTAAATTTCTATTTATTTCTCCAGGCTGAACTGAAGGTGTAGTAAATATTTATAGATGTACACTGTTGGCTTGTCTGGGTAGAATTAATTGCACAAATATTGATGCAGAATGATCCACACAAGGCATTAAGATTCAGTGTCCTTTATCAGGAGCAAATAAACCCAAAGATGCAAAATCTCACACAACAGAGGATTGAGTGCATAAGCACGAATGTCACTCATGTCTGTGTATATTTGTTTGTTTTTATACTTAGAAGAAACAATCTTTAGCATTTTAAGGATGCGGGTGGATTTCTTACTTGGCAGAGATTTGACATTCTAAGAATATAGTTTTGGAGCAAATCCCTGTCAAAACAGAGGCAGAAAGCAGGTGACCAGAATCTCTATGGCTGCAGACAACACTGATTCCCACAGAACCCTGAATTATGTGTGGTTGAAACACCAGAGAAATAGGTCTGATGCTTAGAGGACTTCTTTACATTTGCTATAAGGGTATTTAATATATCACTTCATTGAATATACATATCTAGAACACTCCGCTGAATCAGTGTGTGTTTTATGTGAATACATCCCTGGAATTCTCTGCAAAAAAAATTACATTTCCTTTTAAACTTTAGTCTAAAGACATTTATCCCCTTCTATGCTTAGCTTGGATTTAAATCCATTTTTGGCCCTAAACCAAGTGGAATCTACAAACTGATAGCCATCTATTTTAAACTATTTCTGTGTTTATACAAAACAGCCCATTGCCAAGACCTTTTTATGTCAGCTTGCCAGATCTCAGTGGGTGTTCATCAGTATGACTTTATTAATCAGTGTCAGTGTAATGCAGCTCAAGACAGCTGAGCTTGTTTTCCTGTGACTCCTGCATGTTGCTTAAATCAAGATCTTATCACCCAGGGCACAGGGTAAAGTAATTAGGAGATCTATCTATCTATATAGATAGATATCCATATCCCACTACAAATTAGATAATGGTAAGCTCCTTAGTCCGGCATTCCTATGAGGTGCTCAGAAACATTGTCAGATATCTAGATTTGTTAATAACATTAGAAAAGCCAGCTCTTTTATGAAGGGCGTGGAGCAGCTGTCTCCACCACATGTTTTAGATCACAAACAACAGTACTTTAGGGTGGGGGAGGGGTGTAATGTACCTAGTTCTCTGTTTCACACAATGAATGGCTATTGTATTATAAGGCATGAGGAATAAAATAATCCAAATCAGTGTACTTATTTATTTATAATTTTCATTAAGAGTGGGAATTTGGATCTTGTTACAGCTCACCACCCCATCCCTACCAACCCTTGAATTCCCTTCTCTCTACCTTTCTGAAACCTATAATCATACCCCTTTTTAATATGTAAAATGGTTCATCATAGCTGACAAGTAAGGCTAGCTTTAGAGTTAAATTCTTATAACCAGACAGGCAGAAACTGATTTCCTTGGCTTCCTCTTCCCCATGGCAACCTTAATACCCAGAATGCTCCAAAGACCAAAGGACATGGAAGCTGAGGAAGAACACATACCCCCCTGCTGCCACCACCAAAAAAATGGGTAGGGACAACTGCTAGCAGGAACTTCATACATTGAAAGTGCTTCTACTGAGTGCTTTTTTATGGGGGGACACAGGGGTAAGCATAACCCTAAACATTTTGTGAATCTAGTGTTTGGCCTCATTGAGGGGCAGTATTTCAAGATGAGTAGGAAAATGAGAGTACCCCCTAAATATATTTTTAGGGGGGGAGGGCTGCTTCTACTCAATATTGGGGGCTCCCTCCTTCCTCTCTGTCCTTAGCTTACTAGTGTGTTCATTTTATTTTGTTTTGAAGCAATTATAAAATACTTTTCAAACAAAATGCAGTTTACTAAAGCTGTATGCAAGCAAGTAAACAATGCAATTTAAAAACTGGATTAGAAACGTATTATTTTGTTACATTTTAACAAGGCAAATTACCACTAAACGTAGCGGGGAGCTATCTTGAATAATACGATATCCGTTTGGAATTCAAAGTCTACTTTTCCTTTCACCTCTTGGAAGGCAGGGGCCCATTTTCAGATTTTCAGTTAATCAATAGAAATTTAAAATATCTGTTTCACCACTGATTTGTCAAAACAGAACCTTGAGTCGTCATTTAGCATGACACATGGTCCAGGTGAATCCCAGCTGGATGTTTCTGGTCTGTCTTCTGCTCCTTCCTCTCTTCCTGCCCCCGCTCTTACAACTCAGCTTGCCATTTTGTGAAATGACTTGTTGCTCTTGTTTGCCTGTTGTTAGAAACTGCTGGTAGCATGCTGCCTCCTGATGCATATTGTATCTGATTTGAGTGGCAAGTAGGATGATTGGGAAGGAAGCTCGAAGAGTCATCCATAGATATTTGTGAGCTGCATTTGTCTGTATTTTGCACTTCTCTTTGGCTGACAGTATGCCTGATGGGCTCCTTTAAAAGACATAAGCTGTAAAGAGGTGATATTAAAGGTAATCAAGGCAGCTAAGTATATGCAGATGGTCTGAATAGTCTGAAAACTAATCAGAAACTTGAGTTCGCTCAACAGAAATCAGAGAAAAATACAATTTCCCTACAAGATAGCTAATAAATGATACGTCACTAGAATCAGCCATTTGATTGGTGGGTCTAAGGACACTGTGGCTGCGTCTAGATGATTATTGCTCATCCCAATAAACAAAGATATGCACATAGCCCATTCTCCTTCCTCCAATGTGTGCCTCAGTTAAATGTGGAAGTCTCCAATTAACCATAGATTCCCATTTAAAATGTGTGAGCTTCTGAACAAAACATTACTCTTCCTCTGACACAAGAGTTTAGAACAAAATGAATTACATCCAAAATAAATTCTAAAAATACAGGAGGTGAAATGGCAGTATTTGCTGGCTTTTCCACATTGGTACTCTGAAAGCCAGGTCTTTCTGAACTAGAAAGATGCATTTAATTGAACTATGGTTTAATCAGGTTCAGCCAGTGAAGACATACCTTGAGTTTCTAATCTTGGAGAAACAGTGTATCATTCAGAAAATATAATCATCCTTAGGTTAGACACATTTTGTTTCCGGTTCTATTCATTGTCTCACAGAACTCGTGGAAAGCTAAGCAAAACAAAAGCTATCATGGTAGCAAAAGTAGTGATTAGACTGTGTGTTTTGCCAAACAAGATTAGCTGGTTTTTAGACAATGGTGGAAAGTTGCAATATTGAGGTCTCCGAACAGTCTGAGTGCCACAGTGGGCTACTTTCCTTTTGTCCCCATTTAAACACAGACACTCTTCCCTGAATAAGAAGGTCTGAAGAATGTATATTAACAACAACAACAGTAATATATTTGAACATTTCAAGAAGTGCAAATTCACAATCAATAGCACAGCTGTCTGCACTTTTTCGTATCCAACGATGATGATGATTTGTTCTTTATTAAATTTCTATACTGCCCTTCAACTGAGGATCACATGGCATTTATAATATTAAAACAAAAAGAGACTTACTATAGTAAAAGCAACAACAACAACAGCTCCACCACCACCACCACCACACACTGTTTAAAAGGGCATAGGCTATTTAATTAGCCAAAGGCCTAGTTATAAAGAAATGTTTTTGCCTGGCACCTAAAGATATGCACTGAAGGCAACAGATGAGCCTCCCTGGGGAGAGCATTCCACAAGCCACCACAGAAAAGGCTTTTTCTTGTGTTGTCACCCTTTGGACCTCTTGTGGAGGAGGCACACCAAGAAAGGCCTCAGATCATGATCTCAGGTCTGGGTCATTTCATATGATGAAAGGTGGTTCTTGAGGTATTATGGTGCTGAGTGTCTCAGATGCTCTCCATGTCTTAGTTACTTTTAACAGTCATGTCACCAGCCAGATAGAATGGGTAGTTTGCAAGCATCAGAGCCCTGACTTCAAATTAACTGTGATTTGTGAGCTATTCCCTTTCCTCTTAACTACTCTGCTGATCTATAGATTTTATATTCCTTAATTCCTAATTATGTCTGGAGGAAGATAATAGACTATAATTAGAAATCTGCCATGTATTTTTAGAACTTGGAGATGAGTCTTTCTAATCAGATCATACATGAACAATGGAAACTAATGTCCAATGCTAGCTTGTATTGCATAGCATTTGATAAAACCTGACTGTCAGATGGCTATTTTTAAACTTCCTTAATCGTTGCACACCCACAAGCAATAATAACACCGTGGCAGTGGCTCATGATTGACTGTGCTTGAGCTAGAAATGGACGCTTTGAAATAATTTAAAAGTTCTGGTTCTAGCTATAAAAAGAAAACAGCAGGAAGCCCCAATGCTCAAAAAGCTCTTTATAAATCTGCGTGCAAATGCACGGCATTACATTAGGATAATAAAGGAGCAGGTTCCTCTGGGATTACAGAGGGCCAGCCTCATCATGAAGATACATGAAGAAGTTGCTTCAGGCAGCAAATTCAGAGGCAGAGCCATTTTCTTGCCTCCAGCCTTTCTCTTGTGTGTCATTAAAAATGTCAGAGTGTAATGAACTTATTCTGACTTTTCATGTGCAATAATGGCTAAGGCTGGCACAACGGATACAGTGCATTTCATATATCTGACAATGGGGACCCCATAAAGGGTGTTCCTTTCTGCTTGTGACCGTTGTGGGGTGCAGGATTCCCAAAGAAGGACATCAAAAAGGCCTCAACAAAAAGCCTCCACAATTCCTGTTTCTGGGTTTTCACTTTTTGAAATATGGCAATCCTAACAAACATCAGACAAGCAGCCTTCACTTGACTCTACACCTCTTTGTAACTAAAGTTGAGGGGATGCAAAAAGAAGAAAATTTAAACCCAGTGCCACAACTTGCAGTTGTATTGCCTCCAATAATTAAAAGTTCCTAGAAGTCAAATGCCCTCTAACCTCACAGCAAAATTGTAAGATTTGGTTGCAATTGCTCAGAGATGTGGGGAAAGTACTGCACACCTCTTCTTTATCACATGACAAGACTTCACCTTGTCATTATTTTTAAAAAAAAGGTTTCAGAGGCTTCTATGCATATTATTGTTACTTTGAAGAGCATTTGTTCTACTCATTGACCAGATTGTTCTTAAAACACTGCACATCTATATAGTATACCTGCAACACACCGGGCAGAATTCTTACAGAATTTGTGTGGGGCTGGCATTTTCTAACGCAGTTTCATCTACCCTTATAGAAAATCTCAATTTTAGACAGTCTTGAATGTTCTTAATAGAACTTACTTATTTATTTTGCAAATCTCTCTTTTCAGAACTCTGCATCTTTCTACAAAATGACAACAATGGCCATGGATATAAACTGTAAGAATTCCCTGGACATGCCACATCACTGATGACATTTGGAAACCTGGTATGTTCACATTTAAAAATAATAAAAGAGAGTGGGGAAAGGCGTTCTCTCTGTCTCTGTGCTAAAGAGAATATAGTTCAAAATTAAAACTGTTTAATAAATGTCAATGTGCTCTTTAATTCATTATTAAATACTTTGGAAAATTGTTCAGCAGCACTGTCAGCCAAAGAGAAGTGAAAATTAGTTCAGTCAATGTGTATGGAGGTTCAGATATGGGACCCTCTTGCTAAGTCGTACACAGCTGTGTAGGTGAAAAGTCAAAAGTGAGCTGTGGTCCTGTTGAACCTTATACCATCAACTTATAATTGAATCGTGTAGATTGCCTTATCTCTGAAACTGATTTAATGCCTCTGATTGTGATTCATGATTTATCTATATTTTAAGTGCACTTTCATGTTACCTGTGTATTTGCCTTTGCCGTTATTTTTAAACACACCTTTTAAATGAAGTTTATTTCTTCCTTTGGGCAAAATCATTAATCCACAGTTAGTTGGTTTTATTTCCTCTGCTGCCATATGCAGAGCTGGGAAAGAAATATCTCTTTCTGGAGGGAATAGGAAAGTATAATATGTGGGGACACATTGTTTATATGTATTTAAAGGTTATCACATCCTATTCACTATATTGATAGCCCCAACTGACATTTCCCTGCTCTTCTCAAACGATGCATGTCTTGTTCATTGTGCTATGCAGAGTCAGCTGTCAGCCAGTGCATCAGGGGACCAAAACCCATTTTCTTTTGCTGTTTTGTTTGCACTTCCACTAAAAAGCCTTTGAATTGCTGGATTTCTTTGCAGGGCAGAAACTAATACACAAACCAAGGTGCAGACTTCTTATCAGACTAATGAATTTGAAAGCAACCAATTTACTATTTCAGTGCTCACCAAGGTCATCAATGACCGGACCGGGGGGGGGGGGGGATCCCTGTTTCCATCCTTTTTCTTCTTCTCTTTCCAAATATAAAGACTGTGCATGGTGAGTTTTTGCAAGTTCTCACTAATTTGGAAATCACTTAAAAAGTTTAAAAGAAGGGAAAGCATATTATTTAACCATCTCTTTAACTTTGGGTAATATCCAGTGTTCGTCACACCCTCTAAAATCAATGGACTTAAGTCATTTAAGTCCATTGATTTCAGTGGGTCTACTCTGAGTTTGATTGAATTGGCTATTGCCCTTCATTTATAAGGGATTTTCCCCTAGGGTAGGCTAACCAAGATGAATAGCACAATGAGACTTTGGGAGTGGCATATGAAGTACAGTATGTCTAGGATATTGGAGTTTTCACAATGAGCTTGTAGCTAGGGATGGAGGAGGAATTTGTTCACTCTGCTTTTCATAGTGAACTGATCCTACTTAGTGCTCCCAAACTTGCCAGGGATCAGAACACATCCCAGTTCTCCAGCTTTTGCAATATGGTTTTAGTGCACAAAAAGTACATACAAAATTATAGGGTGGTAATCAACTACGTTTTTAATCGGAGTTGACCCACCCGAATGAAGAAACATTACCCAGTTGAGTGCCAATGAATGTTTGCACAGGTAAAGATCCAGTGTGGTGATTGCCAGCAAAGCTCCGGCTTCTGGTACTTGGTAAGGTGTTTTATTTTATTTTAATTCCATCTTTATTTTGAATGGTGGTGATCAGATGTTGACATTCCTCCAGACTTTGTTCGGTGCATGGCATTACCTTCAGTTCATTGTTGCTAAGCTGACAGTAAATTTCACTCAACAGACTCCTATGGGTAAAAATGACAATTTTTGCCTTGTTCCGAGACAACTTAATAAAGAACACTGGGAGTATACAGCTGCATAACAATAATCATATTTCAAGCTTTTTCTGCTGGAGCACCAGAATATGCACATAAAAGAAATGCAGTAAATTGATGTTGAAGCCCATGCAGATCAACAGGGAGCAAGCTCCCCCAGGGTTCGCCATATTAAAAGTGATCCCCAGATTGTTTATAAAGTTGGAATGTAAATATACCAAGGGTGACATGTAACGGACAAGTTTTGAATATAGCCAGGGGCTCATATCATTTACAGCCATAAATAGGAACATTATCTTCAGTCTGATCAACTTTTCCTGGCACAGACAATTCAATAGGAATGGCACTGCTGTTTGGAGGAAGTAGGGGGTCATGACGAACCAATGCACTTGCCTTGCCCTGAGGCTCCCCTTCATGGAGGCCAGAGCTATCTTGTCCACACATAAATCCTACTTCCTTATTACTGTTTTGTGTAACCAAATATGGGTTGTGAAACTATTCCATTTTTTCATAGATAATGACTTGCAGGACCAGCCTCTATTGCCATGAGACTCCCTACACAGAGTAGTTTGGAATACAATGTGCCACACCTCTTTATTATTGGACTCCTGTGCCCAATGTTGTTGTTGTCGTTTAGTCGTTTAGTCATGTCCGACCCTTCATGACCCCATGGACCAGAGCACACCAGGCACTCCTGTCTTCCACTGCCTCCCGCAGTCTGGTCAGACTCATGTTTGTAGCTTCGAGAACACTGTCCAACCATCTCATCCTCTGCCATCCCCTTCTCCTTGTGCCCTCCATCTTTCCCAACATCAGGGTCTTTTCCAGGGAGTCTTCTCTTCTCATGAGGTGGCCAAAGTATTGGAGCCTCAGCTTCAGGCTCTTTCCTTCCAGTGAGCACTCAGGGCTGATTTCCTTAAGAATTGATAGGTTTGATCTTCTTGCAGTCCATGGGACTCTCAAGAGTCTCCTCCAGCACCATAATCCAAAAGCGTCAATTCTTCGGTGATCAGCCTTCTTTATGGTCCAGCTTTCACTTCCATACATCACTACTGGGAAAACCATAGCTTTAACTATACGGACCTTTGTTGGCAAGGTGATGTCTCTGCTCCCTGTGCCCAATAATTATTTACAAAAAATGCTATGGTGCTGGTGATCCCTCCCACCTATAGCAGTCTGAATTATATGGCTGTGTGAGCACACATGATCCCTTCTTTCCCTGCACTCTGCCGCTCTCTTGCCATTGCTACTTGATTGACAGCAGCAGTAGCAGCTGCTCTGAGAGTATGAAGACATCATCCAACTATATATGTTCATGCTTGAGGCATATGGGAGTGTAGATGACAGGCAATGACATACAGACAAATCCACGCTTTATCAGAACATTCAGGTTATTGATATATAGACATATAATACAGAGCAAGGCTGCAGTGGTCACCTTAGGCCTCTAGTAATATTGGAATGTGCTCAAGGAGTTTTGTGTGAACAGTTCCACACCATTTATCACATCAAGCTGTAGCCAGGGATAATTCAGCCTAAGCTCCAGGATGAAGGGCTCCTCCCCTCCCCTTCTTTTTCATAAAGTCGCCTTAGGAAGAACCATGCAACACAATGAAGGAAGGTTCATTCCAAAATGTGGCAGGAAGTTTTATTATGTTGAAGCCTGACAGCATTATTCTGTCACATCAAAAATGCTACATCCCTTTTGTGATGAGCATCACAGAGTGGGCCAAAGGTAGTGGGTGTATTAGATGACTCTAGAAGGACGTTTTAGCTTAAAAACATAGTCATATGATGCTCAGTTAATAGGTAACAAGATTCCAGTTCTGCCAAATTTATTGTGCTGTGGCATAGATGTGAGAAACTAATAAATTCTTAAGCTTTGGATGATGATTCTTAATGCACAAAAGAAACTTCTGAGAGAGAATCAAGTAAACATCTCTCTCTCTCTCACCCACACCCACCCACCCACCCACCCACACCCACCCACACTTCTTGGCCTCTTAGGCAAGAGCAACAGTTAAGCTCCCAAACTATTCATGTGCCTATCAAATGAACTATATGGACGTATGCTGAGTAATGACCAACTCTTATTTCAGTACAACTTAGCATTTAATTCATGGGTATCTGTGCACCTTATATGTTTTTGGACTCCAACTCCCATCAGCCCCAGCCAATAGTTAAGCAATGTCAGGAGGTGCACCCACTATTTCAAAACTGCTTCAAAGCATCACATACATTACTATGTTTCACTACAACAATCTTGCAAAGTCATTAATGTTCTCTCCGTATTTCAGGTGGGGTCTTAGAGTCTGAGAGTGGGCTGCCTAAAAGATAGTGAGGTGGTGATAGTGGCAAGATTTGAAGAGCTATGTTCATTGATATAGCTCAGTCTCTCAGACACTATGCTATGCCACCTCTCCATCAATATTAGGGTCTGAGTGTTCAGGCTACAGATAAGTTCTAGGCACTGATAGGTTCTAGACATTTGCCATCCTGGGCTCCTTCAGGAGGAAGGGTAGGATATAAATTCAATAAATACTGATGAAAAACAAGGCTGTCTCATCTATACTTACATTAAGAAGTTCTGATGTGAGATTCTAGTTTTGGGGATCTGCATGTGAACCGGAATTATGGCATTTATGTGAAATGAAATGGCAATTTATTTTGGATTCACCCACATCAAAGTAGAAGGGGATGTATTCTCATGTATTTCTGGAGTGTTTTGTATGACGCCTATTGATGGGCTTTACAGCCTACCCTTGGGCATGGACTTGGGTATCTATCTCAGTTTATGTCTTCTGTTGTTGGCACCCATCTGTCTCAAGAGACAATGGAGTGTGCCTTTGGGGGATGAAGTCAAACCATTGGAGAATCACAGCACTGCAGAGACTTGTAACTGCCGCCTCCTGCATTGTTTTTGCTGTGCTGGCAGCACCAACAGGACTTCCCTGGGGTGAAAGCCTGGGCAGTGTGTATGGAGGTTGTGGGCTGACAAGAGCCTCCTCTTAGCCTGGCTGATGTGGTCCAAGGGAGAGCAGAGCAATATATTTGGCATCAGTCTAGCTGCAGGAATTGCTAGAGGAAGATGTACAAGACACCCTCCATCTGTCCACTCTGGATTTGTGTAGGGTTTACTCCTTAGACCAGGGGTGTCAAACTCAAATTCATCGGGGGCCGCATCAGCAGTTTGGTCACCCTCAAAGGGCCGGTTGTATCGGCCTAAAATATTTGAGCAGGCTGAGACCCCCAAAGTTGATGGGCTTTGACATTTAAATGGGATGTGTGTGGCATGTGATAAATTATGTGAGGTTCGAGCTGGTCTTTGACCCGTAATAAATGATGATGATGATGATGATGATGATGATGATGATGTGAGGTGGGGCCTACCTGCCCCCCTCAATATTTTATTCAGCCTGACACCCCTGTTATGAAAGATTACTAAAGTCTGCCCCTGTGGTGATGTATCATAACATTGTGCAGGCCCAGTCTGAGGGCACCTTTACTGGACTGCGTCTTGTGGCTGGGGCTTATCTACGCCTTCTCTTCCTTCTCCGCCTGGTGCTGCCTCCTCCCTGTGCCAGGTGCTGGCGGGGGGGGGGGGGGGAGATGTGCCGGTTGCAACCCAGTTTCTGACGGGGGCCAATGCTGCTTGTTCTTCCCTCTACTTTTCAACACTGCAATATATCGCTACCGTATCACAACATCACTATCACAATGTTGAAAAGTTGGTATCGTCTGCTTTTAGGGGCTGATGGGCTTACTCAGTACGGACAGGGGCACTCCTAGGAATTTATTGGATTTCAAATCCCTGGATTTCAAATCCCATTGAGGGGGGGCAGGGGCGGACTTTGGTAATATGGCACCCACCCTGAGTGAGGACAAACTTTGGTGCCCCCCCCCATAGAATAAATAGGCATCGTTATCATTATTTTGTCCTCCCTTGGCTCGGGGCGGGTAAGGCGCCCGCACGGCCCCAAATCTGGTGCTGGTGGAGGAAGCACATTTCCACAACGGGCCGAGCTGCCCCTGTGGATCCTGCTGCCTGAGGCAGCCGCCTCCCTTGCCCTCCGTGGCAAGCCGAGGCTGAGGGGGACGTTCGCTTGCCCAGGCGCCGGGCTTCCGTCCACTTGCTCCGGTGCGCTCGCTGCAGCCCTGCTGCCAGCTGCCAGCAGCCGTCGGGGAAGGCGGCCGGGCTCCGGGGCTCGGTGGGGCCCGCCGGCAGAGGGCGGCGCTGCGCCTCGCCTGGGCGTGGAAGCCCTGCTGGCACGTTGTCTCCCACGCCGCGCGTTCGCGTCGCGCTCCCGCCTCCATCTCGGCTCGCTCCCTCCCGTTCTCCGCCTCCGCGCCTCGCCTGCCAGACTCGCATCCCTGCCCGGCGGCGGCACAGCGGAGGCCGAGCATGGCACCAGCAGCGGCTTCCGGGGCGCGCGGAGGAGCAGCCTCTCTGCTCACCTCCACCTTCGTGCTGAAAGGCGACGCGGCGCACAACCAGGCGATGGTGCACTGGATGGGCGAGAACAGCAGTGAGAATGGCGGCTACACGGGCCACATGACAACGTCTGGCGGGCCGGATTCGGCCCGCGGGCCTTGTGTTTGACACCTGTGCCTTAGACTTTTCTTCTCCCAATAATGTCCTCAGGGTGTACTCCCAAAGTCTCTGCAAGGCAGTGGATATTTAACTGGGTGGGGGGTTGTCTTCAATTTCCTTTCTTTGGGAAGTCACTTAACCATGGGACAAAATGGAACATTTTTGTTCTACAACATGTTCCAAATGTTACACCTGGGACAGCCAGCCAATGAGAACTCCTTATGAATTCAAATGAAGAGGATCAGGTGGCACCACATGGAGTTCTCTGTGGTGATGCTGCTGTACAATCATTTCAATTTAATTTGTTTTATTTCATTTTATATGCAATCTTTACAACAGTGCAATCATTTCATGTACCGGCTGCTATTGTACTTGAGAGACAATGTGAGGGCAGGATGCTTGCTACTTATCAAATCAGAGAAAAGTTGAACTATTCGTCCTTTGAGACCTTGCTTACAATAATTTGAGGTGATACGTATTACTAAAGAGAGGAGTCCACATAAGACCATTAAATCTGTACTCCAGAGTATAAAATTACCCAGCTGCATCACTGCTTCCAACCGAATACGAACATGGGTGCAGTCCAAAGGAAATGACAGTTTGCAGTGGGAAAATGAGCAAAATGTCAGTCAAGGCATGCAGCCTTACGAGAAATAAATTCAAGACCTTTGCATTGAAATCTGGCACATTTTTATATACCCAACAAACCAGTCATATTTTAATTGTGTTTCTTGTAACTGTTTAACGGAAAGCTTTCAGTAGAAGGAACAGAAACTGCTTTGTTGGAATTGTGACTTTTATTGCCATTAATTTTTTTTAAAAAAAACATGGAATTTTTAAGAAGTTGAAAGCATAGGTAAGAAAAATGATGAGCACCATATGCTGTAACAATGAAACAAGACCACTTATTAAGACAAAAGCTAAAAAGGAAAACTCACCTTAAGATCAAGGTGAGTCTCTTAATGTCAGGGTCCTGGGTCCAAGCCCCATGTCAGGCAAAAGATTCCTGCATTTCAGGGGGTTGGACTAGATTGACCTCAGGGCCCCTTCCAACTCTATGATTCTATATAATGGATGAGCTTATGAAATAACAGAACAGAAACAAGCATTTATTTATCAAAAAGTATTTATACCCCACCTTTCATCATTATAGATATCAGTGCAGGGTACAATACATAAAATATACAAACTCTATAATGAAATAACGAAGCAATAAAATGCCACTTTAGAATAAATAGAGGCTGCAAAAGCAAAATATATTCTCAGCAGCAAGAGGAATATAAAAGAGGAGTTCAAGGTTAGGGAGAAAATAGGTTTTGAGGCTAATGCCCCCACCAGATTACATTAACTTTACTAGTATACCTCTTGTTTAATTTTCCTTGCTTATATACACTCAGCACAGCCATCATATAGATATAGATAGAATGTGTGTGTGTGTGTGTGTGTGTGTGTGTGTGTGAGAGAGAGAGAGAGAGAGAGAGAGAGAGAGAGAAAGCACATGGGGTTGGACTAGATGGCCCTTCGGGGAACCTTGAAACTCTGCAGTTCTGTGATTCTGTGTATAGCACCTTGAGTTCCATGGTGGAGGACAGATGAGATAAAAAATGAAGAATATAAATAAATGAAAATAATAACCAGAAAACAAGGAGCAGATTGGCTCCTCATTTTTTCTAAATCACATTTTGACTGGGAAATAGAAAATCAAATCCCAGTATATACTTGAAATTAAGAGAAAATGTCTCTAAAAGCCTTATCCGACAATCCATGCTTTTCATTTTTAAAAAATGCTATTAAATTTGGAGTGCAGCCTAAGTGAAGAATACAAATCTTTCCCATCAGAATATTGCAAGTAGATATAGAAGTGCTAAATATTATTATTACAGTCAATTTTCAGAGTACAAAAGGCTCCCATCAATGATTTAGCTTAGGCTCTGAAACACCTCTTATTTTTTCCTGACCCAGTGATGTTTTAGGCTGCCTCAACTACATGGACTAATATATGTACACACACACACCAGGTAATAATAATAATTATTGCCTCAGAAAGGCACAACCTCTTATGCACTTCTTATTCCTCAAGATATGCTGCCAAATTTAAGTATGAGGACTGTTGTTCTGAAATTTGAAAGGAAGATGGAATTGATGGTTCTGATTAGCTGGCAGTTTGAATTTCTTTTTCTATTGGAAGTGGTGATATGTGGAGTTTTGTTTCAATTCAACCTGCCACACAAAAAAAACACGCTCGAATCATTATGGCTTCTGCCCACATTGTTCCAATTGCCAAAAATATCAAAACAGCAACAAAGGGATAAGCTAACCTTGACTTTTCAGCCCATATTTCTGACATTGTAAACAAGTTACCATGGAGATGGCACCCAAATGAGCTGAAGACATAATAAAAAATGCAGGGAAGTTTGGACCGGTAGCAAAAACTGTAACATGGCAATGGTGCCACTTCTGAACAAAGGTTGCACACTTCAAATGCAGCACTTATACTGTGTTCAAAGTAAAAAGCTTTGAAATTGCTTTAAAAGTTCCTCTTTTTTTAATGGCTAGTGAGAAGTACAAGGTTTACTATCTGAATTTTCCAAACTAAGAAACATCTAGTAAGAGTGTTGGTGTGAAGTCATTCTCCCTTTCATGCTTTGTGGTCCAAAAGACAGCTTGACTACAATTTTGAAATGCTTTTCACCAGGAAATGAGTTTCCCCCAAAATGTTCCAAATGAGAAAAGATGGCAGTGCTTGAGTTGTTGTTGTTTACTATATTTCAGACTTTGGCATTTTGAAGGCAGGCACAGCTCAGTCTATACAGGTCTGAACAGAAGTAAGTCCCACTGAGTTAATGGAGGCTTGCTTCAGTTAAGTAGGTAGGGAATTGCTGCCTCAATTGTACTGGAGACCTATGGCTAGATAGAGGAGTAAATCAAATGGAGAGTTTCTTTACAGGTAACATGTTGAGCTGGATATCTGAAGACTAGAAGCTCTCCTCTCCATCTGTTTCAGAATTAAAATCATGCCACTAGTAAAGACATGGGTACACTTGCCTTCATGGGTGTAATGATAAATGTGTGTACCCAAACAGAACATTCTTGGATCTTTAACCAACAGCCATAGTAGACAAAGTCACAGACTATTTTCTAATAGGGGGAATTAGGAATTAGAGCAATCTTCTTCTTCTTCTTCTTCTTCTTCTTCTTCTTCTTCTTCTTTTGGAATTAGAGCAATTTAACAAGAGATGGATTTCAGAAGCAAGATTCAGTTTGGGCCAACAGTTATTTGGTCAAAGCTATAGACAGAAGGATAGCTTTGACAAAATAACTGTTGGCCCAAACTGAATATCTATAGACAGAAGGATATGGACGCACGTGGTGCTGTGGGTTAAACCACAGAGCCTAGAACTTGCGGATCAGAAGGTCGGCGGTTCAGAACCCCGTGACGGGGTGAGCTCCCGTTGCTCAGTCCCTGCTCCTGCCAACCTAGCAGTTCAAAAGTACGTCATAGTGCAAATAGATAAATAGGTACTGCTCTGGTGGGAAGGTAAATGGCGTTTTCGTGTGCTGCTCTGGTTCACCAGAAGCGGCTTAGTCATGCTGGCAACATGACCCAGAAGCTGTACGCCGGCTCCCTCAGTCAATAAAGCGAGATGAGCGCTGCAACCCCAGAGTCGTCCGCGACTGGACCTAACTGTCAGGGGTCCCTTTACCTTTATAGACAGAAGGATAGGGTGAAAAATGAGGCAGAGCTGCATGTGTGATGCTGAGGAAAGAGAATTCTAATGCCAAATAAAGAGAGTGTGAGAGACAGGTGAACTGGGTGAGAGATAAATCAGAAACACTTTTCTGGAATAACTTTGCATAGGTAACTTACTTGGGAAGTTAGAGAGAGAAAGGAAAAGGTTTCAAGGTGCCTCATACATGCAGACCATTCCAGGCCTCTAGATTTCTTCTCAATGGTTGTACCCATAACGTAATTGCATTAAGATCTGGGTGGGGAGGAAAGTGTATTTATAGTCAAGATGTCTCACACCTCTTGTACATGAAGTGAGAGCCATTTCTGTAATCTATGCTAATGGTAACTACAGGTGTTGTTTTCTCGCTCTGGGTGGTAAAGTCTCAGCTTAGTCTACTTTCCCAGCCAAAATGAGGGGATATCTGAGTCAATGCATTAGGTGTGTACAGCAGCATGCAATTCCTTGGCAACAAGCAGCAAATTAATGCACACCAACCTGGGAGTAAGCTTCATTAAACACAGTGTGTTTACTTCCAAGTAAATTCACACATGATTGTGCTGCAATTATAGCATTTGTGTGTCTTTTGGGAAAGCAATTGATCTTCAGGGCGTGGAAAACTGATCCTCCATCTGGGAGAGGGCTGAGGCCCCAAACAGAAAATGTTCTGGCATTAGGAATAAATTGTTTCCCTGCCCCGCTCCCAGCCATACCAAGAGCACTTGTGGACTTGGAATGTGCTTAATCCAGAATTACTTGAGACATTTTTTCCAGCAACTCTATCTACACTATGACACTTTCATTGATATTAGGGCAATTAATAAGAGCTGTTCATCCATCAAGATTCATGTGCTACTCTTGGTTGTGTGTGTTCTTTCTGGTTTGAATATCTTTTCAGACAATGCAAAACATTCTTCAATAACCTGCAAGAGTCTCAATGCACATTTACATTACAGTGGTACCTCGGGTTACGAACTTAATTCGTTTCGGAGGTCCGTTCTTAACCCGAAACTGTTCTTAACCTGAGGCACACTTTCACTAATGGGACCTACCACTGCCGCCATGCCACTGGTGTGTGATTTCCATTCTCATCCTGGGGCAAAGTTCTCAACCCAAGGTACTACCGTATTTTTTGCTCTATAAGACTCACTTTTTCCCTCCTAAAAAGTAAGGGGAAATGTGTGTGCATCTTGTGGAGCGAATGCAGGCTGCGCAGCTATCCCAGAAGCCAGAACAGCAGGAGGGATTGCTGCTTTCACTGCACAGCGATCCCTCCTGCTGTTCTGGCTTCTGAGATTCAGAATATTTTTTTTCTTGTTTTCCTCCTCCAAAAACTAGGTGCGTCTTGTGGTCCGGTGCGTCTTATAGAGCGAAAAATACAGCACTTCCGGATTAGCGGAGTTTGTAACCTGAAATGTTTGTAACCCAAAGCGTTTGTAACCCGAGGCACCACTGTATATGAGGTGGTGCTTGTGTACTTGTGCCACTCACTGACCATTCCTTCAGTCCTGAAAGACTGCTCTTCTTAAAATCAAAGCACATTTAATAGATGACACCCCAACCATCCTTTTCAGGCAAGAGATATCCCACTTAGTATTGCTCAGCAGTATTCAGTCCATGTTTTGAGTTTATACGTGTGGCTCCATCATCACCTTGGTCAGCAGAGAAGGGAGGCAGCATTCCTGTGGCTATTATAATGTATGTCCCAGATTTGACTCAGTGTTGCGTGGAAGTTCAACTACCGATAAGCAAGGAAGTAGAAGAATCACAACCCAATTCTACCCTGGGTTGGGTTAAAATAAATGGGTTAAGGTGTGCCTAAATCTGCTGCTAGTGAGCAAATAATTTCAGAAGTGTTTTGTGCATTGAATTGTCATTATGAACACAAGAAGCTGCCTTGAATTGCATCAAACCATTTATCCACTGATGGTCAGTATTGTCTATGCCAACTGGTAGTGTCTTTCCAGGGTTACAAGATGCACATCTTCCCCATCCCTACCTAGATATGCCAGGGAAGGAACCTGGAAACTTCTGCATGTGATTAAGCACTGAGCTACAGCCCCTCTGTTGAAATATGACCTATTTACGAACCTCACTGAATCTACCATTACCATTCTGTGATTGAACTGGTACCAAGAACAGCACCTTCCTTCCTTCACCTCCACTTGAACTGGTTCACTGTCAGGTGGAAATCTAACAGCGCTACTTGGGCAATAGATGTAGAGTTCCACTTACGCAAACTCTATAGATCCAAATATACAACAGACATCAGGGCAGCAATTACATTGCTTCACAAAAGGAAGGACACAGTTGTATAACATACAGTGCAACTGAAATTGCTATAAAAATAAGTTTTATTACATCTCATAAAAGGTGAAGCAAGTAGATTTTATTACAATGCCTATAAGTAAAGTAAGTAATTTACTGTGGAAAAGTGGAGATGCTGTGGAAGTTATCTGGCCATAGATATAGAATCTTCCTTTGTTACAGAATAATGCAAATAATATATTTTTTTTCGCAGCTTAAAAGACATTCTCCCAGGCTGTATGGAAATATACTAATTTGTAACTTTCAAAACCAACACACTTATGCTTCAGAGATACATAATTTAGTAACAAACAGCCAGTCTGAATTTTGATCAGGTTTAAAAAATGGGTACAATGGCCTCCAGACTTCAAATGAGCTAAGAAAGCTCCCTGGCTGTTTTCTTCCATCTGAAATTTAAGGAATTAAATTACTACTTTCTCAAATCTTCAAGGAAAATGTGCAAATCAAAAAGGTGGGCAATGCCCTAACAAACAGGGTAAATGCTATATCCCAGCTATGCTATCCTACTGGGGCTGGAAAAGATTTAGAGTTATTGCCTTTCCATACATTCCTAATAAGTAAGAATTAAGGAAGGTTAAGGGAGAATAAGTTAATTCTTCTGGTTAGATTTGACAATCAACCTCAGACAGATGCCGTGTTAATTGGAGTAAGAGAACATCAACTCACATCCTAATCCTAATTGTTTAAGGTAAGACCTATTGGTTTCAGCTGAATTTACCTCCATGTAAGTGTTGTTAAGTGCAGCAAAATCTAAATCTAAACCCGTGAAATCCTAAAATATTTCATGAAGTGCAATCTGAAGTCAGTGCAGTTAGCCCATAAGAAAGTCCACCTTTTACTTACTAGCAGCTATGTTCAATCTTAGTACTTTGTTTTAAAATGGTATCCTTTCATTTAGTGTGTCATAAAAAAAGTTGTAATAGTCATGCTGCTGTGGAGTTGTACTTGAAAGACTTCAAAGGAAAATTGAAGGATTTATGTCAAGCTGGAGGTCTGGAGGAACTGAGCAGCCATTGACTTCAGTGGTATTAATCTTGAGTCCAATTTTCATTAGCTTTCAAAGTAGACTCTTAGCTGTGGGGCTCCATTTTGTAGCACTCTGTACTCTCCTGAACACCTTGATTGTCAGGGGTGTCTTCCTGCGATAGCACAATGGGGCTGTGATTCTATCAAGATTTCATTTGCTTTTCCCTCCAAAGACCTTTGCTCTTACTTGCCAATCCTATCCACAAAGATAATAAAAAATGATTACCTTGTAGCATTGGTGAGGACTGTATCCTATAGCTGATTTGGGTATCTGTTTGCAATAGCGGGAAACATAGCATCACTCTCAGCGATGAAAGAACTAGACAAAAGCTGAAAATGACAGCCCATTTCAGGAGCTGATGTTACTATGTAATGGTCACTGCGCTCTAACAGTGTTTGTGGATATTGCATTTACCGACAGAATAGCCACAGAAGGTTCCCCGCTGTCTCTTGATTTATGATCTGTAATTTATGTTGAAAGAAGCCACAATACCAATCCAACAATGGGGTTGCTGATCATCTCAATGCAGGATTAGACACAGTCTCCGCATAAAATAAATCCAGAGAGGGAGAGAGAGATAGAAAAGTACATTAATTAGCATGGTACACTGCTATACTTCCAGAGGCATCAGGAGGAAATTTCTTATATTACCAAGCAGGTGTTGAGATGTTCTAGTGTTGCCGCAATACACTTCATGAATATATTACATATATGCAATGTGCATAGACTTTTGGGAATATAATAAACAGGGGGAAATTAATGAACAGTTAAAGGCACTGTAACAAAGCTTACAAAAATGATAGGAGGCATGGCTAACTGGGGGAATGATTCCATCTGTTCTCAATGGACACTAACAGTGCAGAATTCTTAAAAGGCCTGCAGTCTCAGATATGAAAGCTCTGGGAATGACCTTTCTCCATGCCATCTCTAGGTAGTACATCGTGCTATAGGGATACCTGCTATACCTTGAGATGTATCTTGAGACTTCCCTCATATTATCTTTTCGAGTTCCCCATGCTACATGGAGGAAAATGACTTGCAACAGGACCTTGTTGACAGTGGCCCCCAAACTGTCGAGCTTCCTCCCTGCAAAAAAACCTCTCCCCTCCCTCTGTTGGAGTTTAGGCAGTAAAGTCCATGCTTTCCCTGATGGCTTTTAAGATCATCACCTGAGTTGGACAGAAAGTTCTTTTCATGTTTTGCTGGGTTTCTTTCTGGTGTTTAACAGATGAGTTAATAGTCTCTCCTTCTGTCTCACCCACAGTGTTTTTTACTTATTCATTGACTGACGCTGTATTTGGATTTATTAAGATTTGTGAGCCACCCTTATAGATTTCAAATGGTGCAATTTAGTTGTTCTTAGTGATTCCTTTAGGACGAAACAAACACAAGATGTTGGATGAATAAAGGGCCACAATTTCATTAACTGCTTAAAGAACCTGCAAAGGAGGAAACCAGAATTCCATAATATATGGACCTCCTCTTATAGTACCCTCACTGCTGGGGATAAGCTATGGGGAAGCTGTCTCTGACCATTTCCTCCTCACTTCTGGGCAACTCTAGGAATGCATCTGCTAATTTTAAATTCTCTGTGTCTTTTTCTTTTCTTTTCCAATTTTAGGTTTAGTTTTCCTATTTCTGCATCACTTTGCATTTCAAAAAAAGAAAGGCCTAATGAAAATTCATCAGCATTGCAGTGTGTAGTTCTCCTAATACATACACAAAAATGCTGACAAACTTTCATGAGGACCCTAATATACACACTTTACAAGCAATTTTCCCTAATAGAATGCATTTTTGCCTCAGTGACTCAAATGGTGAATTCCTATCATGGCATCATAACTCTATGGAAGATCACTGTGCCTTTTCACCCTCCAAAGGATTTCTCTATATGTTCAACAATACAACTTACTCTAATGCAGCCTTCTCCAATCTTGTGTCCTCCTGATATTTTAAGCTACAATTCCCATCAGACCCCGAAATAACTTTAATATCTATCTCTTAACCCACACTGAGTCTACATTTTGTGAAAAACAATGTATATCTAGCCTATGCAACTGACTCAGCACACAAAGAGCTACCTCCTGTTTGACTGGAGGTGGTGGTAGGAAAATAGCCAGTCTAGGGAATAAAGCTTTACTTGTCACCCCAAAAGATGAACATCTTGCAATATCTTAGAGGTGATTGGTAGGCTCTGCTCTGCTTTAAATAGCCAATGCTTGCTTGTGTCGGGAGAGCATCAGCAAAGGTGTCCCACAGCTGCTTGTCTCTCCCTAGCAGGTTGGGTGCAAAACCATCACCCACACATCCTGTTGTACAGCAGAGCAGAGAAGGGTGCAAGATCCACACATACTCAGCCAAATGCCATCATGCTTTGCATCTCCCTCTCATAATCTTTCTTCTTCAGCTCAGTTCCATATTTTGCCTCATTTCTTTTCATACATTGCACCTTGCCCTTTTATTTTCAGACAGCTGTATTTAGTTAGGTATTTGCAATCCTATTTCTGATGCTCCATGTTTACTGAATTTCTTCTGTGAAAGTGCACTGGGGAAACAAGAGTTCTGTAAAGATCCTCACTGTGCGAAACTTGTCAATTGTATGTACAGATAGCTTTCAGAAGAGCTTTAGGCAGCATTATAGAGGTGTCCCAGTACACAGTAAGCTTGCTTAAATGTTCTGTCCTGCCATGTTCTCAGTTCTTCAGACTTGTTTATTTTGATAGGTACTGTGTTCAGTTGGTCAGAGTGCTACCATAACAACTCAGTTTCAGAATACTGATGTCCAGCTCTCCTTCCTGCTGCTGAAATGGTGCTATCCTTATTGCAGCATCTTTGGATGCTTCTCTATAGATTCCTGCAGTCTAGAAGAAAGATGACAAAGGTGTGGACCACAGTGTTCGTTGAGGGGGCAAAGGGTATATTTTGCACAGTTGTAAAGGGAGGAATGACATGACTTATTGATAGCCTGGATATGGGGGACAAAGGAGAGAGAGGAGTCGAACAGAAAGCCAAGGTTTTGTGGCTGCTCAACAGGGTGGCTAGTAACATTGTCAGTCGATACAAGGAGAGAAGGGCTTGAAAGAGAAAACGAAAAGCTTGGTCTTGGACCAAAACTTCCAAGCTGGAATAGTAGAGAGCCAGCTGGAGATGCCAGAATGGAAGGAGGGGGCAGTTCTAAGAGAATATAGGTAGTGGGTATATTCTGAATATAGGTGGTATGGAGAGTGATAGGGTAAGCTGAGGTCACGCAGGAACTGTATGTAGAGAAAGAAGAGTGGTGGTCCAAGAACAGATTCACAGAGGGCCTCCAAAGAGACCAGGAAAGCAGAGAAAGAGCTTCCCCATATAGCAACAATTAGACAAATTAGAAATGGTACTAGTATTATTTAAGCACCTTTAGCTTTCATCAGGTTTCTTAGGATGCTTTGTCCAAGCTCAAAATTTCAGTAACAAGCTCTCATCTCATAGTTGTTGTAAGGTGTCACTTGAATCTATCTGCGATATAGTCATTGAAGAGAAAGATACAATGGTTTGAATATTGAGGACACACAGCACTGCCTTCTGTGGGATTTTAGAAAGTAAACTGTATCACTTCTAGGCGAATAAAACTAAAAGTCAAAAGCTTCACTGAAGTACCAACATGGCCCCAGAAGACTTTTTTTGTCATATTTGCTGCTTTGGGTTATGTCAGTTTGTTTTATAGCTACAGTAATTTTAAATGCATTTTTCTCTCATGTGAGGTGCACTCTCTTAACATTCCTTGAGGGAAGCTTGAGGCATTGATTTATAGCTGGCTATGTGCAAGTCTACATGTGTGCACATCTCAAACAAACAAACATAATGCTGATATACTATTTATAGTTTTGTAGGAAGAAAGTCATTCTCTCTAGTTCTAATTCCTTGAATCATGAAATTTGGGTAGGCAGGAGATTGATAGGGCGGGAAGAATGGAGTATTCCCAACTGTAGTTGCATTTTTCATTTTGTCTACAATCTTTGCAAAAACAGTGGCTAGTGAATATATGACTTAATGTTTTAATGTGGAGCTCTGCTTAAACTTTACCGGTGGTTTTCAAGCTGTAGTCTGAGAAACTGTGTTTCTTGGGGGATTGGTATGAACTGATTGTACAATCAAAAACATACCCTCAGATCAACTCCTCCCCCAGTGTATCACAGTTGGAATAAAAAGTACCTTGGTTGCTGCAGCAGCAGAACTTTTGCAGGAAAATAGTGCAAGGACAAAGGTTCTACCTCCCCACTTCCCCACTGCATAGACTCTCACACAGGCATTCCCACCAGCCATACCCATCACACACACAGCTTTCCCCAATCATTCATCACAAAATGAACATCTAGACTAACAACAATCATAATAAAAATAAAAATCCATGGCAGCATGATGCAGAAATGAAATTACAATCAATTAATTCACTGACTATCATCCAGGGCAGGCATCTTCAAGCTTTAAAGACCCACAGCCCACTTTTAACCCAAACATGCACTTGGGGACTTATTTCTCAATAATTTACCATATATTTTTATGGTGTTAGTGCTCTTGTTTCGACCCACCTTGAATTAGGCCATGACCCACTAGTGCAGTGTTTCCCAAATAGCACATCCCTAGCTAGCAAGACCAGTGGTCAGGGATGATGGGAATTGTAGTCCAAAAGCAGCTGGAGATCCAGGTTTGGGAAACACTGCACTAGGGGGTCATTATCCCCGCCCCCCAGTTTAAGACCAGTGATCTAGGGCAATGCTTCATTGTATAAAAAGCAACATGACCAGCCCCTCCCATTTCCCACAGAGGTAAGTCCTTACTCTATACCAGTTCAAGCTCTTGTGCTATTTAACAACTTTGCAATACAACAAATTACAATCCAGACTCCCACTTTCAGTAGCAATAGCACATTTTCAATTATCACCCAATAATATATCACCCAGTTTCTCCTACCATATAATACATTTAACAATATAGAATTAAAGGGGGGTGGAATGCCAAAGGTGTCTGTCCGCTGGAGTATAACTGCCCTCTCATCTAGTCTGTGGGCTGTAAAACAACTCCATTAGCCACAACTTTCATCCTCCTTTCGAATCAGCAACAGAATCCTGGCTTCCAGGTCAACTGGGAACAAGAGAGGCAGAAAAATGGTATGACCTATTCCCTCCCTTGGGATCCCTTACCAGCAGCAACAGGCAAAAACAAAGCAAAGTTGCATTTAAAACATTCACAAGAGACAAAAAGGCATTTTTAGTGTCAGTTGTGAAAATTTCTTAAGATTTAATCCTGCATTTTCAGGACAAGCTAGTCCACATGTGATTTCATCCATCCATAACAGTTAACGTATTTGCAAAACACAAAAGCTTATCCGCCATCAATTCTCCATTCAGATATTGGTGATGCTGATAGCTTTTTCTGTGTTATTGTTCCTGAAAGTCCATGAAATAGGGCTTGGTTATAATTAAATTCATGGTTGTCATGATTGTGACTGATTCATATTGTTGTGACTGAGCTATTTGCCATGACTTTAATGCAGTGCAGTCAGTTCCCAAGCCCTTCTCCGAGTTCCAAAATAGCACACACATTTTCTTTCCATTTCCAAAATTAATGGATGAATTTAGCGCTCATGAAGGCATTAGATTAATAGGTTTAGCATGAGCAGGTGAAGTCCATGTTTTCAGCTACTTAATACTGATCTATTGAAGTTGGGCCTAGGCCTGATTCTCAAGACATGTGGACCACCAAATTGGAGCGTACATGTTGAGCTATCGACACAGGGCTCTATGCAAACAACACATCACCTCCTGAAGCATTGAGGAAGCAGTGCTACACAAATACTACAGTCTCATAGGGCTACAGTTAAATATATATATCCACAATATGCTTCTTTGTCTTTGCTATAAACTTCTTTTAAAATAAAATAAAATTATAACCTACAAGGAAGATTACTTGTAAACAATCCGTTCCAATGTTCTTTCAGAACAAACAATAAAAATGTGCCAGTTTTGAAAAAGGTGCCCAATTGCTGACACCTTTATTTTACATGAATGTAGCTTATTATTGACTTTTTTAAACAATAGCACATAGTCCCATAATTATTTTATCCAACCCTGACCTGATGATATATTTTCTTCTTTCCAGTATTTAGTGAATACAGTTTATGCTGCTACAAACACAAAAGCTGCAATTTATTTACAAAGTATGGTGATATTTCTCATACAGGTTAGCCAAAACAAAATAGGGTTCAATCGAATCTCAAAACCTATTATTTCCTTCACTGTTCTTTCCAGCAGATCTTCGATATTGTTTTGTTTTAGGGCACATCCACCAGAAATAAATAAATGTTAGACTACAAGAATGACATTTACAACACTTTTTTCCCCTGTAATGCTAATTAATTTTGTTACATTTATTAGGTACTGTATGCCAATGTGTCATTCACTTAAAACAGTTTTCTCTAACACTTATTCTAAAACTAGGTTGTGAAGATTATGAAAAAAAGATTTTTGATGGTACAAAGCATAGTGGGAGGAGGGATTGGGAGGAAATGATATGCTAAAGCCCTCTTCAGTAGCTTTCCCTCTGGTTATTGGGACCCAAGCCAAAGTAGCAGTTTGAAACAAGGTTTGGGTATAGCAACAAGCGAGTTAGGAAAGGCTTTGTTGTGTAAGCTTTTCGGCATTAGCTTTTGTGTTGTGCCCATCTCTGCTATTTCTCCTTGTTAAAACTAGGTTGCTGTTTTCCATCAGTTTCTTTTGATCTCTGCTGTTGTTTAAAACAGCCATATTTTTTCTTTTCAACATCCCTCTCTTCTCACTTCTCACTTGTTCCTCTTCCATTCCTCAGTTGAGAAAGGATGTGGAGCCATCGTACTCCACACAATACTCCATCGTACCTTCACACAATAGCTTTTATAATAACTGGCACCACGTGTTGTGTTCAAGACAAAGTTCCAGATTCAATGTAATAATTTAGAAGAGATAATGATGATTTATTACATTTATATCCCACCCTTCATCTGAAAATCGCAGGGCAGTTTACAATACAAAAACACAATTTCTATTCACCCTAAAGATATAGTAGCATATATCATCAAGTGAGGGCATGCAAAGCGGGCTGTAGAATAGGAGGAGGATGCATGAAAATGGGGGAGGGCTATGTTCAAGGGAGAGTTGGAAAGAGAAAGGAAGAGGTAGGTGAAAGGAGGTGAAGGTGACAATGGCATGTGCACCCAAAAGGGACTTCAGAACAGGAGAAATGAAAAAACACAGAACTGGGGTCATCTGTATGCAAGGCAAGTATGAGGCATGGGAGTGGAGGGAGGGAGAGATGAAAGCAGGCTCATGAAAGGTTCTGAAGAATAGGAAGGGATGGTAGCTTCATAATTCGGCAGGAGGTGAAAAGGGTGTTTGGCAGTTGCAATGGGTGGGAGGAAGAAGATGCAGAAGGCTACCATAGGGTGGTTTGTGTGCAAAGGAAGAGTTGTACAAAAGGAGGGGGCATGAACATAGGGGTGAAGGTGAAAATGAGTGCAAAGTGGGACTGTAGAACAGAAGAGAGCAATGGCTTCAAAATGGCTTGGGAAGATGAAAAGCAAGCTTAGTAGTTGCCTGGGATGGGATGGGGAATCTCTAGGGAGAAATGAATGAACTTGAAAGCAAGAAAGCAGAATTATCATGCTCTCTGGCCCAGCCCATACCTTTTCTCTCCTTAAAAGCTTATAACACGGAGAAATGGCTAGGCCAGTGAGAGAGACTGATCTTGTGGTGAAGTACAATTCTTAGTCAATTACAGGATTCAGATCGGCTAACAGGGAAATAGTAGTTACGTAAAACAAAATAAACCAGTTAATTTCTGATTAATCCTGGCGATAGCCTTTCAAGTAACACATACAAGCAGAGCATTTTCTCCTGATGTGCCAGCAGAACAGGAATTCTCAATACAACAGGTCAAAAGGAAAACACAAAACTACTCTATGCATTTTTTCAGGGGGCCTATGACAGGTCAGGGAAGCAGCCAGTCAGCCAAAGTGCCTTCAAGGATGGAACATTTCAGATGATGGATATTTAGGACTTTTCCAATCATAGGAACTACGGAAAATAGGTGTGATTCTGAAGGAATCCCTCTGAGGTTCCTGTCAGACAAAATTAAAATAAGGGGGAAACATCTTTGTGGTTAAATATGCAAAATCTGGAATCTGTTTCCCTTGCTTGGCTGTAATGGAAGGAAAGTGTTTATGGTAGACAAGGGATTATTAAGTGGCAGAATGTTGTGTCTTGCCTCTGTTACAATCATGCTTAAAGAGGCTTGCATTATTATTATTATTATTATTTTACAAAATGGCCAAAAAAATCCATTAAGAAAAGTAGATGCACACACACACAAAAAAAACACAAGCCACAAATCACAATATCGAAAAGTGCAGAAAGATCATAATGTCCAGCAGTGCTGAATAATCAATGTCAATATTAAACAAAAACAAATTAATTTCAAACATTTCATCAATATTTACCTAACCCAAAGATTAATCTGCAATATGTCAATATACAGAACAATGCAAGAGTAAATAACGAAGCAAGGCATAAAAATCAAGACCCTTTAAGCATAGAAATGCTCTTTGAAAGTACCAGGACACTCCTTCTCTATTCTAATGTAATCCTATTCCATACCAATGTATTTGTATACCATCACATTCACTGTGCAGCCACATTTTTATTTTATTTTTGAAAAAGCAAACTTGGAGCTCAAACATTTCTTTATATCCAGAATCCAGATACATCAGTGCACATGTGTAAAGCATTATATACACAAGAATCTAATACTGCTTTGTAAGTTCCCTCACATCCTCAGATAAAGATGATCAGATAAATATTTTCCAAGCCATTCATTAGAATGGGAGAATTAAATGTTCCTGTGCTTGCAGTATAGAAAACAAGTTAGGACCCTTTGAATATATTTTGTATTTTATATTTACACTGGGGATATTTGAATATGTTGTTCCAATGTGCAGAGTTTGTTAACTGTGGTAAGATACAGAACCCATAGTCTCTGTGTGCTGCTGTAAGTGAACTATAAATACAAGAAAGAATCCTATTTATGAATTCCAGTCTCAGAGCCTAATTTAATTGGAGCATTCCAACTACTATTGCTTATTTCACACTTCAATAAGTAAAGATGCATTAATAATCGAAGCCTCGTACTGTAATTAACACTAGCTTTAGGCACCTGACAATGAAATGATTGCATTTATATATATGTAAAGCCTAATAAAGTAAGTCCAACCTGTGCATAAGTGACAAAAGCTACTCACTTTTTTTATTTTATTACAAATACACATGTAATTATGTGTTTCCGGGAACCATGGAGAACGTAGTTTTGCTTGTGGCAATAAAATAAATACATTTCCTCAAACATATAATTTAACGCTATATCTTGTTCTAGAAAGTAGAAGATAACCTATGCCAATTGATTCACCTTGGTCTCCATGCAATGTAGTTTACTTTTTACTGTTCATTGGATTGTGTGTGAGTGTTGTACAGTGGTACCTCAGGTTAAGTACTTAATTCGTTCTGGAGGTCCGTACTTAGCCTGAAGCACCACTTTAGCTAATGGGGCCTCCTGCTGCTGCCGCGCTGCCGGAGCCCGATTTCTGTTCTTATCCTGTAGCAAAGTTCTTAACCTGAAGCACTATTTCTGGGTTAGCGGAGTCTGTAACCTGAAGCGTCTGTAACCTGGAGCGTATGTAACCTGAGGTACCACTGTATTCTATGAAGAACTCTTAGATGTGAATCCCAACAGAAATTAAATCAATAGCTCCAATCAACCACACACACCCCATTGTGCTTGGCATGGAGGGGGTGAAGAGCAAGAATGTCTTTCTTGTTGTTAAGTTGTGGGCGAACATATCAGATGACACAGCGATTCTTCCAAAGCAGCTCTTTATTTGTAAGCTGGAACAGAACTGAACTGAGGAGCTCAGTCAGCCTGCTTATACAGAGCTCCACTAGAATGCAACAGTAACCATTTTCTGTAACTAGCTAATCACTGAACGTCACTTTCGATCCTTCATTTGCATAACTATCTACAGTATCCCCCTGCTGGCCCAGGGTGAGGACTTCAGTACATAACACTTGTGTAGCTGAGTAGTAGTTAGGACAGTGAATCTTGACCCAGGTGCCCCATATCAGCTTGACCCAAGGACCACCCACCTCAGATCCAGCCCCAAATAAATTTAAGGGGCAGAATTAAAGCCTAATCATAATTTTTTATCCAACGCTAATTAAACACATAGTTGGGAGGGGATGGGGGAAGGATATGGTGACTGAGACTGGGGGTTGTCAGTCCTATGGGGAAGGCCTTGTGAAGGAGCACCCTACATTCCACAGGATCCAATCATCCACTTAACAGCTGTTAAGCAATCCTACAGGGTGCTGCTTTCAGGGAGTGCGGTGTTGGACAGGAAGGAGAAGCAAGCATCAGAAGGAGAGGTCAGGTAGGAAAGTCATGTGCACCATGGACTGGCTGGAATCAGAGTGGTGGGAGGCTGGGGAACCTCCAGAGGAAAAAGGCTCAGAGCCAGGGGACTGGTGGTGGGAATGATAATCAGTGGTCAAAAGGAGAAGAGCGGGGAGACTGGGAGGAGGAGTGGTCAGAAGCTAAAGATGCAACGGGGTTTAGTGAGCAGGAAGATGTTGTGGCAGAGGGCAGTCCAGACTCAGACTCAGAGGCAGGGGAGGATGAGGGCCAGGGGACAGAGAGGAGGCAGGTTGTGGAAGAATCCAGGAAGCCTCCCCCTCCTTCCCTCCCCCGGGTCTACCAGAACATACAGAGAAATGAAGAGAGATGAGCAAAAAGAGACAAGATGACAGAGCCTTAGGCTATTGAGGGAGGAACTGCGGGAGGAACCTTAGAGAGTGCTGAGAAGGCAGGGACCTTCAGACCTTGGGGGGGGGGCAAGAGTTGCTGTGATCATTAGGACTGCACTGCTCTGGTTTCTTAGAATAAAGAGTTCCCTGGCACTGGGTGTTTTATTACTAACCTAAGCCTCAGCGCCTAGGGTTTGCCGATCAAGAGGTCGGCGGTTCGAATCCCCGTGGCGGGGTGCGCTCCCGTTGTTCGGTCCCAGCGCCTGCCAACCTAGCAGTTCAAAAGCACTCTCGGGTGCAAGTAGATAAATAGGGACCGCTTACTAGCGGGAAGGTAAACGGTGTTTCCGTGTGCGGCTCTGGCTTGCCAGAGCAGCGATGTCACGCTGGCCACGTGACCCAGAAGTGTCTTCGGACAGCGCTGGCCCCCGGCCTCTTTGAGTGAGATGGGCGCACAACCCTAGAGTCTGTCAAGACTGGCCCGTACGGGCAGGGGTACCTTTACCTTTACCTTTTACTCCTGACTCTGGCACCTGACACTTGCAAATTAGTACCCTGCAGCTCACATCCCAAGGCATCCGCCTTCTCCCATGAAAACAGTCGGCCTGGTAAGTCCCCCTATGCTTCTCCTAGGCCTGTCCACTGTCCACTTCTTCTCACATGGCCTCCCCTTCTTCATGCTTGATGTTCTGCCTCCTGACAGTCCTGGATTACTATGGGTGGCCCAACTCAACTCAGGTGGAGCCTGCATACCCTCCTTTCCAAATCAACCCAGTTCAGGGAAATTATCATATTCTGAGGCAGACCCACTGGCCCATCTAGCTCTGTTGCTGGGCATCTGTCTGTCTTAGGAAGAGTGTGCCTTTGAGGGTGAGGTCAAACCATTGGAGAATTACAGTTCCTGCTGTTGCTGTAGATACCGATGTGGGAGAGACATGCTTTGTTGCAGCTGAGGAAGATGAAGGTGTCCAGTTGTGCTGATACAGGTGTATGATGGCACCTTGATGTACCGTGGTACATTTAGCTCAGTCCTGTCTACACTAACTGACTGTGGCTCTCCAGAAAGGGAATTTCTTCTTCTGTCCTCTCTGGAGATGTTGGGATTGGACCTTGGACCTTGTGCATGCAAGGCATGCAAGGCAGATGCTGTACTGCTGAGCTACAACCCATCCTCCATAGTGGGGAGGGTATAATCAACAACATGAACATATACTTGAACATTTCATAGGTTGGGGAAATATTTCATTACCTTTTCAATTTATGAACCTTCTAGTTCCAGGTGAATGTTAAAATACTTTAAATGGAAAAAACCCAAGAAATACTAGTTGCTGGGTCTAAATAATATGGTTATGTCAATATTGTTTAATCCTAAAATATTTATGTCGAAACTAATGGCTAAGCACCATTTAAATATGTAGTAAGGCCCATAGGTAGTTTTTAATACTCTGCCTTTTCCAATTCTATTTCTAAAAAAATCAAATTGTGTAAAATATTCTTTTTGAGGTGCTTTAGATTTATTAAGTATTAATTGACTGTGTGATCCCTTTTGTTAACTTTTAAGTAATTCTGTCCAGATGGCATGAGAAATGCATAAATTAGGTACCATAATAAAGATATGTGATTCTTTTTCATCTACAGGAAAATAATATTTCATGATATCTTCTATTTATGTGCCATAATCCCTAGCTATTACTGAAGGTTATTGTTAGCAGCTGAGTGTTGCCATCTCCATCTCATGCATAGGCTAAACATTTGTGTTCTCTCTCTCTCTCGTTTTTTATAAAAGTGCTGCATTTTCTGTTTTGTCAGACACCGGAGCTCTATGCACCTTGAAAATCTGAATTCTTCTAAAGCCAGAAAAAGTATACTTCATACAATATTCCTTCTATTAAACACACCCTACCCCAATTGAAAGTAGGATTTTTATAGAATGTAACATACCTGTGGTATTATACAATCCTTATTGCCTTTGCTGCATTCATTCGCTGCAGCTGCGGTCAAACAATTGATCCACGAAACACATATTGTTTGAACAAGTCTTTAAAGTCTTTCGTACATTTGTTCATATGATGAAGGCTAAATATATATGCACATAAACATCAGTGTAACTTAAAGGGGGGGGAGGTAGGAATAGCCACTTTAAGGTAACTGCACTTACATGAAATTAAGCTTTGCTGACTTACTTCTGAGTAGACATGCATAGAATTGTACTATTTGTTCCAAGCCATTTTCCCCTTGAAGTGTGAGCACAATCCAGTCAAAGGTATGCACTTCTCACTCTCCTTTTATATGACAGGAGAGATACTAGCACATGCTTAATTCCCATTGAAATCAATATTATTTTAATTTGGCCTAGTTCCCTCTCTCTGGGATTCAGGTTGATTTCTATTGATTCATTTTATACTTTTTAAAAGCAAAGACTCCAGTTTTATTTACCTGGAAGCAAAGTTATAGCTTGTAAGAAAGCTTCCATTTTACTATTTTGCTGTCTTCCTAATGTTTTTGGTATGGATGCTGCAATCATAAACCCACTTAAACTGGGGGTAAGCCCCATTGAATTCAATAGGAGTTACTTCTGAGTAGACATGGCTATGATTGCAGCCTCCAAAGCTTTAAGGGGACAATCACTCTTCTTGCTCTCCAACATAATTGGCTATACACCTCTTAAGGAAGACACTTTTACTGGTTTAAACTGGACTCACAGGCCCAGTTCAAAAAGGATATAATTCTGATTCCTTCAAATGCGATATTATAGGAAATAATAGGAGGAGAGAAGGGGGGCTTTGGTTTTGTACTTTTTAGAATGTAGCCCACAGCTTCATTTCCATTACAGGTGAGAAGGGGCAGGATATTCAGAATAACATGTTACTTAGCTGACAAATGTTGTAAGATGATCATAAATCTACCCTCATGAAAAATCAATGAGGATGTGAAAATAGGCCCAACGTAACCTATTCTCAGGCTGCGATATAGATGATGAGCAGTTGAAAATCCAATTTGAATTCATAATACTACATTTAATTTACACTGCCACCTGTCAATAGGAAATAGACTGAGCCGTATCTCCTCAAAGATCCATAGGGAATGTTCAATTATAATTAACCTTCCTTTTTTTGTTAAATCTTTGTCATCACAATTGATTGTTTGTGCCATTTCCCATTCTTGTAACAATCTGTCATGGGAAAATATTTGAATTTTAATCTAATATTTTCTCTGAAATATAACAGAAGACGCTTCCTCTCATCACTTTGGGATTGAGATCAGCTGTCCATGCCATTCCCACCCACCCCTATCATTGCACTCAGACTAATCACTAAGGTGGGCTCAGAGAAAAATAGCTTTGCTGAACTCTTGGAAAGGGCTAAGTAATACCATGCATGGATTTAAATGAACAGAATACAAGGTATTTGGAAAACGCTTTTACAACATCTCATTTCTTCTACAAAGATTGTCACAAACAGATGAAATGGTAATGAGACTGGGCACTGGCACTGACTTAACCTGGTGGTTATATTCATTAGACTGCAATTCTTGACTGCCTCTTCAGATGTCATTGTACGGTGTAGGCTGACAAAAACTGAAACAGATCTTCCCACATTTCACTGGTGATGCATTCCCACCAGCTCCTGTTCACAGCACAATAGTGTGTCCTAAATCTAGTTTTACTGTGTTTAATAAGGCCTGTTCACACGTCGCTTGCAGGGATAGGTGAATCTGTCAGTTCTGGTTTCTCTCCATTTCACAGGTTTCCAGTTTTCAGTCTCCACATATATGCTTAAGTTTGCATTTATTTATTTATTTATTTATTTATTTATTTATTTATTTAAATAAGTCCTTATCAGGATCTATCAGCATTTGAGTGTGAATGTATCCAAAATACACACTTGTGCTGCATAATACTACTAAACCTGCTTTTGACCTTCCCAATCCTCCTCTGTCCTCTTCTGTAGCTCCTTTTGTATTACGTCTGAATTACCCCATCCCATGTCTCTTACTCTTTTTTTCCAATTCCCCTTTGTACTCCCCATTTTCACCTTCACCCTTTTTTAAGGATGTGTATGAGACACCCTGAATTGATGAGGGACACTTCCTGCCCTAGAGCACATGGCGACACCTCAGTGACTCAGACACACAAAAAAGTGCTAAAGGGAAGTGCCTGCTAAAAAAGAAACTAATGCCTCAAACCATAGTACATAAGGAAAAGACAAGGATGAGGGAGGTAGAGCAAACACCAGCATAGGAAGAGGGAAGTGGAAGAACACAATTGGGACTGACAAGTCATGCTTGTAGTCAGTGGGAATCCAAGTGCTTTGGTGGAGGCGGTCTTTTATTTTTAAACCCCTCCCTCATTTTTTAAAAAAGTGGTGTCTACTACAGACATCACTACACACAATTCAAAGTAGTTGAAATAGTATTTTGGGTTGCTATTTCTCTCTATCCATTTGATATATCCTTAAGAATTACTCTGTTGGGTAGATATAAGTATCTAATTTATTGTCGCTGATATAGAATGGTGGACTGGATACTAGTATAGATAGGTGTTATAATATTAGAATGCTGAGACGATACATTAAAAATTGCCTTTGCTTTCTGAAGCAGTCTTGTACATTTTATTACATAGTCCTTCTATATGCGATATGCTGTGTGTGTGTGTGTGTGTGTGTGTGTGTGTGTGTGTGTGTGTAAATGGCTTTATGAAATATAAGGGCTCTCCTGCTTCTAAATATTCTATTAGGCCATTTGTATGAATGTAGAGTTTTATGTATTTAACCTTAGGTTTTCATTACTTATAAATTACTGATACTTCACACTTAAAGCAATTAAAACAAGTGATAATTGGCTTATTACCTCCATAATCATCTGCCATACAATAATGGCACTAAAAGAGAATCTGTTTAACATAATAGAATAAGGGCCATTTGAAATCTTTTTATGCCGAGGCAGCACTACTTTGACAGTAAGTTTTTATAGCAGTTGAGTACCTTATGCTGTAGTAAAAGCAAATAGATTTTCCATTACTGCAAGCCACTCGTATAATGCTGATAGAATAAATGGTGATTTGAAATAGAAAATAATCACACGGGCACACTTTCTGCATCTTGGCTCAAAAAGCAAAACAGTTGTTATCTGTACCTCCCTTAGCATTGTGTTTTGGATCTAAAATTTAGAACAGGTGAGGATCCAGTTTTTTGCCTTCTATAAGAGATGTTATCTGTGGGCATCAGGGAAGCATTTCACTCTTCCCGCTTCCAAAGGCTACAGCCTTTCACCTCTGAAAGAGATCTTGAAAGTTGGGGGCTCTGGAACAGAATTCCATAAGATATGAGGCTCTGCCAGATGCATGGGCCTATTTAGATCTTATCCACACACACAAAATGTTACAATGAATGGGACTGGAAAGAAGAATCTTCAAGGAGTAAGTAGACTAAAGAACATGGAATTGAAGAGGAATAATAGTTGAAAGGGGGAGAGTAGCAGTGACCATGGGAATAAGGATCTAAAATAAATATATGTGGTGAAACTCTTATTCTGAGTGCACCCTCCACCAGAAAAAAAAAAAATAAGTGGAAAAGTAATGTGCAACCTGATCCTAGACCCAATGACTCAGAAGTAAGTCTCAATAATTTTAGTAAGAATTACTCCTGAGTTTCATAGGGTTGCAGTTTTGCAATACAATCCTATACTTCCTTTATCATAAGCAGGACTGGCACCAGCTTTAATGGGAGGCAGTGATGTGCATGGCACCTGCCCCCCCCACCTGCTCCACCTCCACTGGGCTCCCACCTGCCATTGGCACGGCCACTGCTCATGCTTCTGGCAGCTTTGCTTCCACCTCAAGAAATCTGCCTAGACATGTGAATGCTCAGATCTAGGTCCAGCCAGACGTATCCTACTCAATTACTAAAAAAGTGCCTGGCATTATATATGTGGCCTGCTATGCCTATTTTTGTGAGGCAGGTATTGGGAGCTACTTCTGATTACTGTTGAGTTGGAGGTGGGGATGGGGGGGGGGGTGTCTCTCCCCATACACTGAGCAGTGACTTGATTGATCTAAAACAGTATTTGGACTTTTCCTGGTTTTGGTTGTTAAAAGTCAAGACTTTTCCTGGAACATATTTTTACCGGTCTTGATTCATAGTTTTGTGAATAATGCGGATAAGAAAAGGTCTTTAAATCGATCATGTATTTTTAATGTATATATTACTAGAGAAATGAAATCCATTGATCTGCACTATGCCTTGTGCTTATATATTGATAGATTTACTGTAACAAAGGGTTATTCTTTTGTCTATCAGCAATACTTAAACGACAAGGAAAATTGAAAATGTCGCATAGATTACTGTTATTCCAGCAAACTTTATACTTTTGATGTGCCATGCAATCATTGCCTGGCCAGCCCCACCATTATGTAAGTGGGGCAACTGCCTCAGACAGCAGATATTGGACAGCACTGGCAGCCCCCTGGCAATTTCTCCTAGGCTATTCACCTCTGTTAGAAGGCAGAACCATATAGGCTACACAGGCTGTCCTGGACCTGCAAGAAAACAGCCTACTGCTTCTGGTGCATTGTTAGTCACTACCTCATTAGCAGTGTTCATCTGTAAGCCCAGTTTCTTTCTGTACACAGAAAGGGGACACCATCTTATCCTTTGCCTCAGACCTCAAAATCTTTTGGACTGGCTCTGAATCAGTATGTGAGATTTCCATACAGATCTGTTTATTCTCCGAATTTACTTGCTTAACAGACAGCAGAGCCCACAATCTAGTTAAGCTGTAACATTTGGTGATTAAGGCTATTAGTCATTAATTTAGGGATGTACTTCAAGCTGTGTCAAACCTGTGGATAGCTACTGATGGATAGTATTAAATATTAGGGATGGGGAGAAATTTGATTCAGTTAGCATTTAAAGGCAAACCTACCTAATTTGTATTTTTAAAACAATATGGCAAATGAAACCTAGAGATCCTTCAAAATCTGCACTTCTCTGACTTTTCAAACACTCTTCTTAAGCCTTTTAATGTGTACAGAAATGAACTAAAAGAAGCAGTAATATTCCTGAAGATTTTTTTAAAAGGGGGGGGGACCATTGTGGTGGCAACATTGAGAACTGAAATTCAGAATGGAAGAATGAGGAATTTAGAGAATTGAAACCGACAAATTTGTCGTTCACGATAAAATATTGTAGTGGAGCGTGCGCGCGCACACACACACCCCCATTGCTGGGATTTCTCCACATGCCTTTCTCCCACTGTGTCATCTTCAGGGCTGGCATAATATGTCTTCCATTGCTGGGCTATGTATGGGAATTCAAAGCCTGATTCCTCCTGACATGCACCCAGACTCTTCCCTTTTTAATACTTCCCACCCTTAGAACACTGAGGGCAGTTCAACAACATGAGAGAGCTTTCAGACACTGCAACAGGGAGGGCTCTGGCCATGGTCCTCCCCATCTGACCATAGACCTTCCTCTCTGACAGCATCCAGTGGCCTCACAATGATCCTCCCCAGTAGCTTAGGATTGTTCCCCAAGGGGCAAAACATATGATCAATAGCTTGCTTGATGTGCCTGCTCCCGGACTGGGCCACTTCAGAAGGCAGCTGTGTGATTTAATGTTTGAATGTTTCCTCATGTTAAGAAACTCTTTGTACCTTGCCAGTCAGTGCTGGATTTAAATATAAGCTAAACAAGCTAAACAAGGGACGCGGGTGGCGCTGTGGGCTAAAGCCTCAGCGCCTAGAGCTTGCCGATCAAAAGGTCGGCGGTTCGAATCCCCGCGGCGGGGTGCGCTCCCGTTGTTCGGTCCCAGTGCCTGCCAACCTAGCAGTTCGAAAGCACTCTCGGGTGCAAGTAGATAAATAGGGACTGCTTACTAGCGGGAAGGTAAACGGCGTTTCCGTGTGCGGCTCTGGCTCGCCAGAGCAGCGATGTCACGCTGGCCACGTGACCCGGAAGTGTCTTCGGACAGCGCTGGCCCCCGGCCTCTTTGAGTGAGATGGGCGCACAACCCTAGAGTCTGTCAAGACTGGCCCGTACGGGCAGGGGTACCTTTGCCTTTAAACAAGCTATAGCTTAGGGTCCTACTCTCTTGCCCCGCCCCCCAAAAAAACCAAAGGGGAAAAAACTGGATGTACATTTCCAAAATATAAGATAAAAAACAAATAAAATAAAACCTACATACAGCAACAGTATTTTGTGTTGTGTAGGCTCCTATGATGTAAGTAATGGGTCCCACCTGCTAGCCTGCCCCCTAAAATATCACTGGTTACCTATTAGGTTCATAAATTACCATATAGCATATATTCAACACAAAAAAGTGACAATTTGTTGTTGACAAAGGACAGCTGGAAGGGCCCCATTACCTTCAGTAGCTTTGGGCCTCATCAAACCTCAGTCTGGCCCTGAAGCCAGTTAAGCTAGAACCTGCTTTCCTGAAAACCCTCTGCCAGTCGTCACGAATGGCTTGCCCCCTTCGCCATTGTTCTTCAGAAGAGGTATTTTATTTATCATTGTTAATGCTCAACCAACATTCTCTCAGAAACTTCTACCTTACATTAAATCCCGTAAGAAAATATTTTAAAAGCAAATTGATATGCAGGATTCTCTAGCACAACATATTTTACGGCTGACATTGTCTGAATTTTTTTGAGGGGCTCGTATTTGAGTTCTCTAATGTTGGTTTCTGTTTTCCTTCACTGTGCAGCGAAAGGGCTTGTCACGAGACAGGTGTTTACATTCCACAGTCTGTACTGTACTGTTGGAGTTTCTCACGGGAAAGGGAGACTGGATGTGACGTACACTGGTTTCCTGTTTTTCACTGTGTTGTTTTCTCTCCAAGCTGTCGAGGAGAGAGGATGCTTTTCTGCTCCGGCAGAGGCAAGATGTCTTTCTGTAATATAACTGCTTTGAACTGTAAATAAAGCAACCAAGAGTATGCAGCACGTACTCCTCATCCTTCCGCTGGGCACGGAACTCTGCTTTAACTAACACGTGGTTATGGGCTCCAGAAGTCGAATCGGAGTGCCGGCAAAGGATCGGAATGCAGAGGGACAGATCGGATTGGAATCTGCTCTGCGCATAAACATGATTGATGAGGTATGTTGCTACTGCTCCGGGCAGCCTGCCAGCTTCTAGTTAATGGCCTTATGGCTGGACTTTGAACTTTTAAAGCCGTTTTGCCGGGAATAGGAAAATGGCTCCCAGGCTCAAGTTACTATGCTGGGGAAATCGAAAGTAACTTTTAAGTGCGCTTTTGGAATAAAGCAGGTGCAGCAGTGACGCAGCAAGATTTAAAGCAGCATATATGACGCTGAAGGCTAATGCCAGAGTCATGATGGCCCTTCAGGATGCTTGTGGGATTCCTAAGCTCAACAAGAAAAATTATGCCGACTGGGTTTTGTATGCAGAGGCAATTCTGCGGAAAGAGGGTTTGTTTGAGGTCATTACAGAAACCCCCCCAGCTCCAGTTACAGATGCATGGAAAGTTAAGGATTCCAAAGCACGGGGAACACTTACATTGATAGTATCCCCAGAAGAGCTCTGTCTATTGCGTGATAAGACCTCAGCCAGAGAAATTTGGGATTCTTTGAGAGAGGCTCACTTAAGGACAGAAGCTGGATCTACTATGTTTTACTTTAACAAGCTGCATAATATGGCTCTTGCTGAAGGTGAAGATGTGCGTTTACATCTGATGGAGATGCAAAATCTGAGACATGAGCTGCAACAGAGAGGACTCAACTTTCCAGAGGCTGTGTATTCTTTCATGATACTACAATCTTTGGGTTCAGGTTGGGAGTCTGTTGCAACCCAGATTGCTGTGCAGCCAACAGCTCAGCTAACAGTGGACTTTGTTACTGCCGTGGTGTTAAATGAAGCAGATCGCCGGGGTGCTAGCTGCATGGGCAAGGGGGAGTCTTCACAGACGTCATCCCATAGTGCAGTGGAACCACCAGATGGCGCCAAAGCTTTGAAGGCAGTGAAATGCTACTCGTGTGGACGTCTAGGCCATATGAAGAGGGAATGCAGATATCCCAGGGCCAAGACAGAGCAGCGCAGCGAAAGCTCATCGCGTGGAAAAGGCCGAGGCAAAGGCAAAGGTCCGGTGTCTAGGACAACGCAGCACAAGGCTATGGTTTCACGCTTCACTCCAAAGGTTGCAGAGGTCCAGAAGACGTCTAGATCTTTCTTCGTTGTTGATTCGGCGGCGACCCACCACATGTGCAACGATAAGAGACTTTTTGTGTCTTTTACACCGCAGGAAGGTGCGATTCACCAGGCGGATGACCACACTATTCCCAGTAAAGGCTACGGAACTGTTGTTCTTCACAGTTTGGACTTATCGATACAGAATGTCCTTTACGTGCCAGACGCCAAACATAATCTGCTCAGCGTTGGACAACTGAATGAGCGGAACATTGACGTTTCCTTCAAGAACAAGAAGTGCATCATCACAAAGAAAAATGACTATGAATTGCATGCTGAATATGTTGATCGTTTGTTTGTTTTGTATTATGATGATGTTGTGCAGGATGACACTTGTTGCATTGCAGGTTCTAACAAAAGTTTGCATGCAGGATGTATTCATGATTTTCATCGAAAATTTGGTCATTTGCATTTTGAGGCAGTATCTAAAATGCCTGCCTTGGTTGAAGGTATGACTATTAGACCCTGCAGGTACCACATGAAGTGCAAAGCATGCGCAGCAAACAAGGTGAAAATGGCTGCGAAAGGTAAGGTGTCTAGTAGGCAAGCTACGGAACCATACCAGATTATTCATGCTGATTTGGTTGGACCACTAGCGCCCTCTTTGGGTGGAAATAGGTACTTCATGGTTCTCATTGACGCATTTTCTAGATATATTTTTGTGTACAATCTCAAGCAGAAATCAGAGGCTTTTCCTAGGTTCAAGGAATTCTGTGCTTGGTTGGAAAATGTGCATGGTAAGAAGATAAAGACTCTTTTCAGTGATCGCGGGGGAGAATTCACTTCTCAGCAGTTTGAAGCTTTTCTGACTGAGAAAGGAATTCAACACGATTTGTCTAGTCCTCGCTCGCCATGGCAGAATGGACTTGCGGAACGGGCAAATCAGACATTGCTTCAAGGGTTAAAAACCTTGCTGCATGATGCCAATCTTCCAGAGAGTTATTGGGCCGAATCTCTCTCGTGTTTTGTTTACAGTTACAATCGCAGGTTATCTTCAGCGATTGGTTGTACCCCCTATGAGAAGATGTTTGGCAAGAAGCCATACATCAAACACATGAAAATTTTTGGTTCTGACATGTGGGTTCATTCACCACAAAATTCAAAGTTAGACAAGCGTGGATTGCATGGTATCTTTCTAGGTTATCAGAAAGGGTCTTACAGAATAATGATGACTGACTCTAAGACAATTAAGCTCACGAGAAGTGTTGAATACAATGCAAAGTGGGGGGAGAATGTGGGAATTTTCCAATGTTATCCTGATGACAGTGATGAGACTGAGGATAGTCAGAAGCAACCACAACAACCCACACCCACTGATGAAGGTTCTGAGTCTGAATCTGAAACTGAATCGGGTGATTCAGAGGATTTCAAGAGTGCGAAAGCCTCTATGCGACCCTCTGAAAGCTCTGATCAAGAATTGGAAGAACCATTGTTCACAATAGGTCGCTTTTCTCCTAAGAAGGAAGAGGAGAGTGTTGAAGACTTAAGGCTAATTCGTAGGTCACAGAGAGCCACAAAAGGCAAACCTCCAAAGAGATTTGCTGATGAATTTGCTACGATAGCAGTAACAGCTGTTAAAAGCTCCAAGAAGGTATTTGAACCTTCAAGTTTCCAAGAAATCCAGGGTTTGGATTCAAAGGAAGCTGAACCATGGTTAAATGCCATGAAGGCTGAGCTTGATTCCTTGGAAAGGAACAAAACATGGGAGCTAGTTCCAGTAGTTCCAGGAATGAAACTGCTTGGAAGCAAATGGGTCTTCAAAGCGAAGACTGATCAAAATGGCAAGATAGTCAGACACAAAGCCAGATTGGTAGCCAGAGGTTTTGCACAAGTACCAGGTGAAGACTATCACGAGACCTACTCACCCACAGTGAGGTATGAAAGCATTAGGCTTATGCTCAAGCTAGCTGCAGAGGAAAATCTACACATTAGTCACCATGATATTAATACAGCTTTTCTGTACGGATCTCTGGATGAATCACTTTATATGCTTCCACCTGATGGCGTACAGGTAAAACAGGGATTTGTTTGTGCTCTGAAGAAATCCCTTTATGGTCTCAAACAAAGTGCACGGTGTTGGCACACAAAACTCACTGAAGTATTGTTTTCTCTAGGTTTTCAGCAAGGGAAAGCTGATCCATGTGTATTTGTCAAAGAGGAGGGGCAAAAGAAACTGTACTGTTTGTTTTATGTTGATGATTTATTATTCTTTTGGAAAGATGTCGCAATGTACAATAACGCCCTAGCTCAACTGAAAGAGCACTTTGACATGAAAGATCTTGGTGAGGTAAACAACTACCTATCTCTGGAAATAGAAAGAGATCAAGATGGTAACATTCTAGTACACCAGTCACGGAAAATTGCTGATGTGTTAAGCAAACTAAACCTGATGGATGCTAACCCTGTAGACACACCGATGACAACAGGTTATCAGGTAGATGACACTGGAGAAGCATTTTCTGACTCTACACTGTACAGAAGTGTGCTAGGCAAGCTAAACTTCATTGCCAGATGTTCAAGACCAGACATTGCTGTTAGCTGTAATTTGCTAAGCAGACAAGTCAACAATCCTAGTGTCAAGGATTGGAAAGCTCTGAAACGCATAGCGCGGTATTTGAAAGGCACTATGCATTACAGACTGAGATTTAACAATCAGAAGTCTGGTGGTCTTGAGATATTTGCAGATGCAAGTTTTGGAAGTGACACTGAAGACAGGAAAAGTACGTCTGGAGTTTGCTACATGTACAATCAGGGTCTGTTTGATTGGTCATGCAAGAAGCAAACAACAGTTAGCTTAAGTACTTGTGAAGCTGAACTGAATGCACTGTCTTATTCACTTAAGGATTGTGAATGGTTGATACAATTGTGCAAAGATATGAAAATTCCTGTCAAATGTCCAATCCAGGTTTACCAGGACAACAAAGCATGTTTGGCTTTGCTGAAGTCTGAAGGTTGTAAGCAAAGCACGAAGCACTTGCAATTAAAATTGCAGCATGCTAAGGAATGTATTCAGAAGGGACTCGTAACGGTGTCCTATATGCCAGGTAATAAAATTCCTGCTGATGTATTATCCAAGATTGTATCAAGGGATCAACACTGTACCTATGTGCAGAAGTTGGGTTTGTACTGATATTGTACGAACACGCTGCCCAGTGATGTTCACAGAAAGGGGGAGGATGTTGGTTTCTGTTTTCCTTCACTGTGCAGCGAAAGGGCTTGTCACGAGACAGGTGTTTACATTCCACAGTCTGTACTGTACTGTTGGAGTTTCTCACGGGAAAGGGAGACTGGATGTGACGTACACTGGTTTCCTGTTTTTCACTGTGTTGTTTTCTCTCCAAGCTGTCGAGGAGAGAGGATGCTTTTCTGCTCCGGCAGAGGCAAGATGTCTTTCTGTAATATAACTGCTTTGAACTGTAAATAAAGCAACCAAGAGTATGCAGCACGTACTCCTCATCCTTCCGCTGGGCACGGAACTCTGCTTTAACTAACATCTAATTCAAGCAAATAGATTCTATTCCAAATGTAGCTATAATGTGTCCTAGAAGGTTTGCATGTTATTTGAGTCCCTTGCCTAGGAATGTAAAGCACATATTTAAACTTCTTTATTAAAAGTACATATTATATACTCCAATTATACGGTTCATGTTCAAGCTGTGTTGTTTTCCATTGAGAAATCTTTAGGAGATATTAAAAGGGAGGGGAGTAAAGGTTTTAAATTCTGATTGAAGAGTTGCTGTGTTGAAATCTGCCGGGAATCTATTATTGCACATATGCTCCTTTATGCAAGTGCAGCCATGTGATTTTTTTTTTTTAAGCACTGTATATAGTTATCTGTGCCTTGCATCTGGAATTGCAGTCTGACTCAGATCATTAAGCAAGAGGAAAATGGGATATCTGGGTGTATAAAAACAAAGTATGGATGTTTATAAAGCATGCAGTTCTGTACACTGTGGCATACTCTCTCTCTCTTTCTTTTTTGCACCGCTTCTTGATTTTATGTGTCCGCTGTACAAAGACTAGCAAGGGTCCAATAACAACAAATGCTATGCAGATTAAATCTGATCATACACTGTTACTAATTGAGCTGCATGTGCCCAGCTATGAAGTAAGGTCCTAAAAAACGCAGATATTCTTGTCGTAATGGAGATCCTAAATGGGCCATTAGCAATACCTGCTAGTGCAGCTCAACTGCTGCTTTGCCACTTGAGCACATTGCAGCACATGATTCTGGAGAAAGTTAAGAACTATTTCCCATCCAACCACACTGATGGGTGACTTGGACAGGACACGTCAGTTACAAAAACCTTCTACTCTTGCTCACTGGAAATGCAACATACTGTTCTGTTTTTCAGGTTTTAACGCTCAGGTTTTAACCATCTTTGAGAATTTAATTACGTATTTCTATTTTGCTTCTTCCCTAGGCCAGCTGGTTTTGAGTGTAATGAAAGGGCAACAAATTGTTAGCCATGCAATGCTTAATTGTGACACGTTTCTGCAGGGTTTCTGTACCAGGTCCCAAAACAGCACGATTGTGTTTGGGTCCTCTGCTCCTTTGCATGGGTGGAGGTCGAGGAGGGAGACATTTATTGCTCTTCTATATGCTTCGTAATTTCATCTTTCTCCATGTTTTCCACCAGCTCTTCCAGGACAGTTGTTAAGCTAACCAGTCTCTGGAATACTCTCTGGAAGCCTTTTGGTTTTATATTGCCCCTGAAATATTGGTGATGCCATTAGGTTCACTGGGAATATTATTCTTGAGACCAAGAAACATAGGTAGAAAAGATGCTTATAGTACTTGGGGCCCCGTCCTTTACTCACCTGGGCATAAGACCCATTGAACCTGGTAGCAGACATGTGCAGGACTGCACAACTAGGTTCTATTACATGGCAGTAGCATTGTAGCAAACTGAACACTGATAAGTGCTTACAACTACTCCAGTGCTAACATTGCCACCACTGTATATTTTCCATCTTCTTGTTGAGGAGCAGAACACCCTTTCCTTTTAGAGCTGGAAGATGATCTGCTTCCATCTAAGGGCTGTAGCAAGGGGAGATGTGGGCAGGCAAGTAATCACCCTCCTTTTAAGATTCCCCTTTCCTCTTTTTTTACTTGTACGCAGCGAATATACTTGCATTTATTCTCTCTCCAGCACTGTCACCTCCTTCCTTTCTGATGAAAGCTTGAGATGTATGCCATAGAACTGGCTACAGGGGGCATATTTCTCAGCATGCATAGTAAGTGGGAGAGAAAAAGATGTTAGCAACCACCTGCAGCATATACCAGTGTTCAATTATCTGTTATGCTACAGGCACAGGCACATTAAAAAGAGGCCTCAAAGTGTGTTTCCGGCACTATGAGCCTCTTCTTTTATACATGTCTGTCGTTGTCCCCATCCTAAATTATAACCAGGAGCTAGATATCTGGAGGAAATGTGTCTGTTTTCAATCTACTCAATAGCCATGAAAATTATTTCTTACTTTTATATTTGGCAGCTACTGTTCGTAATTTTATTTCTTTTAAACTTTACTCTTCAGCCTAAAGTCACTTTAAAAACAACAACAACCTGCCATATAAATCAATAAAACTCTTCAGGATGAAAGCATGGTTAAAACAGCATAAGAACAATATCTAAAGTGCCTGATCAGTAGAATCTTTTGCCTGGTGCTAAAAGGAAATATATATGACTCCAGGCAAACCTATTGAGATGTTTTCCACAAGCAGGGGGCCACAGCTGATAAGACCCTTTCCCTAGTTACCACCTGCCTTACAGAGAGATAATTCTGAGTGTGGCAAACCTATGGGGTTTATTTGTGAGGGACCAATCTTTCAGGTACCTGCATCCTATAAGATTTACAGTTCTAAAGCTTAGAAGTAGTTTTTTCAGTTGCACCTGGGAACAGACGGAGAGCTATTGTAGTTGTTTAAAAAGTAATGAGATATTGTTTGCTATCTATAAAATATTGTAGGTCTGTAGCCCACTAGCGCTTTCCCCCCTAGATATTGGTAGATAAAGAGAATTAAAATGAGATAAGATTAACCTAGAAGATTAGTGAAGTACTGTAGCTTGCCTTGGGACAAATGGAAGTGATCAGCAAATGCCATTCTGCTATACTTGCACTTTCCAGGGATGGTGAATCAGAGAAAATTCAAGACGGGGGTAGAGGGAGGAAGTACTTATCCACAGTCGCACAGTTAAACAATGGAATTGGCTGTCACAAGATGTAGAGAGATGGCCTTAAAAGGGGATTAGACTATTTCATGGAGGATAAGGTTATTAGTGGCATAGTACCTCTGGGATCAGAGGCAAGCTGCTTCTGGCTACCTGCTGGGGCAGCAAAACACCATGGGCCTGATGTCCAGCTTTGGGGCTTCCAACAAGCAGCTGGTATGCCACTATGGAAACCTATCATCTGTCTGCAGCCATTCTTCCAGGCTATAGGAGGCAAAATGCTGAGAGAGAGGAGCCTTTACCTCAATTATGCTAAGGCACCATCTCCATTAGGTTCCCTCCTCAACTTTTCTCTATCAGCAACCATACACTAGGCTTCTGTCTGTACATTAGTAATGTTTTGGAATGGCACTCTGTTGAAAGACTAGCAACTTTTGATGCTTCCTCTCCAATTTATTCCTATCCAGCTGGCCAAAAACTTCTTTATTAAATCTAGAGCCCAAGATTGTGTGTACCCCCCTACCCCTTTCTTTTTGTGTTACATGTTTTAGCTTGTAATTCCAACGATGGGGACAGATATTTGCAAGGCACCCTGGAAGTCTGGGATAGAAGTGCTTTAAATTTATAAAATAATAAACAAACAGAATGGCTGGACCAGGCAGGTCTCTGGTCTGATCCAGCAGGGATACATTCCTATTTTTCTGCAAATATTATACAATGTTAAATAAGAAAAAAAGTATATGAAACTTGAGAGGTTAAGCATGCGAATGAGTTAAGAATTATTACTTAGGAACTGGGTGAATTATTTCATGTATAAAAAATTCCATTACACAATAATTACAATGCTGAGGTAAAACTGAAAACATTTTCAAAAAGCACATATCACCAGCTTAATCTGATAATGGATATGTATGGGTTCCTTCCTGTTTTTTATAAATAGCTTACATCCGATACTTTCCCCCCAGACACAACAAGCATAATAATTGCAGTGTCTGGGGCAGCTGAAAGCATGAGGCAAACACAATCTAAGCATGCAGAGTTTTTTTCCCCATTTCCAGAATAATTGTATACTCTGTCATATGTGATTGCTTAAGTGGTGTGCAGCGGGAGAGCATAAAAACTAAATAAACAATGCAAACCTTTTTTTAATTAAATAAGAGCACTATTATACTCCATTGCTTTGATTTCAGTTGTTCATGAACTTCAAAGAGAAAATTGTTCTCCCTGTTTTAAGCATTTAGTATACTTTTTTTCTCCATGGCTATTGTACAATGAAGCAAAAGCATGGGGAAAGGGAGAGAAATTCTTTAATAATTAGTTACAGTAATCATATAGATCATTTCATTCTTATTTGTAAAATGGATGAAAAAGAAAGCCAGGGTCACCACTCTACTTTTCCTTGCTTATTTGTACCACCCAGCTAAGTTTGCAGGGGGTGGGTGGTGTGGAGTGTTTATGTACTTAGGTCAGCCTGATCTCTGGGATTCCAGGAAACATTTGTCAGGTTGATTGATGCAATTATATCCCACCTTTCATCACCCCAGGGTGAGTTTAAAAACAACAACACACACACCAACCACAAAAATATAAAATATAATTTAAAAATCCAGAAGGACAACATTTTCCTAGCAGACCAAGCTCTGACTCAACACCGGCACTGTGGTCTAAACCACTGAGCCTCTTGGGCTTGCTGGTCGGAAGATCGGCAGTTCAAATTGGCTTGATGGGGTGAGCTCCCATTCCTCTGTCCCACCTCCTGCCTACTGAGCAGTTCGAAAGCATGCCAGTGCAAGTAGATAAACATGTACCACTGCAGCGGGAAGGTAAATGGTGTTTCCATGCGCTCTGGTTTCCGCCACATGTTCCATTGCACCAGAAGTGGTTTTGTCCTGCTGGCCACATGACCCGGAAAGCTGTCTGTGAACAAACGCTGGCATCCTTGGCCTGAAAGCGAGATGAGTGCCACAGCCCCTGTCCAGGGGTCCTTTACCTTTACCTTTACACCCCAGCACTACTGTAGCATCCAGCTTTCAGCTCATAAGACTCCCCCCCTTTTTTAAGGAAGAAGGAAGAGTTGCTTTAAACTCATAACCAGAAGCTGTGCTAATCTCAGGTGCTCACTAGCTGGCCTCCCTTGACTGAATTCAATTCATGCCCAAGGGAAGAATCATTTGGTAACTTCCCCATGGGGCTTTTTTGACATCAGGACACACAGGTAGACAAGGAGATTGCAGAGCACTAACGTTTTTTGTTTGTTTGTTTGTTTGTTTGTTTAATGGAAATAAATGATAGCAACAGCAACAAAACACCCACTGCTACTTTGTTGTGATAAGGCCAGCTCAAAGTCATGGAAAGAAATTTGGAAATGCCCTGAGAAAAAGTCAGAGTTGCTGTTGTTCTGAGAAATTTTGAGGACAGGTTTCAGCACAGCACTACTTCAAAGTCACCACTTTGAGGGAGGCTTCCTTCCACAGGGTGAGGGAAAGAGGGAAAGCTACCTCTTCTTCCCTTTCTCAGGTCTGTTGTCTTACGTGGCATAAGATGAAAACGCTAGTGGCCTTTGGGAGATCTAGTTCTCCCAAGTGGACTCCTGGAATAGCTCTTGGGAGAATTCTCATGAGCCAGCATGCCAATCACCATGGTAGTACAGCTACATAATTTCAGCACCCTGGAGAGTAGCTTGATGCTTTCCTTCGGTCTGTATGTCACCACTGAATCTGCTCCCATCCTTTGGCTGGCATATCTTTAAGTGGAAGTAGGCTGGCCAGGCAGGTATAGGGGGTGACAAGTGGCAGAGAGGAGGGTCCATGCTACCCCTTTAAAAAAAATCAAATTGCCTTGGGATATAAATCATATTATTTACTTTTGTAGGAAGGGAAAACTTGACTGATCTCAAACAATGTGATGTGAGGGACACAGAGCAAGGGCTCACCTTCATTTTAGCATTGAAATTGGATAAAGTTCTAAGTTGGGTTTTTTAAAGTGCTCCTTTCTTCTTTATTTAGTACAGTGGTACCTCGGGTTAAGGACTAAATGCGTTCCAAAGGTCTGTTCTTAACCTGAAACTGTTCTTAACCTGAAGCACCACTTTAGCTATGGGGCCTCCCGCTGCTGCCGTGCCACCAGAGCATGATTTCTGTTCTCATCCCAAAGCAAAGTTCTTAACCCGAGGTAATATTTCTGGGTTAGCAGAGTCTGTAACCTGAAGCGTATGTAACCTGCGGTACCACCGTATTCCTTTATGGAATGAGAGAGGCAATTCCCTTCCAAAAGCCTGGTCCTCACTGTCTGTAGGTCTCCTTCTAGAATCCCTGGCAAGGAAAAAAAGATACTTTAGCAATAGTGGACAGTGTGGTGGGTTGGCAGTGACCACATGACCTCTCTTTGGTCATGCTGCTTCTGCTTACTGGGAGGTAGAGCAGGAGGAGTAAGGCACTGGCAATGTTAGCATGGTGCAAACATGCTGGTGTAGCCAATCTGGTCATTCCACCATAATGTTTTCACTGCCCCCACTCATCCCCATCTGCTTCTCAGTAAGCAGCAGCAACATGACTGGTCAGAGGTCAGATGAGCATGTTGCCCAACCATCCCATCTGCTACTGCACTCTAGATGTCTACAAGAGCACCAGCCACTTTCTTTGCTGCTTCCATGGCATCTGAGGTAGGGTGTGTGTGTGTGTGTGTGTGTGGCTTTTACAGGAAGGGAAGAAGGAAGATGCTCAAGGGGCATAGATTCCCTATACAGACATATGACATCCAAGAACAAAAAAGAGGTCAGCTGCATGACAAATACAACACTCAACACATTTATAAGAAGCTCTTTATCAAGGGAAATGTATGTAAAAGTGAAGCAAAAACTTGCCCTGCTTAACCACTCAATCTACCACTGCATTTTCATTTTGTCTCCAATTCAACATCATTCCTAGTGGAACAGCCTTTTGCCAAATGCTTCATTTAAATGCCAGCTTTCTGTGGAAGATCATCCAATTGCCTTGAAAAAAAAATGTCATATGTATATCTCTGCTCAGAGAAAATCCTAATGTTTATTTCTTCGTTTTCAAAAATAACTTCAAACCTACTAAGATAATTCTGTTTTCATCTAAATCTAGATCTGCACTTGTGCATTTGGCAAAAGATTATGACATATATATATATATATATATATATATATACACACACATACATTTTATTACAAAAATTAATAAAGAAACTCATATTTATATGTTTGTTTTTTGGAACATACTCTTTGCATTGTCACATGCTCTCCATTTTCAAGGTCAGTACTTATATGGGTATTGCTTTCTTTGGAAGAAGAAATCACAGAGGATTTATGATCTTAAGTCAGATCTCCAATAGAGAGACACCTCCCAAAATGCCTTCCGATCTTCCGATCACACTCTCTAGTTCTTTCTCTCGTTCTGTGTCTATGTCGAGATACAGTTTCTTTTTCCCTTCCCCCCAACCTGCTTGTTTTCTCATTTACCAATAAATCAATCAGTCTATTGTTCCATCACACCCACATTTACATAGCTTGGGGGACTCTCCTGCTATCTGGAAGGGGAAAATGAATAACCATCCCTGGTTCTAATGTGTTTCTGAGATAATTAGTTACCATCATGAGATATTGGGTCATTACGTACCTAACAAAAGTTTTGGTAATGACCAGTCCCTTTGCAATCCATGTAGATGGTACTGGTTGCCTGTTGGGTACTTATAACATGGAATAGTAGGTTCAGCTGCATTTACCTAAAGAAACCTGTCAATGGAACCCCTATGCAAGGACTTCTCATTTACCCAAGTGCTCCACTGCAATTGGCTTGAGTGTGCAGGGAGAAAACCTGAAACAGCCTGTAGAGGGAAGGTATCATATTGTCCGCTTGTACAGCTGTAATGTTCAACATCACATAATGTTGAACGGTGTCTATTCCAGTGAACAAACAAATTTGGGACTTTGGTCCGCATCTCAGAGGACTTGGTAATGGCTGCTTACCTCCCTTGCAGTGAGCAGCGGTTGCGGCCGACACTGCGCCTCCTCTATCGGCCCAGACACGCTGCACCATTTTGGCTGTGCACATCCCCCCTGGCCACTGCAGAGGTTCATGGGTTCCTGCCAAACCTGGCTAATTCAATTCAGCCAGTCTGCGGCAGTCTTTTGGGGACCTGGCTTGGCGAGTAGAACTGAGGGAGGCAAGTTTCACTCAGGTCTGCAAGCCAACTATATATATCCCAGCCAACCCTGCATGCTTCATCCAGTCAGATGGGAGCATCACCCACTCTTTCCCTCCCTACATTAATAAATGCTTACTGCTCTAACCATTTCCTTTGCAGCTAGGAGGGTTTTGCTGTGGTCTTTTGACGGTGGCCATATTCGGTGCTGGGAAGGAATTTCCCCTGTGCTGCAGGTTTTGCCTTCACCATAGCACTAGCCACAACTTGGCAGTTGTGACCTTGGACAGAATCTTATAGTCTTTCATCCAATTGGGGTGAGGTGAAGTGGTGACTCACCCACCCACTCTGTTCTCTGTGGTAGTGATACTGGGTACCCCATTAGAGGGGTCTGGAGGGAAGTCTCTGTGCAGGGAGCCAGTTGCATAGGGGGCCATAGAGCTTCCCTCAGCATTTGGGGGCCATCCACATAAATCTGTGTTTTGTAATGGATCCCCCCCTCCCCGAATAAACCCTGTCATGTCAGTTCCCCACCAGGGGGCTGAGAGGGATATAGGCCCAATATATATGCCAATGTTTCCTACATCTGAAATCAATAAAGTTGTGGCCATTTTAAATGCCAGAAAGTTGTTGTGTCCATTCATTTACCCCACCCCACCCCGTTAGCAGTTACGCTAGTCACACTGGGTGGGGGGACTGTGCAGCTGGGCACACAAAGCTGGAACTAAACTCATCACAAGATACTAGTATACCATACCCATATTGCCTAATGCTGTGGCTCCTAACAGCTTCAATTTTCTAGCATTTTGGAACGAGTATTGATAACCCTCAATAGACATGATAGACCAAAAGCTGTTTTGTTAATTGAATGTTAATATTAATATGATTCCAGTCATTGTTGGAAGACGACAGGCAGGCTACTGTTTGCTGTTTAAAAAAAAAGTTATCCAGTAGTGCTTTTAAAACCATAATATTTGGGGCACTGGCACTGCAAAATAACTTTGGCCAAAGGACCAGTGATACCACATAGTGAAGGAGAAGTGCTAGGAAACATTCCCTTCTAAAATCCTGGAGAAACACTGGCAATAGAGAGCTAAATGGAGCAATGACACTGGCTCATTATAAAGCTATTTCTTATATTTTATGTTCCTTTCTACGTATCATTTGTCAACAGAATTTCATCTGATGAATCGGAAGCACCACAGTTTAGAATATTGCTTTGAACCTGTATCATGTGTTAACAATAATGTGATTTACCAGAATTAAATTCCGCTTGAGGCACAGCGATGCAATGATTTGAATGACAAGTCATATGACTATCTGTAAAAAATCATGGCTATTTGTGCATTAAGGAAATGGTATTGTCATCATTTTTTCCCAAAGACCATCCCAGAGCTTTTTCTCTATTAAATTTCAATTAAAATTTGGTTGGAGGACAAATGTTAGAAATGTAAGTCTATAATTTTTTTATCTACCATGAGCTGTTAGTAAGGCACAGTAGTTTTCCATATTTGGCATTTATTAATATTTTGAATACTATTGCGCTTTTTAAGCTGAGTGTGGGGGAATTCTCATGTGGGATTATTAAATGAGTCGATTTGCATTCTAATGAGAACAAATGTTTGGGATTGCATTGTTAAAATGCTAAAACGGTGTGTGTATAATTATTTTGCAGCTTAGATTTGCAGAACTCATCTCCCCAAACTCTTTAAAAAAACCAAAAAACTAAAGAGACAGTGCATACTGACGGCTGGAGGGGAGGTGATTAGGGTAATTTAACTGTTCACAAATGACTTACTACTGAATGAAAGCATTTCTTTGGCTTTGCTGGGCTTCTTTCATTATCTTTAAGCGGCTGCAGTGCTGAGTCCCTTAAGAAGTCTCACCAAGCTCTCTTTCCTTGTACAATTTCTCATTTGTATTGATTAATCATTTTGTAATTCTATTCTGGGCTGACTTGCTCATCTTTAAGGCATGTGCCGCTTTTCCTTAACTTGTCTATCCTGTAACAGTTATGTTGTCTCTTCTAATACCTTAGCTTTATCACTGCAAGTCAAGCTTTAAAACATTAATCCCTTCATGCTTTAATTTCATATTCTATTACAAGAATGAGCGCAAATACAATTTCTTCTTTCCACTTCCTTTTCATTTTTTTAAAAAAGCCATTTTAAAAATAGGAAGGGAAGGTGTGTGTGTGTTTACTAGGGAGTAAATCACAAATGTGTTTGGGTAGTCTTGTTTTGAGCAGACACATACATCGCACACTTCATGTCTATTACCTGCCAGCCAGTTTACTCCAGCCTTTTTGAATGAGTGATGTTTATTTGTTATGTTCTCCATCTCAGGGGCAACATCTATACACTATTTTCCTAAAAACAGAACTTGTGTAGCTCGAGGGAAATCACCATGTGCAACTCCTACAACCGTTCCTGTTAATTTCTTCCCTACTGTATCATAAACAATCTAGATTGTGAAGTATTTGAATCACAAAGAATAAATGTCTCACAATATATGACAGCCAGATAAAATGTTGACACGACTGGCTGTTTAAATTTCACAAAGAATATCATCAAAGTGCAGCAATGTCAGTAGGAAAAAATAAAAAAGTGCAAGTGCAGTTGGAATACTGTATTAAGTGTTTAATAATATTTGTGAACTGGCTTGAATAAAACATTAGAAAAGAAACAGGCTACATGTTTTAATATTAAAATAAGTTGTACATTCACAATGTGAAGTTCTTGGAGTTTTTAGGAAGCATTCTTTTTCAAACCAAGGTTGCATTATATTCTTTAGTTCTTCCATGCTAAGCCACAGCCATATCTCAAAGAAAGTTTACTTTTAAATCATTTGCAAAATCTGTACATGGGCATCCGCCTTTCAGAAGGAATAGGAAATGTTTACTGTGGGTCACATGGAATCCCCAAGTCCTTGTGTTTAGAATATCTTGATGTTGCTAGGAGAAAATGCCAAGAGACAGCTGTGATCAAAGTTACTCCAGCCAATTTCCAGGCCATTTTCTTTCCATGCCACAATCACGCCTCCTAGACATATAGACATATTAGAACTGCAAACTTCCTTAACTAGACCTGTTCCTGAACTTTTAACAGCCGCTGAAGAGGCAGAAAATTTAAGTGAAGCTTTTCTTTATTGTTTAGAAAATGCTTTCTCTGCTTAATTTCTTCATACAAACTGCTGCTGCCCTGGAGACAGCCAATAAAAAAACTAGCATCATTCCAGATATTGTTATCCAAGACACGATTGATTGACTGAGAAGGAACACCAGACTAGGGTGGTTACACAAATGTTGTCACAACTTTGGGCAGAAATGGGGTTAAATCTGCATAGTAAAAAGGGCCCCCATAAAGGGGAGGGGGCGGATTAGCTCGATTATGTGCCTTCCTTGGCAATAAATCTATATGAAAAAGTATTGACTTATTTAATTACTGTTAATAGACAAGATCACAACATATGGTGCCTTACACTGATGCCGCAGGTTGAACAAGAGACCTTCTATATGCTAAGCAGGTTCTCTGCTGCAAAGTTTTACTTCCTATGTGGAGAAGGTATCAGTTGAAGTGGAACAAGCAGAAGAAGGGATTAGCCCTTCGGTCAAAGTGGTCACAATCTCTCATGCTGATTTATTTGCTGTACCGACAAAACTGGGACCATTACTTCATTCCACATTCCTCATACTATATAAATTATAATCCATTTGAAATGTATTTTAAATGTGTGTGCTTTAAAAACAGCAGCAACAAAAATACTGCCGTAAAAGTGGCATGGCTGTACCTCCTAATTACAGAATTCAGTGAACCTTCAGTATTTGTTCCTATTTCTTAGCTCTGTAAAGGGTCTTTTCAGGTCTGCTCTCCTAAGCAGACCTGAAAGAAGAGAGCAATTAACAGTGAAATCGCAGGCATATCTCTCTACTAGGTGTGTCTTGTGATGCAGATCAAGATATGGATCTGTTGATCTAGAAACACAGTAAATGCTCCATATGATTAATTCTGTCCAAGTGCACCTGGATTTGGGGAGCATGTTCCTTTTAACATCTGGAAAAGGACTATGGTGATGATATATATTCACAGAAAAATTGAGAACTTTGTTCTGTAAAACAGCCTTTTCTTTAACCTTCAGCAGCACAAATATTTTCATGTCTGCAGTCCTTCAGTACCATTGGTTGAGGTGACCTTTCACTTTCTTTATGTCTTTAAAAACAGCTTTGTAAATGTCAAAAGCTTTGGATTCTTTTGGAGGCTTTGGGGATTTAGGCATATAGCCCCCAAGTAATGAAATTCCAGTTAGTAGCAGTAATGGTATTTATTGACCATTAGGGTGGCTTTAGGCCTCTAATGTCATAGGCTGGATCACTGTATTGTTTAACATAGCAAAAGTCAAGCTCCACAGCAAGTTATTTGATCATGCACTTTTAGGGGGTCTCAAGTTTAATTACAACTTTTCAGACAGGGACATGGTCATTTCTTTATCTGTCCTTCCCTATGATACTTAACAACTGACATGGTGAAGTACATTGGTAATATAGTAGAAATAATCATACACTGCCAAACTTGAAATGCCTTTGCAATCTTTACGGTTTTATGTAAAGCAAAAAAAGATGAAATCATAAAGATAAAATAAAATAGTGATAATAAGACAACATTTTGCAGGTTACCAATAAATAATAGATTTTCACATTCTTCCTCTCTTGGTTTATGATTTATGCCAGGTAAGTTCCTAGCCCAGTAGGAATCACTTTGTTTAGAGTGAAGATAGATTTGGTATTACAGTAGAAGTCGCAGTGGGTCTTTCACTCCCCGGTGTGATCCCAGCTCTGCTGTTTTAATAATAAATAGATGTATCCGAGAATCACGCACTAGTTCAGTCAAGGAGACACAAACTCAGAGAAGGTGGGAGGCAGGTGTGTCACTAGAGCTCCACTGATACTGTGACCCCTTTGGCAAAACTACACATTGGTAAGAGATAGTTTGGGACTAGCTCTAGCCAATCATTTCTCTCCATAGCCAGCTTCTGCTGCCAGTTTCTATTTTTAAAGAGGAACACTGGATTGCAGAGGGAGAAAGAAGGAGCTGAATGTGGTGAGAGTGATTCCCAACTGACTCAATTACTATATAAATGTTACATAACAATGCTTACAATTTGCATGGCACTTTCAAGTGTTCAAAGCACTCTACATGGATAATTTTCTTACACCCCCACCCTAGATGGCTGTGTGTTTTACTTCAGCTGTGAAGCACACAGTTCTCTCGCTGTCTTCCCACTGCCATTTCATGCTTTACAACTGCTTTTACATCCCTGATATGTTAAAGCAACCCCCCCCAAAAGAAAACCCCACATACCACAGCCTGCCAACCCATTGGAAAATTATAATACTGTTGTATTTCAAGCACACTTATATCACAGCATGATCATGACCACATTAACAAAAGGGGATTTGCTTCTCCATCTCTGATGCTAGGCACATTTCCTTGGGAACAAGCACCATTTTGTTCCAGAAAAGTTAATATTTTTAAAAAGTAAAAAAGCGAGCACCTGTAACCATGTAAATACCGAGTTGCCCCCCTCTATAATTTAAAAGTAGTAGAAGAAAGAAAGACTGCAGTGTCAGCTCTGGTGGACGCTTGTGTGCCTCATCATCCATTCCTCTTCATCTTTGGGGAGGAGTAGGATACAGGGCTTTGGTCCCAAGTACAGTGTATCATTGTTGAGGACTAAGTGGATAAATCTGATGCTTTCTGGAACACTCCCAAGCAGCTCCATTTATCCTAACCCTTAAACCTACCTATTATAATATAATAACACTGCCAAAATAAATAAATCATTAAAAATTGTCCAGTAGCACCTTAAGGTAAAGGGACCCCTGACAGTTAAGTCCAGTCGCGAACAACTCTGGGGTTGCAGAGCTCATCTCGCTTTACAGGCCAAGGGAGCAGGAGTAGCACATGGAAAAGCCATTTACCTTCCCTGCCGGAGCAGTACCTAGTTATCTACTTGCACTGGTGTGCTTTCGAACTGCTAGGTTGGCAGGAGCTGGGACAGAGCAACGGGAGCTCACCCCGCTGCAGGGCCTCGAACCGCTGACTTTCCGATCGGCAAGTCGAAGCAGCACAGTGGTTTAAACCACAGCGCCACCCTCTGTGTGTGCATGCACACTTCTTCAGATACACGAAAGCTTATACCCAGAACAAACTTAGTTGGTCTCTAAGGTGCTACTGGAATTTTATTTATTTATTTTGACTGTGTCAGACCAACATGACTACCTACCTGAATAATAAAACTGTGTTCAAGAAAAAGAACAACAACACCCTCATCACATCTGAATTCAGTAATACAAGGGAGGAACCCAACTACCACCTTCCTAATAGAAAAACTGCAGTTTTATCCTAGTAGCAAAACATATGCTGTTCCTTTACTGCTAAATAGTTGTTAATAAGCTCATCCTTTGCCACAGGATATAGATTAAACAAAGCTATCAGTTGATGTTTTGAAAACACTGACTCCAGGAAAGTCCCTATGGCTTTACTCCTAGAGGACAGCCTTGTCAAATTCTGTTCAATGTATGTTGCCACCTCCAATCAACCATAGGCAAAAACAGTGTTTGAAAAGCAAAATACAGGCCTTAATTTTGACAACAGAGGCAGGTGGAGATATTCTATTTTAGGCAGGGAAATATATGAAACTCAGCAGAATCCTTGAAAGGCTGTAAAAATATTTCCATCACATGAAATTGCAGCACAATAATCAAGACAAACCTGTCAAGTCTCATGAAAAATGGTTGATAGTCTGCTTTAATCTGAATGGTGCCGTAATTCTATATGTGTGGGCGGCAAGACAAGGAGAAACAAATGCATACTTAAAAAAAAAACACAACTAAAAATCAAGCAAGTCAATAAACATGAGCTATTCTTATGAAATGATTTGTGGAGCAATGTTTACTTTTTATGTTTGTATGTTTCTTTTAGAACCACGAACTTATTTCTAAACACGGAAATAATGTTTCTTTTTTTATTTCTAATGTTTTACCCATCTACAATTGGAGAAGAAATATGAGTGAAGAAAAACTATTTCTTGAGCACAATATGTACTATATTTTCATTCATCTTCACAATTGCATCAGTTCTTCATTTGTTTATAGATACATCATGAATATTGGTTTGCATGAAAGTTTATTCAACCACCAGATGCATGGCAGCTTTTCAGTACGTGGTAACAAGGAGAGTGTTGCATAAGAGGTCCAGGGACAACACCTTTTTACTGTACACCTTTAGTGGAAACACTGAAGTAATTTTACAATTGATGCTGCTCATAAGACTGGTTTAGGAATTTAATTTATTCCTTGGAACACATTTACATAGTATCCTTCCTGACCCTTCCATGACCTCCAAGATGTGACAGAAAGACATGATAATTTGCTAAGGCACTGTGGCAATATTCATTGAAGTCATGGTCACAAATATGGTGCTTGTGGGCAAGCATGTACCCACAGAGGCCTTCCCTGGTGCCCCCATTTCCTCTGCTGAAATAATTATAATTATAATCATCAATATGATTAATTGTATTTAACAACCTGTATATACCACTTGATTGCAATAAAACTTCAAGGCAGTTTTCACTACAAAAAAGATGTAATGTGTGTGCTAGGCCTACAAAATATTCTCTGGTTTCACATATGTCCACATGGCCAAAAGAGGTTTCAGCCCTTGTGTAAATTTCTCCAAAGGAATGTATATCCAGGAATGAGTGGAATATATCTGAACTGCCCTTACAGGTATATCTAGGGCTGTGCAACTGCTTTGACCAGATTCTGAATACAATACAAGGCAGGCATATCTGGGCCAAAGCAGAGGTCCTCTGAGATCAGCTCTTTGCAAAGTGATTTGAAACAAACAGCTTCCAATGCTCTTCAGAGATAAAGTTTTTAAAGTTTAGAGTTACGGCCATTTGGGTTTCTCAATTCAAGTCATGAGAAAACTGTGGATTCTGAACTGAAGTAATGAGAAAACAGAAGTTTTCTGAATATTGCTTTGGATTCAGGGTCTGAAGTGACCCTCCCCACAAGGCAATTTGTAAGGAACAGGGTGCAACCTAAAGCAGGTCCAGAACTGAAACAGGGGAGCTCATGCAACCCAGGTAGATATTTCAAGTTGTAATTTAAAAGATGTGAGAAAATATAGGTCTTCCAAAATGCACAGTAGCATTCCTGCATATTATGCACACCATCCCAAAATCTTTGGATGAAGGCATGATTTGAATTTTTTTCTAAAGAAACAAACGCACTTGGTATAGATAAGCACATTTCCGCCAAATGAAGCGAAAGAAAACAGTTCAACAAATTTTCAGTCTAGAGCAAAAGGGAAATACAGTAGGTGTTAAAACCAAATGAAATAACTATTACTTGTTTAGAGTTTAAGCTGTTTTGAAATGGTGTGATATGGCAATAGGAATCTAGAGGGAAATATCAATAGGTATAATCCAGCAATAGGGAATCACAACTAAAAAGAACTAAATGTAAAAGCCTCAGCAACCTGCTGTGGCATGTTTGCAAAGCGCTTTGAGAATAAAATTACTCATATTCACTCAGAACTGGATGTCTCTGTTGATATAGTTCCTGTGAAGGTGTTCGGAATACCATGTTGTGGAATCAGTTTCGACTGTTGTTGCCCAAAGATGTGGACAAGATCTTTGGAGCAGTATTTTCCTCAACTATGTGTAATCTTGAACCTTGTCCATGGTGACTGATAACAGCTAGTGGGGATGAAGACATCAGAAGATGCTACCTGCTACACTGAAAGAGGTGGCAAAGCAGTCTCTATTTAAACAACCAAACCCCACCCCATTTAATCCAGAGATATTTGATGCCCAGCTGCAAATATTCCCTTTCTGGGGATGGTGCTCAAGATGGTGGTGACAAGTTAGGTGCAGATGCTCTTGGAGAAGTTCCCAGCTAACAGGCCTAGGCTGACCTGATGAATGACCTTCAGAAGAGAGACACTACCATCCTGTTGATTATCTTGCCTCTCTCAGAATCTTTTTGACAACATCAAGCATGGTATCTTATTGGACTAACTCGGTGTGATAGGACTGGTGGCAATGATGTTATAATGTAGTAATTCTGCTGCTGCCTTCAAGTTCAGTTCCCTAAGGTAGTATTGGGGGACATCTATTTGGCAATTGGTCTGTGGAGCCTGCAACGATGCATTTTGGTGCATACAAATCCATTGTGTGAGGACATCAGGGGGCTTGGAGTTGGACAATATTAGCATGCTAATGATACCCAGTTGAGTTTCTCCTTAATATTAGTCAGGTAATGACATGCAGGTCCCGAAGCAGTGTTTGGTTGCTGTAATGAGCTGGATGAAAGCCAAAAAATCAGACTGTTTTCAGTGGTTCATAGTGCTTTTTGCCAGCTTTGGCTAGTTTGCCAGCTTTGACTGAACCATGCTATGATAACCTTATGTTTGAATTCCTGTAATGTGCTCTCTGTGAGGCTGCTCTTGAAGACGGCATGGAGGCTGGACATAATGCAAAATGCAGCAGCCAGATCATTGTGTGGATCAGCAATATACCACTGCTTCTGAAGGAATTGCACTGGCCGCCAATACGCTACCAGTCTGGATTCAAGGTGTTGTTTAGAGCTTTAACAACAAATGAGGATGTAAAATAAGAGTGCCTCCCCCCATGCTGTCCTGCTCAGGTGTTGCCATCATCTGGGGAGGTCCTTTTCATTGGAGCACTAACAAAAACATTTAAATCTATAAAACACAATTGTTGAATGAATGAATGTTGCACCACAGAATCAAATCAGGCAAAGCCCATAATGGTCTATGTCTTTGTGCACTTACACACACACACACACACACACACACACACTGGGCATATGGTGGGCACGGGAGGTGACAAAACTCTTTAGTCATGATGATTGGGTGCTTATGGGAGCAGTTAGCAAAAATAACTATAAAAATTAATTGTTAAAAATAATAATTAAATATTTTTTGATGTTACCCACCACATTGAGAATTCCGCCTCGCACACATGCTAAGGGCTGTGCTGGAATGAGAGCAAGGAGCCTGACAGCACCAGAGCAAGAAACACAGTGTGAGTGCTAATTACAAGAGAAAGGTGGGGCAAGGGATCAGTCTTTTGCTTCAGGGCTGTGTCTGGATTAGTGGGTGGCCATATTACCAATATCTTTCGCTCAGATGAGGCGGAGTTGTAAAGAGCCATGGCTAAACTTAACCAAAGTAATCCCCTCTGCACATTTCCCCACCTTTTGTAAAGTTTAGTTACAAAAGAAAGAATGATCTGACATCAAATGATTGTCATCTTCTGAACTGTTTTAGGCAATAAAGGTACCCAGGAACAGTTACTTTTAATAGCTCATGGAATCAAAGCAATGTGCTGAAAGAAGGAAAGGGAAAGAACTCTCATCCTCTAGAATCGGTTTCATTTCGATCGAAAGAGCACTTTTGCTCTTATGCTAGCTGCATGGCTAAACAGCTGCATAAGAACAAGAGTATTATTTCATTGAAAATTATGATGCTTGGTACCATCTTCTGGTCTTAATGTGTTGCAGGGAAAATTTGAGGCTGTAACCATAGACAGGAAGCTGTTTCTTGAGATATAGCTTCTATATTTATTTTTAAATAAAATATAGTGTTATAATTATTCCTATTGATAAAACACCTAATAGAACCTTGGCATGAGTCAAATATCACGGTTCTATTGAGTTTACACTTAAGATATATAAAATGGAAACTGAGATCTACATATGTTGTTAAATATCTAAAATTTAACAGTAAAAAATAATGGCATGGTGTGAGCAGATTTAAACCTGTAAAAGATATTGTAATAATAATAGGTTTTTAAAAGAAGCTGCTATGCTTTACTCCTAATATTGATGTTGTATGTTGAACATACTATGCACAATCCATAAAAAATTAGTTATGACTACTGCTCCAATCATATGCACATATCAGCAAGAATATCCTGTTGAATATCAATCCATATGTCTATGTCATCAACAGCAAGGAAAGACTGCCATTTACCAATGAGAATAGATTTGAATTAAATTTTATCTGTGAGCTGCTTTGAGAGGGGGGAGACTTCTGTCTGAAAAAAGAAGGGGGTACAATCATAATTAATTAATTTCTCCTTGGTATTGCGGCAGTGCATCCTGCCCTTCTGAAATTGAGCCAGGAATCCTTGAAGTTTTCCCTTTGGTCCATCGGCCCCTAAAGGCATATCAGGCAATACACATAGATAAACTTCTATTATTATTATTATTTCTTCTTCTTTGGCGATCACTCGTAGCTGAGAAAGATTGTCTTCCAAAACAAGGTTTTAGCAGTGAGTCCATAAGTGACTGTGGAGGCCAATTCTGGATCCACACATCCTTCCACAGTGGGGACATAGGTTTCTGGGCAGGAGTTGATCATGGGGAGGGTTTGCCAAGCATGCCTTCCTCTTAGCACATTTCTCCCTTTCGTCCTGAGTTCAAGTGTATTCAAAGCCCATGACACCTTTGGTAAAGCTTGTTCTCCAATTGGAGCGCTCGCAGGCCAGTGTTTCCCAGTTGTTCGTGTTTATACTATATTTTTAAAGATTTGCCTTGAGAGAGTCTCTAAACCTCTTGTTGACCAGCAACATTATGCTTTACATTTTTAAGTTCAGAATAGAGTAGTTGCTTTGGAAGATGATAATCAGGCATCTACACAACATGACCAGTCCAATGAAGTTGATGTTGAAGAATCATTGCTTTGACATTGGTGATCTTTGCCTCTTTCAGTACACTGATATTAGTTTACCTGTCTTCCCAAATGATGTGTAAACTTTCTCGGAGACACCGTTGATGGAAACTTTTGAGGAGTTGGAGATGGCATTTATAAGTGGTCCATGTTTCACAAGTGTACAGTACGGTTGGTAGTACAATAGCTTTGTAAACAAGCATACATCAGCCCCTCAAGGCATATCAGGCAATGCAAATAGATAAACTCCTATTATTTGCTACACAATACAGGCTTTAGTAATGCCATCTTTTCTTGTCCTAAGGAGCTGTGCTCTAGCTTTAGGAATCAGCCTTGTGTGTTCCCCTTAAATATGGTAGAGGTGTTCTTTCAAGTGTTTGCTCCTCCTGAGTGTTGTCTCCTCTCTTGCCTCCATTTCTCACTCCTTCATGATCCTTCTCCATTTGGATGCCCAGTCCCACTTTCTCCACTGAGTGCACAGACACAGTCTCACTCTCACATACCTCACATGCTCCCCAGAAGGAGCTGGCATGGTCAGTGGAAAGATGGAACAAGCCTGCTGTGGGGAGGAAATGGGCTGGGAATCAAGGGTACTTGCTGTGGCGATCACACAGGGTCCCCAGACTTTTCACCGTCTATTGATCCCTGTGCCACCACTTTATTTCTCGCTGCCACCACCCAGGCCCTACCTGGTACAGTACTGAATACAGTCAGGGTTAAATTGGAACATAAACTTCTGTTTATTTATTGCAGTTTAACAAGCGTGTGGTTTCATAAGCGGTATCGGTCAATTACAATCATGGGGTGCCTATCCAAACCTATAACTTCCGCTACCTGCTCTCACTCACTAAACCACCTCTAAACCACTTCTCAAATATTAACTTGGGGTGTAGTGGTTAAGAGCAGTAGTCTCGTAATCTGGGGAACCGGGTTCGCGTCTCCGCTCCTCCACATGCAGCTGCTGGGTGACCTTGGGCTAGTCACACTTCTTTAAAGTCTCTCAGCCCTACTACCTCACAGAGTGTTTGTTGTGGGGGAGGAAAGGAAAGGAGAATGCTAGCCGCTTTGAGACTCCTTAAAGGGAGTGAAAGGTGGGATATCAAATCCAAACTCCTCCTCCTCCTCCTCTTCTTCTTCTTCTTCTTCTTCTTCTTCTAACTCAACTACCCCAGACTCTATCCCAATTCACTCCCACTCCAACCAACCACCCAACTCCCAATTAACCTCCCTTCGCCCCTCCCAGAGCTGGTTTTATAGTCCCTCTGACTTCATCCCCCTGGTTCTGATTGGGTAACCTGTTTAACTATTTCACCTCCAGCACTCTCATATGTTAACGTCACAGTTGCCTCTTCCCTTCCTCATTACTAGTCTAGTCTCCAATTCTTTCCCCATAGCCTGCTGGTCCCTCTACTGGATCATTCTCTTAGCATTCTGCATTCTCCCGGGCTTATCTTCCTCTTGGCTCTGCCAGTCCCTGACACAGTATCTTTCATTGACATCTATAAGATTAAATTAGTCCCAATTTACTTCAGGTCCACTGTTTTCAACAAAATGCATTTAGTTATTTAAGATATTTGCTATCTGTGCAATATCACAAGATCTGTATTTTAATTTGAAAACATAACCAAAACATAAGGGCAGTTAAAATCCAATTATCATCAATAGTGAATGTACAGAGTTCTCTTGTGAACCAGAAAAGGAAAAACAAAAGGAGCTGCTGGAGGCGAGAATCAAAGCAAATCTGTTGGAGTTTTCTTCTCAATGTGCTTGTGGTGGACCACCCCAACTCCAGCATTATTTACTTGTTTTGAAGGGGATGTTTTTGCACACCTAAAGTGTCCTGCTTTCTTTACTCTCTAAAGAAAAGAAAGCCCATTGTACAAAGGTAAGAGTCACATCTCTTGCTCCATCTACTTTTTACCTCTTTTGTCTATGGTCCCATCATCAGTGGTATGTGGTCCCACTGCCCAAGAGCAAATGTGGTCCTTTGAATGGAAAAGGTCCCTGCCTCTACTTTAAATGGAGTAGTTCCCTAACTTGTTTTTTTATGATATGAGAGAAATAATCTTGAAGTCTCTCTCCTAGTATTGCGGTTTGTTATTTGCCACAAATGAACTTTCTCTTTGGTCTTCTATCTTCTTCAAGTGCATGGACCATCTTAATTACAGTTCTTCACCATTGAAAAATTCTCTTTTTTTCTATCATCCGCATTTGAAATGCAAATGCGAGAGAGCAGGAGAAGGTGGACAATACTTGTGGCATTCTGAGAGGCACAATATTCCTAGAGTGTAAAAGTGAAAGAAGCTCTAGCTCCATTTCTTGTGATGTCAGGTTATATTTTTAGAAGGAAAGATGGTAAATACATGGATCCAGACTTTGAGGAGATTATTTATGTTTCTATCTACTAGGTGCAGAAGGTAAAAACGAATCATAAAAGTTCACATGAATTACAAGCAGTGTCTTTTTTGTTTTTGTTTAAGCAAACTGGCTTCTTTTGCTACTTACAAATTCCACTTTTATCCTGTCTCTGAATATGAATCACATTCATTTTGGATTATTTAATTTAACTTCCTTTCCAGGCGAACTGGCTTTATTAAATGTCTGCCATGGATGGGCAAACAAAGTTTGTGTAGACTACAAATATCTTATGATTAGCCTGGTTGAATATATTGCACTAGTAAGGTGTACAAATTATGCCTAACAGTATAAGTTAAGCCTGGTAAATCAGTGGGGAACAACAAGGAATGCAAACATATAAAAATCCAAAAGTCATTTGAGAAAACTCTTTGTGCCTATAGTAGGAGCCAGGGACACAGATAGGAGATGACGCACAGATCTGCTATGAATAATAAGTCACAACTTTATTCACAATATTTCCATGTAGTTTTGGAAACAGAGATAGGTCAACCATCTGATTGCTAAGACACAACTTGCACAGAAGAGTTGAGGGAAGCATGACCAATTTGATCACACTGGGTGCAGAGCCTCAGGGTTGCCTCAGGGGCATACAGCTATAGAGTAGATTGGAAGGTGAGGGGCAGGGGATGCCAAATTTGGGTGTTGCATAGGACACCACTGAAAGTTGACTGGTGGATAAACTTAGGAAGAAGATTGGTAGTGGTCAGAGCAGAAATTTGGGGTGCAGCAATGCACCATTCAGGTTGCAAGACTGGTTTAAAGTGAACATTTGGTTCAGTGTTAGGTAAAACTTGTTTACAATATTATCTATAAATGTCTACTCAGCAGCAAGTCCCATTGAGTTCAGATGGGCCATACTGCCAGGTGAGTGGGTGTAGGATTATAGCCTAAGGCTGAAATAAAAATCTAAGCAGATTTTGTTTTCAAGGGAACATAACAGCCAACACAATCTGTTCTCCTTCTTGAAATTTTGCCTTGAAATGTAGGCAAGTGGTAGAAAGTGAGGAGATAAGGATAGCTTGGGCTTACAACCTGTAGCACTGGTGACATATTTGGAGAAGGAGATGAGAACAAGCACTTACCAGAGCAGAGGAATTGATTAATTAGCAAAATAAAAGGAAAAAGAGAAAAGACCTCAGGGCTCAGAAGTAGAACCCAGCTGTTCTGCCTAGCACAGTGATTTCCTAACAAAGCATACCTGAATAAGAATGATCAAATGTGTGGTTTTTTCCCCTTTCTGCTGGTGCCTTCACTGGAGTCAGAGACAAGGCACTGAGTAATGCATGAAGCCATTTGAATTAAGCCAAGGGGTTTTAAAGACTGTAGTCATGTGCTTTACTGGTCGGTTTTCCTGCTTCCAGAGTAGACTTCCATTAGCCTCTGGACTAAATTAAGCTTATAAAATGAAGAAGACAATTGGCTTTTTATAACTGAGGTAGTGATGCTGCTCTACATAATCACATATACCCAACCTGAAATGGTGGAGTCATTAAGGCATAATGTGTCATGATTAGCAATTTAATTGTTTCCCAAAGACATTACTTTTCTCTTCAGTTTTCTAACTTTTTTTCTCCGGCTACTTAATATGTCCTAATGATTTTCATTATGTTCAAGTAGGCTTAAGTGCATATTAATTTGTGCATGCAGACTATGTTTCAGTTTCAAATAGCTGAATGGCTGTTGTGGTGGCTGAAACCCTAGAATGCTGTGAGAGCAATTTTGGGGGGGGGAATGGGGGCTTTGGGGCTGAGTGGCGGGGTCCCTGAATCTGCCCTCATTTCCCCCTTACCCCCTTGTGGATGAAGAGCCAAAGCAGGCATGAGTTTTCATTAAACATGTACTTGCTAGTTTGTGGGCAGTTTATTTCTGAGTCTAAACAGAGTGGGCCAAATATTAATGCAAAATCTGTTTCTTTCCCCAATTTAACTCCCTGCACTCTGCTATTTTAAGACTCTCCCCACCACTACCTAAAAGCCTTTCCCGTTTTCAGTATCAGAGGTGATCTGGGAACAGTGTCTTAAAAATGTAAGTAGGTCCCCGCTTCTTCAAACACTTTGAAGTGACAGAAGCTATAGCATAGGAAAAAGGAGAAAGATGCACAGTAGTATCTGGGCACCAAGATACAGAATACAGTATTCCCCTTCCAGGGCTGAGAGGGGTATTTTTACTCTACAAACCACAATGTGGCAAGATTTTTGAGTGACGCCATGAAATTACGTCACCATAGGTCCTAAGAGCCATTTTTGTATCTCACAATGTCTAGGCAGTTTTATCCTAAAGTATCACCTACTATGTTTTGTTAACTGTTGTATGCTGATCCATGTACACGATGCCCTTTTTCTCTGCCAATAAATGCTATTGATTGATTGATACTCCACAACCCAATCCCCAGGCTATTCTCCCATGCCATCCTCAAATCATCCCAGGACCATGTGTTAATGTTGGATAAACCTTGGAAACAAGTCTCCAACAAAAATGGCTGTATATTTTGTAACAGAATCTAATGGGGGAAGGCCCCTCATTACCTGAAGAAGAAGAAGAAGAGTTTGGATTTGATATCCTGCCTTTCACTCCCTTTAAGGAGTCTCAAAGTGGCTAACATTATCCTTTCCCTTCCTCCCCCACAACAAAAACTCTGTGAGGTGAGTGGGGCTGAGAGACTTCAAAGAAGTGTGACTGGTCCAAGGTCACCCAGCAGCTGCATGTGGAGGAGCGGTGACGTGAACCCAGTTCCCCAGATTACGAGACTACTGCTCTTAACCACTACACCACACTGGCTCCAGAAATGGAAGAAAATGCACCACCTGATTTATTTGGAGCCAGCTCACTGCAGCCTTTGGGAGCATTAGCTTGTATTTTGGAAATTCTGCCTTGCCTCAGAGCCCTCAGACATCCGTTCTGGAAAAGCGGGAGCCACATGGAAAAGTCTGGGCGGGAAAGAGAAATCAGTAAATATTGCCTCCTTCCCTTTTCCAGTGTGAGCATTTGTGGAACGGTAATCTGGATTCAACTCAATGGATAAAATCATACTATTACCCCCTGGTCTCTGAAGAAAAGCTGACATAAAGGTAAAGCAGCAGGGGGGGAAATTTCAGGTTTCTCTTCCCTTTCACCACTCCTTTACTTATCTGATCCTTCCATCTAGCTCATAAACTCTTATTTTTTTGTTTCTTCAATCCCGCTGCTCCCATTAGTTAGATTAAATAGAAAATAAACTTAAACCATCAGGGTGTTAGGGCAGCATAACAAAGAGAAAAGGCAAAAGTTTTCAAATGTTATGGATTAAAAAGAAAAACCCTACAGAGGTTTATAAAAATATGTGGCTAGTATGGAGACATTTCTACCCACCTTTATAATACAAAGTTCCAAAATGAAACAATAAAATTAGTCAGCTATAGATTCAGGAGAGATAAAAGAAAATACTTCTTTGCACAATGTGGTATGCAAGGATGTGTGGTCGGTGTTCTCAGAGGGGCATTTGTATTTAATTCAGCTTGGTTATGTTTTAACTTGCTAAATTTAATTGTCTGTACTTGCAAAGTTATTTTAATTTAAAGCTCAGTGCCAGACAAAGATGACATTTTGTTGCCTGAAGGAGAGCCCCAATGGCACCTAGGGGACCAACACTTTAAAAAGTCTGTGGCACCATTTTGACACCATATCCCGCCTTCATCTATTCTCACTTCAGGTGCTGCCTGAAGCAGGCCATTTCATCTCTGGTCAAGCCCTGTTTAAACACCGAACTACAAAGTTCTGATTACATTAGAATTCTGCTATGAAAATTTCCAGTCTGAAAGGTTGGGTTAAAGGAGCAGCAAATTCAAGCTCTTTCCCCCCTTTCCCCGTGTGTTTGTGTGTATGTGTGTGTTTTAGCCCACTGTTTTCCCACCCCCACTGTGGGTAAAAGCCTCAGCACCTAGGGCTTGCCGATCGAAAGGTCGGCGGTTCGAATCCCCACGGCGGGGTGCGCTCCCGTCATTCGGTCCCAGCGCCTGCCAACCTAGCAGTTCGAAAGCACCCCCGGGTGCAAGTAGATAAATAGGGACCACTTACTAGCGGGAAGGTAAACTGTGTTTCCGTGTGTGGCTCTGGCTCACCAGAGCAGCGATGTCACGCTGGTCACGTGACCCAGAAGTGTCTCCGGACAGCGCTGGCCCCTGGCCTCTTGAGTGAGATGGGCACACAACCCTAGAGTCTGTCAAGACTGGCCCGTACGGGCAGGGGTACCTTTACCTTTACCTTATCTTTCCCACCCCATCTGAACTTTTAGTGTTTATATGGGCATTCCAAGCCAATGAGGGATCACACAGCCAGTGTGATGATCTTGTGTAGTTATGCAATCAATCAGATATGGATGTGATTGGTTAATTGGAAATCTAACACATTGAATTATAATGTTGATGTTGATATTTTCCCTTTGCAATAGTTCTGTCTGAGAATTTTTATCGATACAGTCAATGCCAAATACATTAATGTTGTTGCATATCACCCCAATTTCTGAGCAGTGTGAGATTCAAGGGGTTCCAGTTGCTTACCCAGGGTTTGTGCTTCCTTTGGAGTGAGATACAATGGGGACGGTGGGGTCTTCAGGACATATGATTCTTTACATATACAACCTGAGGCTATGATGGAGGGGTCCACAGCATTAACACCCAAAGAGAGCCTTGCTTCTGCCATAGCCACAGCCTTGGATTCAAACAGAAATCACACACTTCTCTCTTCACCCCACTCTCTGTGGCTTTGCAGCCTGCTGCTTTTATACTTCTAGCTTCTAGCTCACATCTCTCAACTCTCAGCTCTGGCCTTTGTCTTTCTACTAGACAGTTGCAGGGGCTCCCATTTGCCATCTGGTACAGATCCACTTTCTTCATTCCCTCAATGGCCTGTAACCTAGGCTATTACCTCACCAGGAATCTCACCTGGCTTATATTTTAACACTTCTTGGATCAAGGGGATAGAAGGATCTCTGCATACAGCATTCCCCACCCCCTCCCCCATTAAAATATAGACTAATTAGCATTGTGTGCTCAACATATGTTATAAGATGTGCATGTCCACTGCATGTGTTGGCTGAACATGCACTCTTTTAAAAAAAGGAACCTTTCATGTGAAGTTGAGACTTACATCAGATGTGTGTACAGTGGTACCTCGGGTTAAGTACTTAATTCGTTCCAGAGGTCTGTTCTTAACCTGAAACTGTTCTTAACCTGAAGCACCACTTTAGCTAATGGGGCCTCCTGCTGCCACCGCGCTGCCGGAGCACGATTTCTGTTCTTATCTTGAAGCAAAGTTCTTAACCCGAGGTAATATTTCTATGTTAGCGGAGTCTGTAACCTGAAGCATATGTAACCCGAGGTACCACTGTATAGCTTTTCTCCATATACCTAATGAAGAACTTTTCACACCAAGAAGTATGAAAATATTAGTTTATTACACAGAAATGAAAGAGATGTAGTATACAGTGGCTGCTTCAGGCAGCAAGGTTATAAATACTCAGGCAGCAAATAATCATTCAGCACAATACATATCTTAATTCTATAGAGTAAAAGTCCCTAACTACCCAAAAGCCTGGAGAGTAAGTGTAGAATTTGCCACAGTACTAAAAGAAAAGGAGAAAGGTGAGGGAATGGGGCATTTCTGATCATGGAGGAAGCAGAGTTAAGCTCTCTCCTTCAAAATCCTAGGGCAGCAAGGAAGCAGAGTCCCTCACGCTTCAGGTTACATATGCTTCAGGTTACAGACTCCGCTAGCCCAGAAATAGGACCTCGAGTTAAGAACTTTGCTTCAGGATGAGAACAGAAATCGTGCAGCGGCAGCACAGCAGCAGCGGGAGGCCGCATTAGCTAAAGAGGTGCTTCAGGTTAAGAACAGTTTCAGGTTAAGAACGGACCTCCGGAACGCATTTCGTAAGTACTTAACCCGAGGTACCACTGTATTTTGACTCTTAACTTCTATGGAGAAGGGAAGGACCTTCCTTAGCTTAACTTTGAACTGTTGTTCCTTCTAGTGTCCTTTTGTGTTTTGTGAGATAAGTTTGAAGAACACAGCCCTAATCTTGGGAAGACCACACCTTTAGTTGAGTCAAAAGTTTACCTTAAAAGAGGTATTCATTCTCTGCTTGGAGACTGGTTCCTGCTGACAGGAGGTTGATAACTACAGCTTTCTGGCAAATGCAAGGATTAGCGGTCTGATCTTTTCTGCAACTATTAAGGTCAGGGTGCTAACTGTTCTTTCCAGGTCATGTAGGAAATAGGCATTTGTACCAGGGTCACAGATGGATCATGAAGGGTATATTTTATATTAACTTTATGCCAGCTGCACCAGTGCCGTGATCCACAGAAATAAACCTTGTAAAAGTTCCAGACTAGCACCCATTGTCACACAAACTAGAATTGGATTTTGCATTAAGAAAATGTAATTTTTCTGGTGACCTGTATGAGATGAATTTAGTATCATGCGCTCTGGCTAATATTTGTTTTGACATGCTGAGTTTTCAGACGTTTGCCTTTAAGCAGATTCATAATCTATCTGAGGGCTCATTGGTTACATAGTTTTATGCTAATATATTCATATATTTTCATTTCTACTAATGTCAACATGGTTAATGCAGTTTGTACTAGTTAAATTAAAATGAGTACAATTTTTAAACAGTTGGTCACAGTTAGTTCTTATTGAAATTTATGAAGGTTGAACACTTAATTATGTACTTTATTTCCATGAGAGTTGGACATGATTTTCACTTGACTGCACTCATTCTCTTTTAGCTTTAGTCATCTTACTTAAACAAACAGAATTATTTTAACAGAGTGACATTTTAAATATATAATCCAGTATAAATAGTACGGTTACATAGTATAGTAATATAGGGTGGGAAAAATTGCTACCACTAAAACATACTAGAGGTTTGCACCAACCACAAGATTCTGTGTGGACCCCACTTAGGAAGAGAATGAGGTTAGGTTCAAAGCACTTCTGAGGATGCCAGATTCAGATCAGGATACAAATCTGAATCATAATTCAGAAAAATAAAGTTTTGTGCCTCTATTTAAAAATGATTTTCTTCCCCCTCCCCCTTTGACAGAATTCGATGAAATTTATAGATGTGCTAGCTTCTCTTGTGTAGAAAATATTTACCAAATTGCAAACAAATGGAAGCTGCAGTTTTTGTGTCGAGAACCTTGCATGGCAGCCCCTCTGGAGGGGATGAATCTTGCCAAATTTCAGGAAGAGGGGCACAGCGGTCGGTATGGTTAAAAATGATTCACTTAATCTCCTTTCTTGTTTTATGTGCAATATATGTGCAATATATGAGAGAGGTATTCCTAAGTAAGAAACCTGTTATACTACAAGAAAAAATGGTTTGTGGTGTGTGGGTGTGCACGCCATGTACCTCTAAAGCTATTTGAGGGAGGGTGAAGTGATGAACTAAGATGATTTTTTGTGTGGTTTTGTTTGCAATTTTTTAATATAAAAATTGCATCAAAGTGGTGCCCCTAGGAAATTAATATGTGAAAATTTGAAAGGATGGGTGCAGAGGCTAGAGAGATAGGATGAATTAGGGAAAGCTTTAGTCTTGTACAGTCATACCTCTGGTTGAAGTAGCTTCGGGATAAGTATTTTCGGGTTACGTGCTGCGGTGACCTGGAAGTAACGGAGCATGTTACTCCTGGGTTTTGCCACTCGCGCATGTGCAGACGGTCAAAACGACGTCACGCACACGCGCAGGAGTGGCAAATCGCGACCCACGCATGCGCAGACGCAGGTTGCATTTGCTTTTGGATGCGAATGGGGCTCCAGAATGGATCCTGTTCGCATCCAGAGGTACCACTGTATTGTGTTCAATTGGCACCAAGCATCAGAGAAACTGTTCAGCTTTCTAAGGAAGTGTAAGTATCAAAATTTGCAAAGGGCACTGAACAAGCAAGCAAAATGTGTTAGACAAGCCATAGATCAGCTTTGGTTCTTGATTTGGGATTTGTCTAAATCTTTGTAGTGATAGTCCACTGGACTGGCTATTATGAGAAGGCAGCCCGGACAGCTCTTTGCAACCTTATGGATGTGTTAGTGTTGCCAGGTCAGGTAGTGTCTGCAGCAATAATAAAAACACAGGAAGAACAGGGATTCATCTATCCACCTGTTTTCATTACTACAGTACATTATGCCTGTGGTGCAGACAGCACTATGGTAAATTATGTTAGTCCTTCACCATACTGCTTTAGTACTTCAGTACTGCTACAGGGTAAAGTCATATTATCTCCTTACAGACCAGAAAAGACTGTGTTCTCTCACATATTGTGAGGAAGTGAAAAGATGATACATAATTTGGTATGTTGTCTTCAGTAAGCATTGGGGGAGGGGGAGGTATGCAAACACTGATGTGTTTTGACATTTTCCTGCACAGTGAATCCTCCAGCCGAATGACTACTCTATTCCAACTCAAGGGATTTCAATCATGGTAATACTAATTACTTAGGGGTTTCATATCATGGCACTAAGGCAGGGACACTCCCCCCCTGAAAGAATGCTGCGCTGATCACGACCCACAAGAAGCATAATGCAAGATGGACAGATACTGCAGCAGTTGCTCTGTGTCCTTTCTTACCATAGCTGATGGGTCGAAGACATTCCCGTGTACAGGAAAATACCAGGGATCAGAAGTTGTTTTTTCAAACTTCTGTAAATGTAGCTCTCATTTGCATCATTTAGTTAGCTAAATGTCACTTTTTAAATATGAATGTATTAAATGTCAGCAGAGCTGGATCATTTGAATACTTATTTTCTCTCCCTATTATTTTCTTAGCATCTTCCAATTATTAAGGGCATTTCAACTGTTGATTGCTTGTTTTTCTTGATTGGGACCTTTGTCTGTTTAATTATGTTTTAAAGAAATTAAATTCAAATTCAGTCAGGCTCAGAAGTCATCCTTAATGCTGCCTGTATTTTGTCTTTCTTTCTTCCCTTGCATACAACAAGAATACACACAATGGAGCATTATTGAGAAAGCACAGTGCAGACCCCCACAGAGAGGCAATTTATCTTGTGCTATAGATGATCCTGCCTCGTGTCCACAGTGCACTTGGTCTCAATATGCTTTCACGTTAGCATGCTTCATCAGAAGCCTACGACGAGAGAGCCAATTAATTGCAACTACGATTGTCGCTATCAAATTATCAATCTTGTGAGAAATCTGATTTTCTAATTAATCTGGGAGCATATGTGCATTAATCTGTCTGCTACTTCTGCTCTCTAATGAGACAGATACTTATAATGCTTTCTTAAGAAATAATAATAAACTGACTGGCTGTGCATGACACTGTAGGCTAATTAATAAAATAGTGGCAGCTCTTCGATTTCCCTGGGCTGAATATCTTACATCTTTAACATATTATTTACCATTTGTAGCTTTAGATCTGCATCGCAGGAATGCGGTTGATAGTGTAAATTTGGCAATTAGCACTCTTGAAGTGAAATGAGAAGGTGCAACTGGTGCTGCTTGGGAAAATATTCTCACGCTACTCTGCAAATGTAATGCAATGCAAGAGCAAATGGTCTGTTAATACTGACATCTAGTGGCATATGGGTCCTCTGTCTATAATGAAGGACCAAGTATGATGTGATCCTAGAAGGCTTTTCTGGGTGGGGAAAATCAATGTGGGTTCTAGAAGACTGGTAGGGATTTGTGGTTGATATAGATTAGTTCAGGCTACTGAAACTGGATGTGGAAGAGAAATTTAAGAAAAAAGACAGAAGCATGCCCAAAGGGGATTTTAGGAGCCCTCCGTCACCAATTTCAACATCTATCTGTATAGCAACCTTGTTTCCCTTGATAGCTCTTGGTTGTGGGGTTGTTTGTTTTTTAAATATTCCTTAGTACAGATTGCATGTAAAAAGAACCAACAAGGTGAGGGATCAAATCTGATTCCAGAAACCAGATTTTAAAAGGGCATTGTAAAAGTTCCAGATGGTAAGATAAAGGGAGAATTAACAAAAACACTTTCTAGAAATCCTTAACAAACTACTGGATAAAGAAAAGCTTGGAACTTATGGTGCCCAAATAAATGAAAGGATAATACAATGGTACCTTAGTTTAAGAACACTCTGGTTTAAGAACGATTTGGTTTACAAACTCCGCAAAACCGGAAATAGTGTCCCAGTTTGAGAACTTTACCTCGGTCTAAGAATGGAATCCGAATGGTGGAAGGGCACCAGCGGCGGGAGGCCTCATTAGGGAAAGCGTGCCTCTGTTTAAGAACAGTTTTGGTTTAAGAACAGACTTCCGGAACGGATTAAGTTCATAAACCAAGGTACCACTGTAGATGGTTATTCTCAGGAACCACATTGAGGTCTCCACAGGCAGAAGGACTAGAGCAGACTCAAGGCCCAAGACCCAGGTCCCAGGAACTGAGAAAATGACTGGCAGGAGCAGAGACGAAAGAGACCCAGTTGTCAGGCTTCCAGATAAAATTCATCCTCAGGTGCCAGGTTCTGCAATGGAACAAAGCAAGTTTTGCAGGATCCCAAAGGCCACAAATACCTCTTTCTTAGGTAAGGTGGGGGACAGGGTGGTGGCCGCGCAGTTACAGGAATTCCTAGAGCATATGAATTTCTTTGACATCTGATGGAAGGGCATTCCATAGGGCGAGCGCCACTACCAAGAAGGCCCTCTGCTATGGTATTGTCCTGGACTGGCTCTGTGGGATGGGCACTGGGACATTGTTTTGCAGTGGTTCCACTCCTATCTAGAGGGTCTTGTCCAGAGAGTTGTTCTGGGATAATGTGTTTCTTGCCCCCAGTGCTGTTTATATGAAGCCACTGTGTTTGGTCATTGGGAGTTTGGAGGCAAGGTGCCACCAATATGCTGATGACTACTTCCCCATAACATTTGAATCAGGGGAGGTCGTTCATGATCTGGGCCATTGTGCAATGCAGTGCAGTGTGGGACTGGATGGGGGCCAATAAACTGAGCTTGAACTCTGGGAAGAAGGAAGAACTGCAGGTTAGTGGTTCCCGTGTCTGGGAGAATAGCGACTTGCCTGTTACGGTTGGGATTGGGATTGGTACTCTTGGATCCACCTTTGTCAGGTGTCCTCAAGAGACAGGAGTGCTGTTTGACAGTTATGGCTGCTATGTAAACTAATACTGTTTGTGTATTTAAATGTGTATTTTGATTTGTTTAAGCTATGGAGAACTATGACACATTAGAATGTGCAAATCCATTTGATAGCTAAACTCTAATCTGCCCATTAGTCCAAGTTTCAGATCATTTTCTATACGAATTTGCAAAGATTAAACATCCCTCAATACCAGTTGGTTCAATAGGGCTTGCACAGGAGACCATCATATTGACCAAATCTTTGTGCATTTAACCTAATTACTAGATGCTGCTTTCTATTGCACCATATATATTTTATCCACCATGACTTATTAAACTGCACTTCTAAGTTAATTGAAAGTGTGTATCAGCATTAAACAGATCCCACATAAATAAAAATCTAGAACTGATGCTATACTGATATTTTCATACACAATCACTTGATAGGCAAACCTACCCCTTTTCTGATTTAATCATTGTCAAAAGTGATGTTGAAGAACCACAATGCTTCCTTTAGTTTCACTGTTCTGCACTTTGCATGTCGATTCTGCCTTTTAAAAGAATCCATTGGAATATTGAGAACAAACAAAATTCATTTGCAAAAAAATAATAATACAAAAAGGAAATAAAGCATTATAAATTGCTAGCATCCTTCACAAAATATGAAGAATCTATAACATTGTATTATCAAGAACTTGGAGGGACTGGGTGAATGGTTACGTATGCAAATCTCAGAGAATGAATTAATTCCTTTTGTAAATTTTAAGATAATTAGTTTAGAATCCTGATTGAGACCTGGAGTAAAATTCAGTCATGTTGGTATGTTATTAGAGATGATTGACATTAAGCTGAACATAAAGGATATTAGCCTCATTTAATCATCATTATTTGCAGAAGCCCTTGTTTGTCTTCAAGCCTAGGATATAAAAAATGCATGGCATTTGGGCGAAATAGGTATGTAGTGGGAACCTTGCCAATGAGCCAAATTAATGTGGACATTCTATTCTGCATACTTACCTTCTTCTAATACCTAAGGCCAGGCTGGTTCTTTCCTGTTTATCTACATTGTAGGTAATGAGCAGAATGACATTCATAGAGTATAACAACCTCTGAAGTAACTGTACGCACTACAAAGAAACACGAGGTGATTTTCCAAGGTGATTTTTGTAGATAGTGTTAATGACAGCAATGCCAATGACTGTCTTAAAAGGAATATATATATATATATATATATATATGTTGTGACCTTTATATACATTGTGTTGTGGAAATTACTTACTCCCAAGTAATTGCAACAAACAACTATTAGTTCGTATGACTGTGAACTCTCACACATAAGATTGAACTGCAGGCAGTAAGAGGAAACTTGACACTGAATTTCTCATTCAGCAAAGTACCATTATGAAATAGCTTAATGGCTAAATTTCAGTAGAATTCAAAAAATCACAGCACTTTGTTGGGACCATGGAACACATACTTTTTCCCCCCAAAGAAAAAGAAGTATTATGTCATATAACTATCAAGTCAAAACAATGTATAAAGAAACAACATTTTGACTGACACCTGGGTTGCTATTTAGGTTAGAAAACCAGTTTTGTCACTCACATTTTGCACAATGTGGCCCATGCAAACAGGCCACATTGTAGACCCATCGTTTTTTAAAATTGGTTATGAGCAGCTAAAGCAAGTAGGGGATGGTACTTATCTGCTTTGGCTCCAGAGTGGAATTATAGATTAATTATTTGGAGCAGAGTGCCTGCCTTTAAAGGTAAAGGTAAAGGGACCCCTGATCGTTAGGCCCAGTCGTGGCTGACTCTGGGATTGCGGCGCTCATTTCGCTTTATTGGCCAAGGGAGCCAGTGCACAGCTTCCGGGTCATGTGGCCAGCATGACTAAGCTGCTTCTGGCAAACCAGAGCAGCGCACGGAAACGCTGTTTACCTTCCCGCCAGAGCGGTACCTATTTATCTACTTGCACTTTGACGTGCTTTTGAACTGCTAGGTTGGCAGGAGCAGGGACCGAGCAACGGGAGCTCACCCCGTTGCAGGGCTTCAAACTGCTGACCTTCTTATCAGCAAGCCCTAGGCTCTGTGGTTTAACCCACAGCACCACCCACATCCCTCTCTGCCTTTAGTTCCCATCATTATTGTTGCATTTCAGATGTAAGCTTCAAATAATGTTTTACCTAGATTTTTCTACATGTACTCAAGCCAATGCATAAGTGTTAAATGGAAAAGTCAAAATACCTCTTAAGGTGAATTCCCATACATCAGAGGTGAGGCAACTCATGGGCCTAATTACCGTATATACTCGAGCATAAACTATCCCGAATATAAGCCAAGGCACCTAATCTTACCACAAAAAAGCTGGGAAAACTTATTGACTCGAGTATAAGCCAGCTCACCACACCAGAGGCTAGTGGCGGCAGTGGCGGAGGAAGAACAAGCAGCCCGAAAAGGCTGCTTTCAGGCTGCTCATTCCTCCTCCGCTGCCACAGACAGCAGCAAAGGCGGCGGAGGAGGAAAGAGCAGCCCAAAAGGACCGTCACTCAAGTATAAGCTGAGGGGGGCTTTTTCAGCATTAAAAATGTGCTGAAAAAGTCCACTTATACTCGAGTATATACGGTAGGTCCTTCATCTGCCCTACATCTTAGGTCATATATGACATAAAGTGTGTGGCAAGTAAAGATGAAGTTTGTGGGGGAGGGGGGCTCAGTGCTATCTAGACACAGACAATCAGCTCATTGTTGGGAATGACATCCAGAGGTTTGGACTTCCCCAGTGCAGACAGTCAGCTATTCGTTGGTGCGAGGGATGTGCTACTGTACATATGCTTCTCAGCCCTTGTAGTTTGATTACAAACCATGCAGGCAAAATGGGTCCCCTGTTGTCATTGTGACATCAAGTGTTTGACAAGTGGGAGGCCCCACCCACCTGTCAATTTTGGCATGTGAGTCATTGTAGTTAAAGATCTGGCCTGCTTCACAGATCCAGTTCATTACCCTCGATGTACACGGAGTGTAAAATGATAGCATACGTTGGATCCCATTGCTCAGTAATATGGCTTTTATAAAAAAAAAAAAAAAACATTGTGGAAAATGAGTTCAGTCGAACACATACAGAACATAAGCAGGATTTGATGTGTGAATAATCAAAACTCATTCAGTGTTCTTTTTCTTACACTTCTCAGCATCTTGAAAACCTAGACATAAAATTTAGTCCAATGAAGTGAAAGACAGCAAGATGGATTAGTTCACTTCCTGGGTTTTCCCTTTACGTGGGTGACTTGTATGAAAAGTACTTGTAAGGGTCAGGCAAAATCTGGCTTTCCGTATTTCTCATAGAATCCAGTAGTTCATTAGATTCAGCTGGGAAGTCTGATGTGATGAACTAGTCAGATTTGACTATGCTTCAAATTATTTTTGACATGGCAAATAGCTGTTCTACTCAATAGCCTGGGTCTAACAGAGAGTGTAAATTCACACTGCTCCATTTAACAGCCCTGGAGCTATGCCAGGTTAAGACCACTGAACATTGGATCACATTCTTCTCCTGACAATAAAGTAGCTTTTTTTCATTCTGCATGGTGAATAGCTGGTTCAGTGATACATAAAAGCACTAGTGAGTCTTTCAGTAGTACTCCTCATGGCACACCAATTAGACAGTGAAAAACTTTAAGAAATGAGCTGGACCAAACTGACGTGAAAGGGCAAATGTCAGAGAATGAGTTGGTAAACTGAATCTTCAAAAGTGGCCTTCATTAATCTGTGCATTTAAAAAATAAACCATGCTGCTTTCCTACAGCTTAAAGTATCTTACATAAATAAAAGAGATATAATAAATTTAAAACAAAAATACAATGAAAACATAACTAAAATGACAGCATCAAATTGCCCTTTGAATTGCCTGGTAACTAGCCTGCCACTTCACAAGCTTTTTCAGACCTTTCCAAAGGTGACTAAGGCAGGGACGAAATAAACTTCAAAGAGATAATTGTTCCATAACCTTGGGGCAATCACTGTAAAGGCCCTGCTTGAGGCGGTTAAAGTGCTCAGCTTTTTGAACTGTTTTGATACAAAGCACTGAAGGATTAGAAAAACACAGGTGGTGTTGCAGGGTATATCTAAAGCTTCAAAGTGAACAGATGCATGAGATTTGCATATTTGAAGTTCTGCTACAACATGAATGATAAGCACTAACAGTCCTCTTAGACATAATCATGATAGTTGCATATTTTCAAACAATGAACCTTGCTTGGGATAGTGGAATAGAATATTATGCTGGCCCATTACCTTAATCAATGTGGTTCCTAGTAACTCCTTTGGTGCCCCAACATGGCTCTGAATAGTATGTCCTTGAGCAGTTAAGACAGAATGAATAGACCAAGACTGGGCATCTGCCATATTTCACCTGCACAGTATGCAATTTTGCAATCCTTCATAGCCAGATGAGTGTTATCTGAAGAAGCATGGGAGCCACTGATGTCGCAAAACTACACTAACCCTGTTATATGCAAACAGGACAGAGGCAGAGCCCAGAGTGCCAGGGCTTTTCTGCTGTTTTGTTTCTTTTAATGATTAGATGTAAGCAAGACCCTAAACTTGGGCGATCAAGAGTCCAGTTCATGATAGCCATAGACTGGAATGTAACAGCTATTGCCTGCTCACACATTCTTCCTACATGGGGAAAATGAATGAGAGGGCTATGGCAGAACAACTGCAGACATTCCTGGATCAAACTGATTATCTGGATCCATTCTGGAGGTGACTGCCTCAGTCTGCCTCAAAGGTAGGCTGCCCCCTGAGGTTTGGTTGGCCTTCACTAGGGACTGAGCCTTTAGCGTGGCTGGCCCTGTCCGGCAAAAGTCCTACTGGTAGAGGTTTGGCAGGGACTGCCCCTGCCTTCTTCTAAATGTCTTCTGAAAACTGTCTTATTTAGACAAGCCTTCACAATATGAATTCCTCTCTTTCACCAGCCATGTCTACTGATGTTTCGATGGTGTTTTTATGGATACTTTTATTGTTTTTATTATATTCTGTATGTCTCATGCCACCTTGATATATGTTATGAAAGAGCAGTTTATATTATTTTGATCAAATGAATAAATGAATAGACAGACTCATTAAGAACATAAGAAGCCCCAGCTGGAGCAGACCAATGGCCAAACAGCACCCTCCACTCTTGGGATTGCCAGCATCTGTTGTCCATTGAAGGCAGGAAATAGCCATCATGACTAGTAGCTGTTGATAGCATAGTAGGACATGAATTTACCCAATTCTCTTTATTCTCTGTATTGAGTCCATGATAACTTCTTGGGGGAGCAAATTCCCTAGGTGAAGTATGAAAAAGTACCGTATTTTTTCTGTGTATAAGACAATGTTTCCAGAATTTTCTTGCCTCAAATTGGGGAATGTCTTATACACAAAGTTATTCAGTAAGTCTGGTACAAGGCAGCATAGTTAAGGCTTTCCCCCAAAAAGCTCAACAACTACAAAGTATTGATTTCTAATTTCTTGGCTCCCCAAAATAGGGGGCTGTCTTATATATGGGGGTATCTTCTACATGGAAAAATAAGGTACATTGTCCTGTCTGTCCTGAAACTTCCAACACTTAGCTTCATCAAGTGGCCTTGGAAAAGCTACTTTTCCTCTGTCTCAGTTCCCCATGTCTAAAATAGACATGTCTAAAAGTATCTCTTGCTTCTGAGTACTAACAAAATGAAAACAGTAAAGTGCTTTTAATATTGAATGGGTTACATACATTATTATGATAATGACAGTGATCCTTATGAGATGGAATGTATCGCTCCCTAATGTTCTTTTATTCCACAACCATGGCATGTTTTTGTTTGGCATAGCTGCACTGCAGTATTTAAATGCCTGTATCTAGAATCTGCTGTCACTTAATGATTCACAAAATACTTCATAGGATGGGGAGGGGAAATGTGAAGGTCAAAGATGATACCAAACACCATGTAAATAACATCAGCATTTCAGAACTGTTGAGATATAAGGACAAAGAAAGACAGTTCTGTGGCACTACTATCTATCTACATTGAAGTCTACTTCACATTTTTGCTGGCTCTCATTCTTTGATTTTTGGCTCATTGCTTCCTTATCTAGTCAGAAATGATGAATCTGTGAAAGGATATGGTGTAGCTGAGCTATTTAACTGCTTAACTCCCTGGGCTTTTTGTCAATACTTGGCCAAGCAAACAAACACATAGTTTAATAACAAAAAAAAGTAAGGGATGGGGGGTTCAGTAACATGCAGCCTTTAAAAATAAGAATGAGTGAAGCATGAGCACATTTTCAATCCAGGAGTCTTTTGCCTCGTGGAATTGAAAGATTCAGAGTAATAAATCCTCTCCGAATGTATAGCAGTACAATAGCTGCATCCTTTTTTCTTACCCAAATCCCTAGTGTTTAGTTAGAAGCTCAAACATTTTCTAAGGCACTCCAGTATAAATTAGATCATCTCCAGATGTTTTGGTACCGTGAAGAGAGAAGCTCAAATTCACTTTTAATGAACCGTATTTTAATGTCAGTCTTCCCTATCTCCTTAAATGACAAAGAGCTCATCAGACTTTGTAATGAATCCCACAACTGTATCATTTTCAACCCAGTCATTTATTGAGCCTCCCTCCTTGTATCTATGCTGGTCTGCGGTAGCAGCAGGTTGACAGCCTAAGTAAACTACACTGAAGATTTGTTAGGCGAGCTCGGAGCATTTAAAGAAATGTCACTGGAAACAGCAGGATGTGTTGAAACGCAGAGTTCTAGACAGGAGAACAGGTTAACAAGGGTCTGGTGAAATAAAGGAATGCACAAAGAGCCATAAAGGTAGCAGTGAATAGAGGCTGGGGAGGAAATAATATTGGAAGGGATGTTCAGTTCAGTGGAAAATCACAATAAAAATAATAATGAAGTGTGTGTAGGGCAGGAGGGGAAATACCGAACACATTTAACTATTGTCCTATGGACACTTCCTTATTATGTTTACAGTGGTACCTCGGGTTACAGACGCTTCAGGTTGCAGAAGCTTCAGGTTACAGACTCCGTTAACCCAGCAATACTACTTTTGGCAGCAGCGGGAGGCCCCATTAGCTAAAGTGGTACCTCAGGTTAAGAACAGTTTCAGGTTAAGAACAGACCTCCAGAACAAATTAAGTTCTTAACCCAAGGTATCACTGTACTTACGTAGGAACAAGCCTCACTGAGACTAGTAAGAATTAATTCCAAATAGACTTATGGCCAACCAAATTTATTTGTCTAATCCTGTCTACTCCAGGGGTAGGCAACATGGAGCGTCAGCTCCAGATGTCGGACAACAACACACTGACTACTGGCCATGCTGGCTGGGGTTTGAGGGAAGTCCAGCGATGTCTGAAGAGCACAATATTGCTTAATCTGGTCTCATCTGGCAGGCAATGGTCCAGACAGATGTTCTTTTCCCAACCTGACTACCTGAGATCCTTTCAGTTGACATCTTGAAGACTGAACTGATATGAAGCGCATATGCTCCCCCACTGAGCTATGGACCATCGTCAGATCATAGGTTCCTGTTGGCTGGTGGAGGCGGGTGGCATGGGATACAGAGAATATGCCTTAGAATTTCAGGTTGCGTTGTCTCCTTTTACCAAGTTCCTTTAGGTATCATTAAATGTCTCAAGTTCTCCCTTTAAAATAGATGTGGGAAACTTGAGCACATTACCTGCCTCCAAACAAAAAGTGACATATATAATTGTGATTAGATATGTTTGGTTCTTCTTATGGCATCTTCATAATCCTTTGGTTACCAAGGGTTCTCCCACCAGTTTGCACTTCCATGAAAGGAGCAGGTGTTGATGAGGAATACTTCTTGATCAATCTGCCACTTGAAGTCCAGGCGACCTTGGTAGCTAGCAGTGCCTATTTCTAGCTATTGTTAGTTCACCAGCAATTGCCCTGGATAAGAATAGCTTGGCCATTGTGATCCATGCATCTATCCTCACAACATTCCTATGAGGTAGAGGGATAGTAACTGGCCCAAGGTCTCACATTGAGCTTCATGGCTGAGTGGGAAGTTGAACTTGGGTCCTCCACATTCCTATTTACTTCTCTAACCACTGCAGACATGGACTCTCACCAGCTCTCCAATCTCCCCCCCCCCCCACCGAAGACATATGGAGCTGTACAGTGGTACCTCGGGTTAAGTACTTAATTTGTTCTGGAGGTCCATTCTTAACCTGAAACTGTTCTTAACCTGAAGCACCACTTTAGCTAACGGGGCCTCCTGCTGCCGCCGGGCCACCGGAGCATGATTTCTGTTCTCATCCTGAAGCAAAGTTCTTAACCTGAAGCACTATTTCTGGGTTAGCGGAGTCTGTAACCTGAAGCATATATAACCCGAGGTACCACTGTAATAGGAAATGAATGAGTATCTGTGCAGTATTTTAGAAGAGGCAAAGGTCATACCTGGATTAGCTATGGCACTTTGATGGTGTTTTCACCCTTTGCTGAATGCTATTCCAGGTCTGAAACAAAGTTTTGTAGCTTTTGCAATTCAGTATCTTCGGATTTGCTAGGATCAAAGTGTAGCTCATAATTTAGAGACTTTAGGTAACGTGTCCACACTCAGGTTCAGCTCAAACAGACTTGTTCACAGCAATCCATTTCCTTCATTAGGTTCCCAATGGTGGTGGTTTTCTCATTTGTATAGAACAGTACTTAAGCAGCACACACACAAATTTCAAGAAACCCAATAATTAATTGCTGGAAAGAATACTTGTAAGTGCAAGTACTAAAATGACTAGTTTTAGTGGCTAACTCTCAAAGCAAAATATTAAGCTGCAGGAGTGCAACGTAACTGTTTTGATCATCCAAGGTTGTCGTGCTTCGCTGTGTAGACAAATCTATTCTTCAATGAGAATGAAACTAATAGCTGGTCAGTTTCCTTCTGTACTGAGTAGAAGTCTTGACCTTGACACTGGATGAAAAGAAAATCATGTCTAAAAGGTGAATAATTGGCATGGAACACCTGCTTATGCAGGGGTCTGGCGGTGCTTATAAGGTAATCATCGCTGCCCTTTAGCCTTCCTCTCACTATGAGGTAGCTGTAATTCAGTGCCAGATAGGCTGGTTGGTTAAATAGAAACATGATATCTTTATTTTTCCTTGCGCCCTTTTCCTTCAGTAGTTGCATTTGAAACAGACACCAGGGTTTGAGGAAGAGTTGCAGTTCAGAAGCTTAATGCGTGTCTTGCATGCAGAAGTTTCCAGTTTCAATTCCCAGGATCTCCAGGAAGGGCTGGGAAAGACCCTGGTGACCTGTTTCCAGTCATAGTAGACCAGACGTAGGCAGGCTAAGCTTGCAGAACATACCAGTACTTTGTTTTCACTAAAAGGTATTCATTTATTAATTGTATTTATTAGTAATCACATAACATACATTCTTTCGAAGAAGTGAGGGTGCCCAAGATGTACCAATGAGGCGCTGAAAGTCTCTGAATTGTGGGTCGTCGTACCCACAAGCCTAATCATAAACTACAGAAGATTTTGTTTTAAAATCTAAAAGTGTCATGCAAAGTCCGCCCCCCCCAAAAAAAATTCTATATTGCTGTGCTTTAGCAAAAGCCTAAAACAATACCACAGAGCTCTTCAGAACTCTGCAGGTAGCTTTCTGGAAAGCATCACATTGTAAGGCCTGTGTAAATGTTTAACAGATACTAAAACTGATAGCCAGACATCCAGTAGTGGAGGAACCCTCTTCGGCAGGAGATGCATGCGCGACGTATGTATGGACTGCACATGTGCAGCATCCCGTACGGAGTGTGCACACGCTGCATCCTGTATGGCTGCTGTGTGTGAGGCAGCCCATACTGACTGCGTGCACCCTTGGCAGCTCTACAGCTGGGGGGAGGCAGGGGCCATCTTGTCACACACACCCCAGAGTTGCACCTGGGGCAGCCCGACCCCTCTGCCCCCTACTTCGTATGCCCCTGCATACATCAATCTCCCCCTTCTATAATGGTACAGCTTACCAGTGTGGCCTGATAGCATGATATTGTGCAAACCTTCACCCAAGTCAATGCCAGGAATGGATAAATCCGTCAGTTCTGGCTTCTCTTGACTTCTTACATTTCATGATCTGTTTCTGGTTTTTGTTTCCAAGTTGTCATAAAAATGAGACTTTTAAAATGTGTTTGTGGGAGGGGGCATTTTTGGTTTGTTTTTATTATGGGTTTTATTTTCTCAGTTTGTATTTTTCTGTTGTGAACCGCTCAGGGATCTTTCGATGAAGGGTGGTATACAAATTTAATAAACAGATAAATAGATAATGAAAATGAGTGTGCATTTGTCACCCAACCTTAGAGAACAACAACAACACAACATTTTGATATTCAGACATGCTTAGATTGTAATAGACATTAATGCCATTTTCTTTGACAGTCACATTTATATAATGTCTAGTTCCGGCCTAAATGCCCATCTGCTAGAGCTGTACTCTGTAGGTCCACTATATAACCCTGTGAATGCATAGTGGCAAACTGACAACTTTAATTTTGTATGCAGACATTTGAGGGAAAGTATGCATCATGATTATTGGGTAATTGTCTTCACTGTACTGTATTAAACTTGGGGAAACTGCTGTAAGCCAAGGCAACAGCAAAATAATAGCTGTTCTCTGGAAATGCTTTTTGTAGTACCTGCCATAGTTATTACCTGTACTGTATCCCTTTTATTAAATTCTGTATCTGAGATTCAATTGTCTATTCAATAACATCAAGCATTAGTCAGATAACAGGCTGACATAAATATTGATTTACTCTGACTGATAATAGAATCAATCTCTCCAAGGCCCATGAAAATACTCTTTATTGAGGAGTCTATTCAATAAGCATCTGTGCAAGCCCTTTATATGTGTGTGGGGTGCATAATGTATATGAAATGTATGTTATAAGAACACATAAATCAAGTGGTGCCCAGCTACAAAAGACCATTCTATTTCAGTATTCAAGAGGTTTCCTTAGCAATAGATTCAATGCTTATCCATAACCAGTAATTGCAATAAAATATTATACAGCACAAGATAGCACTATTAATCAACACAACTGATTTCTTTTAAGTGAACTACATATGTATTGGATTGCATTAATACTTCTTGTGCATTTTGTATGAAAATTAAATGCTATAAAGTGATTTTTTATTGTTGAGGGAACAAAAAATATCAAAGGGAAGTGAAGTAGCTTCAGTGCTTAGATAATGAACTACTGGAGGATGCCAATCTCAATGGTTTGAAGTATTACATTTGAAATTAAGAGATGTAATACCGAAGTCTTTGTCCTAGAATATAGGGCAAGACTATATCATTAGACTGGGACAGTACAAACATGGGCAATCTACTCCAGATTATGATTAGCTTTGAGAATGTATTATGTTCTGTATATTAATTTGCATACTATTTGCATATGAGTGGGACATCAGTTACATGAGATCTCTTCTGTTATAATGGCTGTGCAATTTTATTCACTGAAAAAAATAAAAGTTGGTATTACTTTTCTTAGTGTGCTTTGGAGACTTTCATCAGCTCAATTACATCTTAGTATACACTCTGACAGTGTAATCCTAAGTATTTCTACTCAGAACTAAATGCCATTGTGTTTAATGGAGCTTGTTTCCAGGTATATAGGTGTATATTCTTATTCTTAATAGTCTGGAAAGGGATTTTCCAAATATATATATTTTTAAAGAGAAATCCCCTTCCCCACAACTGAATGTTATCACATCGATCCTATATGAATATATTTTGCATTCCCAAGAGATCATATGGGGGGATTTAATTCATAATTCTTCACACACCTATTCCTCTGTCCATCTTATTCCTAGAAACCACTTTATCTTCTGTATCTGTGTCCTCTGTTATATTTACTTTCTGTTTTGAAGCAACAGATTACTCTTAAAAAAAGAAGAACTGTCACATGAAAAGTGACAGGTGGCTCCCTGTCTGGAACCTTGACATATTTCCACATATGCACTTTTGTTTTCCACACTTGACTTCACCCACATTTCTGCAGATTCATTTTTTACCGGTTTAGCACTACTAGTTCATACTGATGAAGTGGCAGGACAGAACCTATACAAAATAGAGCTGCATTGTGCTTTCAGTATGGTACAACTTTCAGAATATATGATTAATGTTGAGTCACTGAATAAAAGGCTATATGCTTCCTGCTTTTTAAAACTTTAAAAAAGTAACTTTAAAAAAATCTTCACAATGTGTTGCTTAGCATCCGTTGAGAATGCTTCAATTCCTCTTCTTTTAAAAAGGACAAAACTGAACAAACCACCAAAATATTTCAGTGTCGGTAGCATGCATCAAAAAGTGATCCATCAGCATGTGTAGACTATAAAATTAGGCACAGAATTAGAGTCAGTATCAAATAATATATTTATTAGTGGTGTGCACTGGATCTGTGGGTAACCCTGAATTACAAAGGGAATTGAGGTGATTTGGGAAGGTTCCCAATTTTCTGAATCAGATTGCACTGTTTTTGTCTTGAGAGATCTCTAAACATCCAAGTGGCTCTCACTGGGAAAACACCCAAAGCTACAGAAGGTAGAGAGTGGACAGGTTTGGCTTTTAATGAGAAAATTAGAAGAATTGTGGCTCGGAGGTGGGACAGTGCCAGGTTAGGGAGGGCCCTCAGGAACTTGTCCTCTAATAGGCCTTGTACATGGGTGAACAACTTGAAAGCAACAGCAGTAGATGCCCATTTTTCTTTCCCCCATATTTGCCACTGTCACCGAAAGATAAGATTACAGTCAGGTCCCTCAGGCAGATATCAAGAAGAAGAAAAAGAGTTTGGACTTGATATCCCGCCTTTCACTCCCCTTAAGGAGTCTCAAAGCTGCTAACAATCTCTTTTCCCTTCCTCCTCCACAACAAACACTCTGTGAGGTGAGTGAGGCTGAGAGACTTCAGAGAAGTGTGACTAGCAGGTCACCAGCAGCTGCATGTGGAGCAAACCCAGTTCACCAGATTATGAGTCCACCGCTCTTAACCACTACACCACGCTGGCTCTCAACATCAGTGGTCTTGCTGGATTCTGGGGCCCTAGAAGCTGCTCAGGAGTGCTGGCTATTAAAGTATTCCTGATGGCTAATGCAGTGGATTACAGTGGTCTTAACCCTTGTGCACACACAAGGACTTAACATTAGGAAGAACTTTCTGTCTTCAAAGGTGGTGGACTCCTTCATTACAGGTTTTAAAGCAAAGGCTGGGTTCCCAGAGTGCTGTAGTAGCCCCCAACACTGACAGGGGTTGGACTAGATTATTTTTAAGGGGACTTTATAATTATATGGTTCTATAATACACTAGTGCTGCTCTAGGTCATTGGGGCTGCAGCCCTAAACACACACCTAGGAAAATACCCCCACAAAATCTGGGCAGAAATTATTTTAATTATAGAAATTAAATACAATTAATTTAATTGTAGAAAATTTCTTAATAATCTATATCAGTAACACAAAGAGGAGACCTTTTTTTGTTTTCTACATTAACAGCAGTTGATCAATATTGGAATATAACATGTCATTTCATTTCATTGGCCTAGAAGTGCTACCCAGGTTAGAGTACATTTACATCACTGAAAGCTAGACTGGAGAGAAAACAAATGGGACAGTGAATGCTTGGAAATGAGATACAATGAGAAGTGTCTTATGGAATGGATGTGGTTTTCAAAATTGGGATTTGGCAAGGAAAAGAAAAATACTATTTTTTATTACATGGGTTGACGTTCAGTGAGGGGGATTAAATTGAATATTGATTTTTTTGGAAGGTGTGACTGTGCTGTTAAAATGATAACAAAAATGAAACAAAAGTAAACAATGGAGAAATTGAGCACCAGAAGTGTTTCATGCTTTAAGTGAATGTCTTAGGTGTGATCAGCATTTCATAAAATTAGGGTCATGTTTCTCCAACATTTTCTTCCCTTCCGTTCCGTGTACTTCCATAAACTCAGAGGTTTTCTAGCAGCCTTTCTGTTCAATGTTTCTAGTTCTCCCCCCCCCCCAATTAAAACCCAGATCTGAATTCTGTGTTGTGACTCACCTTGAAATTGTAGGCTGACTCGTATTCTGTGGCAACTCCAGTGCTATCAACACTTGGGATACCCACACTCTGCATATATCAGTAGATACACCTGTGCAATTGAATAAAGATAAGCCACTTTTATGAGCAGGATACCTAGGCACTCCAGACTAAAGGTCAAGTTCCAAAATATGGTTTAATGATTTGAACAAGCCACATCTTTGTTTTATTCACCTCACTATGAGAACCATGCTGACTTCTTCACTTTTGTGTCCTCTCAATTAGAAGCATCCACAGTCCCCAAGTTTTATCTTATATCTGTGTTTTAGAATTCCAGTCTGTTTCTGGGTTGCTCTGTACACTCTCTGCCTTGATCTATAATTCAGGTCCTGGGCTGCTCTGTATAATATGAAGCTCTGTGTTCCCCATTCATTATAATGGGGTATCTAAAAACAGATATAACTCTTCCCCCTTTTGACCAAAATGGATGAAATTTACAGGCACAAACATACTAGATTTTACACAAGAGATTTATTCCAATGTAAAACAATTGATAAAAAAAAACACTTGCTTCAGTCAAATGCACACATTCTTTTGTGATGAAATGGTCTAATGATTAAAATAATAGTATATGGCAAGAGTGCTTGCTTGGGGATAGAAAACTTGGCATAATCAGAAGAGTGTCTCATTTATGGCTCCTTGTGTGAGCTACAGCCCAGCAGACCAGGGCAAGATCTGGAAAAGTAAATTTGCCTTTGTCCGGCATTAGCTGTATTTATTGGTCACAAACATCCACAAAACTCAAGGGGGGATTTGGTCAAGACAGTCAGCTCATCCCCTTCCCCTGAAGCAACAGTAATAAATCTAGCTGGGTTTACTGTTTGAACAAGATCTAAAAGCAGCTTTCAGAATTTGCCAAAGGAAGCTTGTGTAGCCATGAGTAAGGAGATTATGCAAACTGCTGAGCAGACCTGAGAGAATCTGTAAAAGCTCCCTGCCTTGTAGAAGTGCACTATTATTAATGCATTACAAAAATAATAATATCTCAGGCTGGGGGGGGGGGTTAATACTAATTGTTGTTCTCTGCATCACAGAGCCCATCTGCCTCATTCACCTGCTTATCAGCTTGAAACTGCTTGGGGGTGTCTTATATGAAATGGAAACCAATGCTTCCACTGGAAATTTCCTTACTTTGCATTCTAAATCTTGGACGCCTTTTTTTTTTTTTTTTTTGGCTAGGTGTGATCCCTTGGTCAGGGATAGGGTATTACTTGGGCCATGGGGGTTCACGTGTGCTGACCCCAAGAATGGGACGGTGTTGGTTTCAGAGAGGGAGTGGATGGTGCATATGGAATCTCAGCTGGTCTCTGAACTCTCCTATGCTCTCTTACAAATGTCAAAATAGCCTTCTCTATCTGCACAAAGATCCGTCAGAACAAAGACCCATTTCAGGGGTATGGAATCTTTTCCAACTGGCAGACCATTTTGACAGTTCTCCCAACCTCACCCAGTGGGGTATTTTGGGGGGATGGATGGATGGGGCCACCCTCTTAGCAGTCACCTGATGTCACAATGACAATGAGTAATCAAAGCTCTCTTCCCCCTTTGTAGTGTGGCTTGGTCAATCAGAGTAGACACAGTGAACTCTTAGTCCATTTCTGAGTTCATTTCTCTTGCCTCCAGGTGGAGGACTTCTGCCTGAACATCCACAAAGCAGAAAGATTAGCGGGCGGCCATCAAGGTTTTTTGTCTCATAGAATCATAGAGCTGTAGTTTTTGTTTTTCTCTTTACTGCTTCAGTGTTTTGAATTGCGCTTCTTGAAATTCTAATGGGAAAAGGCAGAATAATGTTGTGCAGGCAAAAACTAGTGTGGAGCTTACAGGAAATGCAGACCTAAAGACTACTGAGACTCCTTGCTTATGCATTTTCCTGAGCCAGCAATTCCTGACTCACACCTTAGGCTCTTAATCACCATGACCCTACATGCCAGCCAGACCTTGATACATGGTTGCGACCATTTAGGCTTATCAGTTCAACCAATTAAACCTGGTAGCTTCACTGGAAGAAGTGTATCCTGAACAGAGATGTATGTAGGACAGCGATAATTTGAATGATGTATATCCCTTTATTTTTAGGAATTGCATTCTGTCCTTTATTGAGTTTCCAGGGTGGCTGAGAAAAAGCTGCCCCTCAAAGAAAAGAGGGAGGGGGAATAGAGCAAGCAACATCATTTAAACCTTATGCTCTTCTTTCTTCTGGTTTTTAGACTGCTTTCATTGATGCTACTGATGCTGGGTTTTTTAATGTAATGACTGTATATTGTAAGATACCCTGGATATTTTATAAAAAAGATAGGATATAAATTTCGATAAATAAATTCAAAAGTATGGCACAATTGAATTCCGGCTGCTGAATTCTCTCTGTAATGAAAGCTCATTTAGCATGACTGAGAAACTGCTCAATGTTCATAAAGGGCTTGACGAAGCTGCCAGAATTCACTTTTCAAGAAGAAAACCGAAAGTAGCGAAGCGTCATTTTGCTCTATTTTACTCTGAAAGTATTTCTCAACAGTCTGCTGGACACTTCTTAAAATGTGACACTTTCAAATGCATGCCAAATTAAAGTGCAGTGTCACTACAATATGTGACTGAGATAAGAGAATTGTAAGGAGGCCTGTTGAGGTTTTAAAAAGTGAAATTACCTGGAAAATTAATTATGTAAATAATCATGGCAGAAGGTCTTCCCTTACATTTTCAATGCCCGGAGGGCAGGCGGCTTGTGCTCTCAGCTTGATTCAGAATTGGCTTGGTATTTACAAGTTTTCTTCCTGTGCATTCAGAAAAGGCTCATTTGTTTCCCAAGAGTTTCCACCAGCTGTATAAAGTTGATGCTTTTGCACGGAGTTTGTGCACTGTGCCCACCTACTGTATTAGGAAAAGTAGCTTGGCTTAATTTCTCCAATCCAGAGCATCATTCATAACAGAGGACTGTTTGGAAATTCCGCTGTCTTTCCCTACCATACAAATGTGCCCACAAACAAAAGAGGAGATTTCTTTGGAGCTGGTTTGGAGATCACAACCTCATAAAACAATTGCAAAAGGCAGTCAAGATAGCTGACCCAAATAGAGAAGATAGTGAACAACCCAAAGAGTCCTTGTTTGGCAGAACTGTTTACATGGTTCACAGGAATCAACCATTTTTGCCAAAATAAGCCTTTGAGCATTAAAGACCTTCTGTTTACACTACAAATATTTGGGTTCCTGGTCTGATGAATGCTTACCTCACATAGGCAATAAGAGTATTCCAAAATTACATAATTAGGACTCCAACAGGGACACCAAGTATAGGGGACAGAGGAAGCTTCATCCCCTCAATATTTTGGGGCAGGGGGTTCAGCCCCCCAATATTGAGGGGGCTGTCACCCTCTGCCACTGCCAGGCTTCATCCCCCTGGCCTGCTTCTGGGCAAGCGCTCAGCAGCCAGGTGGGACATGCAAGGATGAACATCATCTTCTGCCCATCCCATCCTTCCCCTGCACACCTGGGCAAGCACTCCCGAGCACTTGGCAGCTGGGTGGGGACGGGATATTCAAGGGTGAACATCACCCTCTGTGCACCCCCATCCCTTGCATGCCGCAGCCTCTCTCCACCCCTCAGATTGACCTGGGAATAGAGCAGTCGCAGCCGGGCACCTCATGATGGTACAGCTCAGTTGAGGAGAGCAGCTCTCTGCCACCAGCTCTTCACTCTGAGGAAGCTGCCTCCTTGGCTCCCTCGCATGCTGGAAACAGGCTCTGATGGGAGTCTGTTCGGGGGGGGGGCACCTGGTTGCATCCCCTCCAGAAAATGTGCCTGGTGGGCTGAGTGGGTCTGGTCGGGTTGGGGGGGATGTCATGTGCGTGACATTATACACACATGATGTGCCCCCCAATGTTGGGCGGAACGCGGTGCACCTGGACTCCAAAGAACAGCCTTCCCCAACCTAGTGTCATTCAAGTGTTTGGACTACAGCGCCAATCAGCCTCAGACAACATGCAGGATTATAGCAGCTGTAGCCCCAAAGATCGGGAGGTTACTAGATTGAAGAAGACTGTCAAAAAACTCTTGAGCAGAAAAGTTGAAATTTCCTAGCAAATAAATTTCTGACAAGTGTTTGCAGTTTTTCTTCTGTAAGCTAAACTATTAGAGAATTACAATATTCCCCTAGGGAATATTGAACAAAATAGTCTCCCCAATATTGCCATTTTTGAATTTTGGATTTTTTAATGTTTTTAAATAATATTTTAATATCGTTGAAGAAATAAATGGGCTTGGCCTCTAATTCTTCCAGTTGTGCTCTCTTATGCCGCGGCCTCCTTCATCCATCAGTATAAGCTAACAATATCCATTCAACAAAAAGTGAGACATCAGAACTTCACCTCCCTTATCAAAAATATCTGGCAACATCCCACCCCGCTCAGTATCACCACCAACAAATAGCATAGAGAGTATATTGGGCCATTTTTTCCTCTCAGCCTTAGCTCTGTCTTTAACCTAAGTGAGCATTAAGAGCAGCATGAGAATGTATATCAGATAAGGGAGGTTTGTATTGCATTCTTATACTGAACATTTTTCTCTCTGAATTCTCATTGTATATCACCCCCAACCCAGGAATGAGAATGGAATGTGTGCCACTTGTGCCCCACCCTAAATTCATGCTGAGAACTCAGTATGTTTAGGTTTCAATTTCTGCTCATATATTCTGGTTTCAGGGTCATGGAGGATCTTGATCACAGAGATACCAAAATCCTCCCAAACTTGTATTTAACACCCACTGCAGTGATGCCACCAGAATCCAATTCAGTACTACATTCTTGCTGTTTCATACTGCAGCGATGGGTGTGCTAGGGACAGACAGATCTATTTCCGATCCAGTTCAATTTTACATGTGTTCATTCATAATTCAGTGCATCCTCATTAATCTGAATGTTAAAAGAACAAATCATATGTAAATTCACATCTAAATATTAATATATGTGTTTTATCTCAGTGTAGAGGTGAAAAACTCAGTGTAGGTGAAAAACTCAGTGTAGAGGTGAAACTCATCGCACCCAAAGAGAGTGTTTCAAAGCTAGTGGACCCATACACCTCACAGCAAAAACCCAGTATGAAACATTCGGTCTCCTGCCAACATTTGCACCTCTTGCTTCAATAAGTCCCATGAACTGTGGCAATAGCCAAGAAATAAGAACAACCTATCATGACTGAAGCTGGGAAGTGATAGTCTCTCTTCAAGCTTCCAACACACTCAGTATAGAAGTTTTCAAATACTTATAATAAGGTATCAAATGCCTTTAACTGTGCTGCTCCCTAGCTTCACCTGGAACCCCAATTGGACTCTGTTAGTGAACATACAGTAGGATTCTTTCTGGATCAAACCAAGGGACTTTCTAGTTCAATATGCTGTTTCCAGCAACTAGGTGATTGCACAGGCAGGCTATGAAGGGAATAGATTTACTCCACTGTTTGGTCCCAGCAACAGGCTTTGAGAAGTGTAATGCTTCTGAACATAGACACTGCATTTAGCTATCAAGACTAATAGCTGTCAAAATATGCATCACCCATGAATTTGTCTGATTACCTTTTTAAGCCATCTGAACTAAATGCCGTCACCAGATCTTTCCAGCCATGAATTTTACCCCATTCATAATGTATAAAACTCAGTCCCAACCATACCAGCAAGGGTTCCGTCTGCTAATACTTCACGCTGCCATACATGCACACAAAATTATGGGTACAACTACTATGGATAGGGGGAGGAATTCAGTGAACTTGATTTCTAGAGTGGACTCACCCGATCTGCACTTCCTGAACCAATGTGCCAACTGCTTGAGAACTTGGGGTCATCCAGTGGAACAGATTGGCAGTGGATTCAGGACAAGCAAAATAAGAATGCACCATTAATTGATGGAAATTGCTGCCAGACAATTTGTGTTGGCTGCTGGCTTAGATGGCTTTTCAAATTCAAGAAGGAGATGATGATAAATGCACATTCACCATGATGAGTATTTGGAACTTCCAGAGTCCAGTGCAAGTATGTTGTTGAATACCGCATGAGAGATCTATAGCCTTCCAATCTACTTGTGGGCTGCTCAGAGACTGCTGGATAGCTGACTTGCAAAGAAGAACACTGGGTTAGGTGGAACTATGGTCTGATCCAGCAGGACTCTTCTGAAAGTCTTACACTCTCAAATTATTACTGTTGGATATATGCACTCGATCTCAGCCCCATTATTGTGGAGTCTATCCAGGAGACAGGAGACAAATCTTAGCAACTCACCACTGCAAACAGGTAGGGCTTTTAAAGGCTTTATTCTGGCCTCTCCTGTGAGAATTCAGGGCAAAACATTTGGGGTACAATCCAATGCAGTGCTAAGGAGAACAATCTCCCTTCTCCTTGCACTGCTCTTGGGGTTCTCCTGACTACCGCAGAGCAGATTTGCTGGACACAGGTGGGATTGAAGAGGGGTGGAGTCTCTGCACTGGCTTTTGCTAGAAGAAAGCATTTGTTGAATTTGGCCCTAGAGGTCCAAAGAGATGATTTAAGCCCAAGGAGCCCAATGTGAGACCAAACAAGACTGCGCCTTTTCTATATCCCTACAATCTGCCTCTCCTCCCAGGCTTAGATAAAGCAGATTCAGGGCGGGGCTTCTTACCTCAACATTGCTGCAGAAAAGTACGTTTAGAAATTTCCTTAAAAACATGTTCTGTTTCTACTGAAGCTAGGGGAGATTTGCTGCTTTGCATTGGAGAAGGATAGCAGCTGAAGTTATTACTGAATGCTATACAATTGCTAAACAGAAGCAGGGAAGCAGACTGTCCTTTGATCATAATCCTTGACTAGAAGCTTAGAATATTTGAATGCAAGTTCCTTTTTTGCTAGCTTTTATGATAAACATGAAAGGAATTATTGCTTCCCTAAACTTTTTGTTCATAAAAAGTATATAGACTTGCCTCATTAATACAGAGCTGCTGAATCAGTTGTCAAAGAGTGCAGCTGTGAATTTTGCTAATTGCCTAATTAATCTAATGATATATTTTTCCTATCATGATCAAACTCATACATTTCTGTTCTGGAGACTCATTCTTCAATAGAGTTGTCTTTATTTTGTTTGCAAATTATGACTTATCAAATTATAGTAAGCCCAGACATACTAGTAGAGCTGGGTAGATAATATTTCCAGTCCACCAAACTAAATTAATTAATTTTCATTTTTTTTTCTTGTGAAATATTACTCAGTGAATATCCACTTAATAATAATGAGTTGGATGAATCCAGTGACTCCAATCAACTGTAGTATAAAAAAGATTTTAAAAAAAACTAGTTATAAACGATAGGATACCCATTGGGTACTTAGCCCTAAAACTGATGCACTGTTCACAAAGCAATTGCATGTACAGCAAACATGTAAGGAGAGGGCTCAAATGGCAGCATGCCTGGTCCCTACGTACACACATTCACTACACATTCAGACAATGTAGTGAACACATGTAGGTACAATCTAGTACAGACAATCTAGTGAACACATGTAGGTGAGATAAGAGGTTGCTGTTCTGATTTCACTTTTACACCATGAACATTTCCTTTTTGTGATTTTTAAAAAATGTATACTTGAGTGTGCATAGATACATTGCCATACATGAGGATTGGAGAACTTGTGGTCTACAGTTCTCATCATCTCTGACCATTGGCCATGCTGCTTGAGGCTGATCGGAATTCTAACCCAACAACAATGAGAGGCTCTCCACCCCTGCCTTAGAGATTGCTTTCTGCACATGTATCTTCTTTTTCCCCGAACACACACTCTTTTTCAGGGGTAACATTTCTGTATGGGTGGATTTTTTTAAATTTGCCAAAATGTCTATGGCTATACTTTTTGGCTGAGACGTAGACATAACGGGTGGTTGAAGACTTGCTTTCCTCTTCTCTTCTCCTGCCACCCTCAGCAATGCATCACAGCTTCTATAATAGGCATAGGCAAACTCAGCCCTCCAGATGTTTTGGGACTACAACTCCCATTATCCCTAGCTAACAGGACCAGGGATGATGGGAGTTGTAGTCCCAAAACAGCTGGAGGGTCAAGTTTGCCTATCCCTCATCTATAGCCTACATATAGTAGGAGTGTTTAAAATAAGAGTCATCGTGCGTCCTCTTTTTTGCTCTCCAAAATGTGACAACCCTAGCACACAGGTATCTTTTGATTTGCCTTTGAAACCAAAGTATGCAGGCCAAATATTGTAATTGTGTCCCATTGGAATCATGATCCCAAATTTCTGGTTCCCAATCCAAAATCCACCATTATGTTCAATACATTTACTTTGGAACCATGCTTGCACATAAATAGTATGCATTGCCGTTATGTCTGCAGTCTCACATTTCATTGCTTGTGCCAAACCACCTACATTCTTCTCATGTCTTTAAGCCCTTTTGAGGTCCAAAGTATTTTTTCACAATATTTGAACGCTTTCATACCAAATCACATTCATTCTCATGAGCAAAGCGTACATGCATAACAAGAAGTATATTCATGAAATATTGTAATACTTTCACATTCATTGGAGACAGACAAATGATAATGAATGCATATTGTGAAGGCTTCAAACCCATGATGCAGTGTGAAAAACTTATATATACAAAACGATCCAAAGCTATTAACTGAAGTGAGCAATTTGTAATATTGAAATAATGGCAACATAAATGACACCAATGAAATATGCAGATTAATTTTCTGTAAAGATAGGGCTGCGATACACCTGGATTACTGGGATTTCAAAGGCAGAATTGATGTCCATTTGTGCTTTGTCCTGGATCTTAGGCAAGTAAATCCAACCAGGGTGTCCTGGTTTTTACTTTTTTAAATATGGCAACCCTAGTAAAGATTCACATCTTGGGACCATTTGTAGCTTTTACACATGGGACTGGCAAATGTTTTCATAGAAGGTTCAGTATCAATACTGCAGTCAGTCCAGGCAGCCAATAAGGTATTTTAAAATGGACTGTGGTGGAGAAGATGATTCTTTCGGTGCCCTCATCTGGTCTGTTGATCTGCTGTGCTGCGAAATTTAATCCCTTCCATTTCACTTTGAGAGCGTAATGGCTTCCTGAGGTCAGGTTCTTCTAGTCAGTGTGGCATCTCCAGTTAGTTTCTCTGAGAATCCCCACTGAATTATATATGGTTAAAAATATTGCTGCCATATGGAATGGAGTGAGAGACAAAACCCCACATCCTGTGCTTGCCAGGACGGGGCCAATCTTGCTCCCAATTTGGACTTTATTGGAGCAAAATCCTCCCACCACCTCAGAAATCTGGTGGCCCAACTCCACCAAGATGCACTGTGTGAAGTGAAATGCACCTACGGTTGTGCAGATACACATACACAAACACACACACACACACACGATGGCAAGAGAGGTAGGATGGCAAGATGATTAAAAAAAAAAAGACAATGCTATGAAAAGTAGCTAAAGTTCCATCTTCAAAGTACAGGAGCCCTGTTCTTTTTTTGCATCTGGCCATCCTGGTGCCAGATGTTCTTGCAGTCTACAGGGCCTCTTTCTACACTTGACTTATCTATAATAATGGTGGGTGTTTCGCTACAATGATAATTTCCTCCTGCTCAACCAGCCTAGCTGGCCAGTAGAATATTTCTCTGATGTAAGGCATCCTGTAACGCCTTTCAACTTTCCTGTTACTTTAGGAGAGGATTTCACATCTGTTTCTTTTCAAACTTGCCTCTCTCCAGGTTAATTGCCTTTGCCAGTTGTCAGGAGGCATTTTCTCTTAGGAATCAAGGTGTTGCAGATAGCAATTTCGACAGCTTGACAATGCAAGTAAGTTTTACAGGCTTGGTTCTCTGTTCTGGGTGTGGAAGAAAAAAATGTTTTTGGGAGCTTTAGTCTGAATTTGGAAGCATAGAGTTAAAACGATTGACTTGTGTGAAGGGAGAAAAGGGGGTTTGGCTGATAATCACTTTGTGGGATGCTTGAGTTATGTCGCTGTTAAACTCAATTGCTGTTCAAAGCCATCTGCTGGAATGGTACATTTGTAAACAAACAGAGATTAGGATAATTCATTAATCCTTTGTCTCCTGTCCACTCATTATTTCTGCTAAGAAAGTAGGCTACTTCCTTAGCAGCCAAGTGTGTATTAACCTCCAAGGACAAAGCCAACATTTTAATTGGCTTCCCTCTAAGAAGGGCTTACATGCCTGCAGAACAGGCACATTTCCAAATCTATTTCATTATTGCAATTGTAGTGCCCATGGCTTTAGAATTAAATAGACTGTGTTCACATTTGGTCAACACAGCATTCGCAAGGAGTATTATAAATCAGTAGATCTTTTTGTTCTGGAATGTATCCTGTTCTAGAAGGTACCTTCAGAGGGAGTTTAGCAAACTGTAAGCAACATTTTATATTCTTCCTCCTCCATTTCGAGTTATTGACAAAGATTCAGTATGTGGTGTGGTGTAGTGGTTAAGAGCGGTAGTCTCGTAATCTGGGGAACCGGGTTCGCGTCTCCGCTCCTCCACATACAGCTGCTGGGTGACCTTGGGCCAGTCACACTTCTCTGAAGTCTCTCAGCCCCACTCACCTCACAGAGTGTTTGTTGTGGGGGAGGAAGGGAAAGGAGAATGTTAGCCGCTTTGAGACTCCTTAAAGGGAGTGAAAGGCGGGATATCAAATCCAAACTCTTCTTCTATTCAGAACCAAGGCACTTATCTGAGTGATGGCCAGCAACAGGTGGCAAATGAAAGACTTGGCATTTGCCTAAGTGAAGGAGCGACTCTCCCTATGCACTTCTGCCTGGGTGTTAAGGGTTTCCAGAGAGGCCCTTCTGTGTGTCCTGCCACTAGGGGTTGTGGGGGCGGGGAGAGAATGTGTTTGCTCTTCGCAGTGGACTGATCCACTCTGACATTTACAAACTTTATGTGCAGATTGAAACACAGTTCCAAGTCATATATTTTTCTGTATTTGGCAATGCTTTTTATCTGTTTTCACACCAAAAATACAAATTTTGCATTTAAAACATGCATAAAATTGCATATTTTACTACTGAGTGCACTGAGAAGTGTCATTTTACACAGAAGTGTGCACAAAATGTATACAACAGAACAAAATGGGTAGAATGGGGTTTAAACTGGGTGGAATGGCATGCAAGGGAATGGAATGAGACAGAATGCTCCTATGATGAGTGGTGGTGAAAGCAAAATTGAATCGAATCACTTGCTCATTCCAATGTTATCCATTATGGAATTATATGAGATAGGGCCTTCTCTTTGGTGGTGCCCCAATTATGGAATTTCCTCCCTTTTGAAATTCAGCTGCTGCCTTCTTCATTTTCATTTAGATGCCAGTTTGATACATTTACCCCCCCCCCCCAATTTTCAAGGTTCAGCTGGAATTTTGAGAAGTTCCAAATTTCTCATAGTTTATGATGTCAGTTTTATCTGTTTTATTCCCCTTGCTCTGAGATCTTAAGATAAAGGGTCTGCAAACATTTTAAATAAATAAATAGTCATGATGGCTTTCTATTGCCTACCTCCAGGATCAGAGACCATGGTTCCAACTACCAGTTGCTAGGGATCAGCAGTGGGACAGGGCTAATTCAGAAGTGTCATATTCTGCTTATGGGCTTTCCAGAGTCATCTCATTGGCCACCATGGGCCACAGGATGCTGGACTACGTAAGTCTTTGATCTAATTCAGCAAGGTCATTCTTATGTTCTAAAGCAGAGGTCTTCAACTTTATGAGTCCATGGCTCCCTTGACCAACTACATTCTTTCTGCGGCACCCCTGTGGGACTGAGGAGCCCAGTTACATCACCCCTTGACTGCGGAGCTGGCAACCTCTCACCCTTTTTTGGACACCCTCCCTTGTGGAGTGTTTCCTCAGCCTCCTCTCCTCTCCCCTCTCCTTGGGAGTCTTCTGGGCAGTAGCAGCTGTTGTCCCTGGTTTCTGAGCTGCCCCTCTGCCCCAAAGAGAGATGCCTCCTCACAGTGGCCCACAGGGGCCTGGAAAGCACCCCCTGGCCAGCCCCGGAGGCACCATTCACCTGAAGAGCTTGTAGCCAAGGCTGCTGCAACAAACAGCTGAGCAAGCCCTGGTGAGGAAGACACAAGAGGACATCAGAGGAGGAAGGGAAGGGAAGAGGGATAGAGGCCAATGTTGACCATGGCACCCCTGACACCTTAGGGTACCTCAGCACACTGGTTGACAACCACTGTTCTAAAGAGTGGGAAGACACAGACTACACAAAGGCTGATTAATGTCTCCTAAGGTTTGATTTCTTGGGCAAAAAAACCCCCTTTATTTTTATATATCCCATGCTTAAAGATGAGAAAAGAAGTGGCACTAAGCGTGCGCACACTTCTTGAAGTAATGAACCAGATGGCTTTATTAAGAGAACAATCTGAGGTTGAAGGGATTAAGGGATAACAAGTTAGTCAGTGCCAAAATTGCTTGGTGCAGTATGGCACGCCTCTGTCATCCATTCACTTCCCACAGATTCACAATATGTTGTTATTATCTCAAGTTACAACAACCATGTCCTGCACCTTTCTATTGCTCTTGGACAGATCACAATAACTCTGCAAACACTATTGGTTTATGGTAAGTTATTTTGCATAAGACACTAGACTTCTGGAAGGATTCCCTAAACATCTTTTAATTCATTGGCCTTCAGTTAAGTCAAAGATAAGTAAAATACCTTGGACCATAACTGGGATTATCCTCTATACAGGGAGGATCTCCTGCATGCAGGACACTGATGATGCCCAGTAGAGTTCTGTCTTTGATTTTTCTTCAGTAGAATTCCTTGATGATGAGAACTAACCTTGGCAGAAAGAACACATGTTTTTAGCTAAGATAAGAAAACGATAGATGTAATATGGGCTCATGGCAATGATTGATAAAATGTTTCTACTAATATGAATATAGACACAGCTCTACAATTAGAGGCATAAACATATAGGAATCTCATCAAGTTGATTAAAAGTTATCTAGTTATTATGGCAGAGGTGGAAAACATCTGTCCTGAGGGCCAAATTTGACGCCCAATAGTGTTTTCCGCAAACCATGTCCACCACGTCAGCTGCACAACGGACTTCCCTAATGAGAACTTGATCACCCTGCTGATCCCTACAGGTCAGCTAATAGATGGTAACTTCAAGCCTGCTGGATGAATTCTGTGCCGAGTTCCCTGCGGCTGTTCATCAACCAAACAATGTCTACAAATATGCATATGTTAGGAGAAAGTGGGCATACAAGAAATATATTAGTGAAGACAGCATACATGGATGCATTATATGCTTGCAAAAATGTGTACATGTGTCAAAACTGCTTATTAGGACAAATTTGCACTAAAACACTAATGAATTCTCATGAGGATTCAAAAAAATAAATCTGCATACTGTTGTTGTCTGCATACCCTTGCAAACGTGCTCCATGGCAAGTCCCATTGAAGTTAATGGGGACTTCTGGGTAAATTTGCTTATGATTGCACTGCGTTCCCCACTGATGTCAGTGGCAGTTCAAGACACCTAAGGTGGTGAGAGTTACCGTATTGGCCCAAATATAAGCCACACCTTTAAAATTGGAGGGGGGGGGGACCCTGAATATAAGTCGCTCCATTCCTCGCTGCTCACACTGGGCAGTGGTGGGGAGAGCCACACTGTGTTGCCGGTGGCCTTTCCCCTTCCTTGTTCTCTCCTTTCCTGGCCTTGGGGGAGAGGACGGGGGACTATGCATGGGGCAGGCACCGCTTTGCCACACTCCTGCTCCTGTTTGCCCCGTGCTCCTGGCTGCTTACCATAAGGTCATGAATATAAGCCGTACTTTGACTTTTCATGGTCGGAATTTGGGGGGAAAGTGAGGCTTATATTCAGGCCAATGGTGTAGTTGCTTTCCTGGGAAGAGAGTGAGCAATTGCCTATTCAACAACTTGCACAAGTTGCTAATTACCTTGTGAACATTGTGAGCTGAAGATTTGCAGGCAGCGGAGAGTATAGGGAGGAAATGCCTACCTTTTCAATACTGTTTTGATGTGATGAGGCTTTAACTGGATTAAATGGTTTTAACTTTATGACTTTGTTTTTGATTATTACTAGTTGCATTTATTGATAAAGAGTAAGAAGGGTTTTACAGAATCTCCGGGGAATGTGATAAATATGTGAAGTAAAAGCAATAACACCATGGGTAAATGGCATAAATGAAATAACCAGGATATGTTGGTTTTTTTATTTGTTTTTGTTTTGGCAGTGTGTTCAGAAGAACTTTATTGAATTATGAGCAAGTAGGGAACCAAAACTAGATAAAAATAACTAGATAAAACTGAGACTTCCTCTGGTTTAACTAGAATATCACTTAGTAATGAAGGTCTTTCTGTTTCAGAAGGTATACCAAGCCCTATTTTCTGTCGGTACAAATAGTCGTATTAGGACTTAGTTTCCAGACCCTTGATCATCTTGGTTGCTCTCCTCTGCTGCCGTTCCAGTTCGTCAGTATATTAAACCCTGCAATTTGTAACTGCCTTATGACGGAATTCCTAACACCTCCTCAACTTAAGAACTTTGCACACTTAATGAGCTGGAGCTTCAAAATCCAGCCCAGTCATTTCTTCATTCCACACATATAGACAGAGTAAGCCATATGGTTAATAAGCCATGATGTCAAAGCATATTTTGAAATTATTTTAATATTCTGGCTTGTTCTGAAGCTGGTAGCCATATTAGCCCAATTCAGACAAAATTGAAAACAATAGTTATTTAGATCGGAAGTGGAGTGGGGCAGAGCTACAGTGACTGCCTTCTGGCAGCAGTGACACTGCCACTTACCAGGGGTAGATGGGCAAGGTGGCAATGAGACTGGGTCCGTGTGGTACACCGGCAGAGTAGTAGAAAGTGGCAGCGATGCCGCTGTTGGGAGATTATTGCTGCAGCTGTGCCCCTGAGGGACAGCCTCACCTGTATTAGAGGCTTTGATCATGCTTTGCGCAGTGGGAGGAGCAAAATGGCTGCCTGCATAGGGAAAAGAGCTTGTTCTAATCTCATTCAGACATGGCCATTGTTTGCTTTCAAAAAGCCAGGGAATTGGTGTCTGCCCCCTGCCCGCAACTGCAGCTATAGCTTCTGACAAAATGTGACGCTCCCACAAATTATACTATGTCACTAGGAGAATAAAACCACAGAGTTGATCCGGATTTGTTGGACAATTGAGGATGTGTGTAATACATGTAGGAATAACTGTGGTCCTGCTGCACACAGCTTGCCATCAGTATGTATGCTAACCACCACAATGGAATCAAAAGCTAGCACAGTGGGAGACCTCAAGTATAATGCTGAACCTTTTTGAAAGTATAGCCTTGACAAAGCTGTAGATGTACTTGCACTATTTGTGGCTAAAATAAAGTAAACGCCAGGGCCGCTCATTTAGCTGATTCTGTAGCTGAATTGCTGTGTCGTATCTTTTTAAAGGCACTCAAAAGAAAGGAAAAAATGCAATATATGCAGAGAAATATACAGATAAAATCTCACTTCCCGCATCTATGTGCATTTATGTGGAAGTAGGTTTCACAAAGTTTTTAATGGGACTGACTCATCAGAAGGTGCATATTGGATTGCAAAGATGGTTAGGAGTTCACATTTGCCTTTCTAAACAGAGTCAAAATAATATTTTTTGAATGTAGTGCAAGCCCAAAGTGTGCACCACATATTGACTAAAGCACTAGATTTGTTTATTTATTCTTACATTTATATTCTGCCTTTCCGGCAAGGAGCTCAATACAGTGGTGCCCCGGGTTAAGTACTTAATTTGTTCCGGAGGTCCGTTCTTAACCTGAAACTGTTCTTAACCTGAAGCACCACTTTAGCTAATGGGGCCTCCTGTTGCTGCCGCACAGCCGGAGCCCAATTTCTGTTCTTATCCTGAAGCAAAGTTCTTAACCTGAAGCACTATTTCTGGGTTAGCAGAGTGTGTAACCTGAAGCGTATGTAACCTGAAGCGTATGTAACCCAAGGTACCACTGTATATTGTATATAGTTCTTCCACCTCTTGGTTTTACCCACACAACAACCCAGTGAAGAAGATGGGGCTGAGAGATGGTAACTGGCCCAAGTTTCAATGAGCTTCATGGTTCAGCAAGAATTTGAACTCTGGTCTCCAAGGTCCTACCCTGACACCCTAACCAGTACGACACAGTTGATTTCTAGCTATATGAGCAGCCTAGAATATAAATAAGCTGAATTTCCAATAGTGTGAAGAAAGCTTTGCATATTCTGTGGCGCTAAGGGGGGGAGGAGTGGTGATTCTTAACAATGGTAGAAGTTTGAGTAGAGCAAGGGGGGAGGACACTGAGGTGGAAAACTCATGGTACTACGAGAATTGAATTAGGAAAGGCTCTTTTGTGTTAGCCTTTTTGTGTTAGCTAGTGTGCTACATCCACATACCAACATGTGAATTTCTATCTATAAAATAAAAGAGATATAAGGCACACTTTTACAATTGTAACATGGGATAGAACTTTTAAAAATAAAACAAGGAAATGGAAATAAATAAATAAAATAAGGCTATTTCTGCCATAGGGGGAAAAGTACAGTTTTTTAAAATCTATCCTGAGTCATCTTTACTACCCTCAGAGCTTCCTGATAGGGAACACTCATGTACAAAGATCTGACATGCAAGGACACTATAGTTTTTCCAGTTCATATATTATCAAGGATATCAAATTTATTTATGTAATCAGTTGAATCTCTTATATAAGAGAGAATTTCAGGTACAAACGATCTTAAATAATGAACTTAATAGATTAGCTGGAGGCTCTGTTTTGCTGGAGGCTCTTTATCACTAAAGAGAACAGGCGGACATTCTTCATCGCTTTAAGAATCTTCAGTTAATCTGTCAAAATGCTTTATACAAAAAAGAATGGTGATAGAATCGTGCCTACAATCATAACACCATTAAGTAACAAAGAGGTATGGGGTGTTAATTTTTTTAAATATACTTTTAATTGCACACACACACACACACACACACACACACACACAATCTCCCCTTTAATATTCTCTGGAACTGCTACCCAAAAGTTCATAGAGATACAAAGTATATGATTAGGTGTTGTGCCATAAGGCATGTTGCGCTTCGAGACCCACAACCACCCCCCAAAATGAAGACACAGTGGCATGGGATTTTAGTTTAAGTTATTGGGCAAAATGTAGGCCACAACTTCATTGAATACAGAATGTGAGTGGTATTGGCTTAGGCATTGGAATCATCCAAACTATATCAGACTCCCACCCGCATCGTGGAGGATCTGATAAAAGGGTGAAACACTGCCAGAGGGAGCCCCGCTGATGTGAACCAACTCAAGCTCACCCCTGGTGCCCCTGTGGGGTCCTGGTATGGCCCTGGCCCCTACCGCGGGGTTTCAGACAAGACCCCTTTAATAGAATACCATTGAGCTTGGAGGGGCAGGTGATGGCCGCACCTCCCCTCCCCTCCCCACACATTGCTGACCCAATGCCTAACCGCCAAACCTTACGAAGTTGTGATGATTGCTACGCGGTAGGCAAAAACCAAATGGCTCTACCAATCTGCCAGATGGAAAAATTCCTACCAGGTCCCCATTGCAAAACAGGCGACCAACAACATCCATAGGAAGGCCAACACACCAGATAAAGGGGTGGGGTGGGTGATCCACTGCGCAAAGGCAAAGAGGTCTAGCAAACATTGCGCAGGGATTAAACAATGTTTTGCGGCCGTCCCCCAAGCCAAGCCATTGGCTTTAGGGTCCAAGTGACCATGAAACAACCAACTAGAGTGGAGCAGGGCATAGCCCTGACCACACCAGGAGGTGGGAGATGCTTGGGGGCCCGAGCACAACACGTACCCACCTTGAAGAGGATCCGATTTCACACACACACCCCACAAACACACTGTTAAGTGAATGCTTGAAAGCAGACCAGAAACACAGTTGCTGGCCATTTCTCTTTTGTTTACATGTTTGACATTCGTGTGAAGGAAGCTGAATGATATGCCTTGATACGGTGACAAATATCTTGTTAAGAATATATTTTATTTCTATTTGTGGCCCAAGCTTAATGGCTTCTGTGAAATTGCAAACAGCAACACCCTGAAATACAGCTCATTTTAGTGCATGAGGTATTTTAAACACTGAAATGTTAAGAAAGCATGTGCACTTGTCTGGCAAATTGTTTTTCTTCCCTAGCCAGCCACAAAGCCCTGGAAATTACATACACACCATACTGATAAAAGATGCATATATCAACATGTCCCTAGCTAAGTTTTGTCAGGCTGCAAACTTGCAATCAAGTTGCCCCGAAATGTGTACTGCTGAAACCCAATAATTAAGAGCAGGAAAGGAATCGTTTTATATTTGTTTCATTGCTCGTACATTGCATTGAATTGTCCAGCATCACAGCCAAGATTCTGTGTTTACTGAAGCATTAATCTTAGCCAGGAAGATGGTTATTACACATTGCATTTCCTCAAGTCTACTTGTGGTAAATGAATGTCAGCAATTAACACTGCAGTAGAAGAATTCTCTGTGCATGTTCATCTCACTCAAAGGGCTTGGCAAGATCTAAATCTTGCTCATTTGTGTCAAATTTGCTCTTTCTGTTCCCTTAATGCATCTTGAAATTGCCCAGTTTCAGTTTAGATTTTTGTTTCTTTTTGGCCAGAGTAAAACATTAGGGCCTGATTCTTCTTTCTCATGCATGTGAGAGAGGGTAGAGCAGGGAGAGAGAGAGAGAGCAAGATCCTGTACCATACTGGAATGAACCAAAGGCAACATGTTAAACTGCTCTTTAGCTTTGGCTGACAGGCTGTGATAATTAAAATGCTGTTGAATTTCAATTTGAATCGCTCTTAAATTACTGATTCAGCATATGGCTTTTGGGTGTGATTAATTTTATTTGATTTATTATCGAAACTACCTACATAGCATGTAAAAAGAAGATATACTACAGTAGCTCCCTGTTGCAATTAATACAAGTTTAGTCCTTGCAAGCTCTGCTCTGTTAGTATCAACTTGCTGTGCCTCAAATTATCCAACTGGGGTCTGATGAGAGGCATAGCCTTCATAATATCTGTGAGTTCCCTTGGCACAAGACCCACCACCAACTCATTTACCCAGAAGTAGGGAGGGAGAGAAATTTGATTCAATTTGCATCTAAAGGCAAATTAGCATTTGTCTAAAACAATAAATGAACTGAAATGCAGGTATCTTCAAAATTTGCACTTAAATGTTGCAGTGTATTTCTCCAGCCAAGCAATGTTTACTGACGTATAGTGTGCATACAAATGTGTATATTGGTGAAAACAGACCTTCCAAGTGTCTCTATTTTCCAGGGACGTGTCTGATTTAGAGAAGCCATCCCGATTTCTGATTTGATCCTGGAATGTCCTGCTTTTCCTTAGGACATCCCTATTTTCATTGGAGAAATGTTGGAGGGTATGGAGTTATCCGACCCCCGAGTCATCTGAAGGCAATCCTGTATAGGGAAGGTTTCTTAAAAAAATAATTTTTTATTATATTTTTATATATATGTTGGAAGTTGCCCAAGGTGGCTTGGGTAAGATGTCTGGGGTATAAATAGTAAAATTATGGAATGGGACATCCCTATTTTCATTGGAGAAATATTGGCGGGTATGGTGAAAATAAGAATAAAAAATATATTCTAGCAAGGGGAATTGCTGAACAGAACTGTATAATAGGCAAAATGGCATGTCTATAGTAGGAGAAATTTGTAAAAAAAAGAAAAGAAAAGCTGATGAATTTTCATGAGGATTAGGGTATTTTCTAAACATAACACCTACACTAACCAATGTGGATATAATAAAAAGGAAGCTATATGTGGAACAGAGAAATGTGGAACAAGGTGACGGGAATGATGACCAGTGAGAATAATGTGATGACTAAGGCAATAAAGCTTCAGGCATTTTCCTTGGGCCTGTGAAAAGACATTCTTAGTAAAAATATTCTGCATGTGGTACAGCCCTATACCCCACAAACACAGGGTGAAATGCAATGTAGTTATAGGGCAATCATTCTATCAGTACAAGGATTTTTACCTGTGTTACAGAATAGTCACCCTTTGCATACCCTCCAATTCGTTTTAAGGGCTCTCCCAACTCTATGGAGCAGATATGTGCAAGGGTTGCAGCAGGGAAAGACTTGTTCAAGCAGAGATCCTTACATTGATGCAGCTCATTAAAATACCACCCATAGGCATATTCCGTATAAATCAGCTATTAATATGTATATTTCACAATATGTAAGTTTCACAATCCTTCTTTCAAAAATTTGTGGGAGTATCTCTGGTGTCAGGTGATTCTGATGTGAGGCTTGCCTGCAATGTAAAAATTATACATGTGGTATATGACTGTACCCCTACCTATGTATCCCTCCGGATACGTAAACTTCAGCTTGTGAATGTGGCAAACGTGCACGCATGTGCAGAAGCGCTCTATCGCGCTGCATGTGTGCACAGAAGCGGTGCCTCTGGATATGGACTTTTCAGGTTGTGGACGGACCCCCGGAATGAATTAAGTTCATATCCAGAGGGTCAACTGTACATGTGTTTGAAGCACAGGCACTTTCACTCCCCCACAAAAGATACTGTCAAGGCTTAAACTGACCCCCAGTGATCATCACAGTGGTGACCTAAATGTTGCTGTTATGAAGACTCTACAATTTTATGATCCTGTGACCCAACAAAGCCTAGATCTGAATGTGTATATATTTTGTCTTATAAATTATAATCACTGTGCTGAAACTAAATCTTTTTTTCCTTAGGTGAAGGCTGATATGCTAATCTAGAAGCTAACCTTCCTAACCAAATGTGTAGAATGTGTATAAATTGATTTTATGCAGCATGACTCTTACATAGAATGTTGACTTAGAAGAAAGCCCAGTTGAGCTCCGTGGGACTTATTCAGTCTGCAGCTGCAGTCCTCTGCACAATTACTCAAAAGTAAATGTCACTTAACACAGAGAACTAGCTGCAGAGTGAAGATGAATCTAATTGAAATGCATAGACATTCAATTGCTGCATCTAATTTTGGTCAGAGTTGGCAGCATTAACAGTATACCGTATCAGGGTTCATATGTAGGAGTAGCTAATCTTTAGAAAATTGCCAACAAACTGTTAAAGTGGACCTCGGTTTTCAAGCGTCTCAGAAGCTGAACAATTTGGAACCCTAACTCTGAAAACCCGGAAGAAATTGCTTCCATTTTCAAATTCACTGGAATTTGCCGACCACCCATTGATCCTCAGTTTTAAAACGTTTCAGAAGTCGAACGGTCTTCCGGAACAGATTATGTTCGAAAACCGAGGTTCCACTGTATATGCGGTTGAACAGTAGTAGTTTGTTTTCTCAGCTTGGCCCTTCTCCTCCATGCCTTGCAGCTAAGATTCTGAAGTGTGGTGGTAGTGGGAAGATTGTTAGGAAGGGATGAAGAAGTGACCTGGGAAGAATATCACATAGCAAAGCTGCAGGCTTATATCCTCCAAAGTCTTGCCATAGTCAAGATTTGGCCTGAGGTTTTGAAAGCAGAGCTATATAATAGGGGTCTATCTATCTATCTATCTATCTACCCACCAAAAGATTAAACTTGTATCTGTATCTGTATCTCAAGGAAGTAATGCAATCTGTTTCAGATCTTCTCTGTGTCTTTACAATTTGGCTCTGTTGCCTTCTATGGAATGTAATGGGGAATGTAAAAACAGCATTGTTTCACCTATTCACAGAAGTGGGTGAAATTTGCAGGCCAAGGAACTTCTTCAGAGTGAGTTAAATCTGCCAAATTACTGGTGGATCCATCCAGATGTTTTCACTCAGGGAGCATTTAGATTTTATTTTTAAAAAGAACAAATGTCTCTTTTATTTTCTTCCATAATTGAATGCAGTATACAAGCAGTTTGTTCTTTCTGAGCAGATTAAATCTGCAAACTTTCAGAGCAATAGGTGCAATGTTTCCTCCTGCAAGGACAGATTTTACCATTTTGGAGTGGGTAGAAATCACTTAATCCTCTCTGGGGTTTTGTGGGTAATCAGTCTGAAAACTGGTGATCTTTGGAAGGAGCCCATGAGTAAGTGGGCAATGAAAGACTGGCAGAGAGGAACACAGCTGGGATATTTCTTAAAAGAAAAGTAGGCTTAGCTGTGTGGGGGAGGGCACTATAAAAACATATTAATAATACTGAATGGCAAGAATTCAAAAGAATGAAATCACATAATCATAAAACTAAAGGGAGAAGGATAAAAGTAAACTAAAACGGAGAGGGGGGGAAATCCTGAGTAAAAAGCAACAAACCAGTATGCGCCCACACAGCAGCAGCAGGATGGGGAGAACTCTGAGAAAAGTTTGCACAAACAGAAGGAAAAATAAGAGGAAGCAAACAAAATGAAAAACAAATAATTAAAGTAGGTGTTTTTGTTGGAAAGCAATTAAGGTAGGTGTTGCTTGTTGGAAATCGAAAAGGGATTAGAATAAAAGGAACACATACTGGTATATCACATGAAACATCCCTTCCTCAAATGGCTATGATTGGAGTTCATTGGGAAAGTGATTAAAACCTAGGCCCGTCCATCAAAATGAAAGATTCCCCATTACCACCTCTGCATCCCCTCCCCCATGAGTTCAGGGCAGTCACCTAATCAGCTTGGTTTTGTTTTTTTAATGCAGCAATTGCTTTATTTTAAATGGCAAAATGCAATGGATTTTGAGCACACGAATTCACAGAACAGCTCAGGAGTTTAGGTAGTCCCTGCTCTGATTTGGGACATGGTGTTAATGGTGCAAACCAATTTAGGTATGTGGAAACCTCATGACTCACCCCATCCATTTTATAATTTGTGCTGCACACAGGTCCAATTTCCATGCAGACTATCAGCACAATTCCCTCAAGAACTATGGCAACAGAATATACTTAATTGTAAATGGTCACTATGGGGTAAAGAGGGAAACTGATATGGTTAGGCATTGGCTTATTGATGATTGAATACCCCTCCATTGTCCAAGGGTATTCCGTTAAAGGAATCCGGGGCCTGGATCCTGTCCAAAGTCTGGTTGAGGGGCTAGGGCCATGCCAGGCCTCTGGGAACACCGGGGGAGATGCAGCGGAGCATCTCCCTCTTCTGGTGGTTTACCCTTACTGACTTCCTGCAAAGGGGACAGGAGTCTGATATAGTCTTTTGTCAATGCCTAAGCCAATACCGCTCACATTTGCCGTAATCAATAAAGCTGTGGCCTAAATTTTGCCCATTAACCTTAAACCAAAATTCTGCGTCAGTGTGAATTTCTTTATTCTAATGGGGATTGGCTTGAGGGTCTTGAAATGCAGCAGAATATGTTTAATTGTAAATGAACACTATGGGGTAAGGAGGGAAATTGATATAACAAACAACAGCTAGATTGGTGTGGGGAACTTTGGGTCCTCCAGTTTTTGCTGCATTTCAACTCCCACTGTCCCTGGTATTGGCCATGCTTTCTGGGGCTATTCAAAGTTGTAGTTTAGCAACAGTTGGAAAGCCAGAAGTTCCCTAAACCCGGCTATAACCTCACCATGTATTGTTAAAGGGCTTTACGTTATGGATTCTCCCAAAGAATTATGGAAACTGTAGTTTATTTGTCACCAAGGTACAATTACACTAACACACAACAAACAATAGTTCCCAGGATTCTTTGGGAGAAGCCACGACGATTAAACTATTATACGAGTACTTTAAATGTATGGTGTTGATGTGGACTTGATGGTTTAGCTAAATGCTTGTTTTGTTTTCATCACAAAGTTAGCAACGGGAAAAGTATGGATGGTTCCTAGAAGGGCTCTTCCAGCTGAGCATAGCTGAACACCCACAAGGCTCAATAGTGGAAATGCTGACTCTGCTAGTTAAAGTATAGCAGGGATGTCCAACTTCCAAGAGACTGTGATCTACTCCCACTATAAAAACAGTGGCAGTCCCATTGGATTGACCAAAGTTGTTTGCTTATATGGGAGAGGCTTCAGCAAAGTTGTTTTTTGGAGGGATCCATCAGGATCACGTGATTGACCGGGATCAATCAGGAACACCCTGTGATCAATCAGGAACACCCTGGTTGGACATCCCTGTAGTATAGAAATGTAAATACAGTGGCTCTAATGAAAAAAATCACTCTCATGTTTGCTCCTAGCCAGTGTTTCCCTCCCCACCCTGGGGGGATGCAGGGCTATGCAGTACTGGCACCTTTTTTTCCCCTAGAAGAAAAGCACTGCTCCTTGCAAGGATGCTTTATCGTGGTGGTTGCAAACCTGTGAACCTCCAGATATTGTCCAGATACTTCCAGATACTTCAGGTTCCATTATCCCTCACCAGTGATCATTGGAGTACCACAGGTTCCCCACCACTGGTTTATCAAATGCAGGTTCAGGGAGGCTTCTTGAGCAGTCCCACTTAGTAGCCCAACAGAGAAGATTATGACTACCTTCTCCACACTGGTCTTGATAGCTCGCATGTTATACTACAATCCTTTATTAAAGTTATGGCCTGTTTATTCCCAGTTGTTAGTGTCTGCTTCTCTACTTCCTTTCCCCTGTAATTTACCATATTCTTAGTAGACAATGCTCCAGACCTTGCCCTCTAGTTGGTATTGCGGTATCAGTAATTGCCGCTTCACGTTAACATTTATTTAAAGCTGCTGATTTAACATTTAAAAATTCTGAGGTTAATGGATTTGTATTCATGGATCCATTAACCTCAATAAAAACAAATGGGACCTCTAGTGAACTAAAATAAGCACAGATCAAGGATACACTTCCACTAACACTTACTGATAGCATTTAGATTGTGCTGCTAAAATGTCAGGTCATAAAAAAGAGGTGGCAATGTGGTAATATTCAAGGTGAATCTCATTTTTTTTGTCACACTTGTGACCCACACTACAATAGTTTAAGATCAAGTGAGTTCAGAGTTCTGATTATAGCAGGCGCTCTAACAGCTTTGGCCTGTAAATATTATGTTACTAAAACTACATACTTCAGAATATTATTACATAATAGAAACATACTTCAAGGTTGTGGAAGAATAAAAGCTGAAGTAACTAAACCATCATTTAATTTTTTATCCTTATTGTAAAATTGCTCTCCTTTAGTTTTAATATTTATTCTTCTAATACCATAAAACCTGTAACAAAGAACCTTAACCTTGCTTTGCAATATGAGGAATCAGAAAATAATTCTATGTTTTCTGCATACCTTTCAAAAGAAAACAATTTCCCCAATAGATACATTTTTCTCTGCCTCCCTTGCAAAATAGGATAATTGAAAAGTGCCACTAATATAACTGACATCTGAATAGACCACTACCTTCCACATTTTAATATCTTTGAACGCAAAGAAATTCAAACCTATGGCATCTTAAATAGGAAAAGGAAACCATGTTAAGGCCTCCACACAATTAAGTAGCAGGACACTTGGTGAGTGTGAGATCATCCAAGTAAAAGCTTGTTACTCAATTCCAGATTTCCAATTTAATATATTTACTAAAGATTCAAGAGCAAAGCAAGTGACACTAGTAATTGTATTGAAATAAAACAAACTCCCCCCCCAACTAGTCCTTACATTGCATATAGAATTTGAAATTGGTTGAGTAACTTACATGTAAACATTTAGCATTCCTTTGCACATAATGAGTTCCATTGTGTTAGGGAAGAGGCAGAGTCTGCCTAGGGCAAATGAAACAAAATGATGCTCTCTAAACCTATTGGGAAAATGTTAAGAGGCGGAGGGACATATCCATCAGAAGAGGGTGTGGGTGTTCCAGGATCAGAGAAGGGAAGTTGTAAATTGAAAAGGATCCTCCTCTTGGCTTCCTGTCAGACAAGAGGCAAACATCATATTTACTAACGAAGTTGGTGCTAGAATTGTGCTATATTCCTTTCCTGAAGTTAGACTACTTTATCATGACAGCTTTGTCTTGTGAACATAAGAAGCGTCCTGAATTAGCCCATGTATGTATGCATCACTTTGCTTGTTTCTATCTGATAAAGAAAACCAACCATGAAGATGCCACAACAGTTGTCCTGAAGTAGAATTACGAAATAAGATCCTGGCGTACTGAGCATGCCCAAAGAATTTGGTAAAGGTGATCAGTCGCACAATTCTCCCTTTGCCTGAGCTATTGGCCAATCACACAATGCTCTCTTTGTTTAAGGTGATAGTACACATGCTCACACTGTTTGTAATCTGGACCAATCATAGGGGGAAAGCATGGTGTAAGTTTAAAGTGCCTTGAAATGGGGTGAGGGAAACTCGGTATTTTGATTGGATAGGAAATTAGAACTTAATGGAATGTGTGGAATTTGTGCCAAATGTATAAAATTGTTTGGAACGCTTTGTCCAACGACCAGCTGATTTGGGAAAAGCATCCCTGCTGGTCCTTTTCTGTACAGAAAATAAATAAATACTTTGGACTACTTTTTCACTCGTGGTCTCATGTGGGTGATTGGCATATCCATGAGACAGAACAAGTGTTTACTTGCAACAGTCCCACTCACCCCACACAGCTTTAAAAGATGAGGTATGACACTCCTTTTTGTTTTTACCATACTGAACTGCTGCCCACATCCCCTTCTCATCAGCTTCGTAAGGTGCTTGGTTGGCAACTCTTGAGATCAGGTGGCTAGCCTAGATAAGTGTTCGGTCTGATCCTTCAGGGCTCTTACCTTCTTTTGTTCTTTAATAAAGCTGGAAGTAGGGTTGCCAGATTTTTATTGGCTGTTTCTTTTGGCTTTTATAACCGCTAGCAAATGAAGCTTTCACCCAGCATTTTCCACCTACCACCGCCCTTTTTTAAAGGTAACAATTTCAAGTGGCAGTAGTAACAAGGGGCTGGCATTCTGCTTTTTCAAATGCTGCTTGAACTGTCTGTTGTCAAAAATTCTCAAATAAATGCAAAACTATCATATTCCTCCCACAGTTCAAAAGATGGTGGCTGTAATAGATGGGGGTTAAAATTTTTCATCTTTAGAGCTCTTTAATGCTCTTTTAAATAGAGATTGCCCATGTTTAGATGTTGTGGGGCTAGCTAACTCATATAAAAAAAAGTAAGCAAAGAGATAACAGAGTTCAATTTAAAGATATATTTTTTTAATACACTGGGTGGAAAACATGATAACTGAAAATAGCTGGGCAGGCCAAAAGTGGCCTTGGAAAACAGTGACACCTCCTCAGTTGCAGGGGGTTTCCAGGGCATGATGGATAAGCATTTGTCAGGGATCATTTAGTGAACCCTGCTTCAGTGAAGGGATTTGGATTAGATGACCCTTGAGGCCCCTTCCGGCTCTCAAACAGAGGGATTATAGACATGGTTGTTTTGTCAAACATTCCCATTCAAACTTCTTTACTAATCTCATGTGCTGCAATATGCCATAGGGAAAATATGGGGGGTTTGTGAACAGCTCTGTCCTAAGGATGGTGAACTGAGCACCTGCCCCACTTCAATATAGCATTTTGCTCTCCCCCCCCCATATATTTTCTTCATTTGCACTATGTATTCTCAGTAAATGTCAGTCTAATGTTTTTAAGGGTCTCGATTACCAGTGACAAGTATGCTGCATTTCAAACTTGCAGTGTCATAACAAATGAAATTACTTTGATAAAGATTCTGCTGACTTTGGATATTTCCTAAGAATATTTTGGATTTGGTGGGAATATTAGTAGTAGTAGTAGTATCATGGAACCATAGTATCATAGATTTGTAGAGTTGAAAGGGACCCCGAGGATCATCTAATCCAACCCCCTGCAATGCAGGAGTATGCAGCTGTCCCATATGAGGATCAAACCTACAACTAGTGGTACTAGAAGGAGTAGCAGAGTTTGTCTGAGACTTGCTCTTCCATGGCTCCTCCTTTGCTGCTCTGGAAGGGTCCCCAACCCTGGAGTGGGTATTCAGGGGCAGGGGGAGGCAGCAGAGGGAAGAAATAATTTGAAAATGTTGCCTCTCCCATTTTTCCAGTGAGCAAATCCTGTCTCCTGAATTCCACTTGACAGAAGTCTGGATTCAGTCCAATAATAATAAGTTAATAAATAAATCTGGGTGCATATTTAAAGACAAAGAACCACCTTTTTGGTATTTCTCCATTTAGCAGAATAGACAATGTCAGCTTTCTACTTCTGTGATTTTTGTTTCAACTCTACTAAACATCAACTTGATTGGATTCTCATGTTGGTGACTGGAATGCATCACTGTGTGAATTGAAATGCATTACGCTGTGAATTGGAATGAATTAGGTACACTCTATTGCGCTGTTTCCTGTCATATTTCTGCCTCCCTGAATATGATTTCTGGAGGAATTTTCTACTGAAGCTAGGACAACACTTTCTAAACAAAATTTCGTGGAGCCTTTCATCTGTTAAATTTCATTACAATTCATATTAGCTCCTTTAACACTGAAAATATGTTGACGGTCTCAGTACATTGCCCTTAAAAGTTTGTGCAACATCTTGGCAAACCTGGTATTTCGAAGAACAACATAAAAGAAAAAACTGAAAGCCTTGATAGTAGACTGCAACACACCTAATTTTCACTAATAAGGGTTGAGTTTCAAGAAAATGGCATTGAAAGGCACAAAAATCTTGACAGTAGCTGTTGCTTTCTTTCAGTGTGACAACAGTTCATATGAAAATGCACAGGCATCAATCACTAAGTGTTTTAGTTTTGTAGAATGAGCACCTTATATCAGATAATACTTGTGGTTGAGAAACTAAATGATACTGAGGCATCCAATTCAATTTCATCCCTCTTACACTCAAAGCATCAGCTTCAGTTTTAGGAAGTATTCTCGGGGGTTTTCTGACTGTTTTGAGGAGTCTTTAGCCAAACTGCGGAACAAACTAAATCCCCCCTTTCTCTGACAAATTTCTTACATTAAACATCCACTAAAGATGCACATACCTTTCCTGATGTTGTCAGAGGCTAAGCATACCCATTTCACAGCTGTGCCAAAGCAATCTGAGGAGTTAGACATAACAGCTAGAAGCTATAAAGTCCCTAGTCTGAGCTCATCTATGAACTGAATGGCCTTTGATCAGCCTCTCTCACTGGCTCTGTACACACTATACCTTTCAAGCACATTCAATGAACATTCTTCCTCTCAAATAATTCTGGGCACACTGTTGTTTATTAAGGGTTGTTGTGGTTTGTAACTCTGTGAGGGGTGAATGATAGTGCCCAGAATTCTCTGAGGGGGGGGGGGAATGTGCTTTGAATGTACTTGAAAGGTATAGTGTGCATACAGCTGGTACATATGTTCTGGAGGTGCCTCCAACCCTCTGGAGGAAATTTGAGAAGGGTGCAAGGGGAAGAGAAGGGGAAAAATATCATTGTGCAAATGAAAATCTTTGCATTGACTGGATGCTCTCATGGAATACCACCCAAAATAAATTCAGTGAAATTACTCAACCCCACAACAACAGCTGCAAAATGACCAGCACTTTTGCAGAGGGTGAAAAACTTTTGCAAAAGTGTGTGTGTGTGTTTTCAGAACAGTAATAATGAGCATTCACACTTTATATGTGGGTGCCCTTTGCGGGATTGCGCACAAGGCTACAGTTCCCAGGGAATTTACTAGAAACAGGGGGCTGGCTTGTTTCTCGGTTATTATTCAGAGGTTCATGCCCAGCCTCAGTAATCAAGCTTCTTGCTGGGAGGTGGGGCCAGCCCCAGTTTAAATAGGGGGTGGAGCTGGCAACAGCCAGGCAGTCTGCTTTGGAGGTTCACTCTCCCTACCCTCCCTTTGTTTAATGTTTTCTTGTTTGCAGGTTAACTATTTAGCGGGTGCTGATGTGGTCTTTGACTGGATGCTGTTGAAGGTCTGGGAAGAAATTTTCCTGCATTGGCAGGTTTTGTCTTCCCCGTAGCAGGTCGTCACAACTTTGGTGGTTATGGCCTTGGGTGGAATCCTTTAGTTTTTTCTTCCCTATAATGGGGCAGGGGTGTGTGTGAAGTGGGGACTCAGCCCCCTGTGGCGGCGATCCCAGGGTCCCTCTTAATGGGGTTATATATATGGGTGTCACTGGCCATACACCGAAAGGCTGTCAGTGAACTACCCTTCATGTGGGGATATGAGCTTGGCTGCCTGCTACACTTACGTCTCATAGAGTACCCCCATACCCCACTTGCCCTGATGTGCCCCAGTTCCCCTGGCTGGGGGGTTGGGAGGGATACATGCCCAAGGCCTAAGCCAAGGTCTGCCTACAGTTGGAAATTTGAATAAAGTTGTAGCCTAATTTTAATTCCATAACACGTTGTCTTTATTTCTTTCTTGTGATCCCTGGGGGCTGGGGCTGTCGCGCCTGGTAACACAATAGTAACACCTGAGTAATACTTGTGTTGTCTGTACCAGTAGCTTTATCTTTCAAAGTCCTCCAATAGCACAGTTCCCTTATATAGAAGGGAATCTTAATAGAGAGGCCCTTCTGTTGGTGGTACTGTATTAAATGAATAAACTGTACTTATGAGATGTTGTTTTTATATTCATGGTATACTACTAATATTGCTAGTATGCGTAAGGAGCCAGTCAATAGTGAACTCATCCAAATAAATATATTTATTAGACCTGGCAGCACATGATAGTTATAGTCTTTGGAGTAACTTGAATAAGTGCTTATTTGTCAACAGATCATTCATCAATATACTTTATTCTAATGGATTTTCCATTTCACAGAAATAAGTTGCTCCATTGATCTTTAATGTCAGCGGTATGCCAGAATGCAACTTCATCATCGTAGTCTGGCTGTGACATGGAGTCACTGCAGTGCCTGGTCCCCAAACACAGAAAATCTCAACAGTCAATACTGCAAAACTGAGTGTTATAGTCTAATAAAACAAGGGCTTTCAGAAATGTTAAATGCCTTCTTCCCTTTGTCCCTGCTAAAAGACTACTGGCTGCATTTAAGACAAGGCAGCATTTCTGGTTTTCCTTGTTGGGAAATAGAGAACAAGTATCAATTGCATGAACTGGATAGGAAATGCACATATGTTTATTGCATCAACTAAAGAGCAATGAGTAACCTAACCCTTGCATCTAAATGTGACAACTTTTGTTTTCTTGTGTTTTCTTGCTGTTTTTCAGTGTTTTGTAACAGCTCATTGAAATGTCTTCAGCTGCAGCTTTTCCTATCACTCTTATCTCCCTGTGAAAAAGCTTCACTGAAAACATTTTACATGTATGGAAGGACCCCACTAGGAATGGGGAGAGGAAGTCTGGCAATTGTCAAATTGTCTAGCATTCCACCTCTCAGAACATGAGCCCTGGTACCATATCACTGCTGATCTTCTGGCACCAGCTGCCAGCCCTAGACCAAACAGTAGGACAGTGGCTCTGCACACGATTCCCAAATGGGTCATTTAAGGAAATATGTGAGTGCTCTTTTCTTCTTTTAGCTGGACTTCCATTTTTTGTTTTTGTACATGGAACCAGAAACATCAACATAACTGCCTGTCACTGGATCTGTTATATTAAACACCACAAGACAGCATGAGAGGTATGGAGTGTGGATAATTCTTGGCCTGCAATGACTAAAGCTCATTCATTAGTGTCAGAGCTGGCTCCTGGTCCCAGCTCACAGAGGACCAACGCTAGCCGGTAGTAATGTAACAAAGTCTTTATTGAAGTATAGTTTCCATTTCCAAGCCTCAGCGCCCCAGCTCTACGTCTAGGGTCTAGACCGGCGAAGCTCCATCTGAATCCCCGCCCCCTGTACACCAGTTTAAGACTCTAGCCTTACTCCACCTCTTCCGTCTCTCCTTTCTCCTCTGGGTCCTGCTACCCCCCGTGGTCCCTTCCTTCCTGGATTCCTCCGACACAGACGTGGACCCCCCTGACTCCTCCCTCTCTCTTCGGCGGGCTTTAGGACCTGGCTCCCTATCCGGGCTGCCAACTGCTGCCCCCTCCTGTACATTTGAACTTGGCGCGCGCGCGCAGCCTTCCACCTTCCTCTCGACCGTTTCCTCGCTCTCCGATGGAGGCGTGGCCACTCCTGCCTCATGTCCTCCCGCTGTCAGCGCGCTGCCTGATCCCGATGCCTGGGACTCCTCCCCTCTACTCCACTCTGGTGTGGACGCTGGTCCAGATTTCCAACTGCTGCTCTCTGAGTCCCCCCTGGCCCCTTCTTCCTGGGGTGTCCCCCTCGGCAGCCCCCTTGCCCTGACCATGGGGGCCTCTTTCTGTGAATCTTCCGATTCACTGGAAAGACTCAGAGACCTCGGATTGCTGTCATCGCTGACATTTCCTTCGGACTCCTCCCCCTCGCTCTCTATTTCCTCCCTCTCCTGTGCCTCTGCTCCTGAACCCCTGACATCCATCCCCCCCTCTAAGCCCCCCCTTCCACCCTCCCCTCCTGCAGGTGTGGGTGCTGGGTGCTCCGTCGTTGGGGTGAATGGCGGATACAGTTCGTCCCCCGTGGCGTGCATCCAGTCGGATAAGTCCGGCTCGTCCTCCGTGCTCTCGCCGACCTCAATTTCCTCTGCTTCCATCTCTGTGCCGCCGTGCTCGAACCCAAGGTCCTCCCCCAGCACGTCCATGTCCATCTCTCCCCCGTTCACCTCTGGGGCCGTTGCCTGCCAAGGACCCCCCAGCCACTTCCTGCTCCACCCCTCCTCTGGTCGATCGTCCCACCAAAAAGAGCGGTCTGAGGCAAACCCCGAGGGCGATCCCTCCGGGGAACGTGTGTCTGGTGCCGGTTCTTCGTCCGAGGTGAACCCCTGGAACGTGCTGGCTGAAAGCGTGGGTGTGAAAAGCCAGTCGTCGAAATACTCGGCTGGCATGGGCCTTTGCGGGAACAAGGCATGAAACTCTTCCTTGAGAAGAGGCGCGTCCAACGCGTAGTCCGGCACCCAACGGTTGGCGCTGGCCGGGGTACCTTCGCTGGCGAGAAAATATTCTACTCCCTCTTCCCCCCATCTCGAGTCTAAAATCTCTGTGACCTCGTTGATGGGTTCCCCTCTTGGCGACCCCCGCCTTGTGGACTTCTCCCTGAGCTGGTCTGGTGCCGTGCCCGGCTCCTGAAATCTGTGAGGTGCTTTGTAGGGCGTGAGTACTGATCTATGGAACACTGGGTGCATTCTGGATCCCTCCGGAAGTGTCAACCGGAAGGCCACTGGATTGACCTGAGCCTCGACTTGGTAAGGTCCTAGCTGCCTATGTCCGAGCTTCTTCTTCGCTAACGATCTGGTCGGCACTGCCTGGGCTGCTAACCAAACCCAGTCTCCCACCTGTATGTCTTCCCCAACCCTTCTGTGCTTGTCAGCCTGCAGTTTGTATGCGTGCTTAGCTAGTTCTAACTGCCTCCAAAGCTGTTCGTGAACTTCCTGCAATTCGGACGCTAAGGCTTCCGCTGCTTGTGGCTCCCCCTCCCCCAGTCTCTCTAATCCCGGGAAGGTTCTGGGATGCCTCCCGTTGTTGGCGAAGAACGGTGTCACCCCCGTGGACACGTGCTTCGTGTTGTTGTAGGCGAACTCAGCGAGCGGCAGGTAGTCCACCCATGTTGCCGGCTGCTGATTTGCATAGCATCTCAGGTACTGCTGCATGACTGCGTTGACTCGCTCCGCTTGTCCGTTGGTCTGCGGGTGTCTTGCGGACGCTAGGTTGATCTTGACGTTCAGGAAACCCATCAGCTTCTGCCAGAAGTTCGAGATGAACTGCCGCCCCCGGTCGGACAGGATAGACCGTGGCAGACCGTGAACCTTGAACACGTGGTCTATGAACAGTTTGGCGGTCTGTTCCGCCGTGGCCACCTTCGCGCACGGAATGAAGTGGGCCATTTTGGTGAACATGTCCACCACCACTAGCACTGCCGTCTTGCCCCTCGAGCTGGGTAAATCCGTGACAAAATCCAGGGCCACCCTCTCCCACGGTTCGCTCGGTGTCTGCAGCGGTTCGAGCAGTCCCGCCGGTGGTTTGTGCACTGACTTGGCCCTTTGGCAGGTGTCGCACCTCGAGACGTAATCCGCGACTTCCCCCCGCATCTTGGGCCACCAAAACTCTCTGGCTACTAATTCTGCCGTCTTCTCTTTGCCAAAGTGCCCGGCGGTGGGTGCGTCGTGCAACTGCTGCAGTACTTTCGCGCGGAGGTCGTCTCCCGGTACGTAGAGGGCCCCTCTGCGGATGAGCAATCCGTCGCGTATCTGGAACTCGTCGTCCTTCACCGTGCCCTTGTGCACCTCCTCCATCTTGGCTTGTGTGAAGGGGTCCTCCTGCAGCGCTCTACGGACAGCATCCAGGTCCACGGTTGCTGAGGCGCACGCCCACGCTTTCGGTGCGAAAATGTGCTTGGCCGCTGCTCGTGCCGCCTCTTCGAGGTATTGCGGCTTTCTGGACAGTGCATCTGCCATGATGTTGTTGTCGCCTGGGATGTACTCTATCCGGAAGTCGAAATCCGCAAAGAACTCCGCCCATCTGATGTGCCGCTGGTTCAGGAACCGTGCCGTACGCCAGTACTCCAGGTTCTTATGGTCCGTGCGAACCTGCACTGTGTGTTTGGCTCCGATGAGGAAGTGCCGCCACGCCTTGAATGCTGCATGAATGGCCAGCAACTCCCTGTCCCAGATGGTGTAGTTCTGCTCTGACTTGCTGAGCTTTCTAGAGTAGAAGGCACACGGTCTCCAGTCCCCATGCGGGTTCTGCTGCAACAGGACTGCGCCCACGGCTCTGTCTGAGGCGTCCGTTTCAACTCTCATCGGTCTGCTGGGATTCACATGCAGTAGCTGCTCTTCGGACGAGAAGAGACGCTTAAGGTTCTGAAAGGACTGCTCCACTTGCTCCGTCCAGATGAACTTCTTCTTCTTGGAGCTGAGCGTGCCGGTAATGGCTGCTGTCTGCATCGCGATGCCTGGGACTCCTCCCCTCTACTCCACTCTGGTGTGGACGCTGGTCCAGATTTCCAACTGCTGCTCTCTGAGTCCCCCCTGGCCCCTTCTTCCTGGGGTGTCCCCCTCGGCACCCCCCTTGCCCTGACCATGGGGGCCTCTTTCTGTGAATCTTCCGATTCACTGGAAAGACTCAGAGACCTCGGATTGCTGTCATCGCTGACATTTCCTTCGGACTCCTCCCCCTCGCTCTCTATTTCCTCCCTCTCCTGTGCCTCTGCTCCTGAACCCCTGACAATTAGGAACACTGGAGGCTAGTGAGTCAAACCATTGGTCTGTCTAGCTTCCCAATGTCTACATTGATGGACAGGGATTTTACAATGATTCAAACAAGGGACATTCCCAGTCCTGCTTGGAGATGATGGGGACTGGACCTGGGACCTTCTGCATGCAAAGCAGATGCTCTGCCACTGAGCTACTGATAGAATGTGTCCTATCAAAAGCCCCTGCTCATGCAATAAACCTGCATAACATAATGAATAGGTGGAGAGGGGAGCACTTCCCAGTGCTGATGGGAAGATGTCCAGGAGCCTGGGCAGTGCCACACAATGATTCATTCATGCTAAAAAAACTGGGTGATGGTTGGCCAGGCAGCTCAGAGGCAACATCACATGTTCCTCTGTCGTGAAAGATGCTAGATGGCCAAATGAACCATCTTGGGGCCATATGTAAGTCACAGACCACCAGTCCATCATCCCTGCATTAGAAGGTAGATCTAGATTCAATTTTTTCACCAGCTTGAATGCCCTCCCTCCAGCTGGCTGATGCTATAAGTAGGAAGAAGAGAGAAAGTGTTTTTTCCAGTGAAATGGAAGGATGGTATGCACTGCATTAGAGTTCCAAGAGCATCTCCAAGTTGTGAATACAATGGCCATGCATGACCTAGACCCCACTTGAACTTAGGAGCCATACAAACTCCACTCTATATGGCAGTGACAGGACACCTGTCTGTCAGGATTGATGGAAATTAAAGTCCAACTATATTTGGAGGGCTACAGGTTCTTGCCATGAAACACGGGGTAGTTAAGCTCCTTAGTTTCACCCCTGCCACGTATCACAATTATTTTGCTAAATCTGGGGCAGGACTGGATCTGAAAAGGGAAGCCTAGCCATGCCTGACCAAGTATGTAGAAGATGATGTGGTGGTTAGGGTGGAGTTTGCAATTTGTCTGATGAGTGAGGACTTGGGAGGAGTTGTGGAGTAGGTGTGATCACTAAAGTTGGGTTGGAATGGTAGGAGAGTAATGAGTCAAGAAGAAGTTTGCAATTTCCTATTAAAATAAACTTTCTCCCACTCACAAAATGTTGCAAGATCTCAATAAGAACCATAAATAATAGTTAATTGGGACAGTTGCTTAAAAGAGTGCAAGCTTTCTTCACTGTTTCGTATTGTCATTCAGCCTAGTCAAAAGAGCAGCTTAAAAAATCACAATGTCTCTAATACCTCAGATGTACTGAAGTGGTAAGTGGCAAATAAATTGAAACATTTAGCATGAGGATTGTGATCCATTATTCCTCTTACATGATATGGTGGAGCACAGCTTAGTTAGCAAATTGAAGATTATGTACAAATTGCTGCCATTACACCAGCAGCATGCTCAAGTACAAAATTATTCTCTAATGAATTTCAGCACTTCTGAGCTTCAGGGCCAGGCTTACTTTAAGTAGAGGATAGCACTAACGTGGTGAAAGAAACACATTTAGCCAACATCTTCACTGTTAAAAAATGTTAATTTATAAACGTGAGGTTTGCCCTTACATGATCAGCTAGTGATGAAAACAAGAGTCCAAGAATCTAAGCTTGGCAGTGGGGTAAGAAGAATCAAAGATTTGGGTAAAAACTGGTTCTCTGCCTCCACCTTTCACCTTAATTCAAGGGCCAAGTTCAAGGTTTTGATACTAACATATAAAGCCCTATAAAGATCAGAACCAGTTTGAGAGAATTTCTTACACCTTACAGGTGACAACATTCTGCTGAAGAGTTTCTCATTGAAATCACTGACTCTATAGTATCTTGGAGCAGGGGTTTCAGTGTGACTGCCCCTGTTTTGTAGAGCAGTATCCTGGGTGATAGACAAGAGGTGCCCACTGTCCGTATTTTCTGGAAACAACTGAGGACATTTTTGTTTTAACTGTTTTTTTAAGCTGAATGAAAAGGTGGCAACCCTACTCTGACTTCTGATTCTGGACTGCTCTCTGCCCCAGCCTCTTCCTGCTCACTAAACCCTGTTACCTCTTAAGCTTCAGACACCTCCTCCTCACAGACTGCCTTCTCTTCTTCTTCTGACCACCCATCCTCATCCCACCACCAATGCCCTGGCTCTGAGCCTTCTTCCCCTGGGGGTTCCCCAGTTGGTGCCTCCAATCACTCTTCTGCATCCTGCTAGTCCATGACAGATGCCTACAAGGCCTCTCTTGTCCACAGCAGGGACTTGGACTTCCCTTTTAATGAAGTGGTTTGCTTGGGAGGAGGAACTGGCATGGAGGGCTAAGGGATGATCTAACTGATGATTGGGTTTTCCAATTTCTTGGAAAAAGCTCAGAAACACCTGAGCTTCATTTAAAAATTATGTCACTAATTAGCAGTTGATTCATGACTGAGAAAGAAAGAACTTCTTTATATAAGGTGTAATTAATTTGTGGGACTCACTGTCACTAGAATGGTGATGGCTACTTGCTTGGCTCTCTTTAAAAGGGGATTAGACAAATTTATCAATAGCTATCTGCGATGAGGTTGAAATCAAATTGCAAAGTTCAGAGGCAGCGAAGCATACCGCCGAACACTATTGCCTTCATGCTCTGTTTGTGGTCTTCCCAAAAGTACCTGGCTTGGAACTAATTGATTTCCAACATTTATATCGCCCCTTTTTTAAAAAAAGATCAGAGTGCCTAAAAAGAAGTTAAAAACAAAGACATTTTAAATTACCCAAAGCAGCAGAATACAGGAAGATAACAGGCAGCAACTAAAACAAGAAAACCTCTTTGGTGAAAAAAACTATTTAATGCATCAGGTGTGTGCATCTAGATAGTTATATATCTGTACACACACACATACACACACGTATCAATTTGTGGGTGAGAGTAGGGCATATCAGGGTCCAGTAACAGGGGTTAGCCACTTGTGCTCTACAGCCCCTTTAGAACAAGGTAGAAATGCAATACACTTGCTGATTTGAACAGATCAACTATTTTTTTTTACACACTGTATACCCAGACAAATGGGTGGGGCATAAATAATAATATTATCATTATTATTATTTAATGTATTAAGTGAACATCCCTAATGCCATATGCTACTGGCAGGTAGAGTTAGGGCAAACAATTCATATGGTCCTTCCATGAAAATAATGGGGAAAGGTTATATATTTGCACAGCATTGGCAAGATGACTTCCTTTGAGTATCTACTGAGTATGCAATACATTAGGATCATTGTGCTTTTATCAGAATTGTATTCTACTAAATTCAACACACCTTGCATAAAAGCAAGCAAGGGTGTTTTGTTATTACTGTCTTCAAACAGTCCCACAGTTGATGAGACACGAGGGAAAGGAATATTCTGCCCCTAGCCATTCAAAATCCAAGCTGGAGACAGCATAATTCAAAGTCTTTCCATTTTACTTTGTCTGTAATTGGGTGTTTTAGTTTAGCTCATTTGTGTTTAACCACTGAAATAGAACCGCCTATGTGCATAGAGATGATTAAGTAAATAAGTTACAAGAAGTGCCTACTCCGCAGAAACAGAATGAGAGTGAGGCTTCTTTTGCAAATTATTAGCATTTTATAAATCGTTCCTGCTATCAGCCTGTTTACATAAATTCATGAATATATAAACAATGAGGGGGTATTTCTAAGGAATTATAAACACTAATGTTCTGTTTTATTTTTAAAATCATGTTGTGTTTGTTTTTCCTTAGATGAAGTATCAATTAAGGCCAACATTTTGCTGAACATCCTATTACTCTTCATTACAGAGCAGAATATAATACAAGATGAACCACACAGTAAAATCTACTCATGAATTCGTACTGGAAAAACACATTATCTTGACAAAATGTTTGCTTTTGTTTATAATGTGGGACTCAGTGAACAGACCAGCTTTTATTCTTTCATGTAAAGACAATTGTAGATTATATGCCTAACTATTAGCTTTCTGGGGTTTTTTTTATGTTCCCACAAACATTCAGCAGTGCTTCTTGAGTTCCAGTTCCAGACGCCAATAAACAAGAATTGGAGTATTTGCAAAACATTTAGGTTAAATTTACTGTGGCTCAAATGCAAGTGCTGCCTTTTTAAGAATCACGAGGAAATTAAACGTAGGAAGCTATGTGTTAAAAAGAAACACTGCAATTTTCATAAGAAGTTAGCTAACCCTCTCCCATAAATTAAAATCAGGACATAACGTAATACGATTAAATCATTTTGCAACCTTGGGTGAAGAAAAAGATGGCATCCTGCCCCCAAATCCACGTGTAATGTAAACTGACTGGCTGTTAAATTTTACATCAACAGTGATGTAAATATAGGTATAATAAAGGATAGTATTTATTCCCTGGGTGCCTAGATCCAGGCTTGGGGCAAGTACTCTTTGACGAGAGAGCCTCAGCAAAGATTTAAAATCACAAAATATGTAGAAAAGTAAAGTGTAGAAATATAGGCTATTAGACCTTTAAAATATCCCCTTCTAAGGTGCTTCAAAAGTTCCCCTCTTCCCTTAGCATAGAAAAAGACCACACATTGGGTAAGCTAAAAATGGCTTACTTACAAACTCTTCAAAGGTCACATTCATGTATTTTTCTCTACAGCAATAAGAAAAGTCAGGCAGTAAAACTTGAGCTCTAAGGTGGTAGATGTTTCTAAATTATTTTTATAGAAACACAAAGATGGCTTGCTTATCTGGTATGGAATGGAAAGAACAAAGGCTTAATAAGTCTTCCTCCCAAGTTGTGGGGGAGTGACCTAGCTAAGCCTGGCAGCACAGCTTACTCTAAGGTCTTAACCCCTTCATGCATTAATTTGACTTAATCATGTAGGTTATACGAGGCTGCTTACCCCACATTTATCCCATATATCCCATGCTATAGCCTTTTCTAGCTCTCCTGTCTTTCTCCCCATGATTTCACCAACGCAGACTATTTCTTTCTCTCTCTTTGGCTAGCTATTTACATATTAAAGTTAAGTTCCCACTCTTCCTCCTGTAGGAGCCCACAGCAGCAGATGACACATGTAGAATCCAGAGTGAAGCTTAATGATGCATTTTTAGTCTTAAGCACACTTATGAGGGAGTACCTAGATTCAAGTGAATTCAGTGGGATGCATTCAGACTCTTGCAGAGCCTCAGAGTTGTCATTTCCCTGATCCAACTGTGGTAATGAACCATGTCGATATTGCTTCTGGAAATAGTAGTCCACTAACGGAGACTATTTTTGACTCGGTTCCTTTTTAGTTCATAGATCATGCCATGTGTAATGTTTCTTTGACATACTTTGGTCATTTCCAAGAAGCTGATGCAGAGTGAATATCCAATCCATTTTGCTATTACCTTTATGGGACCTACAGAGCACCTTGAGAAGAGCATGTCTAACCCAATTTAGTCTTTCATTTCTAATGCCATAGCTAGCTGACTTCTTAAGGGGTACTTCAGATCAGCTTATTAGCAGATCTTATCACTAGAGTCAACCTTTCTGAAATGGAGGATGACAAGTCCATCTGTTCATTTCTTGCCTGGTAGTCAAGGAATCTCTGTAGGGTATCTGGCTGATGGACCTAACTCCATGCAATCACATTGCATTGATCTCTTTCCAAAAAACAAACACAACAACAACAACCCAAACGTTCTTGTGATATAAAACAGATAAAAGGTGAAAATGGATACACTCCATTTCAAAGAAATGCCCCCTATCCATTTTCTTTCTGGTGGGGGCTGGCTTAGGCCAGGCTGAGGTCAGCGGGGAAGTGGTCCATTTGCTCTTAAAGGGCCAACCTCCACTACCATTCAGCACTTCCCATGAGCACACTGTACTAGCCTTATATTGTCTATCTTAGGCACTGTTTAAATCTAATAAGGCAAAACTAGATTGTGTTGTTGGTGACCACACCTATTTTTTGGGTTTTAAAACATTGCACATTGCAGTGCACAAGACAATCAGTCTTATTTGCGTTAGCAAAACAACTTCCATTGGCACAAACAGGAGCTTTAGAAAGAAATGCTGGTTGAAATTTCTGTTGGGATCGTGACCATGGAAGGAATAGTAAAATCTCCTTTCCCACATGCTGAAGTCCCAACTTAAATTCTTCCATCATCTTATTTTTTGTTAAAGTATTAGTATTAATAATTTAATTCATATACCACCCTTCATCTCAGGGTGGTGTACAATGTTAAAAACATATTTTACAGACCACAGTAATAAAAGCATAATGCAAAGCACAATAATAGACAACATAATAATGAAATAATCATAGTTCCCCACCACCACCATATTTAACAATGCGTAATTAAAGTAACATCTAGTTTGGCTCTGAGAACCTGAGCACTGCAAGTCCATTTGAGGCTCCCATTTCTTCTCACTGCACTCTCTGCCAACTGATTCCCACCCCCCTTAATTTGTATTTGTATTTGATAACAGAGTGTTATGCTAAGAATGTATTTCTCAGTCTTGAAAGAAAAACTCATCAAGGCAAAAAAATACTATTGGATTCACTTGCAATATTATCTGTAGTCCTTTGGCACATGGTTTCCTCTTCTCATGTTTCATCAACCAATATAAATACCAAAAACAAAGTTAATTTCTGAGGCTGAGCCAGTAGGTAACCCTACAGGGCTACAGGACCAGGCAAAGTAAACTAAATCCCAGACACATCAATGGGAATGCAATATACTCATTTTTGGGTGCATTTTGCCCTTGCCTTTTGTTATTGCTGTTAATCATTTATTAATTAGTAATATGAGAGTAATACTGATGTCTATCACAGTAATTCAAACCTTTCTAATTTAAAATAAAAGATGAAGAAAATATTTAAAGCCTTCATTTTGGGTTGGGATGTTTAAGGGGAGGAGAGGGAAGGAAGGAACACTGCATAAAATGTAATCATTGGAATGCCCTCAATGGAAAGTCATTTGCTATGGGAGAAGTAACCACAAATGTTTAGAAATCAGGTAGGAAAATAATTCATTTGATTCAAGTACACTGTAGAACTCAAGATGTCATTCATACCCCACCCCATGAAACCCAATGTCAGGTTCATTTCACCTATTAAAAAAGACCTTCCCACATTTGAAGGACACACTTTGCTAATGAAAAACTAGGCATCCAACTCAAGTGCAGTACAGACATGTGCCACCTATGAAAATAAAAAATTGCCATAGATGCATGAATATACTTACAACTGGCACCATTTGTTCAATTGGGGGTATAGTTTTTTTATTTGTCTGAGTGATCACAGAAGAGAAATGCAGTCAGAAGATCACTTGCACACATTCCTCCATAACACATGGTCGTCAAAATTTTATTTTGCCTTTGTTAATTTTTGCACCACTTATTTTAAACAAACTTTTAACTTAGGTATAGACAAATATGGTATTTGACTGAATCTAGGGTGGCGCTGTGGGTTAAACCACAGAGCCTAGAGCTTGCCGATCAGAAGGTCGGCGGTTCGAATCCCCGTGACGGGGTGAGCACCCGTTGCTCGGTCCCTGCTCCTGCCAACCTAGCAGTTCGAAAGCACGTCAAAGTGCACGTAGATAAATAGGTACTGCTCTGGCAGGAAGGTAAACGGTGTTTCCGTGTGCTGCTCTGGTTCGTCAGAAGCGGCTTAGTCGTGCTGGCCACATGACCCAGAAGCTGTACGCCAGCTCTCTCGGCCAATAAAGTGAGATGAGCGCCGCAACCCCAGAGTCGGCCACGACTGGACCTAATGGTCAGGGGTCCCTTTACCTTTACTTTTATACAAATTACATACAACTGGTTGGCCACCATGAGAACAGGATGTTGAACTGGATAGGCCAAGGCCTGATTCAGCAGGGTTATTCTGGTGTTCTCATGGGGACAGGGCAGGACAAGCGAGGCTCCGGGAGCTCTAGGTTGGTGGCAAAAATGTCCCACAAGTCTGTGTGCCCTTGCAGGACATTGGTGCCACCAGCCTGCTGCTCTCCTAACGTCAACCACCACATACCCCATTCATGTCCTGGTGAACACAGCATTGCATTGTCCCTCTGTTTGCTGCTTCTGCTTCTTGGTCACTGTTTACAGAAACTTACAATGTGGCCTTGATTCGGCCCAAATAGAGGAAGCTCAAGGTGGAGCTTGTGGTTCCCCTATTTTTCCATCACAACCTGAGCACTCATACAGAGTTTACTACAGTGGAATGAAAGGTCTCTTGTCTGGAACATGCAGGAAACTCATTCTGCCCTTGTCTTTTCTTATGCTCCATTTTTGTTGTTACTGTGTGCTGCCTTGGAGCACACAGCCTTTAGAAAGACAACGGAAACATTTTGCAAATAAATTCAGATGAAGCAGACTCGGAATGTTCCAACAACCCATTTGTTTTCAGAACATTAATTGCAGCACCGTTGCTTGCATTGAATTAGGTGAAATGAATAAATGTTTTAAAAATAAACCTTTGAATGAAAAGAAAGTTATTTAAGGGAGAAATTCCATTTTCAAATGTGAGCAAATAGTCACTGTGCTTTATGATAATCTTTTAGAAGCTCACTTGGTGATTTCTATAGATCTCAAAGCAAAAAAAAGTACAGATATGCTGTCACTACTTTATATTGGAATTTTTTTTATCTATTGGTAGCAGTATCATCAGTGTCTGGGGAACATAAATCTTGTTTTCTGTGGCATGTTCATTTTCTCCATCGCTCAATTCCTTTGTATCAGGATCCTCATGAGTTTGTTGGGGGGAAAGAACTCTAATCACACCTCCTGTATTCTTGGCTTCTTAAGTTCAAGAAAGTTTTATTTGTGTCCCTTCAGTTTGGAATATAACTTCTTTTAAGGAGACCTATATACTAACACCATTCAGAGGTAAAGCCCTCTCTTGTCCTTGAGTGTTTGTCTGGAAAGGAGCAATGATTGAATTTACTAGCAGCTCTCTGTCGTTGCTCATGGTAGCAATTATAACTCCCATGCTTGCACTACAATTCCCAAGTGGCATTGTGGGAAGGCCCAAAAAAGGAAGCTTAAAGGGTTGCAAGCCATTGCAATTGAAAAACTGATTCCAAATTCAGCTGAGGAGAGTTCACCCATCACTTGTTAGTCCATCAGATCAGACTGCTTTGCCCTAGGTGCCCTTAAGCTAGCCTCTAAAATCCCCACTTCAGTTTTCCCAAGACTCATCTGAAATATGGGCATAATTAGTCACAGCCTACATCATGGCTTGTTCTTGTTGTTTATCTATTAGTTTCTTTACTTCTGTAGGTCTGTTCCATACAGAATTTCCAAGGCACTTTAACTACTAAAGACACACTAGTTTAGATCCAGAGGAGACTGAGTGGGACTGTGATCTGCTCTCTGACTCCCCCCAATCTATAGTCATCAGCAAACACATACACATCACCATGGCATTCCTGAGAGTTGACAGGCCCTCTGAAACAACATGAGATGGGGCATGGTGGGCTAATGCTCTTCTGGACCATTTCCCCTGATTTAGCATCCAAGTGGTCTCTCCCCTGTCATGTTTCAAAAAAGTCTTCTCCTGCCTTCACACACAGCATCATGGGGATTTTCTGACAAAAGGCTCAAATGGCCGCAAGACATCCTACAATGATTATGTGACCATATGGTTATTGTAGGAAGCAGTGCTGGCATGGAAGACTTTGCCAGAAGAGCCCAACTTTGCAGCATGTGTGTGGAAGAAGGCTTTTGTACACAAGAAGAAGAGAACAGATCACTTGACCATCTCACACCTTGATTGTGGTTAGGACATACCCTGAATAAAATATTGGGGGCCAAGGTAAGCCCCGCCCTGCATAATTGATCACATGATGCTGTGCACGCATACAATTTGAATAGCAATCCATATCACCTTTGGAGGGGGCTGCCCCTTCAAATATTTTATTGGGGGGCAAAAACACTTCATCTCCTAGGAGTTGGTTCCTTTGGGCTCCTTCCTTGCAGCAGAAGTTCCTGAAATTTCTCTCTGCACACAGAGACTTCTTGCAGGCCACTTCCTTTTGCTCTCATTAAAAGGTCGAATACTCATTATATGGACAAAAAATATTATGTGTGAAATGTCCATCACAGCACTGCTGGGATTGTAGCAGGATTTGGGATGTGTGTGAGAGAAATTAGTTAGGGTTATAGTGCTTTTCCACTTGTGCAAGACATCTCTGGATCCCTGCCAGGGCCAGATTTAGGTTCAATGAGGCCCTAAGCTACTGAAGGTAATGGGGCCCTTTATATGTCCAGCTGTCCTTTGCCAACAACAAATTTTCGCTGTTTTCGTGCTGAATATATGCTATATGGTAATTTATGGACCTAATAGGCATCTAAAGCCATTTTTTTAAATCTTATATTTTGGAAATGTACATCCAATTCCCCCCCCCCCTTTAAATTTTCTTGGGGCCCCCAAGAGAGTGGGGCCCTAAGCTATAGCTTGTTTAGCTTATATGTAAATCCGGCACTGATCCTAGCCAATGAGAACATTTATTTTAAAAAGCAGGAAACAAACAACATTAGATGTTCACAGATACATTTGAAGTGCATAAGCTGTCAAGATTTAAATAACTATATATTGTTAACCCTAGCATCAACTCCAGCTCTTTGTTGTTGCACACCTTCAAAGCTAGGGTTGCCACATGTCCTCTTTTTCCAGGACACATTTTTCACAGGTAGAGTCATCATAGAGATCCATAGTTAAAGGTAGAAGTCAGCAAATGTGACCTCTTTTTTGCTCTTCAAAATATGACAACCCTCGTCACAGCAGACCTAACCCATACTTCTTGCACAAGAGCAGCCAGCAGGGAGGTGTGATGCTTATAGAGTGGTACCTCCGGTCATGAACGGGATCCGTTCCAGAGTCCTGACTGTATCCCAAAAACTTCATAACTGGAGGTGCCCTTCTGTGCATGCAAGTGGCACGATTGAGTGCTTCTGCGCAGGCTTGCAACACGCAGAGCACTTCTGCGCATGCGTGTGGCGCGCAGAGCGCTTCTGTGCATGTGTGCATGGCGGAACCCGGAAGTATACACTTCCGGGTTTGCCGCAGCCATAACCTGAAGATTCTGTAACCTGGAGGTTGCGCAACATGAGGTACCACTGTATGTGACTTGTAACAGAAGTTAAAAGTCTGTTGTGAACCTGTCCATGATGAAGATGCAGGCCTTTGGCCAGTTTTTCCTGGTTGTTGTTGCTTCCCAACACACACCTTTGCCTTACAAAGAAGTCCCTTGTTACTTTAAAAAGCGTATACCTTTTTGCATCCAGAAGCTGTAGAGCAGTGTAAGATTACTTTGGTGCCTTTCTTATAGCTTTCTATCCCTGGCTGACTATTAAATTGAAACACTGTGCACAGTTAAACCTTCAGACTTAGCGCTATAGAATTACTTTTCAAAAATACAATTCCTCAAAGATTTGTTTACTCCAACAAAAAGCTGCGGTAGCTAGTACTGCTTTCCTAATGAGAAACCTAAATTCTCAATGAAAAACCCCCAAACGACTACTGGGTGGGAGGGAGAGAGGGTGGTCCAGAGAAGATAGAAGGAAATGCATTTTCCAAATACGGACGAATAATTTCTGACAATTCAGCCCAGGTAAAAGCTACTTTGGAAAATGAAAACAGTCCATCTCTCTGTGTGTTTAAAATCTTCATTTGCATAATAAGACTCAATTCTTTTCCTTTGAATTTGAGCATACAGTAGTTTATAATACAAACATAATATGAGGGCATCCCGGAAACTTTACACACATAGAAGGAGAAGGAAGTAATCTGGCAAACATTTCCTTTTCATCTATTCGTAGCTTCAACCAGAATGTTATACATATAATATGCACATTTGCAGCTGATCAACTTTCTTATTTCTCCTCTCGCCACCATGCCCCAGACATCTCCATTCTCTGTTTTTAGTCTCTCTTGTATTTGAAAATGGCAAACATTCATGATTTTTCACAGGGAATTTCTGCAGTGTCTATGCATTTCATACAAAATTCTTTGCTTGCCTATCTCCCACCTTCACTGGAACCAATATACTTCAAAGTCCTTTTAAAGCATGTTTGCCTACTTTTCCTTTTAATGCTGAGGCTTTGCATACTGTCCAAGCAAAATGTGCATGAGGAGTGTGTGCATTTCTGCACCTGCCCAGTAGCTGCCCCGTTGTTGGTTATGTGAACTGTTGTGCAGTATTTGCATGTGGTTAAGGGGCCTGCTGAGTGTAACATTACAGCATGTAGAACAGGTAAAGCTTTCAGAGTCATTTTCTTCCTTGTGCACTTAATTTTTCATTCAGAGATTTAAAAGACATCTCTGACGGTTGGAACTCTCAAAGGCTCGTCGGGCTTCTCTGCTGGCTTAATAGTGATCATGACACTTGTAGAAGTGCGGCACTGAGAGAATTTGTGAACTCATCAGACAGAAGGAAGGGATGATCAATTATTCACCACATGCCACCAACTACAAGAACCATGACTGCTGCCTCTCTCTCTCCTTTTCATTTGCCTAGACTCACAAACCAGACTTAGCCTATTTGTGCAATTACATTATTCTCATTCAGATAATCTCCAAAATTGTTGTTTGTATCACTGCAGTAGACTTCCATTTATTAAGACTTATTTCCCTTAGTCGCCTTGCTTCCTCCAACCTTCTGTTTAATTACATATAAAGACCATAAAATTTTCTCAGTGTGTGGGTTCACATAGTTTAGATATACTGTCTTATGTGTCAAAGGCCAGGCTAAGATCTGTGTCTGCCACTTTCACTGTATAGCATTCAGATGCTGAAGATACACCTCTTTACCCTAGCCCCCTCCCACACAAACACACATCATTTCAATCTGGTCTTATCTGATTTTAATATCGTATTTTTATTTTGTTGTAACCTGTCCTGGCACCTTGTGGTAAAGGTTGAGTGATTATATTAATAATAATATAATGGATAAAGACAAAATGGTTACACAATCCTTACTTTCCCACCTCCTTTAGTAAGGCACACTCCTACTGCCCATCTGCTGTTGGGTAGTTGGGGAGAGGAACTGAGAGCCCACTTCAAGCTCTCAGTTGTTCCTCTGAAAATGCACTGTAGAATGCATCATGAAGAATGCCAGGTGTGTTGAGCAGGTGAACATAGCTTCCCCAAAACAGCCCACAGGTCAGAGGTTCCCCATGCATGGATTATGTTCCTCTGCACAGGTCTCCTGACTGATCTGGCCTCCCAACAGCTGCTGAATGTGTGGGAAGGAGTGCAGTAGCCAGTGAAAGGCCCTGAAATTGGGCATTCTGAGGGCAAATGTCAGGACTGAGCTAGTTCAAGATCCACTAGATCCCAAGTTGGTCTCACTGCCAAAGCACAGTGGTATCAGGCCAGCCTAGAGCTGGAGCATCAAATGGATCGTGATTGAATTTGCATTATCTTGCCCATCGCTCATTCCACTTTGGCTGCCATGAGCAGCAGTGCTGTGGATATGGAATTAGCTCCACCACTGCACAAAAGCCTGGAGGCAGGAGGCAGAGTTTGGGTTGTGCCCTTAATATTTTCATGCTGCTTTATGGATATGTTAAGTTCACCAGCTAGATCCTTTCTTTTATGTGTGGTATAAAGGTAAAGGTAAAGGTACCCCTGACTGTTAAGTCCAGTCACTGACGACTCTGGAGTTGTCCGCTCATCTCGCTCTATAGGCCGAGGGAGCTGGCGTTTGTCCGCAGACAGCTTTCAGGTCATGTGGCCAGCATGACTAAGCTGCTTCTGGCGAACCAGAGCAGCACACTGAAACGCCATTTACCTTCCCGTCGGAGCGGTATCTATTTATCTACTTGCACTTTGATGTGCTTTCAAACTGCTAGGTTGGCAGGAGCTGGGACCAAGCAATGGGAGCTCACCCGTTACAGGGATTCAAACTGCTGACCTTCTGATCGGCAAGCCCTAGGCTCTGTGGTTTAGACCACAGCGCCACCGACATCCCTTATGTGTGGTATACATGGCTGTAAATTAATTAATCAGTTAATTAATTGCCCTAACTGAAATTCTAGAATGTTGACCTCTTTCATGACATAAATGTCATGCCAAGTTTTGACAGTGAAATGTAAAGTCTCATTTTTCAAAAGCTTGTTAGCAATTTTCTGTAATGAAGAGTAATAACAGAAACTGCTGTTGCTTCAATCATAACCTGGAGAGGCTGCTGTTGGGCATTTGTGAGAAATGCATATTAATGGGTCACATTATTCTCATTCCACAATAAATGGTGCTTTTGCACTCCTTTACTTTCTACTGCAAGGGTCAAATAGAGATTTATTAGGCAATACTAACATTATAGGGGTGTTAAAACCACTCTAATTACTTTTCTTATGAAAGCTTGTTTTAAAGGCAGTTTTAGAGGTTTACAACACTGCTCTTTGGAGATAAATGAAAAGAAGCTGTGCGGTTTAATAGCAAGGGCAGAAGTCTGATCTATATTTCCCCTTTGAAAATGCACGGTCCCACATTTTCTCAGCTCCTTTTTCAAAACTTGTTAAATGATAGTGTGGTCAATTGGAAGAACATTGCCCAGCCCAATAACATTCTGCCAAGCAGTTAATTCCTGTTAGCGCCAAAAGAGGGCTGCGGGTGCGGAAATGTACACAGTGCTTGCTGGGAAGCAACAGCATGCTGGAGGTGACAGCATAGACCAACCAACACCCCCCCCCTCAAATCCCACAATCTCCAAGCAGAATTGGGCCTCAGAGCTGCCAGACTATCAAGAAGGACAACCTGTGGACTTTCTAATACTGAAGATTAGGTTTAAACAAAGTGCAGATGGCCAACAGAAGATGAAAGAATTGGAAGAGGCCCTTTCCTTTAGCAAAAACAAAGAAAGATGAAGTTGTTCTAGTATAAATCCTTTTGGTCCAACCGTAGTCATTATAAACAAAAACTAAAGTGTATTATAGGTTAGTTTTGTTTTTGTATTTAACCCCAATTACCCTTTACTGGGGAATTCTTTTTACATTTAATTCCCCAATCTCACTGCCTTTAAAAAAAAAAAGCTTCGGCAAGCTCCCATTCCCCCTATGTAAATTGCAGCAGGTGCACTGAATTGAAGGCATCACAATTAAATGTAATCAAATATTTTAGGCACTAATGAACAGCTCCAGGAAAACAAGTCAAAAGGGGGGGGGGGACTCTTAAGTGAGTGGATTTTCAAACACCCAAGGCACCACAGGGCCAATTAAGGGAGTCAGATACCAGGACACACACTGGCATTAATTATCTTTGAGTTCAGGGAAATAAAAAATAAAAGCAACAATTATCATAATAAATCTCCACACACTGCTTGTAAGTTGTGCTAATCTACAACACACCTGGGTTTCAGAGATTTAAGGCATGAAAGTGAATACTCAATCAGTTAGTAACAACCTCACACAGAGGCTCATGGGAAATGTTTCTTTTCTGTGATCTGCCAATCAGAGAGAGGACGTAAGACAATGTCCAGCAGCTTTGCTTGGCTTTACTCACTATCGCTCAGGAGCCCTGGAAATGGCGGGGAGAGGGCTGTGTTAGATATACAGCTTGGAAAGTAACAAATGTTAACGACAGATTTATCCTTGGCGAGGGACGTAGAAGGAGACTGAGGATGAGAGATTTGAATTTAGGTCTACCTGAAGTCTGAAAGTCTCTTTCATTTCTCATGTTCTTCTTAAAGCTGGAAGCAATCTGACTAAAGTAAACACCTATTTTCATTTGTGTTATCAGGGTGTCTGTGACAGAGTAAAATGAAGAAGGAAGCAACACACACCAGTAAACTAGATCAGGAAAGAAACACAACTATTAAAAATAATTATTGGATATTATTTTTAGTAAATGTTTGGTGTTCTAAAGTAAACATGTTGCTACTCCAAGGTAAACATGTTGCTACTCTGTAAAACCTGTTTTCTACCTATAATGCACAAGTGTTACATTAATTTCATTCATATGGTCCAGAGGGGAGCTCACTGTCACCCCAGTCATAGGGGTGAGTTGCAGTGTGCAACTCTTGTAGGAGTAGAATCTCTTCTTAGATAATCCTGCCCAAATGAAGTGGCTTAAGTTTCTGCACATTGTACACAGGCATTATCTTTGAAAGCTGATTATCATAGGTGTGGAACTCAATAAATGATTTTGCATAATCCAGCATATCCAGTGAAATGTTCTATTCAACTTTTTCATCATCATCAAACCTTTATTGGCATCACATACAAAAATTCAGAATAAATAGGCCAGTGCGATCTCGTCGCCATTTCAACAGTACAGTCATTTGCCAAAGGGAAGAAGAGGCAATCTATTTCATCTCTGTGGGTCTCCAGCAAGGGCAGGATCCTGTAGTGTACTTTGGCGACAAAAAATCAAGGACAGGAACTTATCTACTGTCTTGGTGAGCTCCTGGTCTCTCCCCTGTAATAAGAAGTATATAACCTTTGTCTCTGGTTTCCATGTTGGAATACATAGATGGTCTAGAAATTGTTGGCGGAGATCATCATGCGTTTTACATTTAAGGGCCATGTGAGCTAGAGTTTCCACGAGGTGGGCACCGCATGGGCAGAGCCTATCTCCTTCTGCCATACCCGCAAACTTTTTGTGTGTGAGAGAGCCACCAAAGGCAGCTTCCTTGCACGACAGGCCAACACCGCCAGCCAACCGTATCTCCACTCCTGGGTGAAGCCTGACCCAGGGCCAGAAGTGGTAGAAAAAGGAAAAAGAGGGGCTGCTTCACGCCCCTCTGGTCTGCTGGACTCTGGCAGATGAGTGTGCCCCCCCCCCCCAGCATGCCGGGCCCAGTGGCACACCCTGCCTCTGACACACCCTGCACACCCTTGCTCGTGCACACACCCCTGGTGTGCCCAAATTCCACCTCGGGTGATGACAGAAGATGCTTTGCCCCTGGTAGTCACAGAACATATTCACTTCTCATTGAGTGGTTTCTCTGGGGAAGGAGGGGTTCTTCTTTTGAATTTGCTTCTCTTTCTTTTTTTCCACTGAGCATGCTAATATCTCACTATTGTAGCTGTGGCTACAGAGCAATGTTCTGCCTCCATGATTAGAGGAAGCATGTTTCTGATTATCAGTTGGCAGAAGCTGCAAGAGAGGACAGCGCTCTTGGGCTTGGGTCATGCTTGCTGGTTTCCCACAGGCCACTGGATGCTGGACTAGATGGGTCATTGGCCTGATCCAGCAGGTTCTTCTGACGTTCTTATGTCGGATGTGGTAAATTTGCTAAGTGTGTATGTGTGTGTCCCTCCTCATATATATCATGGTGATCGTTTCATATTGTTCTTTGCAGTACATCTTAAGACTGAGCTCTTTTGGACAAGTACGCTAACTATAGCGCACACCCACACCACCGAATAACCTGTACTATTATAGGAGCAAATCAATGAGAATGCAAATAAATGATTGGCAGTAAATTGAATCATTTCCCATTCCTAAACTGAAGTAGATCTCACACTATACCATAAAAAGTGATGTCTCAGAGAAGACTAGGTAGCAGCTTATTATAGAAGTGGGGTAATATCATTAAAACGTCTTCATTTATTTGGTTTCAGGGATATGCAATTTTTAAAAAAATATTCTTTGCTAGTTTTATTGAACCTGCTTTTACTGCTTGTGAAATTCCATATCTTTCAACTTTTGCTGAGCCAGTTTCTTTAGACCCTAGCACTGGAGAAGAGGAAACATTTATTAATGTTGTAACCCAACCAGGCATCTTATGGTGAAGGGCAAGAAAGAAACAAGAGATTATATAATTATAAAACCAAATAAAACCATTCCAATGATAAAACTGTTCCAAAAGAAAGAAAACAACACAAATCCAAGAAAATAAGAGCCCTGTCCCCAGTTTATAAATGTTACACCTGTCTGCCATATTATTTAATGTGGCTAGTTTTCTATGATCCATCAGACTCAGGACTTTTTCCAAAGTGAAGTAGTGAAGTCATCTGTATTTGTATCCTGTACCCACATCAAGGATGTGGTTCTTAATAAATGCCTTCCATTAATATGGTTGTCAAAGCAACACGATGCTTTGTAGAGCTACAAAGTGCTTGTCTCAATTTGGCAACTGGGCAACTAAATGGCAGATGGAATTTAAATTGGGTGAATGCAAAGTAATGAAACACTAGGAGAACTAATTTGAATTTTACATGCATGCTTCTGTGTTCCAAATTAGCTGACATATCTCTGGAAATAAGATCTGGGGGTAATTGTAGACAGTTCAATTAAGATGTCTGCAGACTTTTCAGTTGCAGTCAAAGGCTAATAGGATTCTATGTTGCAGCTGACACCCTCTTTTCTCCTCCCTATGTACAGAAAGAAGCTTGCATTGTCAATGCTCCTCTTTCTGTTTAATAATCATATTATGAAGGTTTGAGATCAATCAGTAGTAATTGCATACTTTAGATACTGCATCATCTCATACCTTGAAAGGTGTAACATGCCTCAAAAACAGAACTAAGCTTTGAAATATGATGGCGATAGAGATGGAGGGGGGCTATATAAAAAGCAACATAAAAGCCAGAATGGAACAAGTACTGGAGCATGGATTATGTGGAATGTTTGTGACTTACTACATAAATCCTGTCTAGTTCAATGTGTCCTATGAAATTTGGTTTGCTTGGCTAGCTTGGAAGTTGGTGTTCCAGGCTGCTTTTTCTGGATTAACCTTTATTGCCCATTTGGTTTCAGTGGAAGTTTTGTCACTTATTGCATCAATCTCATCTAATATTTTGTGGGTGGTAAAAATGGTTGCTCTGTCTTCCTTAAAGGTTGCAATTATGGGCTATTTTTGATGCTTTGGAACTAGTTGGTTTGATCTACTATTTGTGTTAAAAAATGCATTCTGGTTGTAAAAGAGTTAACAAAATTTTGATAACGCATGGATTTTTTTGGTTCTCATGTGTATTTAGCACACATCACTCTTGTTTTGCAAAAAGAGGAAAAGAAAAATCTCTACAATACTCATTCTAGTCTTTTCCATTAAGCTCTGAATGTGCTCAGAGTGAGAAGGTGTTAATAAAAGGACAATATTGGACGTTCTAAAATGTTGTTCTCAGTGTTTCTAGCACATCCCACTGTTTCTGGCATGAGTTTTGTTAGTAGTAGGCCATTCCAGCCTGCTAAATTCTGTTCTGATTTTTACACCATCCCACATTCAAATGCTACAAAACCAATTCAGTTCCTGCAGCACAAATTGTGTATTGCAGCACCGTGCTTGGTTATATGGCTTAGCAAATGAGGCAGATCTATGGAGCCTTGCTCCAGTTGCCATTATGCTAGTGAGAGATCATTTGGGGCTACGGGGTCATCAGTATGCTGATGATATCCAACTCTATATTTCATTAACTACTTATCCATGAGCAGCTGTTTCAGTCCTTAAAAAGATAGTGTCTAGAGACCGTGGATTGTTGGATAAAATTAAACAATGAAGTTAAATTCAGAAATGACAGTGGTATTGCTTGTTTCCAGTATACACACCAAAAAAGTTTGGAAGTGTTCAAAAATCCACCTCACTTTTATTTGCTATCCTGCCCTGGACCTTATCGTTAATTTTGAGAACCACAGCAAACATGTTCCAAAAACTTAACTATTTATGAATATAACTAACTGGGAAAAACAAACGTGACTTGAAGAGGGGGTGGAAACTACTACAAGGTCTTTTTTCTGGTCCATCTAGACTCAGGATTGTTCTGGTCCTGATAAGAAAAGATATTACTGTGGGTACCAGATACACCTTCCCAAGAAGAGCACCATTCAGTCAGAAACTATTGAGAATGCCAATTATTTCCTTGCCACCCTCCATGATTCAGAAGAAGCAGACACTTTTAAGGGCCACATCCCATTGATAGGTGGGGCCAAGGCCAAAGGAGGGTGGAGCAACAAATGTAAATTTTGCCTTTGCACACCCCTCTCTACCCTCCAGATAAGCAAAAGGCATGCTCAGTGTTCGAGGATGCCTTCCAACCAGGCAAAAACACTCTGTGTATGAAGCAGGGGCAATGACAGGGTGTAGCCTTGGAAGTGGGGTATGGTCTGAGCACAAGGCAGTCCTAGAAGGCTACATTGGTGATCCAGTCCTAAAGTTTCCCACCCCTGTCTTAAAGAGAAAGAGCCCAACAGTTTTCACTGGTTAAGATGTTACCTTGCCGGCCAGAAAGGAGTAGCTTACTGAACTATATTAGTCATTTTCACTGTGCAGGTGTCAGAAATTTTGCTTTTTGAAATATGGCAACCCTAGATTTCTCATAACAGCCCTGCATCTGAGTTGCTAAGGATGGGATAGATTTTGTCCTTAAAATGCACTGAGAACTCTTAAGCAGCCATTGTCTCAAAAGAGCTCTGCTCAGTGATCTTGTGGAGATGCTCAGTGTTGATGGTGCAGTGCTTTTTCTAACTTCCTCCACCATCACAGAGCAGAGTGAACTTAAATTTGGGTTTAGTTGGATTTACTTTCTCACTAATTACAGTCTAGCCATCATTTCATCTGCTACATCTCTTCCATCTCCAAGGAGCCAAAGAAGCCCTATCAAGTAGGGGAGGCTACTTAGGAGTGATTATGTCTCCGTGTCCTACAGAGTGACCCACATTAACCCAAACACCAATTATGTCAAGTAGAAGTTCCCAGAGGGCACTCAGGATTCCATCTGGGGCAAATCATACTGAATAAATCAGCCTCTGAGGGTGAATCATTCTAAGCAGATTAACATGAAGAATCTTACTCCATCAAGAGATACCAGCTGATAATGAAACAATAAGCAGGGAAGGGTTCTTCCAAACCTCCTGTGCCTGACTTTTCAAAATAAATCCCTGACTAATATATCCCAACAAAAGATAGTGTGCTATGCACTGATCTGCCGCTTTAATCCACCCCCGCCTCCAATCCAGGCCTACAATATGAAAAGGTGGGAGGCACTCAGCGAAATTGGCTGAGATCAAACCTGATGCCCCAAAGGATGCCCCACTCTGTGAGGCTTGTAAGAGATTTCTGAAGTTGACAGCCATGAGAAATCACTAAGCCAAGAGTTTAGGGAGATTTAAAAAAGAGCTGCATACATTTATAACCACAGCCTATATAGCTATTCATCCACCAAGCTACAAAAAGGTAGATTAGAAACCTATTGTGTGAGAGAAAGAGAATAATGTCTCAGAGCCTGAATGCATCTTTAACTTGGTTTGAAGTGACTGTGAACTTGGACCCCGCCTGACTCCGAGAGAGCTTTTCACTTTAGGCTAAAAGGCAACACATAACAAATGAAGCCATGAAGCCTCCCCTCCGCTTCCTTGTGTCAAAAAGCATGTTGCCCTTTCTTTTCACTATCCATTGGTTATCATATATTTGGACTGTCACAGAGTCTTTAGGAAATGTCATCTTCCTGGATTTTGGTATCTTAATTTTTGTTTGTTGCTTTGAATTTCAGTAAGAAACTTCTACAAAGAAAAGGATCTGCTAATTTTGGTTTCTCAATTTTACATTCTCAAGTTCTGGTCACCCAATTTCTGCATATTTTTTGAAAGAAAAAGAAGCAGCTGAAAAGGTTCCCAAGAAAATTTGTGCACATTTCCCCAAATATATAAAAATTATTCACAATTTTGCCTAGTATATTGCCTAGTATAAGCACTCCCCCCCCCCTGCAGAATGCACTTTGATGATTTAATGACACAAGCATGCATTTTGCATCTATTTTTTTTACTAACAGACACATATTCATATGCAGTCTTTAGTTTGCTCACAAGTGCTGGAAAAGTGTGAATTTTGAAAGAAAACTGCATTTCAGTTTATATATTGGTTTGGACAGTGTGACACTCATACACTAAAATTAAATAAAATTAATGAAATCATATTTTCCTTGTGGGGACATTTTCATTGGCACTTTTGCATCGGACATCTTATGTTATCATCTTTGTCCATCTGTTGTTATTATCCTTATTATTGACTTTTTATTATGATATTTGTCATCCATGTTCCCTCCATTAATGTCCTCAGCCTTCTGCCAAAGGTAATATGTTGAATATTATTGCCAAACATTTGCTTTTAATATACTGCCAGCATGAGATCTTACATACCAAAGGTGCCTGCAAGAACTGAGGCCATAGGAGAAAAATCCTTTCCAAACGGACCTATGGCACTTATTTTGCCACATGAAGCGATTTTGTATATAATACTGGAGCATATTCTCCATGGGCGCTATGGCTTATGTGGAATGCTCACTGTTTTTCTTTTGAATCAGGTTTAATAACTTGTTTACAGCACAATCCTGAACTCAGCTCTAAGTTCAATTGATTTTAAAATGGGTATGGGATGAAGCCTCAGCTGACTGCATTTTGGGCATGGTAAAAGTTAGAAGCTTAATCTGTATGATAGTTAATGATGTACAATGTAACTTTTATTGGTATTGGTGTTAGAGCACATTGCATCAAGCGGGGGGGGGGGGGCTGGCCTCTTCTTAAGCCTTTAGAAACCATGATAGCTATTGTATTTAATGCATTCAATTCAATAATGGCAGTCAGAATAACATTTCTGATGGTCTCGCCCTCTTGGCTTAATTTCCAGTGAATCAGATTTAGGATTTCCTTCTTCTCCCATACTGGGAAATTTTATTGGCTCAAGAAAGTTGTTTACTCCTGAAATGATGGACTTCATGCATGCCAATAAAACAATTCGCAGTGTGCTACAGACTGCTTTTTCAAATGAGGCCCATATTCTATTTTGCTAGGGGGGCAACAGTCTGTATGAATAGTAAGGCTTCCATCAGAGGAACAGGAAGGAAAGCAATTCTCAGTGATTCCCCTACCATCTCTGTACCTTTCTAATATCTACGGGTATTTTGCAGTGTTGCTTAAAACTGCTATTCTGTTATATTGTTGAAACCCTTCTATTGATGCAGTTGCACTGCAAAACAGTACCACATTCCTTCTTACTAATTTAACATTCCTCGTTGCTTAATAATAAATTGTGACTATGTGCTCTTTTCTGACCCTCTTATGTCATTTCTGACACATGAAATATGTAGGGGCAAGTACATTAAATAATGACAAGTAAGATAACCAAATGGCAGAAATTAAGTGTGTAATGTGCTTGACAGGAACAATTAACTTCATAAATATCCAAAATGTGCATTGTAGTAGCAATGCACTGTTAAAAAAAGAAAGAAAAGATGGGGACACGGGAGACAATTTTGTGGTCGTTGATATAGAGCAAACAGAACTGGGGGATAAATATGAGGTGCTCCAAAAACAATTGCTATTGAAGTGCACTTATGGTGAAAAGTACACATTAAAAAACATACATTACTTGTGAAAACCGAAGCAATTTGTTATGAATTCATTTATGGCACTGACTAGGTCATGGAGGAAATTAGAAAGATAGAATAGAAAGAGTGATGTTGACTTGATGTGCATGTCCTCATTCAATGACAACTGAGTCTGATTTTTTCCACTGAAATATTTAATTATGTTTACAAATTACATTGGAATAATCATAATGTACAGGACCTGCAATAGAACCCACTTTTGGAATTGCTTGCCAAGTTTTCCCACTGCCTCTTATTTAAGATACCCAAGATTCTTTGCCTTATTTGCTTAACATGAGCCCTATTGTAGCATGCTATACCTGTCTGTATAAACCATTGTCAGGATTTGTCTGTACTGATGATTGCAATAAGACTTTGAGCTCGCTTCCATGTAACTGGAGTCTCTTCTGTAAAAATCATTTACAAGTATTTTTGTTTCTTCCAATTCCTTGTGCTTTTGCCTAGTTGAATAATGTTGAGCAATGGTATACATTTGAGCACTTTCTTGGATATAAGTTATTTTCTCAAGTACTTGCATAGCAATAAGGCTCATACCACAGAATAGCTAATGTGCCTAAAGACATATGAGCTGAGACATTGTAAGGAACACAATAGACAGGAAACCTACAGGACTGAATTGGAAGCTTTCACTATATATAATACAATGCTGAATACTCCCTTTTCAATATGAAATATGAAAGAAGCAAGTAAAATACATTACATTAACCTATATAAATATTTGCTCGTAGTTTCTTGAAATATTCATCTTTTTAGTCACTCCAAATCTGTATTTTATACATCCTTTTACAAATCTGTTATGTTGGTTTCTTAACATCGAACACCTCATTCATGCATTTTCCTTGAAAGTCTGAATCATGATTTTCATACCACAAAGACGAGACATTGTTAACAACCATCTCATCCTTTACTTCTTTTGTATATTCTCAATGCCTCTCCAAAGAAGAAAAGCTGAACAGAATATTTCCCTCCTATTCCTTAAGAACACCATATTATACATGGCCTCCTTATAAAGTTTTTAAGGACTCTTTTCCTAGGTGCATGCACGAGGGTAAGCAATCAGAATTAACTACATTTCCATATGTTGCTGAATGGGATTGGAAATTCTTGTCTCAAATAAAAGTCCTGTGATTTGAATGAGAAGAAAGCATCTGACACACACCGCTTTTTAGCTCATAGCGTGGCTAGTACACATTGCTCTTTAGCAAAAGGTCTTCAGTCAGCTAAAATGCAACCTTTAGTTTTTAATGAGAAATGCAAAGAAGTCTGGCCATTTAAGCTGCTGGCATGAAGTAGGAACCCATCCAAGAAAAGAAAAGAAGTATCCAGCCTCTGCTTGACTGTGAATAAAAGGCAGAGAAAACCAACCATTTTAAAACAAGTATATATGACTGAATTATCTGTCTGGATAGGTTTGCTGAAATCAACATTTTTCTAAGTGCCAAAACTGTATAATGGTGCCTGCCTAATATCAAGAAGCAGGGAGTTTGAAAGCATACGTACTGATGCACAAGAAAATATCAATTTCATATGTAAATTCAGTGGAAATGTCTACTCAGTGTGCGGTATAAAGAAGGCACGTTTCATGCCTTCCATGGGTTATGGAGGTGATGGAAAATGGGCATCACCATATTTTCTTGGCAGTTTGGCATAATGTTGTTCCACCTGAGAAAGGATGTCCTTAAAGTACAGAAAAGAACATCTAAAATGACCAAGCAGTTGTCTATATCAAAAGCTAAAGAGCTTAGGTTGTGGTGCTTAGAAAAAAGAATGATGACACTCAAGGCAGGGTTGGGAATCCAGCGGGTTCTTTAGCGCCCCCCGCCACTGACTTTGTAGGCCAAGTTTGACAGGTGTGTAGAGTCACCCATTTTCCAATCACCTGACATCACAGTGATGTCAGATGACCCATTTTTGCATAGTGCTGTGCATGGAAGCCCTAGCAGCTATCAGGACATGCAGAAAACCATGCACACACTATGCAAACTCTGATGATCAGCTGATTTTATGCAAGAATTATGAACGGTGTGGATATACTGGAAAAACATGTTTCTTTCCTTATTCTTAATACTAGAACTCATTGCCATCTAATGAAAGTGACCTCAGTTGATTTAGGTGATAAATATACTTCTTCAAACTATGCATAATAAACTGATGGAACTGAGGGCCTCAAAATGTTCAGGTTTAGAGAAAGTATGCCTCTAAATATCAGGCACCAGAAAGCAAACAGGATGGACCTCTTTTGCCATTATGCCATGGAGGCATCAAACTGGCCAAATTCCCACTAGATGGACCTTTGATCCATTGAGGCTTTCTTAAAGTTTCAGTACAGTTTCTTCTGCTTGAAACTGTACAACTCCGGAGAGGAATTGTTACATTTCCTACAGTGAAAGTGCCTTGAAAGCGTTTTTGAGGCTCTACAACTATGGCATTTCTTCCTCACCCTTTGTGCCTTAAGTTCCAGTGATTAAAAGTAAAATATAGTTGGTCCTTAATAGTGAACATATTAGACGATGGAACATAACAGATAAAATCAAGTATCCCTAAGTTGGTTGTCATGTGCAGTTATATACAGAAATTATTTATTTATTTAAATGTTTATAAACCACCCCCTCATAAAATATCAGGGCAGTGGACAGCAATACAAAAATCATAAACAATCCCATTAAAGACAACACTTAGAGGTAAAAAATGCTTAGTATCAATCACTTGCTTCTGTGTAAGGTGCAGCATGGAAAATAAGGAACGAAATTAAATTTCAGGCAAAGTTAGAACAAACTTTAAAAGAATCAGGAATCAGAAACATTCTGATGCAAAATTAGAATTTAATGAAATCAGAGTCCCATTTTTATTTTTATTTTTCATCTAGTGTGATTAGAGAATAGGAAACACATATGGAAAAGCCATGCCTTTTTATCTTTCTTCAGTATGGGCAGAATATATTTTATGTAGGTAATAATGGGGTGTAATTTCCAATCTCCAGAGGTGTGACATTTCTGAACTGCAGTCAACCAGCATTCAAAATATGTGAAATAATAGTAATAATAAACACCCATACTTGCCAATCTGATCTTCCAAGGAAATGTCCCATTGATCAGGATAGAAACAGCCATTTTTAGCATTAATGGCTTTTGGGAAGTAATTTTTGGTCTAAATGGTTGAATGATCACAAGTTGCAGTCAATAGATTCAAATGCCTTTCCCCACTTGGTTACAGACTGTGGAATGCAGAGTTTCCAGTTCAATAGAGTAACTTTCCCCCTCTAGGTGTTGTGACAAACAGGAATGAGTTACAAATTAAGCGACACAAAAACCAAGAAAGCATTCGAGGAAACTACTTTTTAAAACATTCAGATTCAGATAATGTACATGGTTTGTATACATTTCATTGCCATGCTGTTCCTTAGATACAGAAATGCAGCTGTACTTTCTGAACCCTCTTTTCCAATATGCCCTGCCCTGATTTCTCCTTTCACAGCAACAGGTGTACGGTTTTGAACATGTATCTCAGCATCACACCCAGAAGCCTGATAGCTCTGTGTGTGTATGCAAGCCGTCTAAGTTGCCTTGTGGGTGGGGACCTAGTGCTAGCATTCATTAGACTGTGCATAGTACAGTGGTACTTCTACTTACAAACACAGTCAATTTTGGGGTGCCGTTCGCACCCCGAAAATCTGTAAGTAGAGTGCCACCACTGCGCATGCGCGAAGCATGATAGAGCGCTTCTGTGCATGTGCAAAGCTCACAGACTGCTTCTGTGTGCGCGCGCGCAATGAACCCAGAAGTAAACACTTCAGGATTTGCCACGTTTGTAACCTGAAAAGCCAAAACGTGAAGCAAACGCAACACGAGGTATGGCCGTATACTGAAGGAGATAAATGTACTAATCCATGTCTCAAAATATTTCTTGCCACATTGAGCATTTCCTATGAAAAATGCTTAATGATCTCAGTTGGTAAAAGTCAATATTAAGCCACATCTGATAAAACAATAATAAACCAGCTGCATCTGATAGATTTGAATATGTTAAATGTGGCTTCAATGTATTGGAGATGTTAAATGTGATATGTGGCTTCCTACTGTATGCATCCTTCCAACATTTTGGGAAGGCAATTTGGGGCACCCCCTACTGCGTCCCTTGCTCCTTCCTGCCGCTGACTCCTTCCTCGCCTGCCCACCTGCCCATCCCCCAATACCTTGGTAGTCTTCGTCCTCCTGCACAGAGTCCAGGGATGAGACGGACACCAGCATAGCCTTCCGGCAGGTCACATCACTTCTCTCGATGCAGCAGAGGCCAGCACACTTTCGGTCCAGTCACCCTAGGCCACCCGTTTCTCCAGAAATGGTGTGAAGGCTAGAGTGCCCCCTGGAATTCTGCGTAATGCCTTGCCACCACGAGGCCTTGCTGCTGCCAGAAATGGTGTGAGGCCTAAAGCAGCTCTCCGGGACGGTCACCCCAGCCCGTGCCATGTCGGGAGATGAGGCGTGGGCTGGAGCGGCTTTGGGGAAAATTGGGGCATCCTGGATTGAGTTCAGAAGGCGGGCCAGCTTCTGTAAATTCGGAATGTCCTGATTAAATGGGACATTTGAAGGGTCCGCTGTATGCAACATAAAACAATACAGTGGTACCTCGGGTTACGAACTTAATTCATTGCGGAGGTCCATTCTTAACCCAAAACCGTTTTTAACCTGAGGCGCGCTTTCACTAATGGGGCCTCCCGCTGCCACTGTGTCGCTGGCGAACGATTGCTGTTATCTTCCTGGAGCAAAGTTCGCAACCCGAGGTACTACTTCTGGGTTAGCGGAGTTTGTAACCCGAAGTGTTTGCAACCCGAGGTACCACTGTACAGTGGTACTTCGGGTTACAGATGCTTCAGGTTACAGATGCTTCAGGTTACAGACTCTGCTAACCCAGAAATAGTACCTCGAGTTAAGAACTTTGCTTCAGGATGAGAACAGAAATCGTGCGGTGGCAGTGTGACGGCAGCGGGAGGCCACATTAGCTAAAGGGGTACCTCAGGTTAAGAACAGTTTCAGGTTAAGAACGGACCTCCAGAATGAATTAAGTTCTTAATCCAAGGTGCCACTGTACTTACAACTGAAAGGGTCGGCACCAACATGAGGCAGAGTGAGGCAGACAACACTGGCAGCAAATGCTGAAGGACAGGAATTAGACAGAGCTGTGTATACCACATTGTCTACCCTGTGCCCCCTAAGCAAGCATGCTGCCCTGAGACGCAATAGAGGGCTCTGCGGCACTGCTACTGCTGAAGATTCAACTACTGGTCTGGTCAGCTTCTGTACATGGAATGCAGGGAAGCGCCATCTTGTTCTGCTCCTCAGGTAGAAAAACGTCTTGGGACAGCCCATTGTGTGTTATGTTTCTGCTTCCCTTATGCTCATAAAACCTGCAGCACAAAAGCACACCAGGAGCATCTGTAATATTTAATATGTTGATTTCATACCTAGACTCAGGAAGAAAGTAAAATGAGAGACTGTCACATACCATCTGTGCTACTTAATACAGGGTAAAAGCTCTTTATGTGCAGTTGTAAAACTATTATTGCTGTTCTAATGTTAACAGCATTAATGTTTGATTGCTGGTATTCATAATTGTGGCACTGCTGTGGATTTACAACATGAAATAATCACTCTTTTCCATATCCGCGCCACAATGAAATATAATTCTTTGCTCCAGCTTTCCTGAGATCCAGACAAAGCAAACAACACGAAGAGCAAAGTTTTATGCTGAAGCAAACAAAGTTCTCAGAGCCGAAGTATGAAGCAGCAGCTTGAGGATGGACATTTTCATTTAATGATGAACTCCCCTTTTCATCTTTTTGACATATGCTTTCTTCTAATAAAATACTACCTCCTCTTGTCTGGTGACTTCACAAAAGAACTTTGCTGTTAATGGGAGCCCTATTTTGGAATGGAAGTCACCTCGTTGCTATGAGAAACCTTGGCGATAAAGCCAGAAGCTGACATTTGAGGGATGCTCTAATAATGAAATGAATTAAGATAGTTTGCCCATAGGGCATTTCATTGCATGCATGTGCAAATTGCAGGCCTTATATTGGGTGAAGGTGGCTCTTTCGTTCTGCTGAGGTTGCTCAGTTTCCACATTTCAGATTTCCCCTTTTCATCAGCAAAGCAAGTAAGGGCTACTTGTGTCATTTGAATTACTGGGTCTCTTGTCTTCCTTTCAATTTTCCATTCTAGCATGGTGGGAGGCTTAAGCCCAATGCTAACCGATAGAGTATGTGTTTCAGTTGACAGTGTTGATTTGTAGCATTAGCATGTTTTTGCTCTGCAACCGATTTACATTTTTAACCAAAATTTGTACCTTGAGCAAGAACTAATTGGGATTTGACTAATGAGTGTTTGGATAATAAGGTTTACCTGCACGTTGAGGGCTTTACCCTAGTAATTTGCCATAATTTCAGAAAACCAAATGTCCTCCCTTCATCCCAAGATGACTGAGGCCCATTATCTATGGCCTAGTTATAATGGAAAGGGCTGACTGGAAGGCTATGGAAAGAGCTTAAAACAGAGCAGATGTTGAAGATGGCAGCAGGTCTTCACTTCTAGGGATTAGGGATGTGTCATCTGGTGTTGGATTAGATGGTTGGGTGGGGAAGATTCCTCTGCCCTGTCCATTACACATAAAGGTAAAGGTAAAGGGACCCCTGACCATTAGGTCCAGTCGTGACCGACTCTGGGGTTGCGGCACTAATCTCGCTTTATCGGCCAAGGGAGCCGGCATACAGCTTCCGGGTCATGTGGCCAGCAGGACTAAGCCGCTTCTGGTGAACTAGAGCAGTGCACGGAAACGCCGTTTACCTTCCCGCTGGAGTGGTACCTATTTATCTACTTGCACTTTGACGTGCTTTCAAACTGCTAGGTTGGCAGGAGCTGGGACCGAGCAACGGGAGCTCACCCCATTACGGGGATTCGAACCGCTGACCTTCTGATCAGCAAGTCCTAGGCTCTGTGGTTTAACCCACAGCGCCACCTGCGTCCCTCCATTATGCATAGTCAAAGGGCTACAGTCAATGCTGGTCCTGCTCAGAACAGACCCAATGAAATAAATGAGCAGAACTAAAATAAGTTCATTCATTTCAATGGGTCTACCCTGATTAGGACTTAGCTGGATACAACCACTAGCATTTTGTGCTCATTGGATGGCAGCCAACTAAGATTTACTCAGAGTAGACTAACTGAAATGAATGAACATGACTAAGGGCTTATCCAGGTGTCCATTTGCTCCATCGCTTTCCCTGGGGAAACCCAATCTTTACCGCTGAACAAAAAGCAATTGAGTTTTCCGTGGATTGTCATTCATTTTGATTTAGTGCTAAAGAGTGTGTTTTTTTTGGGGGGGGGAGGCAAAGGCAAAACTGCTCAGACCCATCACTAGAAAGCATCCAGGTGGATACAAGCCACAGAAACAAACACGATGTAATGGTTCTAGGGGCTGCTCGTGCGTAAACCGGCGCCACACCTCGGTGGGTTGCCTGAGTGAACCCTTTCTGTCTGGACAGCCACTCACCCGTGGCTGTCTCAATCACTGGCAGAATCCGTCAGTGGGCGTTTCTTGAACTTCTTCCAGCATAAAAGTTTTTTGACGCCTAGTCTTCGCCTACTCTCCCTGCATGGAAGCCTTCTGCGCAGGGAGGGTGTGGGCATTGGAAGACCCGTGCTCTCCCCGCTGGTCCCCGGCGAGGAATCTTGGAGCCACCTCGCCGATTCCCCCATCTGCCCCCCTCCTCCACTGGTGCTACGCTGATTTCCTTCCCCAGAAGATGTGCTGCTTCTCTCCCTCCCGGAATGCTCTCCGGAATCCCTCTGGAGCCCTCCCTCTCCCTCTGGCTCCCATGGCAGTTCCCTGACACACGAGGATAGGGAACCTGGAAATGGAACCTGGGCTTGTGGTGGTTTAGGTCTTATCATTGTGCAGTCATGGTGACCTCTGAAAGCATGAACGCCACTAAAATACCTTTAAAAATACTAAGAGGAAAAATGACCAGACTCCAGTGCTGGAATTCTCAGTATTTCTCATTGAAATAAATGAGAAGTCAAGTAGAGAAAAAGGGCAGATATGAGTAGAAAGGTCTGGCAAATATCAGACAAAAGGAAAATCCACAAAGTGAGTTCTATAAACATGCTGGTGTCCTTGCCCCCCCATGCAAGTTATTTTTCACATATCATCCACTGCTAAATTCAAATTCACAGTAACTATAGGCTTGTTGGTCTCATAATTGGCTTGGCCTGGGAGCTCACTTCAACACCTGTAGGTTGATGCCACTAGCCGTTTTTATCAATTTTTTAATAAATCCCACAATTGAGTGAGATAAATAATAAATGACACAGTGCTTCCTAAGTAAATATTTAATTTAATATAGACTCGGGGAAACTAACACTTTACATGCACATATTACTCTACTTCTAGTGTATATAAAAGGGAGCTAGATTTTGTTTAGAGGATGCTGGAGAAACAAAAGGAATGCGGTGCATATTTGTGTGTAAAGACTGCGAGATTTACATTTCACAAATGGCTTAAACTTTGATGGCTTTGAAGAGTGTCTTATAATTTTGTAAAAACCAGAGAACATAAACCAAAGCATTAAGGTGATCCAAGATTCTGAAAATATGTAGCAAACAAGTCTGTTGCCTGATGGCTCTTTTTTCCTTAAAATACCCTTCAAGAAGGTGCAATTGATAGTGGTGAAGTCAGGGAGAAATATTTACAATAACTTTTTACCTACTCACCATTTCCCCCACTTGTTCCAAAGCAATCAAGGGGGTTTGGTTTCACTTGAAATTTATAAAAACGCAAGAAATGCCTGCCAGATCAGGCCGGTGGCCCACCTAGTCCAGCATCCTGTTCTCACAGTGGCCAACCAAATGTGTGTGGGAAACCAGCAAGCAGGACCCAGGCACAACTATAGTCTCCTGTCCTGTGGCTTTTGGCAACTGGAATTAGGAAACATTGCTGCATTACTACTGCTTTTTGTAGTATCATTCTAAGAGTAGCATTACAAATTCCAAAGAGTTTAGCCCTACATGCCGTTGGGAAAAAACAATTTGGAACAAAGCAATGGCAGGTCAGGGGGGAAAAGAAGAAGCCCTTCCTAACCACCTCTGTTCTATCAATTGTAATATGCCAAAACGGCTTTTAAAACAACAAAAAGGTTCCTCCAGCCATAAAAAAAGGGTAAAGGACCCCTGACCTTAGGTCCAGTCACGAAAAACTCTGGGGTTGCAGGGCTCATCTCGCTTTACTGGCCAAGGGAGCCAACGTTTGTCCGCAGACAGTTTTTCCGGGTCATGTGGCCAGCATGACTAAGCCTCTTCTGGCAAACCAGAGCAGTGCATGGAAACACCATTTACCTTCCTGCCAGAGCGGTACCTATTTTTCTACTTACACTTTTGACGTGCTTTCGAACTGCTAGGTTGGCAGGAGCTGGGACCAAGCAATGGGAGCTCACCCCATCGCGGGGATTCAAACCACTGACCTTCCGATCAGCAAGCCCTAGGCTCAGTGTTTTAGACCAGTGCCACTCGCATCCCAGGTTACTTGTATTTGCATGTAATACAGTGGTACCTGGGATTAAGTACTTAATTCGTTCCAGAGGTCCGTTCTTAACCTGAAACTGTTCTTAACCTGAAGCACCATTTTAGCTAACGGGGCCTCCTGCTGCTGCTGCACCGCCAGAGCACAATTTCTGTTTTCAACCTGAAGCAAAGTTCTTAACCTGAAGTACTATTTCTGGGTTAGCGGAGTATGTAATCTGAAGTGTATGTAACCTGAAGCATATGTAACCTGAGGTACCTGTATATAAGGTAAACTGTATATAGTTTAGCTCTTATAAATCAGGATTGTAACACAGATCTTATAATGAAGTAGATGTGTATGGATTTAGTAGAACTTGAAATTCAGACTCCAGTCCATATCGGATTTACAAGGGAGGAAACCTACTTAGAATTGCAGGGTTACAGTGACTTGGCTAAAATGTGCCTTGACTAATCTTTGCCATCACTTTATACTTACCCACATGAGCAAGTTTCAATGTGGTTCTCACCAGATATCCTTAGCTGCTTTCACATATTATTAAGGAAATGCAGGTGCTGCACTTTCCTCCCCATTCCACCACTGACCCAGTTTCCTTTGGCTCCTGGAGTCTGGCTTACTACAGGACAGGAGTAGCCAATGTGGTGCCCTCCAGATGTTGCCCTCAGGAAGAATGGCAAATGGTCAGGGAAGATGGGAATTGTCGTTCAGCAAGATGAGGATGGAGACATCTTGGCTAACCCTGCTGAAGGATGGAGGTGAAGGGATAGGGAAAGGGACTAGTGGACACACAACAGTGACATTTTCTCCATGAAACTTTTAATCTTGTGTGGGTAGACATCCAATGAAGCTGATGGTTCAAGACAAAAAAGTGCTTCTTCATGCAGTACATAGTCAAACTATGGAACTGGTTTCCGTGGGAGGCAGCGATGGCCATTAACGTAGATGGCTTTAAAAGAGGACTGGACAAATTCATGGAGGAAATGGCTATCAATGACTTCCAGCCACAACAGCTGTGTTCTACCTCCACTGTCAGAGACTGTATGTTGAGAGTCGCAGGTGGGCTGAGTGCTATGGTACTTATGTCTGACTTGTGGGCTTCATACAGGCATCTGTTGGCCAATGAGAAACCAGGATGCTGGACTAGGTAGGCTATTGCCCTGAACCAGCAGGCTTGTTCTATGTTCTGATGGGTGTATGTTCCTTCTCTCTCTAAAAACAACAACGCTTGAGTCCATTGACAAGTGGAATGAAAGGCCTACATACTATGGGAGGAGGAGACATTGTTTTGTAGGCAGAAGAAATGCATGGCCTTTCACACATTCTTCAAACCAGGCTATTTTGGGACAACAGAGAAATAAAATACGGAGGATTGTATTGGAGGTATGCTAGTGGAGACACAGCCTCAGGCAAAAATTTTAACCAAAGATCCATATTTGCAATCAATGCTTCATATTTCTGGGGGTGGTTTCGAAATGCTCAGGGCTAGCATTCCAAATCATTCAACCATATTAAATCTTTGAAGCAAGTATCTGCAGGACTGGGCCTCAAAGGTACAGACTTCCTGTGTAAATCAGTAATAGTGATTCCCTCTCCCCACCCCCCAATTTCTATGAACAATAACAAGCTGAAAAATACGGTTCCTGGTCAATTATTCATTACTATGATAACATGACCATGGGTTTTATTCTAGTGCTATAAAAATTTAAACAACGGTTCTAAGTATAACTGGCATTTTAGGGGGGGAGGTCACAAACTATTAGTTTGCTTCTGAATCTGAGCTCCTTGGAGACATTTAGCAACAATTCAGTGGTCGCCCACAAAGTTTGAATGTGTATATATATTAAAGTCTACAGCCAAGTTCCTTTAACACATAAGGACACCAGTTGTCTCCCTGTCTGGCATTTTTACTATATAAACTGCTGGGACTATAATTACTTATACTCTGTTAGGTTTATTACCTCTCCCTTTACTGTCATTATGTCATCTTTTTCAAAAGACTGAATATTTAGTATAAACTCTCTCTCTCTCTCTCTCTCTCTCTCTCTCTCTGTGTGTGTGTGTGTGTGTGTCTGTGTCTGTGTCTGTGTCTATTTCAGGGAGGAAAAGAGAGTATGCTTATGTTTTTTAATCCGTATATGAGCTATTAAATATGTGTTGTTGTGTGGGTGTTATAATTTAACTGGATTTTATTAAGCATGTTGTTCAATTGGGATTGTATTGTATTTTTTAATTTGTAAGCTGCTTTGAATAGGCTTTTCCCCTAAAAAGCAGCCTAAAGTTATTTAAAATAAAAATCCTACGATAAACCATACCAGCACTATAAGCTGTGGTCTTGATATCTAAGAGATTGATTATATTTGCTGCAAATAACTGGCCTTTCTAAAATGTTAAAAAGTAGAGCTTGATCCTAATGTTACTGAGTGTCAGCTTTTTAATGCCAAATAAAGGAGGCTTAGCTGTGGTCAGTGCTGTGGCCTTACTGAGTTTGTTTGTAAAGTCTGAAGTTTTCAAGTCCTACCTTGATAATTATTTCATATATTTCAAGAAGTGGAGATTGTTGGGATTGTTGATTGTATGCACTGCAGGAAGCTCAGTCAAGGGGTTAAGCTCACCAAGAAAACAGCTGTTGGCAGAGTTATCTTTACTAGGCCAACACCAACATACAACAGTATATACACACGTTATTTACAGATGTTACAAGTAGTCTTCTCTGTCTGAGCTCAGAGAGGGTTCTTTGCTTCAAAGTCTTTGCTATATTAAAGTCTACAGCCAAGTCCTTGGTTCAGTCGCTTGCAAAGTTCTCCCACACAACCTATCCATCACTCTCCCATATATACTCACAGTCCTTGTTCCCTGATCTTCTCACACCTTCATGCATCCTACCCCATCCCAGCCCCACCCACTCCTGATCACTGCCTTACTGTGCAATGGGTTTCCACTTCCCATCACAGCCAACTACAGAATCCCAGCTTTCAGAGACTCCTCTTCCTGTTAGGCCAGAAAGGGTTGGGAAATTTTGAAGGAAAGGATCATGGCACAACCCCCCACCTTCAAAGCTTCCCTTTCGCAGACAGCATCACACTGAACACCGTAATATAGTATTGCTAGGAGTGCCCAAGGTGTTGTATCACCTACCAGCCAGCATGGCCCCTGACTCCAAAGTCTCCTCTTTCCAGGTTGCAAGAGTGAGCAGAAACCAGGATGGGTCACCCTCTGAAGGTGGGCTGTACTTGTTCACAGAAACAGAGCAGGGCTGCTTGACTTGAAAACTTTTAACACCCTGGTGGTCAGATGTTCCTACTCCAAGCTGGGAGCACCATTAAGACATCCAGTTTCAGTTTTGGTACAAAGTAATTGTATAAATTGTCCAAAGTTATGTGGTCCAAATCTCACTAGAACTAGAAATGTGAAACGTATATAGCAGATATTTCTGCTGTTCATGTAATATTATATTAAATGATGTGTCATGTTATATTATGCTTTTATATATATTGGAAGCCACCCAGAGTGGCTGAAGCAACCCAGTCAGATGGGTGGGGTACAAATATAATGATGATGATGATGATGATGATGATGATGCTTTTAGACAAGAGTAGTACACTTGTAAATTCAATTGATTTCAGTGAAATTATACATGTATAATAGGATTGCATCCTTTGAGGTTAAGATGTTAAATCATAATAAAAGGGGTTTTATTCATTTTGTAGAAAGTCAGATTCTCTCCTCTCTGTGTCTGTCTGTCCGTCTTTCTATTTTCTTTCCTGGTTTTTGTATTATATCTGAACTTGTTTCAATATACATAGCTCACGAAACAATGCACTTCAGGTGACTGCAGAAAACACTCGGGTATACAATCAAAAGCAATCTGAAGCTGAAAATTGATAAAAATATGAGATCCTTTCACCCAGACCTAAACTAATGCATTTTAATCAAGAGTAACAGCTGCCTTCGCTTTCCAAGTCCTGATTGCGTAGCACTAAAGGTTCTGTAGCTCTGTGACCCTCCCACTGACCAAAGAGTTTTGGATATCACTGCCTACAGAGAGCTCATTAGCTACATGCAGTGCTTGAGCAGGAGAGTTGGATAACTTGAGTGGAGCTAAGCAGGCTATTTGTTTTGTACCAAACAATGGGCTCTGTTTAGCCAGCCACTGTAGGGGAAGGGCAAGAGACTTATTATGAATCTCTTCAATATTCAAAATGATTTAATTGATGGTTTAACCACTCACATAATTCAGATGCTTGGAGTACTAGGGCAAGTGGGTGGATGTTAAATATGTCTAAAGCGCAACGGAGAGAAACATAAAGCACAGTTACCTCGGCTAGGAGGGCATGCCCAGAATAGCAAATATCTCCAATCAGAGCCCATGCAAACTCCTATCAGACCAAAGGTGCAGCTAGTCTAGCTCTCTTCAGTTGTGGCAAGCAAACAAACATGGGGTGTTCATGAGCAAGAAATAACAGCAACATTAGTGCTCTGATTTTTGCCCCCAGCATATAAGGGCCCTGTTGAACATTACCTTAGCAAAATTTGAGACACTCCAACAATGGGTTTTCCCCATCACCTGGCTCTACAACAGGCATAGGCAAACCCGGCCCACCAGACATTTTGGGACTACAACTCCCATCATCCCTGACCACTGGTCCTGTTAGCTAGGGATGATGGGAGTTGTAGTCCCAAAACATCTGGAAGGCCAAGTTTGCCTATGCCTGCTCTAGGATGTCCCAGGTCACAATGGTAGCCAGCAACATGGGCATTTCCAAGCATTCTCATCACCTCAGCAAAACAGGGGAAAGACACTTTTGTAAATTTATTCTACTGAATGAGCAATGAGGACTATTATTATTTTGGCTTTAGGGGAAAGGTGTTTTAGGTACTGAAGGCAGTACAGACAGGCGCCTGTCATTTACTTAGTCCATAACATAGGCAGCTTGTGAGATCTCCCTGTATGATGCACCATCTTTGGAGCCTCAGGTTCCAACAATACAATAGTATGCACAGTGCAAAAGCTTCTGCTGTGCTTATGATACACTACATAAGGGCCAAAAAAAGATTCCCCCACCCCACAGTCCTTATTCTTATGTGCAATCTAAATGTTCCTCACATCTTTGTATAAGCTGAACAATTTGCACATAGAGATAATTGCATTTCAATATTCCAGACCCTAAATAACCTTTATTTATTTAGATTTATAAGATATTAGTTCCATGTGTGTAATTTTTACTTAATATATTGCTTTAGCCTTTACTGTAGAAAACAGCAGATGCAAGCTTCCACCACTATGAAGAGGAGTGAGCAATCATTTAGGAATAAATGAGAAATTGAACCAACTGGGGCTGATTTGGTCCTATTTTCATTGTTTAAAAACAAATGTCATGAATAGCAAATGGGTACAAATGGGTTTGTTGTAATTTACTCACTCATTTACCCATTCATCACTCATTTGGAGGTTAGCAGGCTTACAGTCTCTTGCAGCAGTCTTCTTAGTGGCTACCACCTAAGAACTATCTCTCCTTTTTTTCTAATGAAGAATACCCAAAACATTCATCTTGGGGCATCTGGGGGGGGGGGGGGACAGGAATGGTGGCCATCAATATCCAGGGCATTCTGGGGGGGGGGGGGGAATGGCAGCAACCAGAAAGCAGCTACTGAAAAGATGCCACTGTCACTGCTGGAGAGAACAACAACACAAAAAATTGAAAGAAATACTGTGGTACCACTATTTATGAACTTAATTTGTTCCGGAGGTCCATTCTTAACCTGAAACTGTTCTTAACTAGAGGTGTGCTTTCGCTAATGGGGCCTCTTCCTGCCAGTGTGCCACTGGCACGTGATTTCCGTTCTCATCCTGGGGCAAAGTTCTCAACTTGAGGTAACTCTTCCAGGTTAGCAGAGTTTGTAACCTGAGGCGTTTGTAACTCAAGGTACCACTATATATGAAAATGAATGTAGGTAATGAAATGACTCCAGTGCAATGCAAATAATGCAGTGCATGTGATTTTCAACAAATCAACAGTAGCTTTTAATACTGGAAATTATTGGAACTACAATATACTGTGTGTGTGTGTGTGTATTTCACACTCCACTTGTGATAATATGCATATGTATATATAAAAGAAAGAATTCTTCCCATGTTTAATCAATCTTTAGTGGTGCTTTTGATTCTGTGTTTCTTTTAAGGGGCAAAATGTTAACAGCACTTCAAGTACAGGATCACGATTAAACTGTAAATAGAACTGGAGTTGATGCACCTACCTGTTGAGATTGAAAGCTTTTGCAGTGAGAGATTGTAGTTGAAAATAGTTTCCTGTGGACTCAACCCTTGTGATGCACTTCAGTCCTATCGGCTGTTTCCTTATCTGGTATCTTTTCTTCCCAGTGCTTAATAACAGAGCTTTAAGGACCTGTAAAGACAGGGTAGGGGAAGTCATTTTAGAACAGGCAGGCTACATTTAGCAATGTCACCTTGGTCTTTTTTTGCGCTTACTTTGTCTTAAAGGAGAGAAGAAGCAAATTGTCTCAGTCGCAGAACCAACAAACAGAGAAAATGTTGTTGTTGTTTTATAAAAAGCCTCGTTTGAAGCTTTAAAAATGGAGAGCAAAAACCAGATGAGCAACCAGCAATTGGATGAATGAACATGAGCAAAAAGAGCCAGAGACATTTAAACAGCCCATCTGACAACATGTGGCAAAGTAGGTTTTGCCCAACCTTTTGTTCCTCCTCTTTGGCCTTTTATCACTTATCACTCTTGTTAACTCACCAATCCTTAGCTTCTTCCAAGGACATATTAGCTATCTTCTCATGTTTATTTCCATGCATCCAATCAAAACATGCCTCCCAGTCATGCCCCAAACTCTGCCAAAAGGCTTTACATCAGGGGTGGGCAGAAGGAAGATCAAAACATATTGTTAGATTTCTGGGTGATTTGCAGTAGATTGGCAAGGATTTCTGATTCCCAGTTGTGGAGAAGGGCCATGCTATATTGGACATTCCATTTGCTGAAGCATATCACCTTGCCAGATGGAATAACTCCACGCCTACTTCACACACTCTTCTGGGACAATCCCCTGACCCCCAACCAACCCAATTTAAGGGGATAATGACATGGAACTTCTCCCCACCAAATAGTAACAGGATTGGACAGCATGCAGAAGTCCCGTTGCTGAATGGTTCTGCCTTTCTGGCTATTTCCTTCTGTGTGACAACAAACACGCCCCCAGATGCAGAAGAATCGGGACTGATGAGGAGTTTTCATGGGCTTTTCCCCCTATTTTCCTTTGAGTACATAAAACACTGTCTGGTTTTCTTTTTCACTTTGATGAGATTTGATGAGATTGGCTGACAATACTGCATATATATTTAATTCAAAAGGCAGGCTTTTCCATGAAGTTAGCTTTTCTAAAGCAGGGGTAAGAATGGAAAGCACCACACTAGTACTGTTTTATCACTTGCCTGGGGGCAGTACAGTTTATTTCAGCCAATTAAAATAACAATTACTGTTAGTGACACTAATAGGAACACCCTTCTGCTAGTTAGCCCCACATCCCTGATGGCATGATTAAAACTCCTGAACTTCAAATTACAGCATTGTGCTAGATAGCTCTACTTCAAAAGAATATTTACAAGAACGTTGAACAAAATTCATTTTGTGGTGAATGAAATTGCCTTTTTTAAAAAATTGTTTTATCATCTTTTTTCCTCATAAGTTTCCCAGTGTCTTTAATGATTGGAATTTTTTTAATGATAGTAAGCGAATAACAAACAAGGACCACATTACTTTTCTACCACTGAACTCCGTCTCTCTCCAATTTGGCAATATATGGTATGTATGTGTAATATCACCAATTAATTTATTCTTTTCTTCTAATGTTTGTATTCCCTGTTATATTGAGCATATTCTAATCTTATAAGCTGCTTAATATAACCACATTCCATATTCATATGCATTCATAATCATATGCACATCCATAACAATCCTGCTTGATACAGCCCCAGACTCCAACTAATTTAACATTCTGTTTTCTATAATTGCCAGGCAGATGGTACTGGGTGCCATGACTCCCTCTGAATCAGAGCATGGGGGACTTGAGGAGGAGAAAGGGTGGAAGGGAGATGGGGATGAGACACGGGAGCAGAACCCAGTGGGGCCCTCTGGAAATGTCCAGCTCTGCTGTTGAAGCAGGAGTCCCAGAGCTTCCTCTTCCCTACCTGTGGAAGAGAAGAACATGTTAGAGACTGTGGAGGCTTCTTATGCAGTGAGAGATGGGGAACACTTGGGGCATTGTCTTTTGGGACAGAGTGAGACACGGGCATTGTCTTTTGGGACAGAGTGAGACACTTCAGAGGTCCAGCTGGGTTTGGTGTAGTCTCCCAGGGTAAAGCAAGAGAAAAAGGAGACATTGTGCCCAACTTTTGGCCAGCAATTTCTAAAGGGACAAGGATTCGTACGAGTAGCTTTTTCCACCTCTACTTAAAAGCTTGTCAGGTAGGCGGGAAAACTTGTTGGAACAACTTTGCAGCCTTGAACTAATGAACCTTGGCACTTGCTTCTAGACTGGCCTTCTTTCTGCCTATACTCCACCTTGTAAGATCTGCTGGACTGTATCTGGCTCTTTCCATGCTTCTGAGTCTTTACTGTTAATTAGTTTCAATAAATTATCACTTCCTTACTTGTAAGTACATGCACCTGCTGTCAAGGTGTTTTTTTTAGTGAAAACCAGGATATTGGGAAGGCCACAATCAGAAGATAAAGGCAACAGAAATCTCCTCCTTGTTTACCCACCACCAGCTAGTATTCAGAGTCACAGTGTCTCTGAACAAGTTCAATTGTGGTCCCTCAAGGCTCTGTCTCTAGCCTTCTCCTATTCTCTCTGTACATGCCATCAATGGATGATGTCATCGCATTCCATGGTTAACCATATTAACATAAATTTAATCACCATAATCAGAACATGAAGCATAACAATAGCAATAAGTTAGAATTGCCACTCATTTCACATAAAGCAAAATTTGAAGCAAATTCACTGGGTCCAGCCCTCTTCCATAAACCTATGGGCCCTCTTACTGTTTATTGTTGTACACATACAACACATTTTAAGAGGGATAGGCAGCATGGGAAAATAAGAAATTCTTCAATAATTGGAATGTGTGTGTGGATGCGATAGGAGATTATTAGAGAACATACCTCTGGCTAGGCCTAGAGGCTGTCTTAAAGGAGAAAAATAGGTAAATTTATCTCTTTCCCTACAGAAGAGAGTAGCTTGAGAATAGTTCTAGTTCAAATCAAACTAGCATGCATTTTAGTTGGTATGCACCTAATTTAGATGAAAAGAGTTAGCTTGAGAAATATAGGGTTGTTAAAATACAGTATCTAGATTTTTAAGAAATTGGGAGCTTCCATCGATAACCAGAAATACGCTTTGTTAAAAAATGTTGATTTACAAGTGAGTTTCTTCACATAGTCACTCATCTGAGGATCTAGAAGCGGCATTTGTTTGTTTGTTCATCCACAACACAGCTTGCAATGATAAAATACATAGCATACGACCTTTAAAACACAATTTAAATGACCTTTTTTTTAAGAACAGCACCACAGCAACTAAACAGACCATATGGTGTTTAATGCTACATTCATCCTCCCACCCACCAACACAGATACAAGGTAACATGTGATGCAGCTATAATGGGCGGCCACACTTGAGGTTGGTCTGAAGGCTGCAGAGGTGCAGAACACGCTGGCTGGGTTGCATGTGGGGGCAAGCTACCACTGGACTATTACACCCTATTGCGGGATTTGTTCTGGCTGGCAATCTGCTACCATGCCAAGTGGGGACGCGGGTGGTGCTGTGGTTTAAACCACTGAGCCTCTTAGGCAGTTCAAATCGGCAGTTCAAATCTGTGTGGTGGGGTGAGCTCCTGTTGCCCTGTCCCAGCTTCTGCCAACCCAGCAGTTTGAAAGCACGCCAGTGCAAGCAGATAAATAGGTACCGCTGCGGTGGGAAGGTAAACGTTGTTTCCGTGCGCTCTGGTTTCCATCATGGTGTTCCGTTGTGCCAGAAGCAGTTTAGTCATGCTGGCCATATGAACCAGAAATCTATTGTGGACAAATTCTGGCTCCCTTGGCCTGAAGGCAGAGATGAGCGTCGCACCCCGTAGTTGCCTTTGACTGGACTTAACCATCCAGGAGTCCTTTACCTTTACTATGCAAAGTTCAAAGTTTTGGCACTAACAGGTCCTATGCAGCTCAGGACCAGGTGACTGCAGTCTGTGGGAGAGCTTCTTTTCCAGGTTCCAAAGATCCCAGAAGCTCACTTCAGAGTAAGTCAGAAAAGGCTATTTATGCAGCTGACCCTATTCTGAGGAACAGCATTCCTGTTGAGATACAGCAGATGCCCTCTATCTGCATTTGCCATTTAGAGCCTTTTTCTTTCAGCAAGCTTTACCAGCTGGCTGAATAAATCTTTGCCATAAGTGTCTACTTTTTTAAAAAAATGCTGTTATTTTCTGTCTTGATTTCAATCATAGAAGCCAACTCCTAGGGCCGAGGGGGCTTTGGCTCCCTTGATAAATGATTTGAGGAGACCAATCCTCCCTCTCCACCCCCCAAAGTTGATGGGCATTGCCATTCAAATGGTGTGCATCATGCGACCAATTGGGGCTTACCTCCCCCCCCCCCCCAGTATTTTATTCAAACTGGCATGCCTGATTTTAATAGTTTTATTTTATATGTTTTATTGCCTTTTTGTACATCCCCTTGATGCATGTGTGGGGAGGGTGATGAATAAATAAATCACAACCATCATAAAAAAGCTACACACATTCCCCTTGATGCATGTGTGTGGAGGGTGATGAATAAATAAATCACAACCATCATAAAAAAGCTACACACATTCCCCGATTCATACAATAAACCCTTAAAATGGACCTATGTATTAAGTATCTTTGTCACACGCTGCTGGTGTATATTGAACAGGTTATATGGGCACATGTTCCTTCCCTAGAACATGTCCCATTTTCTCAGCTACCACCTTAACTTCTATAGTCAAGGAAAACTTTATTGTTTTACAAAACATTGTATATGGCCTTTCCACCTATGAGACTTGTTTTCTATCTTGGGGCTTAATTAGGTCAGTCAGTGCTTGTATTAAATTCTGAATTCCCCTACCTCTGTGCACCTTATGACCATGCTTCCACTTGCAAGTTAAGAGTGCCTAATTAACTAGGGTAATTCTCCTTGCTTATTGTGCATACCAGCCACACAATTAAATTCTTGATTGTGTAAACAAACTGGAGAATGTCATGAATGGGTAATTCTTACTGGAACACTAACATGCAAACAAATCCTGAAGAAGCAGACGTAAAGAAAAGAAAAGAAACAGACACCCCAATCATAAGAATTATTTATTTGTAATTTATTTCATTGGAATTTATTTTCAAGTATGTTTGATTGGGATCACAGCCTTTCTCTCTCTCTCTCTCTCTCTCTCTCTTTCTTTCTTTCTTAACTGTTCTACATCTATAACATCCCAGGGTTCTAATTACAATACATAATTATAATATTTTTTAAATTAAAAAATCAGTTAATATCCATTAAAATACACACCAATAACATTTACAAATTATCAAATCAAAGCAATACAATGCAACAGAGCAGTGAACAATAACTACAATGATCCTGAATACCTCAATCTGTCTGTCCCAGTGTCTTCAGACACTGCTGAAACCTCAGAAATGAGGAAAAACAACCTTGTATTAGCAGTGGATTCAGCAGCTGGCATGCTACCACCAAGAAGTCACCATACAATGGGCTACTGTTATCAGAAGCAGCCAAGAAGCCTGATTTCGGTGATAATGATAGAGGCACTGCTTCAACTATTGAAGACCTTGGTTATTGAGGGCCAGAGCTGGCCCAAGACATTTTGGTACCTGAGGCAAACCACAAAATGGTGCCTCTCGGCGGGCCAGGGAAAAGGGGGTTAGTGAAGATCTACATTAGGAAAAAGAGTGGGAGGAGACTTGCAGTACCTCTTATTCACCAAGAGGCCAGTGTAGAGGTGGAAGTTTTATAGCTAATGAAGCAGTATCTTGCAATCAGATGCCTGGTGCTCTTACATTCCCATAAAAATAACTGAATAAATGTAAGTACAATAAAGATTTCAACAAAATCAGCAAGATTAGGAGGGGTATTAAATAATTACTTGAGACAACTAAGCAAACTTGCAATCAAAATGAAGGAAATTGACAGCTGCCAAACACCTAAGGTCCAAAATTCATGTGGCAATAGAGAGATGGGTCACCTTATCATAAAAAAATTGGAGTTGTGGGTAACCTTACCAAAAGGATTAGGAACCACAGGTATAGAGTACAAATGGAAAATGGACAGGCCCTAAGATGACATTGCAGGAACCTAAGACTTGCTCCTGAAGCAGCAGAAAAGACAAAGCCCGTAGTCAAGAAGGATGAAACAATAGCTGATTAGGGCATGGAGAGCATGAGGAGGAGAAGGGGAAAGGCTCCTTGCATTAGCAGGACTTGTTGCACTAGCTCCTGCTATTACAACTGTTTGGTTGAATCCAGCCCCCAGATTAAAGAGCCACAAAGTATAGTGCATTGCAATAATTGATCCTAAAATTTGCAGTGAAATAAATGTTTATTGTTAAATCCCCAGTCCTCTGTAAAGTTCCCAGAGAATGGGTAGAGGGCATGTGATGCAAAAGCTTGGTTGAAACCAACCAGATTTAGGTCGTATCCGTGCCTGGTTGGGAGACCGCTTGAAGGCCCCATGTATAACACATTGAGTTCTATGATGTAGAAGTACTAGGATATTATTGTGTTAAATCAACTTTCTTCAACTTGGTGCCCTCAAAATGTTTTGGACTTCCAGATCCCACAACCCCTAGTCTAAACAGCTATGTTGGCTGGGGCTGATTGGAGTTGAACTCCAAAACATATGCAGGTTACCAGCTTGGTAAAGGTTATATTTAATAAATTGCTGGAAAAGATTTTTTTTTTAAAAAAAAAATCATAATAAGATATAAATAGGTGCATGGGAGGGGCGGGGGAGAGGTGTCATTAAAGAGGATGAAAAGAGAGTCACAATTGATAGAAGCATTCAGAATCAATTAGACAGCAATGATGACGTCGCATGGAAGTCCAAAAGGGACCATAAATCTTTCCCAATGTTGACAAAAATAAAACCTTAATTATTCATGTTTCGAGACAGCATTGACATCCCGCTAATTTCCTCCCCATCCCAGGAGAAGCCAGGCCATGCACCCAGGAGGGCAGCCCAGATGCTTCCTTTTCAGTAGTGGTGCTGAGGCACCTGTGCAAAGACCACATCAATTCATACAAATATGCACCTGTCAGATCCTTCTAATTAAATCTGGCAGACAGGAAACCTCGCTCAAAAATTTTAGTTTCCCATGTTAGATGCCATGACAACTGTATTCAGCAAGTCACAAAAAGCATGTAAGGGAGGGGTGGGGGGAATGTGCTCTATGTTAAAAAAAAGAAATGCCCCTAGCAATGAAGAAGAAGAAGAAGAAGAAGAGTTTGGATTTGATATCCCGCCTTTCACTCCCCTTCAGGAGTCTCAAAGCGGCTAACATTCTCCTTTCCCTTCCTCCCCCACAACAAACACTCTGTGAGGTGTGTGGGGCTGAGAGACTTCAAAGAAGTGTGACTGGCCCAAGGTCACCCAGCAGCTGCATGTGGAGGAGCGGAGACACGAACCCGGTTCCCCAGATTACGGGACTACCACTCTTAACCACTACACCACACTGGCTCTCAATGGAAGCAATGCTAACTCTTGCTGTGATGGCGTGCTGTGCTAGATAGCGGGATGCAAAAATTAGGGTTCCTGGTTAATGTGAAATGACAGTGAGACTTTAGACTCGTTGATGCATTAATCATATGAATGATGGCTGAATAGTAGGCCCTTGCCCCTGGTATCCCCTGGTCTCAGGCCCATCACTGGCCTCAACCCCTGGGCATCCATGCCTTGGTCTAGAGTCCTTCAGGGCAGGAAACCACTGTATGAGCAGGGAAAGAAACCTGCAGCACCACATGACACACAAGGGGCGTGGCCAGCAGCACAGTCACACTCTTCAGACGGAGGTGCCCCCTCCATACTATTATTATTATTAATAATAATTTATTATTTGTACCCCGCCCATCTGGCTGGGTTTCCCCAGCCACTCTAGGCGGCTTCCACAGAGACCAAAAATACACTAAAATGTCACACATTAAAAACTTCCCTGAACAGGGCTGCCTTAAGATGTGTTCTGAATGTCAGGTAGTTGTTTATCGCTTTGACATCTGATGGGAGGGCGTTTCACAGGGCGGGCGCCACTACCGAGAAGGCCCTCTGCCTGGTTCCCTGTAGCTTTGCTTCTCGCAATGAGGGAACCGCCAGAAGGCCCTTGGCGTTGGGCCTCAGCGTCTGGGCAGAACGATGGGGGTGGAGACGCTCCTTCAGGTATACTGGGCCGAGGCCACTTAGGGCCCATGCATAAAGCGGGCTTAAATTCTTACAGAGCATAAAAGATCTTAAACTCTGACAATACTACAACAGTCTGTGAACTTCTGTGAAGTGCGTAAATTAAATGTCCAGTCCTTAAGATACTACCTCTTTAGAGATGGCATTGCAGTTTTGTTGCTTACTTCCTTACCTACAGCTTTGTGCCTTCAGGTTAGCTGCCCTGCAGGCCAAGCCGGATTTTCCTATAGCTGTAGGGGAGTTATGGACATGATTCTTGCCTTCAGGCCAGCGGTTGCTAACTGGCTTATTGCTGAAATATTCTGTAGCTGCAGACAGCTGTGACCCTGATTTCTTGCCTTTAGGCTGGCAGTGACACATGGCACTTTTAAAAACCAGATTTTATGCTCTCTCTAGGTATGAACTGATTCTCTCTCTCCACCTCCCCACCCTGATTTCCATTCCTTTTCAGGCATGAGCTGATTTCTCCAGATTTCCATCCCTTTATAATTGCATCGAGTCGGGCTGTGCTGTGTTTCTCTTCTCCAGAATTCGAGTTTAATCCAGAGAATTTCTAAAATTAATTAGGGGTAAGTTACAGTGGATAAGACCATGCCTGTCAGCCTGCTGAGATTTCTGGCTGCAGAGGCTGCCTAGCTATAAGAGCAAGTCCAGCCAAGGAGGTTTGCTAGCAAGAGAAACAGGTGAGGAGGCCAAAGGAGTGAAACGAGAGATGTCACAGCTGCAGTGAATGAGACTTTAAAATGAGCCCAGATGAAACTCTGAGAAAAAGAAAACAGGGAGGAGGTGGAAGAGAGAAGACAGAGTCTTTTCTTCATTGGGGTTAGTGATTTGGGTCTTATGCATTTGTTTTCCATGTGGAACAAGAATCTCTGGGGCTGTGTGTTGGAGGTTTTCTGTGGTTTGTGAAAGATGTGAGGCTCTATGAACAGCTGTGAGTGAAGTATTTATGTGTCTGGGTGCAGTGATATTGCTACTCCCCTATTGCTGTGTATGTAGAAGCTGAAAGGACCACAGTACAATGTTCTTTTGGTTCAAATTAGGCTACAGCTTTATTGATTACAGATGGGTTTGGGGTTTTGGTTTAGGCATTGGGTATCTCCTGCATCAACCAGTCCACCTGCTGGGAGATTCTATTGGGGTCATTCCTGATATAGGGCTGACCTATGACATACATCAAATAGGTGCAACTCCCTCAGGATCACCATCTTGGTGAGTGTTATGGCCCTCAGACCCCACCAGGGTGCGTAAACAGAAGCACCTCCCTTAGGATCCCGTTAATGCAGTGTTTCTCAAAATTGGGTCTCTAGCTGTTGGACTACATCTCCCATCATCCCTGGTTAGCAGGAGCAATGTCCAGGGATGATGGGTGTTGTAGTCCAACAACAGCTATAGATCACCAGATGAAAAAGATAAGGCTCATGCCCCCTTAATTTTTGTTATGCAAGAAACAACTCCTTTTTCTATGCAACTATTGAAGTTGCAAGAGTCCTGTCCTTTCCCCCATCTGTGCACGCTCTTTGGATAATGGTGACATTGCTTGTGGAAGATGTTTGCAGAATGTTAGGCTTGGATCCTAGAAATTTACAAGGCTTTTCAATTTAGAAGTGAAATGGCTACAAGGGCTACAGTTACTTCTGCAGGGGAGCTAGGAGTTAAATGAAAACTCCTTTTTAACTTGTGTTTGAAACACTAGCACCATCTCACGCTTCACCCAGTCAATCCAGCACATTGATTTCAATCTTTATATTGGCGTGTGTTGATCCTGCATAGCAGTCTGTACAAATTGAAAGAGTCAGTCTGCTTAAATATTCATGGTATGTTTCTGGGTGATAGTCCATGACTTTGACAGGGAAGGAAACTCACAAAATGCAAAAGCTATATAACATGGGTAGCTGCTGTAAAATGCAGAATACTGCCCCAATGGGGATGCCACCTTTTTGTTCTGGCAAGGCTGATGAGCCTTTAACAGCTGCACAGCATGTAGAAATTCAACAGTAAAAAGGACCTTCCTAGCATGGAAATGTAGCAGTTTGAATGCTTTACCGGCAGAATTACTTCTTGTCATACATCTATCAAAAGCACAAAACCTCCGCCCTGAGGGGTGGGGGGAGAAGCAGCGGTCATTCTGGCAAGCAAGCAGGTTATTTTCTGCTTGCATGAGATGTCTTGCTTGTTTTATCTACGATCTGCTCTGAATGTTGCTGGGGAAAAATCATTGCAGGGGTGTCGATGATTTTCTAACCACAGAGAAGCTGATCTGTTACAGGGGAGAAATGATCAGGGAGTGAATGCTGAGGAGGAGAAGGGAAGTCAAGATGGGCTAATTAGCCTTGTCCTGCTTCTAGCAAGCTGTCCTTATGTCTGAACCATCTGCTAGATAATTTAGAAAACACCTATTTGCTTCTAGTCTCAGTGCTGAAAACAAGCAATTTCTCAGGGATTGTAATTCCAACTGGTATACATAATTTGTCGTTTATAATTTCCATTCAGAGTAGCATTTATTCCTGTGTTAAGTTGCATTTGCGCCATGGGTATAGTTTCAATTTTAGCAGCTGATAGGTGGATCTGAAAAAACATAAGGGCAATCTTCATGTTGAAGATGATGCATAGAGCAGTACGTTTGCTTTTATTTCCCTTGCTTGTATAAACATTTTATGCATTGTTTTACTACATATTATCATGTAGATCGTGAATTGTGCTAGACAAATATCCTGGCCATATGCCATATTGACATGGATGAAAACCAGATTCGTATTTCTGTCTCACCCATGCTTTTTAACTTTCATGGATCTAAACAAAAAAACAAAAAGGCTTCCCAGTTTTCATCCTCTCTCTTGCCTATGTTCTCAATTTTATTCTAAACTCCAACTCCATCATTTACGGTATTTCCCATTCTCTCATTCCTGGCGTCATTTTTTCTGTATTGTAAAAGCAAAAATATTTTACAATTACTGTTGCCTTGCATGCTAAGTGGACAGTCCCAGGTCACCTGTTAAAAGTCAGAACATATCCTTGGATTGAGAGAGGAGAGAGGAATGGGGACTCTTGTTGCTTCTACACTAAATACATCCTCTAGTTTCTGTTCAGTCAATGGATTCCCATGACATTGCTCCATTTCAGTGTGTTTTCTTCTTGTTATGTTTTTTTCAGACCCTAACTCATGGCAAAAAATTATAATTTAAAAAACACAGTTGCACCACTACCTGATTCAGTGTAGACTGCCAAATCACTATTAAGGCTTCTAAGGGCAATTATTCTTTCAACATAACGCTTCCTGTTTGCCGGTTTTATTTTGTTTTTTTGCTCAGTGAAGCTGGTAGTTTAGTGATTAATTGTCCCATTTATTTACATTCCAATCCTATACATGTCTGCTTGGAAGTAAGCCCCATTGACTTTAATGCAGGTAACGGCATACAATTGCCACCTTATTCAGTTTTTGCCACCACTGGAGGGTAGTGCCTCTCTTTTCAGGTTTGCCTTTTCGTACTTCCTTTTTTAGTAAAAAAAAAGAAAAAAGAAAGAAAGCTTCATTTGTGCAGTATACAGTGCTTTTTTCTATAAAAATGTTTAGGGGTACTCTCATTTTGACTCAAGAAAATCACCATTTTATAGTTCAGATCGGGGAAAATAAATACAGTAAATGGACAAAAGTACGAAGATTCACCAAAAAAAAAAAAAGCACTGGCAATATACATGAGGGTTACATGAAAGGCTATATGCATCCTTTTTTATTACTCTTATTTACTGAATCTCTTTTTGCTTCTCTCACATTTTCGATATGTTTATCGTTTACTTTTGGAGCAACTGTGTGGCAAATCTAGTCACAGGTCTTGCATTTCCTTCTGCATGAAAGGGAAAGGCAGATGATGGCCACAGCAGTTTGACTCCTGACTTGCTTTTATATTTTCAGTGTCTCTCAAGCAATGAATGCTTCCTTTTAAGAAATTTTGCTAGTCCTCTCAAAGCTCATGCCCTGAAATCTCTCAAGGGGAAACCAAATGGTAAATCCATAGGATGTTCCAAATGGGGAGCCTCTTCAACATATATTAAGGTAATATGTCATAGGATGGTGGCCTAGACTTCTAGATCAGCCTTGTTCAGTACAACTCCATCAGTCTTAGCCTGCACAGCCAATCAGCAGGTATGATCAGTTGTAGTAAAAAAAAAAACACACCTCTAGACTTCACCATATTGAGGAAGGCTATTCCATATTATTTCATACTGTACCGTGTAACTAGTTAAAACTGTAGTGAGCTGAGAGGTTAAATGAGAGCCAGAAAAAGGTTAACATTGTCCAGACAAGGAGCAGAGAGGCTTTATGGTCCTTCCTGTTGAGGAGAGCTGATAGGCAACTTGGTTGGGCAGAGTCAGGCTAATACTTAGACACATTTTGCTGTACAAAAAGAATTAGCTGCGATTTCTGCCTTGTAGGGGGTTGGACTAGACGATCGTTGGGGTCCCTTCAAACTCTACAATTCTGTGAGACGCTCCACCCTGTAGTTCTGGGGGCTCATCACACAATGGGGAAGCTGGGTACAGAGCTGTCAGTTCCTAGTTCTAACACTCACGGTGGCTGACAAATGGTGAACGTATCAAAACCATCACAGCCAATATGCTGTGTCAGTATTTTCTTTGGCAGCTGTATCCTATTCTGTTTGTTCACATCAGCGAGACTTCTCTGCTGTAGCAAATATCTCTTACAATGTTTTTATTTACATGTGTTGCACCCATCAGCTTGGTGCATAGAGAGGTATGCATTCAGTTATTATACCAAGAGTTTCCCTCCCCATGTATACAGGAGAAAGACATCTGACTTGATAGACATTTCCTTTTAGTGACAGCTTCCTTATATTATACTATGTTCTCTTGCTTCTATAATTGAAAGATTCCCATTTTTAATAATAATAAAATAAAACCTGTCACCATGGAATGGATAACATTCTCAGATAAGTTTGGGTGTCTTTTTATAAGTTTCCCATTGAGTATATGGTATTGAGATGAAGAAAGCTGACACCAGCCAAATTACTTGGTGAGATTTCAGTTTTTAATAGTGTGAATGAGGGGAAAGATACTGCTGGATGATCTTAGCTGAATTCATTGGGCAGAATTACTAATCGTCATTGCATTTATCAAGGTATATTTCTTATTAAAACAACTTAGAATAATATGGAAGGACACCTTCAATATTAGAAACATTTTCATTGAAAACAAATAAAAAACAATGACCCAATATTGCTGTACACTATTGTAGCCAAGGTTTCTGTCAACAGAATGTGGTTAGAAGCAGTTTCTGACCATTCCCCTCTCTGCCCTGCCCCCCAGTACAGCCCTTGTCCCTCAAATCTGTTGCAAATGGTAAAGGGACCCCTGACCATTAGGTCCAGTCGTGACTGTCTCTGGGGTTGTGGTGCTCATCTCGCTTTACTGACTGAGGGAGCCGGCGTACAGCTTCTGGGTCATGAGGCCAGCATGACTAAGCCGCTTCTGGTGAACCAGAGCGGTGCACAGAAACGCCATTTACCTTCCCGCCAGGGCGGTACCTATTTATCTAGTTGAGCTTGATGTGCTTTCGAACTGCTAGGTTGGCAGGAGCTGGGACTGAACAACGGGAGCTCACCCCGTCGTGGGGATTCGAACCACCGACCTTCTGATCAGCAAGTCCTAGCCTCTGTGGTTTAACCCACAGGGGGACACTTTAAAACAGATTTAGAGGAGGGCTGCAGGTTGAGGGGAATAACTGAAGATTATTCCGTCCCCATTCTGCTGACGAAACCTTTGCCATCAACTGATTGACATTGTTGGATACAACTCAATGCATACACACGTAATAATTGTTACATGCCTCAATCTCCAATTGGTGTGAGATTACTGGGGGCTTGGTGCTTCCTCGGGGTTCATGTTTCCTTTGGAAGTTAGGCATTTGGCACAGTTTAAAACCTTGATTAATTCTAACTTTTACTAAATCCAGGAATTATGGGTAGTCTCCCCCCCCCACACACACACATCGTGTTCCTATTTCTGAAACACAAGAAGAACCCCGCTGGATCAGACCAAAGGTGCACCTAGACTAGCATATTGGCCTCATAGTGGCCAACTAGATGCCCATTTCCCTTGCAACAGCCCTCTTTTGTGGGAAGAAAATAAAGATCCATGACCGATGTTATAATGAACAAAAGAATTCAAACCATGGGGTTTAACACATCCAGCGGGAGAGAGCCCCCGCAGAGTTTAAAACAGTCACAAAATTCAGCAGCAGTATCGCACCAGGATATAGGTTGCCTTTTCCTGGCAATGAACAGGTCCAACACACTGTTAAGTAAGTTTATTATAATAATAACTATTTGTTTATTTATTTGTTGCCCATCTGACTGGATTGCCACAGCCACTCTGAGTGACTTCAGACAATTTTAAAACTACCATAAAAATGCTTTACTTACAAAGTCCAAAGGTCTGATTCATGTTCCATTCCATGCTGCAGCTAGAACTACAAAATACAGATAGATAGTTTCAAACATCCTTTCTGGTCAATAACATGGTGTGAAGAGAGAGAAGAAGCTTCACTTCCTTCCCCTCCAGAGGTAAGAGGTGTGTGACCTAACTTGGTCTAGGAACACAGTTCTACGGTCTTAACCTCTTCATGCACAAGCTAGCACTCGTGCAGTTCTGTTTGACTGCAATTTCCCACACCCCTCTCTGCTTCTGCTTCCAGGCAACTGGTATGGGGTGGCAATACCACATTTGATATCAACAGCCATTGCTTGCCCTGTATTCCATGAATTTGTCTAACTCCTTTTTAAAGTCACTTAGATTGGTGGCCTCTACTACATCTTGTAGCTCCTATGTTATGAACCACCCTGAGATCTTATGATGAAGGGAAGTATATAAGTCTAATAAATAAAATTTATAAATAGCATTGAATTCAATAGATTGAACTGTGCCCTGTGTGAAGAAGCATTTCCTTTTCACTGTCCTAAATCCCCCAAATCCAATGTCACTATGCACTTTGAACAATTTATATCACAAGAGTTTTCTGCTGTGTTACAGCCACCTGTCACAAGTACAACTGGAAACAAAGTTTTTTTGTAGATTTACAGCTGTGATAATTTCCAAGTGAAACTTCCGACACACTGTGGTTCCTTGAACTTTTTACAGTAGTTATGAACTCTTGCTATTATGGATTATTCTTTCAGTGCCGTTTGTCCTTGCAAAATACGTTGTGTTTTCCCAGCACATTTGCTTTTGTGTATCTGTCCTTGAGTGTATGTTCTTTATAATATAGTTGTTTTTAGATGTGTGAGCCTCTCTTTTAATTACCAACCATGGATGTAGTGGTGATCTCAGGTGATACTTATGTTTGAGATTACACCAATGTGAAATTAACTCTGAACATGCATCCCACAATACCAAGAGGAGTCACCATTCTCTCTTTGAGTGCAAGAACTACAAAGGATGGGTTTTGGAATCAATACTAAATAGATGGCCCTCTCTAATTTTTTCTGGCACATTTCCAAGGAAATAGAAATTTAGCTGTACTGTATTCTTGCTCAGGTAGTTATTCTGCATAATTGTACATTCATTTTTTTTTACTACTGCCATTTAACAAATTAATGCTCCAAATCTAGGCACAATTTTCCTGCGAATAACCATACTGAAAACAGAGGGCCATATTTCAGAGTAAGCATGTGTAGGATTGGGCTGTATGAATACAGTTTTTGTCCAAGTATTGTAAAAGGTTTCATTGACACATCATCATATTATATGGTGTTGTGAACATCTCTTGTTATTGCTGCACATCTAGTGTGGTGCATGTGGTCCTAGCTTTCAGCAAACGCAGGCTATGATAGTAGTGGAACCTGACAATTGTTTGCTGATTCGGTAAAGCTACTTCTAGAAATCCATTGTTTTACACTGCACATTTTTAATGGCACTTGTTACTGGACACATCTAGATTAATGTTCCCTAGAGTTCTGCTATGCAGTCTTAACTTATATTTGAACTATTTGCCAACAAATCAATTGCCACAACAGAAATAAGTTAATCTATTTGAACGAAATCTGATTAAACCAGCTTCAATGCAGGCACATGTGCTTAACTTTATTTTCAGTCAGAGTATAAGGGCATTCCATCTTTCCCCTGCCTGTGTTTACATTTATATAACTTAAATGGCTGACATGTGGACTGTGACCAAGCCTTGCCAGTGTCATTGGTGAACATGCACAGACTTTGTACAGCTCTTTGATTAGGACACGTGGCAAAGTGGCACCTCGGGTTACAGACGCTTCAGGTTACATACGCTTCAGGTTACAGACTCTGCTAACCCAGAAATAGTACCTCGGGTTAAGAACTTTGCTTCAGGATGAGAACAGAAATCGCGCAGTGGCAGCGTGGCAGCAGTGGGAGGCCCCATTAGCTAAAGTGGTGCTTCAGGTTAAGAACAGTTTAAGATTAAGAACGGACCTCCAGAACGAATTAAGTTCTTAACCCATGGTACCACTGTACCACAATTTCCTTCTCGAAGATGAGTCATGTCCATCTAGGTTACTAGTCAATTTATTCTATGACATTTTATACCGCCCTGCCAACCCAAGACACCACTAACACAAAATTCTCAAAATACAATATTCAATAAAATGCCACAAATTGAAAAGCAAGCCAACTATAACCTGTAAAGCACAATATCAGCAGCATATATTTTAGTTGAATATACACTCTTGTTCTTAGATAGGGCTAATTGTTGTTGTATCTTTCTGTGCCAAAGTAATTAAGTTCCCATGGCTAATAATTCTTTTTTTCATCTGTTATTGTTTGTTTCTATATATATATTATTCCTTTCTTACTTCAAGGAGGTTAGGGTCATGTACATGCTCCACTTTATATCACCTCAGCAGCTTTGTGAGGTATATTTGGACTCTGGCAGCTACATGTCAACTGGGATGGGTTAGCCTGAGCATGCTTTTGGACACAGTTCAAAGTGATGAGATTCACCTCCAAAGCTGTAAATGGCTTAGGAGCAGGTTATGTGAAGGATCATCTTCTCCCACCATTTATTGACTATGCACTTTGCCTTTAAGTACATTCCAGCCATCAGTTCCCCTGTTTCCCTTTCTTCCATTAGACTAGGACAGGATATGTGACTATTCTGTTGTCCTCTTGAAGTTGTTTGACTTCAACTCCTATCAGACCTGGAATAATGGGAGTTGGCATCAAACAACATGGGAGCGGGGCACAGGTTAGCCCACCCCAAGGCTATTAGAAACCTCACTACAAGCCCAAGTTAAGGGCTCTACCAGGGATAGTAACCATATTGGTTACCAGTACCTGCATGGAGCCTGCATACAGTAATGACTAAACAGCTGAGCCAGCTGTGAGTTGGAGATCCTGTTTGATTGTCTAGGCAAGACCAGAAGGCCATGATCCTAGTAACCCTGGCATATCCAGAGGTGATGCTGACTACCACTTCCAGGGGCTGATACTAGGCATCCGTGTGGCTCAGGGGTTTATGTATACACATAGCCACAAAACCTAAGGTCCCCACTCCCAATCTTGACACATTAAAAAATGAGGGGAAGCTCACCTAGAGATCACTTACTATTATATGGAATGTGGCTTCACAAAGTGTGTTAAAACCTAACTTGTGTTTTTTAGACCTGTTCACTGCGTCTTTTAAACTCCTGTTTTGGGAGTTTATTCAAAATTAACTCATGGCCAGACCAATGAATGGGGCATACCAATATATTTATTCTTCTCTATGTAGGGCCCTATTCCATGAAGATTTCTTCCTGCCCTTAATTTTATGTCCATTGAGTATTCCTTTTGAAGCAGATTGCCAACAGAAAGTGCCTGAAGTTAGGAATATGTATAGGTCTTTGTACGAGCAGAGCTCTAATTAGCTGCACACATCACACAAATCACCATACTGCTTTCAAGTCAGAGAGATTATTTAATAGTGAGGAGCTTTTGTGAGATAAGACAACTTGCCTATGACACCATTTATTCGATAGCAGCTTCCTTTTTCTTTCATGTGTGCTTTCCTTCCCTCATTCTGACTTGGCATTGGTGTGAGAGGACTTCCTAGACAAGTTACCAAATGCTCTTTATCACTAGCAATGTTCAAACCTGGGACACCAGCCGTAGATGCTTCAGACAGTTTGACTGTGCAGTCCTATCCATGTCTATACAGAAGTAAGTCCCAATGAGTTCAGTGGGTTTATTCTGCGGAAAGCAGTTACAGTTTTGGAGTTTGTTGTCAGCAATATGATGACACACAGCTCTACTTCTTTACATCTGCAGGTGTGGCAATGAATGTGCTGGACTGTTGTCTTGCCTCAGTAATGGACTGGATGAGAGCCAACAAATTGAAACTCAGTCCAGATAAGATTGAGATGCTTTTAGTGGGTAGTTCCCCAGGCCAGATGGATGGGAGGTTGCCTGCTCTTGATGGGGTTACACTTACTCTGAAGTAGCAGGTACACAGCTTGGGGGTCCTTCTGGGTCCCTTGTTGTTGCTTGAGGCTCGGTGGTGCAGAGTGCCTTCTATCAGCTTTGGCTACCAGCTGTGAACTTATCTGGACAGAAATAATCTAAATTCTGTTGTCTATGCTCTGGTAATCACTAGGTTAGATTACTGCAATGTGTTATACATGGGGCTGCCTCTGAAGATGGTTCAGAAACTTACCTGGTGCAGAATTCAGCAGTCAGGTTGCTCACTGGGACAAGATTTGAGCATATAATGCCAATCCTGGCCTGGCTGCACTGGCTGCCAATTAGTCTCCGGGCTCATTTCAAATTGCTGGTTTTGACCTATAAAGCCTTAAACAGTACCTCAGGCTGCAGTACCTCAAGGAGTAGTTCTTTCCATGTGAACCGATTCAGACTCTGCAATCATCATCTGAGGCCCTTCTTTGTTTGTCTCCTCTGCCAGATATCCAGAGGGCGGCAACACGAGAATGGGCCTTTTCTGTGGTGGCTCCCCCTTGTGGGATGCTTTCCCTAGGGAGGTTCACCTGGCACCTTTGTTGCATATCTAGGCAAAAACATTTCTAGTCTCCTGGGCCTTAGGCCAATTAAACAATCTATGGCCTTTTAAACTGTGTGTGCAGAGAGTTGGGTTTTTTTTACTATGTAATGCATTTTTGTGTCTTATATTGCAAACTGCCCTGTGATACTCAGGTGAAGGTGATATAGAAAATAATGATAATAATAAGATGGTGCCCTAATTCAGAAGCTTATAAGGTTTCCCAAACAGATTCTTGCTTTTGCTTCCTGTTTTTTGCTCTATAGTGAAAACATTGTATTGGGTAATAGAGCATCTTAATGAATATGCTTTGTGTATATTTCTAGGCACTTTGTGATATGCACATGTACGACCCACAATTTATTAGCAAGATGCTGCTCATCAGATTCGGCTTGGTGATGCAGTGCTAAAGCCCAAAATAACTATTTTCCCCCATTTTTGAAAATTTCTCCGGATAATATTCATGCAACATAGTACCCCCCCCCCCCCATGTACAGCTTTAAGGGATTAATAAACCTTATTTATTTATGCCACTTTAAAGGTAAAACTACAAACCTCCTTTAGATGGTTTACAAAATAAGAACAGAAGCATGAAAAACCTCATATAAATTAATTGCAAATAACTAAAAAGGGCTTAAGAAAACATTCCAGTTAAAAGCATGACTGTAAAATATAAAACCACTATTGATTAAAGCAACCTTCTTTTTAGAGCCTGTATTAGCCTTTTGTAGGCTAGAGCTAAATCTCAGGCAAACCTTTTTGGTTCAAAAGGCAAGGATTTGAAGGAGGAGGCTCATCTTCACCTTTTTCATTTCCATTTGCTATCTGTTTATGTCCCTTATGTCAGCAACTGCAGTTCTCTCCTGTTGCTGAATCTCATTCTCTCTCTCTCTCTCTCTCTCTCTCTCTCTCTCTCTCTCCTCTCTCTGTGTTTAGCCAGAACAAGGTCAGTGAGCATTCCATTCACTCTTGCATGGTTTCAGTGACATCTAGTAGCCGAATCTCATTGGATATGTTGCATCATCATGAGGGCAGAAGTTTCTGTCTTCCTATACCCCTTGATTTAAAAGTGGAGAGGGCAACGAAGCATCCTGCAGTTGCAGGGAGCATGATCATGGCTGCAGTAAGTCCTTGCTTTCATGCCCTTCCTGTAAAAAGAGACTACCTATTGTAGCCTCCAAATGTGGAGAACTCCAGGGCATTTCAGTTGTAATGTTACAAGTCTGGGAGTGCACTATGTTGGATACCCCTGATATAAGGTTTTCCCATGCTAGTTTGATAGCCTTGTAAGACCTTCCAGGGCTGAGAGCCCATTACCGCTTTCTCTGGTTTCAGTTTGCTCCAACCACTGGTGCCATAAAGCCATGTTGTGAGCCACATTTTGTATGTACCCTGCAGTTTGTTGAGAAATACTTGTGCTTGGTGCATTTCTCCTCAAACAGGCTTCCATCTGATTTGTAAATGCAAGCTGCCATTAAGATGAAGGGTGTACAGTTCAGACAGTCATTGTGCATGCACAGATGATAACTTCCTTGAATAGATGTGGTGGATCTTCATGCTCTGGTACCAGGGATGGACAGCAGGCAGGGGCATGGCGTGCCACCCGCAGGGGCGTGGCACGCGTCCTGGGGGCATGGCACACCACCCGCAATGGCACCCCACCGGGATTCTGGTGCCAGGGCGGTACGCTCCCCCCGCCCCTCTTCCCCCACCAGTGGATGTGGCAGGCTGGGAGTGTTTGCAGGTACAGAGAAACAAATCAGGTACAGCACACTGGGTGAAGACATTCACCCACCCACCCCTGGTGTGAACAGCAAGCACAAATGTGACTTGAAACGCAGTTGCAGGGGGACAACCTCACTGCCTTTTAAGATACTAGTGTGCACATACACTCTGATATCAAGAACTATGCAAGTAGTTCCATGTACATATCTATTTGTGCATCTGCACACATAGCCAACATCTCTGAAAACTTTGGATACTTTCATGAAAGGAATATGGGTCTGCTCTTCGAAATAAAAAGACAACTGTCATACCCAAGTTCTTTCCCATTGGATCTTGGTGATTTTATTGTTTTTCTTAAAAAGTGAAACCATCTCTCCACAGAGACAGCAGTAGAAAAGTAGTTTTGAAATTCTGCAACTTCATTACCGCAATAATGATCTTTCTTCCTATCGAGACATTAATGCTAGATGATGCTATGCATATTTCCACTTGCATGCAAAATTACATTTGAATGACTAAAAGATACAGAGATTAATTTAATTATCACATTAGTAGTCAGTGCTTCATTGTCCAGGATCATAGAACAGAATAGCAGCAAAGCGTAGTTGGCATCAGTAACGCTAACTGTACCCTGCAAAGAGCAACACACCACCCCCATATCGGAAGATGACTAATGTGATTCAGAGAGGAAGAAATCCATGCAATATTCACATTAGTGCTTGTTCTGAAGTTAAAATCCCATGTTTAGCAGCAACAGCTTGTCAAATAATACTACTGCTGGTTTTGACCTATAAAGTGTTAAGCAAAACATTTGGGACCATGTTGCCTGTAGAAGACCTTATTCAACATATTCCTGCTCAAGAGCTGAGATCTTGCCCAGAAGCCTTCTCATTGTCCTTTCAGGAATTCAATAAGTGACAATAAAGATGAGGGCCTTTTTCTGTGAATAACCCTCTCCAATATCCTCTGAAACCCCCTGACCTGGGAAATTCAGATGGCTTCCTGACTTGCTTCATTTATGAGGTAGTTTAAAAGATTTTCTTCTCTCCAACTCCTGAGCCCTCTGATACATTGTTTTGCTGCTGTGGGTTTTGTTCTTTGTTGGTCTGTTATATTGTTCTATAATTTTTAGTGAACTCTGATCTCCTTAGGGATGAAGAGCAAGATATACATGAATAATTTTAAACCTGAAATGAGCTCTCAAACCAGTTGACTTTTTCTGTAGAATATGAGATCAGACAAATTCTGGGTTGAGACCAAGTCAGTCATAATCAGAGCACAGCCATTTTAATCAGTGGTCTTAACCTAGTCATGGCCTTTGATTTCAGTGGGTTTACCCAATGTTGTCAACCTCCCTGAGATCTACAGATGAAGGATTGTATACACACTAACTAACTAACTAACTAACTAACTAAATCTGTGATCACCACAGGCTTGAATTCAACCCCATGAATTCAACTTCTCCTAACATTTAGCTGTATTTTCTCTGTAGATATAGTCACTCAGTGTAAAAGTCACTGAAGACATCTTGAATTTCACAGAAGAGACTTTATCTCCACTTCCTGGAAGCAACAACCTTTGGGTTCCATCCAGGTGAGTACACAGTTACATTTTCATCATTTGAATTGCAACAATAATTAAAGATATGAGATTCTACTCATCACCAGGTATTTTTGTCAGAAATTCTGCATTGTACTACATTGAAGCTTGTTAGTAAATGTTGTTTGGTTAAATTTATATGGTTATTGAATGCTTTCAGAGTTGAATGCAGCCAGAATGAGACAGATAATTTCAAAATGGTGCCTATGAATGAGAACATAAAAAAGCGCTCCACAAACATTTCAATACTTGAGTATATTATTGAGTTGTTGTCTGGAAATGTGAATATGAGTGAGAGTTTTGTATATATTACATGCCAGTTTATTGCATTAATATATTCTTTTACACATTTTCTATTTCCTACCTGTTAAACTGATGTGAAATTAATGCCTTAAAAATATTCCGGATATGTAGTCTGAATTTTGAGAGATCAGAAACTTTCATATTGATATTACTTGCTTTTATGGAAAGTTGCAAAGTGGTATTCCATCTTTCTTCTGGGAAATTTATGAAATATTTGTGTAATACAGTTTGGTTTGGAAAATAATATGCATAAGTTGTAGTCAACCCTCGCACAGTTCCACTCAAATATGGGACATGATTTAACAACTTTAATTTTCAGCTGGATCCTGCCAGTAGAAATGATGTTCCGTCATATTTCAGGACCAGGAGGGGCTGCAATAAGAAAGAGGTCAGAGAAAGCCTGCTTGCGGTGTTTTAGATGTGACTCTTTGGAGCGTGACCATAAAGTTATAGAACTGGCTATGCTGCTAAACATTCTTTTGAGAAGTTGTGGGGTTTTTTAAGCAATGTTATGAGATAAAGGAACCAGGGAAGTAATTATTATGACCTATATTTTGGAGAAGTGGGATGCGGGTGGTGCTGTGGTGTAAACCACTGAGCCTTGGGCTTGCCGATTGGAAGATTGGCTGTTTGAATCTCCGTGACGGGGTGAGCTCCCATTGTTTGGTCCCAGCTCCTGCCAACCTAGCAGTTCAAATGCACGCCAAAGTGCAAGTAGCTAAATAGGTACCTCTCCGGTGGGAAGGTAAACACCGTTTCCGTGTGCTGCCCTGGTTTTGCCAGAAGCGGCCACATGACCTGGAAAAACTGTCTGCAGACAAACGTTGGCTCTCTCAGCCAGCAAAGTGAGATGAGTGCCGCAACCCCAGAGACGTTTGCGACTGGACATAACTGTCAGGGGTCCTTTACCTTTTATATTTTGGAGATATTCTTCATTTAGTGCCTTGAAGATCAATTGCTTTTCTATTTGAGATATTTTAATGGTCCTAGGTACTAGAGCAAAAACAATACTTGCTTACCTGTTTATGTAGAAGAATTTACGTATTCACCTGAAAACAACTACAATTCTTTTGCTAACACCTTGAAGGAAATTTTTAAATGGTCAATTTATTTATAACTCAATTATGCAAGCAAAAAACAAACTTCCTTTGCATATAAAATAAACAGTGCTTAGCTGGGATATATTCTGGGAAGGTAGAATGTGGGAGGAAGAATATTCTGTTGTACTGGGGTAAAAGTTTCCTATCTCCAAATGTCTGAATAATTAGATGTGGGAAATGCAATGCTGTGGAAGAACTTACGATTTTATTTCTGTTTCGCTACGTGGCAATTATAATAAGACTGAGAAACTATGGAAGAACAGAGTGATAGATTGTTTATTCATTTAGCCTACCACTAAGGCATTTCTCAGCAAAATCACCCACTGATCCAAGGTACTGTCTATGAAGACTCAGTGCACGGTCACTTAGCAGTTCAATAGGTGAAGATCTATGGCTCAGTGGGGCAACCTCTAAGTGGCAAGTGGGTTTGTCTGTAGCCCTTGTCCTCATTTCAAAACTCCTGTGAAAGCTGTTAGTTAGCCCTGTGGCTAGAGCTGACTGCTGGGCACAAAAGGGGTGAGAAGGAGGCAGGAGGAGAGAGTTAAGTGGTGGCAGAAAGAGAAGAAGGTCTGGCTCACCACTTACCTTGACAGACTAAAGATTGCCTACTCCTATTCTATGATGTCTCTCTCCTTCTTTGGTAAAAGCACACCCAACAATTAAGTTTTGCACCAGTTTTTTCTCATTTGTAGAATATTTCTTAAACATTAGCTTTCTGTTGTTTTATTATTAGTAATAATTCTGGGGGCTGTGTCCATATCCAAAGTACTTTCTCATTGATGTGACAATGACTAAGTGTCAGTGGTGGGTAAATGGGACATGTACTTCAAATATTTAAGAAGTATCTGTCTGAGCTTCTGGTGTGGTGTATGAATGCATGTGCTAATGCTGTTAGCATAGGACAGAAAATGGAAGGAAGCCATTTAAAGACCAAACCCATGCCCTCTTTGATACAGGTTTTCTGTTCTCATTACAGATGCAGAAATAAAGCATCTAGTGTATAAGGCTCAAACTGTTTAGGAATGCAAAGAGCTTTTCATGCTACACCGTGGACATGCCATTCTTAATAGTATATTTGCAAGCAATGAGTGGAGTCCGATTTCTGCTCTAGCACTTGCCGAAGTTCTTTTGATCCAATAGATGCCTTTGGCAACAGAAGAGCAGGGGATGAAATTTACAACAATTCCCATTCCACCCTGCAGCCCACATGCCACCTTCCATGTTGTTCTGAGGGTCCCTCAACTATCTAGGGGTGGTGATTCCCAACCATCTCCTTCCCTCCTTTTCTGTTGGGGATTAAAAGGGTGCTAGCTGGATTCCACCTGCTGTATTTATTCAATTCCCTCAATCAAAGAGGAGGAAAAATGTGCTCTGAATGATCTCACATACAAGGCTTCTTGATTTCAGAAACTAAGATTTGTGTGCACTATTCCAAACAAATTGTTTCCAGTGGTACATATCTTGTGGAGCGTAAGAGTAGAGAGCTGAATTCAGTCTGACTCCCTGCAAAAAAAACAAGCATGTAAAGATAACTGATGGAGCCTCTGTTCCTAGATCAGGCTTTTCAGCTCAGGAAAATAGGATTTTCTGCAAAGGGTATCTGATGTTGCTTCTGTAAAAAATTAATTATAATTTGCAAATTGTTGGGTATCATTAGTGAAACCGTAGTAACTAAATGACTGGTAGCTAACTATTGAGGCTAATAAAGTTTAGGAATACTAAGAAATATATCATTGATTGAATCGGATTTCTCTTAGTCATTAAATTGGTGTTCAGGAAATAGCATTGCATTACAGTATTTTGCATAAAGAAATTCCCAGTTTTCCCATTAATTATCTTCAACTTGTTTATGAAGAATAAGCCTACAGTTCTCTATATCTCTAAAGGTTATCAAGTAAAAACAATAGTCATTGTCTCTTTCATCTATGGATTTATTGTCCAGCTGTGCACCACAGTTAACTCTGAATCGTTTTGGAAACCATGGTAACAACTGTCATTATTTGTGCTATATTATAGCACTGTTGATTATTCTCAAGAAGACCTCTGCAGAGCAACCATCACTTATGCATGAAAAGCTTTCTAGTGCAGATCCTGATCTATATGATTGAACTGATTTGAAGCCCATTTCATACAACCTAATTGCTAGATGTAGCATGAGTCCTATGCACAAACATGTTATCCACCAAATAGTTCACATGCACACACTATGTTTGTAGGTTCAGGTTGTTGTTCATAGGATTGACAATAAGTGCATGTATATGTTCATCCATACACAGGCATTTATCATGTGAGCTGTCCAGTGTCTGAAAATAGTTTGTCATTCAGTTAGATACCATTCATGAGTCTTTCTGTATGTGGCAGATGCAGGGTCAGAGCTCTGTAAGTAAAATAACACTGCAGGAAACATTGTGCAAACTAATACTGCAGAGAACAATGGCCAGAGGGCTCTGTGTGCAAAACAATAAGCATCTCAGTGCATGAATGTGCAAGACCCTGAACAAGCAAATGTGCAGTGTGAGGCATGTAAATAAAGCAAAACAGCCAGTGCACTTGGGCAAATCTGAATTCTGGTATTTTGTCTCTCTTGTGGTTTGTGCACGAGTTTGCTTGTATTAAGAAAACAGTGCTCTGTCTGTAAGCAGAAGAATGTTTTGCATGCAGAACAACTTACCCTTGTGTTTTTAAACTCACTTTGTCAGCTGCAAACTTGTGGAGAAGAGTTGTGGCTCAGTGATGGAGCACATGCATCATATACAAAAGGTCACAGGTTCAATCCTGGGCATCTTTAGTCTGGTCCGAGAGAGACTCCTGCCTGTGACCCTAGAGAGCTACTGCTAGTTTCTGTATTGATAATTCTGAGCTAGCTGCACCATTGATCTGACTTGCTATGATGCAGAACCCCATGTTCTTGTGCATGTCACAAAATACTGTCAGAGTGATTGGTGGCTTGTTCAGTCTTTCTCTTTACCTAAGCATAAAGGGAGGATCCTGATGTAGGGAAGTACATTGATCATGCAATTACTGACCAGCCAAGTTTCCTCCTATAGCACATACCCCTTCCTATGTTATGACATCCTTTTTTTTATCCAGGTCAGGAAACTGCATGGGTCTTCCCTCTCCAAAATAGTGTGGAAAGATCACACCAATTGGCTGTTGTAAGTGTTACAACATACACAAGGCATCTGAATTGACATCACATGCAGTCCCCTACTACAGGGACCCATTTAGTCCTATTAATGTATGGACTGGGCCTAGATTATCCTAGATAGCCCTGCGACTATAGCCCTAGACTGCGTATTGGTTTATACCGATGCAGTTGACAAATGTACAAACACCATTTATTGTCCAATGTAGTTTTTCAGGGTGATGTGTTCTGGTATAATTACAGAGAGAATGTCCTGAAGTTGTGTGGTTTAGTGGTTTTTAAGTTAGAACTATGAATCCCCAGAGAACATCTTCACTGCATGCTGAGATTGTTTGCAGAGTCTCTCAACCATTACTGGAGAGCTTGACTTGCAAATGCAGAGAGGGCAACATGTCCATATATTACTAAGGGCCTTTCATTAAATCTTTCTTTTAAAAATAATTGGTTCTTTTAATCTATAATGGAACATGGACTTACAGGCTGCCTGTGATTAAAATTAAGCCTTATTTGTCATTTAATATGGTGCTATGTTTCTTCCGTAATTGAGCAGGGATCGATGCCAGCCGTGTGATGGACAGTAAGCTTATCCAACATGACTGAGATGGATTTCAGGGAAGACAAGCTTTGCTGTTCTATGTACAAGTGGGATGTGCTCACCATATCAGCAACATTTAATTATTTTGTAGGTAATTATTCATTTGAGGGACACAAGTTTCAGAGTAATATTAGAAGAGCTGACAGACCAGTACAGTCATTGTTTGTCTTAATACATTGTTTGGATTTCTTGGTGGGAGACAATAATTAGTTTTTCATTATATTTGCATAAAGTGATGTTTTACGAAATGAGGAGGTTTGGTTTACACTAGATCAAAATGCAGCAGCAGTTTCTTTTCTTTCTTTTAATCAGAAGAACATTGATGTGATGAGAGAGTTATGACACAGTATATCAGGAAATGCATACTGAGGGGTCATTTGTCAGAGAGGATATGGCTCTGCTTGTTGTACTTTCGGGGGATAAAAAGAAAAGAAAATAACCACCCAATATTATTCTGTGGGAGTTTTCAGGCGAAGGCATGAGGGGGAAAATAAAATGTAATACAGGCTTTCATAATGAATATGTTCCGCTCCAGCTTGAACAGACTTATTTGAGACTGTGTTTGTGAATACGATTCTTGATCAGGAAAACTGGATTTCTTTTGCTCCATTGTCTGTGTTTCCTGCACCATAAATAATTGTTATCTCTCTGCTGGTTGCTAAGCTATAAATATTAATGTTTCCCAACCAATATTAGCAGAAGCAAAAACCCTGCTTTTGGCAGCATCTGTGAACTGGAAGAGCGATGTCTCAAGCAGGTATTATCTATCTGTTGGGATTTCCATCTTTTAATTTTACAGAGCAGAGACTGTTGTGTCTCCATCTTTACCTTTTTCATACTAAACTGCGGTTGGATGCATTGGGACGCACATATTGTTAAATGGACGTGTCTCAGTCTGGTTGGTGCAAAGGTTTCTGAGTTTTTCTGTTTGTTTCTCCCCCCCCCCCCCCCGCCCCGAACATCTCTAGATCTCTGATTTCAAGGCCCATCTTGCTGCCTGTCAAAATGCAATATCCACTGAGATAATATACATCATTTCCATGGCTACTGCAGTGTGACATGATTTCACACTATTTGTCATGAAAACCAATGGAGATTCTAAGAAAAGTAATCAAGGTCTTCTGATTTGGACTTTGATAATTTTTCATTAATGAAAGATGAATTTCAGGCATTAAAAATGTGGCGATCTACTAAAACCTGGTCCCTCAATGTTCTATCATAGACTTGGTGTAGACATTTTACTTAGGACATATGTAAGTCCTCTTTCATATAGGGCTTAATGTTTGTGGGGCCAAGGGCAGAAGAGGCGCTGAATACAACATGGGTAGAATTAAAACAGATGACAGCAGTAAGGGATTAAACATGCCAAAACTTTATTGATTACCGATATCAGCAGGTTTTGGCGTAGGCATTGGGTATGTATCTTGACATCAACCAGCCTGCCTGCCAGTTGATGTTTGACAGGGTTGACCAAGGTTACGGGTTGACCCTTTGATGTGCATCAATTCTGGGCCACCATTTGGGGGGTACTATGGCCTGTCTGCCCCAGGCATCCAGCTAAGAAGCTCCTGCCCCAGGCTCCCTTTATCTCATTTCAGGGAAGCCCCACCCCTCACACACTTAGTCGAAGGATTCATCTTCAGCGCCTTGCCTGCCATCAAGTTCTGACAGTTGCTATGAGCTAGGCAGAAACCCCAGACCAGCCAATTGGCTTCAAGGGAAAATTTCTCCCTGGCCCCCCAAATGGTGACCGAAGCACTTCCGTAGCAAGGCACACAGAAGCTAGCCCACTTGCACTTGGGCAGCTACCAAACACAAATCAAATGGAAGGAAGGGTGGGAATCCAGAGGAGAACTGTAGCCAAGGCATGGGCATGGCGAGCTTAGAATTCCAGGGAGTGGACCAGAGGGAAGACTGTGAGGTGAAGTCTGCCCTGTTGCCCTCTCCCTATGCCATGCCAATGAATGCCCCTGTGATTGACTGTGCTGCCCGTGAAAGAGGCCCCAGCAACCAGCATAGTTGGCAAAAGTGGCATGAACTCACTCCACACAAACACATTAGGAATCCATCTTCCTGATAATTTGATAACACTGCCTCATTTCAATGTATACATCCACCCAAGCAGTTGCTGATTGTGCCAGAGCATCCGAGTCAAGACTATGCTGCGTTCTGTTTTCTATGGTGCTTCATGACAGCAAGGAAATGGGTACGGCTGAGGAATTCAGTATTTGTGAATTCCTGTATGAAAACTCAATACTCTCTCAAACTGACATGCAAAACAAAGTTTGTGTCATCCAGGTGTCACACTGCCTGGGTGTTTAGATGCAATTTTGGGGTCAAAGATTGCAATTTTGATAAAATATGCATGTAGACATTTTCACTTGGGCAACCTCTGAACTGCACTGGGGATGGGAGACAACCTCTTCTATATTTTTCATTCCTCTCTGGCTGCTCAGAATAAATGCAAGTACTGGGACATTAGTATGGTACAAGACACATTGAGTAGCAGCCTTTAAAGAATAAAATTGCCACTAATGAAACATTGATATCTGCCTCCAGCTCAACAGTACTAGTTAAAAGTGTAAATACTGCCAATTTCTAGTCAATTTCTAGGAGATGGCCACACTTCTCAGATGGCTGAATTCAGGCAGTCTTTAGCTCTGCATTTCTCAGCACACCTGAGGCATGCAGTAGTGGCTCAGGGAAGAACTATCTATATGGCGTGCTTTACTTAATATTCATTTATTCCAGTCATGCTTATTAACTCATTCATGCATTTTTTATAACTTCCAAGAGATAAGTTACCTGTAATTTACTTGGATAAATTACATGCAGATGTGGATGTTAAACACTTGCAGCGTCAGACCGCATTTCCATACTTGCTGAAAAGTTACAATGTACTCAGCAGTGGGGGGTGGGATTTTAAACCTTTTTTAATTTAATGTTTCATCATGCTTGTTTTGCTTGGGCAAGGAGCGAAACATCAGCATATGAGCAGAGCAAAATGTTTGGTACCAGCTTGGTTGCAGGAGTTGCTGGAAGGAGGCATGCAAGGTGCCATTCTGCCATCTTAGGGAATCCACTATGGATTTGTGTTGTTTACTCCTTAGCCTTTTCTTCTCCCAAAGATGTCCCACAAAGCAGCAGAGCTTTAGGGCTGATTTTCCTTCTCCTACCTTCCCAAGTTGATGAGCCCCATCTGCCCCACACTTCCCTCTACAGCACATGTAGAAACCGCCTTCTTGATTGTTGGACCTTCTATTGGTCTTGTCCACTCAATAGTCCAGAGGAGGCATACAGGAGAAGTCCCATCAGCTACCCTCACCAGGTATAGCCTGCCAGTCAAAGCCGTTTGCAGGGTGTAGCCGCTGTCACATGCTGACAGCTTCTAGGAGCCCCAGGTGAGTGCAGGGGACCAAAGGTGGACAAAATACCCCAGAAGGAGCACATGTTCCACACCAGAGGTACTACAATCCCAACACTCCATACATGCCACACCTGGAGAAGGATGTCAGAAAATGATCTTGAGGACCAGCTAGACATTTGTAGGAAGATGTGATCTAATGTGTCACCAGGCCCTGAGCCATTTAGGACTTCAAAGTCGGGGTCAGGGAAACTTTCCCATCCAGAGAATCACATTCCCTTATTGGTAACCTTCTCAGATACTGAGTAGAACAAGAGGCAAAATCAGGTGGAACGACAAGAGCAAATGCTAGCTGTGTACAATAGGTAGGTTAGTTTCTACACTTTCACATGCCTTTATCCTCCACGCAGGAAAGCAACTTGATGGCAACATTCCAACTAGGAAACAATACTCAGGCTGTGAAGCAGGGGCTGTGAGGAATATGAATTGGGGACAGTTCAGCAGGCCAGATAGAGAAGCCTTGAGGGCCACATTTGGTCTATAGCTTGACGTTTCCCATCTCTGCATTAGTGGTTAGCAACAGTCAAAGATTTTTTAAAACAACAACAACAACATGGCTTTCCAATTGCCCTGTGCTTCATGTTGGCTTTTACTTTTTCAAGGAACTATCCTTTGCTTTCTTTTCTTCCTCCCACCCACAATTCCAATTGAAAGCATCTTTCAGTCGCCTGCTCCTTTTTAAAGTGCATATTAGGCCAATGAGTCCTTGGATCATTTTGCTGTTTTCTCTAGAAAATTCCCTGCTTTTGCCTTCTGCAAGAGAGGGTGCAGCACAAGTGACTTACTTCTCTTGTAAATCACTTTGGGATTCCTTTCACTTGTGTGAAGTGATAAATAAATTTAATAATCCGAGCTAAACTAACAGAGGCCATATACGTCGCAGAAAGGGACCTTCCAAGCAAATATTTCCATATGGCACATATACATAAACAGACCGGCCACACTAGAGGTGATAGATAGGGCAGCAAGAAAATGTAGAGAAGTGTAGGAGGGGAATATGTGGATTGTAGAGTAAATGGAAATTAGTCCACATGAGAAATAATTTGAGATAGGAAAAGATGGGAATTTGGTATAACGTCCATATAATATGTCCTGTAGTGGAGGTATTTTATATCACCCATTGTTCGAGTTAAAAAAAAAGGGGGTTCTAAAGGAGTAAATTCCATTGAACACATTGGGATTTACTTCTGAGTAAATATGCATAGGCTTGCATAGCTAAATGTTACAAATGTGACACTAAAAACCAGAGGAGTGATCTGCACAGGTTGTTGCAAGGAGCAATTGGGATTTTGAACAAAGGACAATATTTTCAATGCAAAGGTGACATGAATTTTTAGGCTCTCATTCTGTCACCCCTTCCAAAAAAAACCCTGTATCTAATAAACAATCTTAATTTAAAAAAACAATGCAAATTCTTACTTTCCTAAGTTTTGGCTTGGCATGCCTGCAGTATTTCTAAAAAGTTTATTTTGAACCCTCCCCCAACAATTCACTTTAAGTAACCATGTCATACTTTCTTCCCTATGTGGTTCAATAGAATGCAATTCAGTACAATAATAAAAGATCTGGAGGGATCCAGGAGTCAGCTGAGGGTGTCAGCTAAGGCTATTGTTCTTTCCATTTGTTTGTTTCATAACAAGCTAGTTGTTGGCTTTTGGCACCCCTCCAAAGAACTGCCCTTTGTCCCCTCCTCTACCCTTTCCTCTCCCGACTCCCATGTTGGACTTCATATTAGAGCTTTGAAGTTCGATCCTTGCATTTACTTGTTGCTGATTTCCCCAGAAGAGGTCCTGTTTGCCTTTTGCAAGAGACGGTCACTGGTTGCTGTTTGTCATGTACTGTGATTAGTAAATGTCGAGTGGGAGGAGACATGTACATATACCCAAATACCTCTGATATCTTTGTGGTTGGGTTTTAATTGTTGCAAGCCACTTGGGGAGCCCCTCTTGGCTGAAAATCAGCATATAAACCAACTAATGAATTTAATATATTTGGCATGATTTTCACATACTGCTCTGGAGGATGTCAGTTGCGGGTGAAATGCTAGGGCGCTGATCAAAATATTAATGTTCTTCCTCCTTTATAGATTTCACTTGATAAATGCCAAGCCTACATTGCCACTTCAGCATCTTTGACTCTTTGTTTGGTTAAACAGCTAAGCTGTTTGTATAAAGAGAGCCAGGCCAGTAATGAAATAATTATTATATAAAGCCCTCGAAGCTAGCTAATATAAGAGTTCACCAAGGACTAGAGAAGCTTTTTATAAAACTCATTAGTTAAGCCATCTGGATAAGTTGCTTACAAGCTTGGTTCTTAATACGCATTTCTTTTAGTATTATTATTAGTTTTATTGCTATTATTATCAACATGGAAAAATGATTTTATCCCGAAGGGTACTATACTGTCAACACCAAGAGGCGGAACAACTTGCTATAGGTCATTGATAAAAATGTGGTGTTTGCAAGGGGGGGGGGGTGATAGTGGAGCCTGCCAATTTAGCTCATTGATATTAAATGTGCACTGATATGCACATTTTAAATATTTCAGAATGCTGGCTTCATTTGCAAATTATCTAAATTTGTGTTGTACATGGGAGTGACTGCAAATGGGCTGTGGCCCTCTTGGATTACAACCTACCAGTTTAAATTCCCCTCAGAATATTGCTGGCTAGGCATACATTCTAGAATTGCTTTTTTAGACCAACTGACTTTTTATTTTATTTTATTTTTTAAAAACACACTTACAAACTGGGAGGGAAGACATATCTTGGTACTTACCTGTGCACAGATTAGCTTAATTTTCAGCTGAAGGAGGTTAGTAAACAATGGTGCTGCCAGGTTTGACAGGATCCTGGGCAAGATGTCCCCTCTGCACTGGACTGGCCACTCCATCACCCTGTTGTTCTTCCCCACTCCACCTTGCTCATTCACTTTTGCTATTAAAAAAAAGAAAAGAAAATAGCATTTTGCTCCTCTTGTCCCTATCGCATGTGTGAGGGTTTTTCCGTTGTTAACTAAACCTTCCACTTTTCTCATGGTATCTGTGTTTGTCAACACTCTGTGACAGATCCTATCAGCATTATATTTCAGCAGGACTTTTCAGCTGCTTCCCTGCAAGGCAGGAAGCTTAAACAACCCCTGGCCCAAAACTTCATATTTTATTATGTTCAGCCAGCAATGGTCAAAAACATTTTGTAATTTTTGGATTTTAAAACAGGAACATTGCAGAATCCACCACGACAAAAAGCAAACCAACCAACCCTCTCCCCACAAACCTTGTGGTATCATCATATAAAAGCAAGAGATATAATCACAGAATCATAGAGCTGGAGAAGACCATGAGGGTCTTCCAGCCCAGCCCCCTGCAATGCAGGGACCCTTTTGCCCAACTAGGAGCTCAAACCCAAGACCCTGAGATTAAAAGTCTCATGCTCTACCAACTGAGCTATCTTTTGCACATTAACAGGGAGCATGTCAGTAAAATACAACCTCCACTGTCATGTTTGATTTAGTGTGAACACTATCAACTTTGATAAAAAATTGTGTGCTTTTTTATTATTTCATAAATGCAGGAACATTTTACATTCAGTTTTATATTTTTGAAGTCCCCATCCATCTTTCCATTGTTACTGAAAATGTTATTGTTGCAATTTGCTAGTATCATTTTCCCAGTTCTCTGTGAGTAATATTCAGTTAGCATGAGAATTTCTAAGGACTAGGTTTTAGTTTGCATAGCTGGTTAATGTTGTAATTTCAATATCAGTGTCATGTTGTATTGCCACTAATGTCACATAATTGATAAAACAAGTGCACAGCCAGACTAGTCACATTCATCTTACTAATTAAAAAGGTCTGATAAATTGATTAGCTTGTTTGGTAAGCAAGTCTTTGATGTGCAGAGAAATACAAATGGACCTATTCATGCATATTCCATTAAATTGAAAAAGATGGATGTCTATACAGGTATTGTAAGGCCTGGTAAAAAGAAGATGCACGAGGATTGTTTGAAACACACACTTCCAATTAAGACAGAAGTAACCAGTATCGTTCCTAACAGTACCAGCCTTAAGACCCATTTTACCCAAGGAAATAATTGTTGATGAACCCAGACCGCCATCGATCCAGATAATCAGTCATACTCAGGACTGAATGAACCTTTATTTGCGTCAGCCATTGGCCATAGCAATAAAACAACAATGTGAGATACAAAGAATAAAAACATACTTAGGAATGTTTGCAGTTGTTTCACCCAACTGATGCATCCCTAAGTAAAAAGGGAATGCATTTTTGCATCAGTCTTCAGTAGTCAACCTCCACCTGCCCCTTGGATTTGTGTCTGGTGAACTGAGTCAAACACTTTTACCATGCAATACTAGGCATAGTGCAACATCTTTCTTTGCAGCCCATTTTGTGACCAGACCCATAAGACTTGGAACCAGCTTTTATTAATAACATCTGCTGGGGGTAATGAGAAGTGCAGGAAGTTAATCTTTGTTGTGGCCGTGAGCCCAGTGCTGTCCATGGTTAGGTGTCTGGTGAGGCATAACCCCAAGGTCTGAGCCTTGTCTTCTAGTGAGTAGGGAGGCCTTCCTGCCCAACCTACCTACTTACGGGGTTGGTGTGGTCAGTTAGCCTGGATATGGGATGTTATTGAGGCTAAGGCCACCGAACCCAGAGATATGTGCTCCTCACCTTCAAAGGTGCTTAAGGGTGCTCACCCTTTATCCCCCCCCCGCACTTTCCTTTCAAACAATGTGACCAATTAACCTATTTAACAACAGCCACCCCTACGTTCTGACTGACCTTCAGCTTCCGGTGCAGAGGAGACACACACACACAAAAGCTCCTGCCCAACTTGGCCAATTTGTGGACAGGCAAACGATTCCTACAAGGCCCCAAAACAGCCGTAATTCTCCACTGCAATAGAGGGTCGGCTGGTCAGATGCCCAAAAGGCCAAAGAGGATAAAGGAGGAATGACACGGGCTTACGAATCTCAGTGATGTGTCCATTGATACTGACATACATTTGCATACTCTGGTGTTCCTGTGTTTTACCTCTCCCCAGCTGGCTGCAGTAGTGCTCCTGAGCCATAGTGTTGGGTGGGTGGAGGAAGCTGAATTGTGGCTATATCCCTGCACAGAATGTAATGCATTGCCCTCTTCTAGAAAGCTAAAACACTTGTGGATTTTAGACTATGATGATTGCAGCTACTATAGTAACGTTCTTTCAAACTGAGAGTTTGTTTTCATCAACAGCTTGGTTGTGTAATTTTTCTGGGCACAAATAAGATTTCTCACCAAATTAGTTTTTAAAGAAGATCCCTACAATTTATAAAATGTATAGATTCCACACATTGGTTTAAACAGATTCATATCCTGATTTAAATGTGCTGACTGATCATGATTTCAGGATCAAAAATAAAAAAAGCCCCAAACTTTCTTCAAGTTTTCTGATTCCAAGCTTGGAGGTTAACATTTGATTGCCCAGTAATCATATTTCTTCTGCACCTGATTTACTTGGAACATTTTGTAGATGGTCTTATACAAGAGAAGGTCATAGTTCATGCTGCAGGGCATATAAATGGTTCAAACTCCTGGAAAATTTATGGCCCTTGCTGCTTGTACTTCTATGTGATGTATAACTCAGTTCCTCAACAAATTTGGAGGATAATGATTGATCCATTCTTGGAACAGGGGTGAATGAAGTGGGGGTTGCAGGGTGCAGTGTTCCCTAACCCATTAACAAACATGTAGCCGTCCCTTTACAGATAATAAAAGCTGGGTCAGTAATATGTATCATGTTGGAACCAAATTAAGTTTACTCAAATTTCTTATTTGAGTGATTGTGATTCTGATTTAGGTTATTAATGCCATGATGTTAGTTTTGACACCTACATCACACTGACACTGTAGTTGCTTTGCTTTTATGTAGATGTCACTATCTTTAGTGATAGCTCAGTTGGCTAGTGTGGTGCTGATAACACCAGTGTTGCAGGTTTGATCCCTGTACAGGACAGCATTAATACAATTCTGTGATTAATTTTGCTCTTACCTCACTTCTTTCCATTCCCTTGCCCTCACCATATGTCTATATGTCTGCCAATTTAAGCAAATCCTTCATGTATCTGATGAAGTGGTCTATGAAAGCTTATGCCGCAAGAAAATTGTTCTTTTTATTGCTTGAGTGCCACTTGGTGTTTTATATTTTGTCAATTCATCCTGAAGTCCCCAGTGCTACACCTCCCCACTGAGCCAGAAGAGCCCCCAGTCTCCTGAAACATGTGTTGTTGTTTGTGGGAGGGAGAATCAGGGGAAAGTCCCCTATTGCGTTTTCTGCTGGTGGGAGTGGAAATCATGATATAAGCCTTGATAGATATCCACTCTTAGTCATACTAGATCTGACCCATTGAAATCAATGTAACTACTCGGTATATGACTCATTCTGTATATGATTAATTATGTGTTTAGTTGTGTCTGTTATACATTAGTAGTGGTGTTCAACCCAGTGAAGCAATTTATAGGAAATAGTAGCTAAAGATTATCTTTCTAAATTTGTATTTATGGCATCCAACAAGAGTGAGATAAGGTATCTGTTTGTGGTAACAATTTGGAGCTCTGAATTGACAGGATGAAGAAGTGTATCCCATTCCTCATGACTATTCAGCTGACTAATTACCACAAATGTGATTGCTTCCAGAAATGCTTTAGTACCTCAGAACACTAGACTTTTAAGGCAAGATTATCAGCATGAGAATAAATGAGTTGGCAGGAGATAATATACCCTGAAAATAAGTGTTAAATGATTTATGCATCATTCATAGATGTGATGCTGCAGAGTGTTGAAAAGGTTTTCTTCTTCTTCTGGCTTCTGAAAAATAAGGTTAGGAATATATATGAAAATATATAAATGTTAGATTAGTTTAAAAGATGCAACAAGTACTGCGAAACTAGGTAATGTGGGCTTGACATGAGTTGAAATTTGAATAATCTCTGATAGAATCTATAAGATCCAATTTGAGTTGGACAAAGTTAATCAGCATAGTTGTGCCAAATTTGCAGTATTAAATATTTGAAGAAATCAATTAAAGAAGAGAATTGGAATCTTTTCACACATTAGGGACTAAGATGTAATTCCACATTTGTAACATTTGAAGCAAATTTCATTATAATTTTTGGTACTTTAAAAATAGTTGTGAAAGTAATTTCTTAAACCAGACAAAAGAAAGAAAGAAAGAAAGAAAGCCTTGATGAGCTTAATGGATTATATCTGATATATTGTTTGTCCACTATAGAAGGCTTCTTGATCCAGCAGAGGGAGCAAGGCTATTTTCACCAATTTGCCCACCCTCCTTGTACCACCCCCCTTGCTGTGTTATGAAGGTTCCTACAACAGTCTGTAGAGGATTGGGTGATGGGGATTCAGGGATGAGACTGATTATATGAAAAATGCCTTTCCTCCTCATTCTGTTGATGAAAGTCTGCTGAAATGTAAAAGACAGACCCCCCCTCTTTTTTTTTAAAAAAAAAGCACACAATTCACCTTCTAGGACATTTAGACTAATATAGGAAGCTGCCTTGTATCTTTGGTCCATCTAAAGCAGTGTCATCTACTCTACCATCTGCTCTCCAGGATCTCAGGCAGATGGTGTACCTGCTACCTCCTCCTTTTAAAACTTGCCTTTGGCATGTAAAATACATGAGCTACAACAGAGAGAGAAAGAGAGATTTCCACTGAATCCCTACGCATCTCACCGTTTACCAGCTTTAGATATAAAGAACCAATAGAAGGATCATTCCAGATGTACACAGTAGTAATGTTGGAGGACATATTGCTGTCTTATTGCTTAATATAACTTGGGTTTGCTAGATGAACATTTGAGTCAGAGAATCAGAGAACTGAGTTAGAAGGGACTTCAGGATCATCTAGTCCAGCAGTTCTCAACCTGTGGATCCCCAGATGTTGTTGGACTACAACTCCCATCATCCCTGAGCTCTGGCCTTGCTAGCTAGGGTTGATGGGAGTTATAGTTCAACAACATCTGGGATCCACAGATTGAGAAAGGCTGATCTAGTCCAACCCTCTACAGTGCAAGAATATGCAGCTATTCCATACGGGGAATGAACCTGCAACCTTGGTGTCATCAGCACCACACTCTAACCATCTGAGCTATCTATCTCTACCAGGTTCTTTGACTTCAGGTGGATCTGAATAAGGAAACAGACTTGGTAATTGCTTTTGTGTGACAATTCCAATTGCCAGAGGTTGGACTTGGGGGTTCCTTCACACTCTACAGTTCTAGGATTCTAAGATTCATTTCTCTCTAGAAGCTGACAGAAGGTAGTAAATGTTCCAGAAAACAATTTTTCTACATAGATTACAGTTACCCATGCCTTCCCAAACAAGTAAGAATTTAGGCTCAAACACTGGTAAGACTTACAGAATCATAGAGTTGAAAGGCACCCCAAGTGTCATCTAATCCAAACCGCAGCAACCCAGGAATCTCTACATGTAGTCTCCCATCTAATTTGAAACTCTACCAGATGCTGCTTAGCTTTGTAAATGTGCTAGCAGTTTTATTGGTGCACCACTAGGAGGTTCTATGAGATGGTGAATTAGCTAAACAAAAATAAAACAATAATAACCCTTATATTTTGGGCCCCTAATATTAAGTACTGCAACCTAAATGAAGCACCTGAGTTAAGTAGGATTCCCAGTCTAATTAGTTGCTTCTAACTTTAGTTTGTATTTTTAAATGCAAATTACTTTAACTGAAAACTAGAAGAAATAAGTCCAGTTAGTATCTCTCTTCAAAACCGGCAACACTCCAATTCATAATACTCAGACTTGCTCATGGACAGCCCTTGAGTTTAAAAAAACAGATTCACAAGCATTTGCGTAAAAGTGAATCATGAATAAATTCAGGGAAATTGCAATCTACTCACGGACATTGTGTATACAGGAAAAAAAGAAGCAGAGTTTGTTGAATAAATTATTCACTGTGAATTATTTGCTTAGCTCTAATGATGGGCTTATCATGCAGTTTAATATTTGAAATTAGCATCAGGACAGCATATTCCAGTCACATCACTTCTTCTTTCACCTGTGTATTTTTTAATTCATTGACTCCTTTTTTTGTTTTTATATGCTATCCAGTGGGTCAATCCATATGCAAAATTGTTCGCAACAGTTCTGAGCATACTCAGAAGTGTGATTTTAACTTCTGCAGCCAGCCTTCCTTCCTGCCTGTGAGCTAGGATACTCTCCCAGTCTACATGTCTGTCTGGGAACAAAGGCTCCCACCTGCCATTCATTTCTCTCTCTCTCTCTCTCTCTCTCACACACACACACACACAATATTTGTTTGCTTCAGAATGGGAGCCTATGCCATCTGGATTTTGCAAGCATTCATAAGGAGTGATAACAAAACCAATAAGGCTTTTGAGATGAAGAGGTGATGTTCCTATACAGTGGTACCTCGGGTTAATAACTTAATTTGTTCCGGAGGGCCGTTCTTAACCTGAAACTGTTCTTAACCTGAAGCACCAGTTTAGCTAATGGGGCCTCCTGCTGCCGTCATGCCACCGCCACACAATTTCTGTTCTCATCCTGAAGCAAAGTTCTTAACGGTACTATTTCTGGGTTAGCGGAGTCTGTAACCTGAAGCGTCTGTAACCTGAAGTCTGTAACCCGAGGTACCACAGTATTAGAGTTCCAAAGTATTTCCCATTCATCATAGCCATTTATATTTCTTTTATTTATAAAAATGTTTGGGTATCACCATTTCATAAAAAAGCAAAGCAGTTTACAACCACACATTTACAGAACAAAAACCTTGGGGGGCAATTAATATTGGAGATCATCAGCTATCTATTGCAGAAAGATCTTAATTGCCTGCATAAGCTTGGCAGCATTAAAGTTTTTGGTAGACGATCTTGATGATCAAGTTGGGATATAAAGATTCAGGTGATACCTGGGACCTAAGTTGTTCAGGTCTTTGTAAATTAATACAAGGACCTGAACCTGGCTCAACAGTGGATGGACTGCCAGTGCAGATGTTCTCAGCCATGTGCCCTCATCAGCAGTCTGGCCAACAGAGCTTCCAATCCAAGCCCAAGGACAGCCTCTCACTGAGAACATTACAGGAATCCAGCCTCAAGGCTACCAGCACATTGACTACAGTGGTCTGGCTCTCCCTGTCCAGGAATGGCCCTAGCTGGCAAATCAGACAGAGGTAGTAAAATGCATTTTTAGGACACTTGAGCCTCTCATGACAGAGATGTATTCAGGAGTAACCCCAATCTCCGTAACTGCTCCTTCAGAGTGAGTGTGACCTTAACTATAAAGGGTAACTTGCCTATCTCCTGAACGTATATGGGAACCACCTACCCAAAGAGCCTCTGCCTTTCATAATACTTAACAACAACCAGCCCTGGCAATTTAGCTCAAGGGTGGATGAGTTGTGCACAGTGAGATAGTGTGAATACTGAGTTAATGAAAGCCATCTACTGCAAGTTCAGGACAGAGATATTTGAACTAGGAATTGGTTTGCTATTGCTTCTGCTAGCAGCATTTTTCAGTCATCAAATCAGTGTGAAATGGGGTGGGGGGGGACACACATTTAATCCAAAACAGCTATGGAAATAGTTCCACGCATCCAAGGTTACCACACACAAAAATCTTTTACCACACACAAAAATCTTCTTTCCAAAAAATTCCAGGAGGATAGTTCCAGAAAGTTTGGTAACTAACTAGAACAGTGTGGGAGGTGGTATGATGATTTTGCAGGGGCAATTGGCAAGAATTGCCTGCCCTCCCTTTTTCTTCCAGCAGTGGTTCCCAATCTTTTTTTGGCCATGTCCACCTAAGCATCTCTAAAATCCTGACACGCCCCCCCCCCCCGTGACATATAATAATAATTATTCAAAAAGTGAACTCCTATTCACGTGGAGGAAGGCTAAATGCCATTAACTGTTAATAAACCCATTCTCGAATTGCCCCCCCCCCTTAAAAATCAAATTGCCCCCCTGTGGGGTGTGTGACCCATGTTAAGAACCATGGCTTAGTGGATCTCAGTTTCTAGGGACATTTTTGGACACATCCCAGCATGTTTAGAAGAGCAGACATCAATGTGAAAAGCACAATTATTTTTTAGAAATCATCTCAGGACAAATATTGCCCCCTCAAAATGCATTCTTAGTGCTTTTCCCCCCTCCCCAGTGTTACCCATGGATCGAAAGCAGTGGCAAATGGATTACTCAATAACTAACATTTAACAGAAGCTGGGCTGCAACATCTTCTACCAGCTGAAGCTTACAATAGCATTGTCTAACGTGGATTGAACAAAAGTATTATATTATTTAAAATGATGCATCCTTGTGAAGATGCTCATTGTAAGCAATGCGTATATAACAATATAACTAGAAGTGTATGTTTGCGAGGTGTCTCAAGGACGGGAGTAGAATTAACCAAAAATATTGCAGTTACAAAGTGAGCACGTTGCCTCGGTTTAAGCAGAGCAGCAAAAACATCAATGTAGAAAACCAAACGTTTCCCTCCACAGTCTTTGATTGCTTAAGGGTTTTCGACTACTGTTTCCAAGCCTTTGCTGATACCTGTAAGGCACTGTGATCCTTACAAAATATCCTACACTATTTGAGGTTCATGACACAACATCACTCAGTGTTGGATGGGTGGGTGGGTGGGTGGATTGATTCTGGGTCACAAGCATCTATCAAAAAAGGGAACAACTCAGATAAAGAGCTAAAGTGGATATGATAGGTTACTGAAAAGGTTATCATGAATACATGAATTATTTTCTTTCTGGCTTTCTTTTCTGACTTGAAAAGAAGGCTAATTTGAAATCTTGACATTTCCCTTGAATGCAAGCTTTATATCCACTTCCAGCTGCAAAAGGTTTTTGCAAAACTAGGCTTGGCCCTGCCATCTTAAGTTTATATAAGGTGCAAGGTACTCAGGGCTGTTGCTGGGAACCTGGTGAAGGACTGTTTTATATATGTGATCGATAAGAGCTGATGCAAACATAACACCAAACACTGCTATTCCCTACAGGGCCTGGAGAGGTCTCTGTTTCCTGAACACATTTATACCTGCATAAGCAGCATATTAAATGCAAGTGCGCAGGCATATGCAGTGTTTCAACAGCAGGTTGGCAGTGTTTATGAAGGTTCACAAGCATGCTCTTGATATATTCAAAGATTATTAAATCCATGCATTTAAAAGTAAATCATTGTGCTTGTTTTATTTCTTACCCTTATAATAACTAACACCAATGTATATCAAAGTGGCATGATGGTATGTGGTGTTTCCCCCCCCCCCACACACACACACTTTGGGTTTTTCATATTTGAAGCAAAAGGATTTCTTGCTTAGGCATAAACATGGGGCCTTTTAATTGTTCTTAAGAATAATGACTCAGGCCAAACTGGTTACATGGGGCAATCAGAAGCACAGTCCTGCTCTAATTGATAAAGCAAGGGTAGGGAAAGTTGTTCATTACGTAAACAGGAGCCCATGAGGAAAGAGAGATAAATCCAGCCTTGTCCTCAGGGGCGAACAAAGGCTTCGTGACACCCTGGGCATCGCTATGTAGGGCGCATGTGTGGTGTCGCTGCATACAACGCATGCACTGTACGTAGCAGTGCCGCACATGCTCTGTACATAGCAGTTTTTGGGTGCTGCCGCACCATTGCTGTACGGACGGTGCCGGGATCCTCTGCTCACGAACGGAGGATCCTCCACATGCAGCTGCAGCGGCACAATGGCTGCTTGTGCCACTGTGAGCCCCCACGGGGTGCCTTCTTGTCACCTCCGCAGACATGGCACTGCAGACAGGTGGAAAGGGTTTTTAGTCTAATACAATCTGGTCCACATCAAGCAAAATACCACATTGCTTTTCTTTGGTGTCAAGGACATTAAGCTGCAGCCTTGTATAGGTGCTCACCTTCATCTTATGAGGAGGACAAGTAGGGCCACATTCACTGGCTGTGCCTCCTTTTCTTGCAACCCCATTGTCCAGCCCTGCTGCCTTCCATGCATCAAATGGAGAAGGCCTGAAATGTGGGGCCTGTTTCTGTGCATGTAGACTCCCCATATGATTTACAACAGGGATGGGGAGCATCAGGCCCAGAGCCAAAATGCTTCTTTATCTGCCCCTTGGAACTCTTTGCGTGGCGAGTTCCCGCCTCCCTCATGGAAATAAAGACACAGGACACCAGTATTTTAGGTTAATGGGCAAAATTAGACCACAACTTTATTGATTACAGGAATTGAGCGGTATTGGCTTAGGCATTGGTCCTATTGACTAACCGGTTTCAGCCTGATTGCTAGAAGACCGGCAAGGGTTAACCACCAGTAGGGGGAGTCCTGCTGAGGCACTTCAACTAGGAGATCCCCCGGGGTCACTGCTCAGGGGGCGTGCCTTAGGCCCACACCTCCATAGGCTTCGGACAGGGCAACGCCCCCCGGAATCCTTTACCGGACTACCCTTTGATATGGGGGAAGGTGATGGCGCTTCCTCCCCCCCCCCCACTCATCTGCATAACAAAACCCTTACCAATGCCGAGCAAGCTGTGATGATTTGCTATGAGGTAGGCGAAAAACCAAATGGCTGGTGCCAATTTGCCAGGTGCAAAAAAATTCCTACCAGGCCCCTTGACGGTGACCAACCAAAGTCAGTGGCCCTTGCTTCACACCTCACGTGTTTTTGCCTGGCTGGAATCTGTCCTGGGCCTCTGATAATGCTTCTTGCTTGCCAGGACCCTCCAGCACCCCCAGAAGGTGTCCGGGCTAAAAGAGGTTCCCCACCCCTTATTTAGAATACTGATTGTGCCGGGATCTCAATCACATGGGGAGCATTAATGTGTAGAGTGGGTTCCCCACTTGAGATCTACCCCACCCAGGTCATGGAAGATGGCAAGCCTGGGCAACATCATCTCTTCCCATCACATGATTGTACTTCTCTGAGGGATAGAATTGGCCAAGTAGGTCTACCCTGTATCTTAAAAGTGCTTCAGGGATTCTTGTAAATAAGCATGAACCAAGTAGGTTAAGCACCAACAAAGGAAGATGGAGGTTCTATAATTTAACCTCTGTGTAGAAGAGAGAATTTGGGTGACCTTATGGTGAAATGAGAGAAGCTGGAGCTGGTCACATCCTATGTTCTCTAGAATTGTTACAGCACCCTTTGTTCCTTTAATAAAATAATACTTTATAAATTGACCTTTCCTGCTTTCAGTGACCAGCATCTATACTCGAGGTTTTAAAATCAACCTTTTTGGAAGCACTACTTTTCCATACAACATATTTGAAGGCATATGATACGCTCTTTTCAGGCATATTTTGATTTTAAAATAAACCTGAACTTGAATTTTCCTGTGTTTTTACATTTTGACTTACTTTATATAGAATTAACATTTAACTTAAATGTTCTCAATAATACAATAAAAAGATATACTTTTCACCACTGAATTAACTTCACTGACAGCAACTGCAGAAAGCAAAATGGCGGTGTGGTGGGGGAGAGAGAATTAAAATAAAATGTACTTGCTGTATTAACAGCTTTACACAGGAGGGGTTTTAAAAGTTATTTTTCAGGATAAGTGGGTTAAAATTAAATGTCAAATATAATTTGGTTTAAGGAGTTTGAAAGATATGATTGTCCTTAGAGAAATTCTGAAGTCTCAGGTCTCCTTGCCAAATGGATATTTGCATAATAGTGAGGTGTGGGGTTATAGATCACTCTGTGGCAGCATGCCAGACCATAAACAGCTTGGTAAAGCTGTTTTTAAAAAAGTTCCATCGGATCCACATTAATCATAGCAAGAAATTGGAATCTTATTTAAAATATGATGTGCATTGACATCTCTTGCCCCCCCTTTTTTTACTTTATTAAGCAAGTAAAGAATTCAGAAACATATAGATCTTTTCATTTCTTTGGGTTTCACACAAATGCGGAAACTGAATGTTGACATATATGTGCGTTCTTGCACACCTTACACTTTGTTAAATGCTTTTGAGCATCAGCCTTATAAAAACGTGATGTCTGAAGCAATTCTATCAATCCACAGTTGTGAAAATCTTCCAGTCAACAGCTGGAGGGGGACGGGACAGATTAAAAATTAGTGGTTGGGGCCTTTGAAAATATTATATACTCACATTTTGGTTAAAGTGAAACAGGCTCCACATTACCACCTGGTTCCTTGCTTCTCCTGTATAAATTATTACGCCTTCTTACAATATATATAAAATATTGGAGAGTGACTGAGGAAAAGGCAATTTATAGTTCAATGACAAACTGCACTGTGTGAGAAAAGTACTGCGGACCTGTTTTAAAATAGCAGGCCAGCGTGCACCTAGCTGGCTTTCTTTTATATCCTGTGGATTTTCTACACGGTTGGATAGATGCACTGGCAGCATGCTATGCATCCCAAAGCATTTACCAATTGTTGGTCTCAAGGCTTTGCCTACACTCAGTGGGATTTTGTCAACGGTAACCTTGAGGGCAGGTGTCAAAAAACTGGGTGGAGAGATTTTCCCTTTATTGATCCTCTCCAATTCCACATATACTGGCAAAAATGAAGGAGATTTGTGGTCAAATACAGAACTTGCCGTATCACCCATACTGCAGAAATGAGGACTTAGGATTTTTATGTGGTGTATAGCAACCTGCTGTGCAGTTTATCTACTACAATATCACAGTGTGCTTAGATGCCTTTGTATGCACAGATTATGGTCCCTATTCAGAGAAAACAGACACACTCAGTGGGGAGTCGCATTGCAACCTGCTTTTGGAATTACCTCTAATTTTGAGGGGAGGGGGAAGCATCTGGCAGTGTCACGTAGAAGTGATGCTAAAGCATGGCCAGTATACGTGAATCAGTATGTAAATATTATTGTATCACAATATTATGATTGTTGTAACCCAAAACCATTTATTTCCTCTTGGGCACACCCTCACTTATATCTGTGCTCTGCTCTAGAGACTGCTTATGGGAATCTGAGTTCTGCTGCATTCACGGGACTCATTTGCTCCCATGAGCCTCCACTGAGCAAATGTCAATTGGATTTTCCGTGGATTGAAGTTTGCTCTGCTTCAGCACTACATAGCAAGTTTTCCTGGGGGAAGGGGTGGGAGAAGTAGAAAACTGTGCTTTCTAGACATGGGGCAAGCAGAAGTCTGGGTGAGCCCTTAGTCTTGATTGCTTTCATGAATGGCTTTTTTCTTTTCTTTTCTTTTCTTTTCTTTTCTTTTCTTTTCTTTTCTTTTCTTTTCTTTCTAATTCTGATGAAAAACGGTTGTATCCAGGGGTGTAACATCAGTGGAATGAAGAGGGAAGTAATTTCCACCTGTACCTTTTCTCCTTACAGCTCCTCACACCCTCTCCAAATCTGCTTCAGAGGGTTGGGGAACACTTCTGAGAAGATGGAGGAGGCAGGTATGGACATAGCTGTCAACCTTCCCTTTTTTTGTGGGAAATTCCCTTATTCCAGTGCCGTTTCCCGCTGCTTCCCACTGCTATCCCGGATTGTTAGATATCCCGTAGACCAGGGGTGTCAAACTCAAATTCACCGGGGGCCGCATCAGCAGTTTGGTCACCCTCAAAGGGCTGGTTCGAGTTCGAGTGTCTTCAAAGCCCATGACACCTTTAACAGCTGGATTAAGTAATGCAAAGCTTCTGGCTCATGGAACACTACACCTTGATTTCATTTGAATACATATATGAACATAAAAATTGTTTCCTGCTTGGCTTGGTGTTTAAGTTACACAAGATGTGCAGGTTTTAATTTTTCTCATTCCCCAATTTTTAATCGAGCATTTGTTTGGATTTCCCCCCCTTTGCTACCTACCCTAAACCTTTGAGGAGGGTGGGAACTGATGGCCGGACCCTGTAATAACATTGAGGGAAAAATTGCATGATGTGTAAATACCCTAAAAAATAAACCAATTCCTTATCAGCTTTCCCCCCATATATAAATTTTTGCAACGCACACCCTGCGGAAGCCGCGCCTGACGTTATTTACAAAACATGCACTTGCGTATCGAATTTGCTTTTGAATCACGAATCCCCAGAGGCGGAGGATGCTGTTCATTGGGCAGCGCGGAAACGCGCCTAAAGAAATAAATAAAGAAAAGCAAAGCAAAAGCACGCCGCCCCGAGTATTCACAGGGCGCGCTCCCGAAACACAAGCGCGCTCTCGGTCTCCCTCTCTCCAACGCACGCGAAGCCGGCTCTGCCCTTCTCCGCGTTCCACCTCGCGCAGGCGCGCTGCACTCCCGCCAGGACTTATTTCACCCCGGCGAGCCCGAAAAGAAGTTGCGAGCAGCAGCAGCGGCCTCCCATATCCAACCCCGCCCTCGCCGTGTCAAATAAGTCTCAGCTAGGTAGCTGGAGGAGGGGGAGGCCTGCGCCTGCCCCTGCGCAGAAGGGACCCGAGGCGCCCTGCGCGCGCACCGCAGCCCAAGCTTCCCTCACAGATATATATATAGACCAGACTACACGGGCCACATGACGAGGTCTGGCGGGCCGGATTCGGCCCGCGGGCCTTGTGTTTGACACCCGTGCCGTAGACTGACCCTGGGACAAGTGAAGCTGCTGATCCCTTATTTTCGAGGCTGCTGATCCCTTATTTTCAAATCTGAAAGTTGACAGCTATGGGTATGGAAGACTGCAGAGGGGAAGGTTGGAAATTGCTCTTCCCTCGTTGATCTGCTAACAGAAGTCTTGCTGTCATCTAAGCAATAGTAATGGACACACACACACAATTACTTTATATACCTTTTATATTTTAAAGAGCATTTTGGCAACTACATGATTCTGTTTGTTTCAGTTTCATACCATTGCGTAAGCTAAGAACGCTACACACTACATTGTTGTTGTCTATCCATTTTGCTTCTGAGAAAATCACTAGCATTGGACTTGACAGAAACAAGTGTGCTAAGAACTCCTTCCTTGTTTCTGGAGCTGTGAGTTAATATATAGCTCAGGCTGAATTTATAGCACTGGGTGGTTAATAACTAGGAAGTCACTGCTGCCCAGATTTAACTGTAAAGAAGTTAGCTTACTTATTGCTTTAACTGCAGCAAGCTGATATTAAATCTCATAATACTCACAGGCAGTTTGAATGCGTTATTGAGCAGAAGCAGTACAGATGGGGTATGTATGCAGCAACCTGAAGCCAATTCATAATACTTGCCAAGAAAGTTCAGTAATAAGGGCATGGTGGTTGATTTGATATCGTTTGGATAACACTCGCTTGTGTTTTAATGACAGTTCTTGAAACATTGTGCATATCTGAGCTATATTTAAAACGTTGTTAATCCTTTCCAAAAAGTCATCATGAAAAGGGCTATTTGCAAGGGGTTCTTAAAATAGGTTTAAACTTTTGACTATAAAATTCTGAAAAAATGAAGTATTTGGAATGAGGTGAACACACTGCTTTATTTATTATTACTGCCTTAAGCATAAGTTTCAGGATATGCCACTAAGTGGCATATGACATATCCAAATGCTATTTTAAAATAATCTGCTTCAAGAATTCTAAGTTTTGAAAAACTTTAGTTTGCCTAAGCTTGTGGGTTAGTGGCAGGGCTTGTTTTCATCCGGAACTCACTGGAAATCAGTTCCGGTGCCTCTCAGGTGGGCACCATTGCCATTACAGTGGTACCTCAAGTTAAGAACTTAATTCGTTCTGGAGGTCCGTTCTTAACCTGAAGCACCACTTTAGCTAATGGGGCCTCCTGCTTCCGCCATGCCGCCAGAGCACAATTTATGTTCTCATCCTGAAGCAAAGTTCTTAACCCAAGGTACTATTTCTGGGTTAGCGGAGTCTGTAACCTGAAGCGTATGTAACCCGAAGTACCACTGTATAAGAGAACAAAGGAGGTGAATTCCAGCACCTCTTTTTCTAGAAAAAGACCACTGGTTATTGGAGATAGCTAAAAATGGAGGGCACAAGGAGAAGGGGACGACAGAGGACGAGATGGTTGGATAGTGTTCTCAAAGCTACCAGCATGAGTTTGACCAAACTGCGGGAGGCAGCGGAAAACAGAACTGCCTGGTGTGCTCTGGTCCATGGGGTCACGAACACTAAATCATCTATTGGAACTCTTCCTTTAAACATTAGGAGGGCTGGTGTGGTTTGCCCTTACACTCCATGCCTTATTTCATCATTACCATATAGCTACGGGATTGGTGAGTTGGTCTGGATAGGAATCCCTTCCAGACCTGTGATTCTGTATTAGAATCTCAAAGAAGAACCTGCTGAACTGGCCTTGTCACCCTAGGAAAGAGAACAATAGGCTGAGTTTTTTTAAGTGTGTGGTTTTTGGGTAAACTGGAACCTGTGGAGAGAGGGCTTGCCTTCTTGGTGTGCTGGATCCAAAGCTTTAGCTTTTGTGGGCTTACAAAACAAAACAAAACAACCCAACACCTAATAAGAAAGCAATATCCTGAAGTGTTAATATTATGAGTCCTTCCATTCTGTTCTCAGGGTGTAAATATATGTAAACGAAACAATATATCCTAAAGACACCATAGTCCCTGTTGCCCTGTTGGAGGTGGCTGCTACCCAGGTAGTGTTGACTCATGACTGGGCCTTTTCAGTGGTATTGCACATTTGTGGAACCAGCCCCGCCCCCCCGCGGGATGTGCCTGTCTTTGTCATTGTTTTCCGAAGAAATTTAAGAACATTTCTGTATTCCTACACTTTTGATGGCTTAAAGATACTGGTCACAGCAACTTTGAAATTAGCAACTGTGAGGACATGTTTAAATGCTTCCTTGTGTTCTACATCTATATGAATTGTTTTGAAATGTTTTATATTATTTTAATTTGCATTGTTTTATCTTTCTGATGTTTGCCACCTTGGGCAGCTTTGGGACAAAGGGTAGGATATAATTATTTTAATGAAATAAATCTAAACTCAGGAACCTACCATTTATGGATACACATCAAGTAAGGATCATCTCAGGGTGTAATTGGCTGACATGGTTGCGAGAATGGGTGGTGAATAAGAGAATAAAGGAGGCCACTTTGCAACATTTGAGATGCACCACTGAATTCAGGAGAGGCTGCTTGGATCTGGTACATAATGGGGAGCATCAAGAGAGATGCCATGTTCCAGTATTTTGCAATGCCAAAATGTAGGTGAAGGCATTCAAAGCAGTCTTAAACACAATGTTAAGTTTCAGCTCAGTCATCCTTAGTACTTCCTAGAAATCACTCAGCATCTGAGGCTGGCATCTGATGGACTATAGGATCTGTTAGATCTCCCTTTCAGAGAGTTGTGAAAGAGATCTGCCCTCAGAGAGGGAGATCTGTCTTTGGATGCCTTCCCAGTGAGACTGTGGGGGCAGGTGGACAGAGGAAGGATCTACATCCCATCCATTATCCTAATATTTCTCCTGAATGAGGAAGAAACATTGCCAGTCCTGGAATTGGCTTAATTAGTCCCCCACCCCCGGTGTCTACGGGAGGGGAAAGGGGTTTAAGAGAGAGAGAATACTTGTATGTGGAACTGAAAATAAAAGAGGGGAAAGGTAGTCCATCTGCCTTGGGTATTAGGGTTGCCATACATCTGGGAATTCCCGAACATGTCCTCTTTGGGGGGTCCTACATACCCATCTGGGTGTGTGTGTGAAATTTTACATTTTAAAGCAAATGTCCTGGATTTGGGGTTGTTGGGTTTGTGTGTGTGTGTGTCCGTGCACGGATGGTTCTGGCTCTGGTGTGGGTGGTTCTGCCTTGGCGGCAGTGGAGGAGTTATTGTATGATTGCCCTAAAAAAACTCAACAACTTTTTCTGTCCAGATTTTAACTCTTGAAATATGGGAACCCTCCTCCCTCCAGCATTTTGGATTTCTCTGCCCATGAATTTGGCTTCATGCACTTGATGGTGCAATGGTTTTGAAGCTGCGTTTTTTGTTTTTTGAATGAATGAATATCCTTAGCCCAGAAATCCATTGTAAGAAAAATGAAGCTGGGGGGATGCTGCTGCATGTTTAAGTAACAGGACCCATTTGCCCACTTCCTCTGTCACAGGTGGCTGTTTGGCAAGGACATGCCATTTAAGAATTCTAGGCTAGGGGATGCCTTTGGGCTGTGAACTTTTTTCCCCCTCCTCCTTCTTTTAATTGCTCCCAGAAGCCTGTAGAATTACTCCTTCACCAGAAAAGAAAAGAAGAAAAGATAGAAAAAAGAATTACATGTTTTTAAAAAAGCACATCCAATTAAGTGCGACTTGCGGTGTTAAGCAGACAGCATTGTTAAAAAAAAGTCACAACAGACTTGTGAAAACATGTTTCTTCAGTATTAATTATGCAATGATGGAAGACACTGGATGTTACATACATCTTGTCTTAGCTCTAAATTAAATGCACATCCATGCTTTTTCAAGGGAAGCTGTTGTTATTTAACTTGCTTTTGGCACACGATAACATTGGTAACTCATACGTATGTGTCTTTTTTGCTGCTAAACCATGAACATCTAACTGCCATACCATCACAACATTTTATTTTTAAAGGACTTGTTTTCAAATAAATGATTGCACTACATCTACGAAAGCACCAGTAATCAAGTCCAGATCTCGGCACCTCTCATGTATGCTTTTCCAGCAGGAGTTTTACATTGAATCCCTAATTTAAAAAGCTTTTAACAGGAGGCAGCTTGAGTCTGAAGCTGTCAGTTTTCTCCTTGTCCTTGATGCATACCAAGAAAGAGATTTTACTTTTAAAGATGCTTCAGTTCCTTGAGACATTTGTATTCAAACATTACTCCCTCCCCTTTTTTGTGTCTTTCTCATGGGAACACAGCTCTACTCTTCAAATGGAAAAGAAATAATAAAATACATCAGGAACAGTGGACCCCAGACCTAGTGTTTCTCTCCTTGTCTTGGAATGTTATTTCCATATAGAAAGCTACTCTAATGGGACACTTGTAAATGGCAGGGAATTTAGCCCTCGTGGAGTCTTCTCTAGAAATTGGATTTTTGCTTAAGCAAACAGCAAACCATGCAGCAGGGAAAAAGCTATTTATTTGGCTGCCTCTTGAAGAGCCTTACAAAAATACAATTCAGTTTGTTATGATCAGTCAAGTCAATCTAGTCAGCACCATATATATATATATATATATATATATATATATATATATATATAGTATTAGTTCAACTAGTAGAATCAGCTCTTTAAAGTGTAGTCAGACTTAGTATCAAATATTTTACATTTTGCCTACATTTAAGTCAGACAGAAAGCAAAATCAAGCAGCTTTGCCATCAACACAGGCATCTTTGTTTAGAATTCATGAAACCAAGCACCAACATATAGAGGGGATGTATATTTTCAGCTTCTTCTGGAACACGTAAATGTGACCATGAATCAGATCATCATTTAGGTATGAACTCTATGATCTTTATTTCTGCTTCCCACTTTCCCCTCTTATTTCATTCAAGGCGTGCAGAGCTCACCGTTCGGAATATTCACATTAAGGTTGCAAAAGCAGGGAGTCTCAGTATCTGTGCTCATTTATACTGTGATTTCTTCACATCCATGCCTTTTAAAATCACCATGGCCAATCCAAATATTGCCTTTTCTGTGCCTTCTTCAGAAATTCAGAACTGAGAGCCAAACAAAACAGTTGCCTTGATGTACTGCTGCTGACAATGACACACATACACACACCCATTGCTCTGGTCTGGCTATGGAGATGAAATGAGCAGTTGACATGATTGCTCCCAAGCATCCTTCCTGGCATAGTGGAGCCAGAGTGGCTGCTTGGTATTCTGGGAGGTTTTGGGCTCTGAATCAAGCCAGAGAAAGACCAGTGCAGAATGCTACAACATGGTTGATGACAGGAGTGAGAACTTGTTATGATCAAAGGTAGCTAGAGGGTATAATTAGCCTATTACTTGGGATGACTTTTAGATGGTGTGGATCTCAGGGTAAAAAAACACAGAAGAACATGTTGACACTGGAATATTGCTAGCTGGAGGGAGCTGCAACCTACAGTAATATTTCAAGAATTCTAACTGTAAGACCTTTGCTTAAGTAGAATTGTAGCTGCTAAGAAACAGTTCAGTGATGTGTTTTATTTTCTCTACTCTATTGATTCTGTGGGTTTGTTTGCATGCAACTATAGTTCTATCTTAAAACATTTTTTGTCCTAAGAACAATTTCTTATACTTTTAGCAAGCTTTTGACTTTGGTTCATCAGACCTATTACTTCACTCACCCCCATGTCTAAAAGTCAAACTGCACATTACCCAGATATATTATTGAATACCTAATAGAGTTTCAGGCTGTTTGGCAGAGGTGGTCTGGGAGAAAAAATGCTTTCACCAGCTGACAGTGAAAGGTTCATGGGGCAGGAGGATAAACCGGGGGGGGGGGCACTCTGGTTCACCTGCTCTCCCTTTCTCACAAGGGTACTGATGTAGCTGGGGACTAATGATAGCTGCCTATGGCTCAGCCATTAAATATATGTACATTTTAGAGTCGGTTAAGTTTCAGCAGTGAATGACCATGTTGCCAACCTGTGCTCAACACAGTAGTGTGCCTACTACAAAACAATTGCAATATTCTCCATTTCATTTGCATGCAGAAAAAAATATATAATTTCCAGGAATGTTGGGAGATTGCCTCAAAATGCATTAAGAATATTGTGGGTTTAGCAAAGTCATGATGAGAATCAGGATCATCAAACTTTGACAGCATCACTAAGATTAGTGCCTGGGAACGCTTCCAAATTCCTACAAACTGTATCAGCTACATTTGAAGGCATTCCTTTTAAAGAGAAGACAACGCCAGAAATTCGCAGCTAGTGCAAATAAATAAATAAATGGCACACATGCATGTCATTCTCAACCCCACCCCCCAATAGCATTTCACAATATGGCTGACATCAGGATGTTACATGTTTTTCGTTGTGCCACATTCATTGGTTACCACAGACTGAGGAGAAGAAAATGCAGAGTAGTATGACCAGAGCTTTGAACGGATAATCAGTTTTCTCACTATAAAATCCTCCAGAGCGAGCAGGAGTACATCATATTCCATCAGTCTCTGAGGAGGGGCCCACCAACCTTACAGTGGGGAATTGTTGCTACCAGTCCAAACTTCACCAGAAATGGTCCAACCATGAAAAACAAAAAGGAAGTGCATTGCTCGCCCCTGCCTTCAGACCTTCAGTCTTGGACTCTCCCCACTTGGGGCAAAGACTACATTAAGGGTATGCCCTCCTCAATGTGTTTGACAAGTGACCATTAGGGACAGCCCCATAGGCATATACCCATTACACTTGTCCTTCTGAAATAGCATCCTCCCAAATCAACAGCAGACACTTGAAATACATTTAAAGATGTTTCTTGTCAGATGTCTGAAATCTCTATTGCTCTTCAGCCAAGTTCACAGAAGTGTTTCTATTAGGCCGGTGGGAGGTGACCCAAATCCCATTGACTTGAAGTATTCACCGACCATCAACGATCTTAATAGCTTCTGTTCTCTACAAACACCTAATGAGAGACAGCCAGTTTGGTTTGATTGTGTGATTATTTGACCAAGGCTTGGCTGTTGTCTTTGTGAGGAGAAATATGTAGATTATTGTGAAACAATCTAATATCCTCACTAAGTAAAATAACTGCCATTGAACTGTGAATTTTGGTTTTGGCGGTTCATATTTCTACATTTTTTTATCATCCCCTATAATAAGCTAGAAACATTTTATAAACTTCTAGCATCATTTGGAATGCCTGGTGCATCTTGTTGCAAGCATAAGAACTCATATGGTGCCCTTGTGCTTCTCTTCATTGATTTCAATTTAGAGACATCGGCACAGAGAAAAAGGTATTTAACAAAGAAATTGTTAAACCATGTTGGGTAACGTATATGCCAATTACAGTGGGACCATGCATGGCTGTGGGGCGTAAGACACATTTGTCACCAAAGGCATCAAGCGCTGTGCACACATCCATGGAGTGAAATCAACTGCTGAGAAAAATACATTGCAGCTGGCTGGCTTTCAGCCTGTGCTGTTAAACAATAGCTTGTGCATAAACATTCACCCAAGTAGGAAATAAATTGTATGCTGATTTCATTTTGTTTTGTTGTGTGTGCTCGTAAAACAAAAGTACCGTCTCCCAGTGTTTAAACACACTGACTCTTAAAATGCTTTGTATTACATTAGTTTGCATTAATGTTTCTAATGCACGGTTTGTTAAACAGGGTCTTCTGATTCTATCTATCTACATGTGAAAACTTCAGGTTTTGGGGGACAGGGATTGTATCAGGAATGTGAGATGATCCCAGACGCAGAAATAGGAGCTCCTGATAACGGCTAAAGCCAATATTCATTTTTTCTTCACTGGTACACCCAGTCAATCATATACATACTATTACATATCTAGTCTGTTTACCTTGAACAAATTCATTTCAGTTCAGCCATTTATCCTCTGGACCTTATATTTGTTTGCTTCCCATTTCTAAAATAATGGCCACATTATTTGATTTTAAATTACATTTTTTATTTTATGTCTAAACTTGTTCTGTTTGATGATATAATCTGCTAGTGGGTCTCCACAGATTTATTCCTTTAAATAAATGTTGGCCCTGCTAGGTATTATGCTGGTTCCCAAAACATTATGAAAAATGTATGTCATTTATTTTTCATTGTTATATATTAAGCATCCCATATGTATGTGGCTTTTGTATTTCAAAACAAATTAGCAGGGTGAGAATAGTGGCAAAAATCTCATTTCATTTTTGACTGCCCTTCCTTGCAAGCTGAACACATGCACTGGAAAGAAGCTAGAGAAAAAGAGGGTGGAAATCTATTAACAACTCTAGGCTGTGCTTTGAATTTAGATCCCAATTTTTTAAATTGTTGTCTTTGTAGGGATATATGCAGGGCAGGGGATACACCACAAAAAAACTGATTGTCTACTGTGGAATCTAAGTGCTGCCTCGATTATTCCATACAGCACTTGAATATACCACCATACAATGTTATGTTATGCATCAGTCCTCATCCGAACGACCAGGTTCCCCCGATTGCAACTCAGTCTCTTTCAACAAATATCCTGGCAATTTCAATTAACTTTATTGCTTTCAAGTTCAGCCCATGTTCTTACTTCCTGCTTATCTTGTGGTTAATGATAAAACTTCATGTTATATCAGTAGGGATAGGAGGCTGGGTTAAGATGGAACCGCAAATGGGAATTTGTATAGTGTATGGAATCTAAGGCCACATTCACACCATGCATTTAAACACTATACAGTGGAACATCAGGTTACATACGCTTCAGGTTACATACGCTTCAGGTTACATACGCTTCAGGTTACAGACTCCACTAACCCAGAAATAGTGCTTCAGGTTAAGAACTCTGCTTCAGGATAAGAACAGAAATCGGGCTCCGGTGGCGCAGCGGCAACAGGAGGCCCCATTAGCTAAAGTGGTGCTTCAGGTTAAGAAGTTTCAGGTTAAGAACGGACCTCCATAACAAATTAAGTACTTAACCTGAGGTACCACTGTAATGCCACTTTAACAGCCACAGCTCCACCCAAAGAATTCTGGGAGCTGTAGTTTGTTAAGGGTCCTGAGAGTTGTTAGGAAACCCCTGTTTCCATTCCATGGCTATAATTCCCAGAGTTCGCTGTAAAGAGGGCTTTATTGTTAAACTGCTTTGCAAGGGGACTAGGGGGTCTCCTAACAACTCACAGAACCCTTAACAAATTACAGCTGCCATAATTATTTGGGGGAAACTGTGGCTGTTAAAAGTAGTATCGAAGTTGTATGGTGTGGATGTGGCCTACTTGCTGATTCAATTAAAGCTACATAAAGGTGGCAAGAGGGAGAATATAAGCCCTTGTGTTTTTTAAACTGGGAGGCAGGTGGTGATTAATCCACTGACTTGCCCTACAGGAGAAATAATTGAGTCTGGTGCATTGAAGATGACTAATGGAGCAATTCTGTCTGTTTCTATACAGAAGTAAGCCATGTAAATCTCAAAGGGACTTACACTCAAGTAAGTGTATAAAGGACTGCAGTCCAAATGCATCGTGGGGTTACGCTTCATTTCTGTTATGGGGAGGGGGAAATGACTATGGGGAGAGGTCGGGGGAGGAAGTTAGCTGCAACTAAGTGGCCCTGTGTATTTCAAGATGGTAAACAGTGCAATCTAGGGCTTGTTTCCCTGGGAGTAAATCTTGTTCTGTTCAATGGTACTTCAGTCCAGATCAGTGTGTATAGTATTGCAGCTTTAGGTGCATAAAAGTCCTTGGATTGGAGCCATGGCATTTGGGTGTTCTTCTCTAAGCATTCAGTTCATGATAATTCAAGAATCGTTCACAAGGTAAAGTTGAACATGTCCATTAATTTGTGGTGCTACTGGCTGTAAATAGTATGTGATTCCTAGATGATGTTTTCCAATTATCTCTAATTTGAAGGAAGTGAAACCCCGTGCTTCATAACAAATTAGTGCTTGTGAAACTTTGGCATGCTTGCCCGTCAATTAAGATGCTCACAGTGAGTTACACGGAGCCAGACTCTGCCTGTGGATACCGCACTCTCTTCCTTCTTCATTTCTTGAAAGCACCATCCTCTTCTGCTTTTTAATTCAGCAGAATGGAAACAATGACAAAGACATGGGGAATAGCTGCTCTATAAGGCAGACAAATCTATATTCAGCCATGGGCACTTTCTCCCTTTGTTTATGAGGTGCCATGGCAAATGCTAGCACATTGTGGTTGATAGGGGTATGCAGCATAAAGGGCAGGATATAACCGCACATTTAAAATAGTATTACCACCTGCCTATGGATCAGCTATGCTAGATCAGCAGCAGTAATCAACAAAGTTTCAACAGTTTGAATTTATAAAATATTGCAGTGGTGAATCTCGATATTGTAATGCTTGAGCAGCAGTATTAAAAGGTAATTTAACTTGAATTAATAGCAGTAAAATGATAAGACATCAGATAAAATCTAGAAATTCTTACTGTTATGAAACCCAGCAGTCTGAATTGTGATATAATCTTCTTTTTCTCTTCTTTGCTAAACTATGTTTTTGTTAAACTTCACTTGTCACAATAAAAATTGTAATTGTAGTAAGTATTGGTAATAGACTGTTTGCTCCCCCCCCCCTTTCTTCTTTTGTTAATGTATGCTTGGAAAAATCATAGCATCCCCCCCTATATTTTTTTTTTTTTAAAAAGCAACCAAAGTTTCAAGACAAATACATATGTCTGTGCCATGTATGTAAAGATGAATTGAAGCAGAGGGGGGAAATTTGCAAACATTTGCTCTCTTCATAAAGAAAATAATCTTTGGGTGATTCCCCTCCCCCTGAAAGTTTTATGCAGGTGATTTTGTGTATGTGAGTATGTTTATCTTTTACTTCTGTTTCCTGCCTCCACAGAGGAAGTTGACTTGTTGGATTCCACAGCCACATTCACACACAACTCTACACCAAATCATGGCTTAGCATGAATGTGCAAACATGCCTGCTCCCAAACAGGAGATTGCAGCCACTTTGTTCTTCTGTTCCTGTCAGATCAGACCTGGCAGCAGAAAATGTGATTTATGATTGCTTCACATGGACTGCAACTGCTAGCATACCATGGTAGAATTTTATAACTGGTTTGTCCTTCACAAACTTCTCAATCCATCCTTCCTCCTTTGATAATGAGAGGACAAAAGAGTCAGTAGGCTAGCATTTTCATTACTTCTTCCCCATGAGCTTTATCTTAGACTTGGCAAGAGAGGGCTCATATATGTGTTTGGGGCGGAGCTGGTGATAAGCCAAATCTTGTGTGAAGACAACAGTGGCATGGTGTTCAGTAATAATTATTTGCTACCAGTGGTTGATTTTATCACCAGTGTCCTAAATGCTAATGCTATTACATTTCTTCAGATAGCTCTAATTTAAGGCGAGAATGCATATGAATTCTCATTTGTACTAAAAAATCTCTCTGAAGACTTGGCAAATGTATGCAATCTGTGGTTTCAGGAACAGTGGTGCAATTACTATATAACCCTGCACTTACCAACCATTTTAACCTCAATTTAATGTGCACAGAAACTCTCCCAGAATAACCTTGATGGTACAAAATGTTTTGCATTTTTAAACAGGCTTGGACAAATATAAGGACGTGTAATTTCAATTAATAGAATATTCTATCCAACACTGATCTAATATTTCACACATTCAGAAAATGTTCCAGTATTTACAGTATCACAAGTGAGACTTAGTCACAGCGATGGCCTTTTGAATTGCACTCCATGTCTTTTCAGTTATTACTTTGAATGTGGAGTGATGCTATTAAGAGACTTGCGAGCCCCCCTTGAAGTAAATTGTACCCTGCAGCTGAAACATGACATGGTGCAAACACTACGTGCAGTGCACTGTACAGACTGTAGCGGTAGACTGCAGCTTGCAAGATCTATTAGAGGCATTTGTGAGCATCTTCAGCATCTAGTCAAACTTTCACTGAACTTGAACATTTGGAAATAACAAATGATAGGCACAGTAGTTGTGAGAAGAGGATGTTACAAAAACATCCCTGGAAAACCTTATCAAAGTAAAAAGACTCAAATGCAGTAACCACAGAAGGTATGGGGATAAAATAGTTGGGGATTTTTTTGCATTTTAATGAGAACTTATCTAATTCTCTCTCCCCCCCCCAACACAGCTAACCTTCTAAATTTTTGCTGCTTCATATACACACCTATGGATAAATTCATGCCAATATGCTGGTGCATGAATAAAACTGTGGATTGCTGTGGAAGTGTGAACAACTGAATTTAAGATTTGAAAAATAAGAAACTGAGAGAAACTAAAATTCACAGATTCATTAATCCCTAATCAAATACAGTGAGGAAAAAGTTGGTGCCCTTGATTGGGGTGTGAAACTCATCTTGCTTTCAGGCCAAGGGAGCTAGCATTTGTCCACAGACCATAGCTGTCAACTTACAGATTTGAAAATAAGGGACCAGCAGCCTTGAAAATAAGGGACCAGCAGCCAAAATAAGGGACCTCCAGCCTCACCTGTTCCAGGCACTCCAGTCTTCCTGTCCTCATGCTGGTAGCTTCGAGAACACAGTCCAACCTACTTTGTAACCAGAGGTTCAACTGAATAGAATCTGAATCACATGCACCACAAGGCCTATGTAGCCTCAACTTAAGATGGCTCCCTGGCCTGGCTTTGCACTGCAAAGTTTGCAGCAGCACGTGCAACAAAATGGCATCCAGCATTCAAAACCCCCCTCAGCTTGCATTAACTAGCCACACACAAGGCATGCAAGCTCCACCCCGCAGTCGTTCTTAGACTTCTTATTGGGTGAGCAACACAGCCAAGCAACACAGTTGGAGCCTCCCTCCTCCCTGGCTGGCAGGGAGGGAGGGAGAGGAGCTGCTTCCTTTGAAATTTAAGGGACATCATTTAAGGGACATTTAAGGGACATCCATCAATAAGGGACAGCAGCGGGACATGGCGCTGGAATAAGGGACTGTCCCTTCAAATAAGGGACACTTGACAGCTATGCCACAGACAGCTTTCCAGATCATATTTGGTCAAGGCTTTAAATTTGTATACTTGTCTACAAATTATGTCTGAGGAATAAGCCATTCTAGAACATGAATTCATGGATGAATTTAGTTCAGATGTTGTTAGAGAAACATTTCCCAATCCATTCCTAACTATGCTGCTAGAGGATGGGTTTCTGTAGGTCTAGCCACACTGGTCCAAACTAGCAGAGTTAACAAAAATACCAAAAGGAATCAAGTAATTTGATAATGGATGAGAATGCTGATTTGGCATATACTACCGAGACCTGGGTGGGTGAGCTGGGAGTTGATCCTGACCCAGCTCTGTCCACCTGTATATTCAGCTTAGTATTAGCACAGGTTGCAGGGATGTGTGTGTGTGTGTGTGGAGTTGCTGTGGTCTACAGAACTGTTCTTTTTGGTGCCTACTAAAGACTTTCCTCTTTCAACAAGCCTTTTCAGATTAGATGGTTTTTTCCCGTGTGTACCATCTACACTGGAATTGTTTTAAATATGTCTTTAATAAGTTTATATCTTGGTGTTTGCCATCCTGGACTGCTTTGGGAACAAGTGTGGAATATAAATTTAATGCAGAGTCAAGGCATTGAGAGAAGTTAAGATACAACATAAGAAGAGCCCTGCTGCATTTTTGGTTTTATCCATACAGCGCGACCTATATAAAGATGGCACTTTACAAAGAACAGGTGTGATATATTCCTCCTGAAGTGGTTTAACACTTGAACTAGACAGAAGGAAACAACAGAAGAAGGGGGGATGCAGACATGCACATGGCTTCTCCCCAAGTATCCTGGGAACTGTAGTTTATTCCTCACAGAGCTATAATTTCCAGCACCCTTAAAAAGAAGAACTATAGGTGCTTTAACGGTGCTTTAACTGTATGCTTGGGATCTATGCTTGGGATCTGTCTAATCCCTTTTATTTATTTATTAAATTTATATCCTGCTATTCCTCCCAAAGGAGGCTAGGGTGGGAAAACAATAAACAATAAAAACACATTTAAAAGAATTCAAATAAGGATGCAGACTGAGCAAGATCTCAAAAGGCTTGTATTTTTGTCTCTCCTATATGATGCCATGTTTGTGAGAGTGCTAGAATTAGCCTCTCTCCCCCTGCACCCTAATGCAGCGCTTAAAAATAACTGTGCTGGTACTCGCCATTAAGTAAGTGCCACACTTTTAACATGGGGGGGGGGGGGACAAAGGTGCCAGTACTGCAAACCTTGAATATCCCCGGGGGGGGGGGGAGCAGAGCAGAATGTATATATGGGAGATTCTGTCATGCAGTACACACACACACCATACACAACATGCCTGGAATCTAAACTACAGCAGCTGAGGAACTATTTTGCCGCATCATCTGCTCTTGGTAGAGCCTAGCTGATTTTGGCGGGATCATGCTCTATTGTTCCAGAAGACTCCAGACAAGAGTTTATGCTGCTCATTTGATTTCTTTAGGCCATGTCCTTCCATGTCCTTGTCAACACTGCAAGGAGAAAAGCCGTCTTGGAAGATTTGCTAAAAGGCAGAAGCAATTTCACAGCAATCTAAAAAATCTGACCTTTACACGTACAGAAAAATCTCTCTTTAAGTAAATAACCTTTTTAGCTGTAAAATTTTGCAAAGACATTCATTTATCAAAAACCTTGATAAAAATCTTGTTGTGTTTATCTCTCTATACCATTTAAAAGCTGCATTAAGAAGGTGCCCCAGACTGCTACCAATGTATGTAGACTTCAGCAGAGAAAGTCTCCCATTAATAAATTTATCATTTTAAATAGTAGTGCAAATTTAAAGTTTGTAATATTGGGAGTTCAGCAATTAATTATGATAGGCTGTGATTTGTGCATTTACCCCCATTATCACATTCATGAAAAGTGTGTAATGAGGTTCATTTAGCTTCAGATACATTTCCAGGATATAAAGATTCAAAGTCTAATAGAATTTACCGACAAATTAATGAAGAAGCAGTGTAATTATTTATCTTTAAGGAAAACTGTGAACTTTATTGAAGAATTAGAGAGAGATTCTTTGATTACTTGGTGGGGATCTTAGAAGCTATAGATTGATTTACTTAATCTAGCACCTTTTTGACTCCTCTATTTTAACACCTTACGGGTGTTAAGAGGAGTATCCATCATCTCAACATCTTTCAATATTCTTTACAATTTACATGCTTGTTTTGGTCATTGCGAATACTCTGTGATCTGCTAAATAATTACCATCCTTTTTTGTATGGAAAATTGAGAGATAGTGGTTGCATTTGGACTTTAAGATTAGTGCTGGGTCTAAACCTGCCCTCTAATTTATTGAAAGATTAGTTTCTCAGCAAAAGAGGTAACTATTTTCCTGTTTCATGCTCATGGCTCTTTAGAATCTCTATCAGATTTTGGTGAGTTGCTGACTTTTTTGTTCCAAAGGAGTCTTGAGTGGGTGGTGTGTAGGAATGTCAGAGAATCCCCATGAAAATGGAAAATGAAGTGGAAACTGACACACTTTATGGGTTTGTCTGTGATGAGGAATAGAAATCATTCAATCAAATAGGATTGGTACTCATTCAAATTGTTGTTGATTTCTTCAAGTATGCAAACAAGAATGGTTTTTTTGTATGTTTATGTCATTTAGGTAAATTTACATTGAATAGCGGACAGTGAGATGAATAACGTAGTACTGACAGAAACTGAACTGTATCAGAATGGAAACAGTGTTGAATGTGTCAAATTCAGATTGGAATGGGAATCACTGCCTTCTTGCATCCTCTGTGTGTGTGTGTGTTTTCTTTCCATTAAACATTTCTCCAGCACTCTACAGCCTCTCTTGCTCCTTGAGCTTCCTGATCTGGAAAAAAAAAAATCCCCATGGAAGGAGTTGCCTCTCAGCTTCCCCCCCTGAGCTGTAATTGAAAAATGTGAAGAGGGATAGAGTACAGGGCTGGCTACCAAATGCCCGAGATTGCAGCACTAGCTGATTTTAAGTGAAATCCTTCTTTATACCTTTTAAAAAAAAACTTACTATATGAAAGTGTGAGATGCGTACAGTAGGCAACTTCCTCCCCTTCCTTTGTTTACATGAAAACGTGGCTTAGGCCATCACATGGTTTTAGGGAAAGCTGCAGAGTACAGATTACTGTAAAGATGGCATGTAAATCAGAGAAAATGAAAGGAAAGGCACTCACAAACACTTCAAAAGTAAGATAAGCACAACAGAAAGCCTGTGAACCTCCCACGAATCAATGAGATTCCTCTTCCATTTTTAAAATACAATTTCTTTCTCTTATAAATAGGGAGGGGGAGGTGCAGGAATGTGGCACATCACTAATGCTGAAGGTCCTAAGTTCTACCTTCAAAGTCTCCAGTTGAAAGAACCAGGCAGCAATTAATGGGATGGACCTCTGCTTATATTCCAGGAGAGCCACTGCCTGCAAAGTTGATAATACTGGGCGAGATGGGCCAGTGATAACATTCAGTTCACATAGCTATCTGAGTTCTCAAATAATTCAATAGAAGCAGCTTGCCTCACCAACCCAGCAACTTCCATTTGTACTTGATCTTTATCTTCAAAGATGTTCTGGGGAGCGTCTTCCAGATTTGCAATCAAAGTAATTATCAAATGTGCAAACAAAATATTGCACTGGCAAAGTGTGAGTTATATAACTTTCCTAGCATTCCCCCCTCTGTGCACACATACAGTGAAATGTCTACACACAGAGAGGCTTCCTCAATTAAAGCTGACAAGAAAAGGGGGAAAAACATGAATTCTCCCAGCAGAAGACAATCTGTGCAAAGAACTGTGAATTCTTCAGTGAAGCAGTAACAAATGGCTGCAAAAATACCATCTGACTTCTCTTCCTGCTGCCTTTGGTGGTAACAAAATTGATGCAGAAGGATTGGGCTCCAGACCAAGAAAGTGAATAAACAAATCTCTTAACAGTTGGAAATCAGATTGAAGCAAATGTTATCAAGGGGGCCTGCGTTGGGAAAATGGAATAAATGTATTTGGAAGTCGAAAAGGAGGCAACCTTATAATACAGCAATGAAAGGCAAAAAGGACAGAAAACAAGGAAGGCATATGTAGAATACCTCATTCGTATTTCCATCTTGCCTTTCATCCCAAAGAAGCCCAGGGAGGATAAATAAAAACATCTAGAATATGAAGAACTTTTTTTAAAAATATGCTCTCATAGCTAATATTTTCAAGGTTCCCAGGAACAGTATTTGGGGGTTGAGGGGACAAAAGAGCACCATGTTACAATGGAAGCTTCAATGTCATCATATAGACGATAGGAGGCTGTAGAGAATATCCTATATGGGAGAAAAGGATTAATAGCTTTCGAAAGAGGAAAAGTGATATATCTGATAGTTCCATAAAATAACAGTACTTTCAGGGGCTTGGAGTTGTTTCAGCACCAAAGGCTATTCCACTACTCTGGAAGTATTAATGTGGCCATAAATATTAATATCAACCACCAAATTAACCGTATCAAATTTAGATTGTAAGCTCCTCAGAATGGATATCTGGCCACTTGTGCCATGCACACTGATAGTAGTGCGATGATGGTAATGATTGTTATGCTTTCCACAAGAGTTGAACAAATTTAGTGTTTCTCTTGCATCTTGTTATAGACGTATGTCGTTTAGCATTTACCTTTTTTGTTTTCACACCTTTAATACAGATGTTTATGAAGGTGTTCTCCCATTTGTTGCAAATGTTCATGATATATTTCATCAGCTTTAGCATGTTTCCCTTTTACCAAGTGGCTGGAGATCCCAAAAGAAAACTGCAACCGAATGTGACGGGACGGAGGTTGTTTTTAATGTTATTCCATCCTTCTGCTTCAATGCAACCTCAGTTTCTTCGTTTATAGAATTCCTATTAGTTCCTCTTAATGTTAATCCTTTGAGAAGGCCATGCACAAATAGAGGCATTAATTAAACATTGAAAGTAGAACAGTGAATGAATATCCAAACAAGTGCAGAGATTATAAGCTTCAAGCTTTAGGAGCTATTTCCTAGCTCTTTTCACCCGGAACCCAGTCACATGTAGGCTAGCAAAGCGGCTGGTACTTTGTGGTTTCTTAAAGATACACTGCCTTTTTATTGTGCTTCATTTAACAGGTCTAACTCTATATGTTTCCAATGAAAAGTTCTGATAAAGTTAGTACAGTGTTCTGAATTACCCTTTTATCAACTGTTCTCTAAAGTCCCTTCAATCCTTAGTGGCAGATTGCTCTTTCAAAATGTATTTATTTTTTATTCTTTCTCCCTTTTGTTATACAACTGACAGGTCTTCCTCTCTGCCCTTTTCTCCAACTCTTTTCTCCCCCCTCATCTTTAAAAAAAAAAGTGCATACACCTGAATTGATTTCTATTTTTCCTCCCTACTACTTTCATTGGACTTTCCTCCTGGCCATATTTTCCTACACCTTCTCCCCCTCCCTCAAGCTCTCTTTCAAAACGCATATAGAGCCCAATGAAAAATTGGGGCCAAAAGAGGTCAAATTGATTTATCCTACAGCTCGTTATATATTATATGTATTGTGCCATTATGAAGTAAGGTGTGTGGATAGATAATTTTTCTCTCTTACTCTGTTTAGAGCAAAACAGAAACCTTGTAGATCCTGAGGTGTCAGTAGGCAGGCATCAGTGCCTACCTGTAAAGCAACAGATTCTGGATAAACCTAGTCGTAAATAATACAGAACAGCAAACACAATTGTCTTTAGCTGATTGACAGCAACCTGTATACTTGTGTTATCCACTTTGAAATGTAAATACTGTACCAGCAACAACAGAGAATCAAGCATTTTGGGTGGCATTCACCTAAGTTTTACTCAGAGTAAATCCACTACAATTAATGGACATGGCTAATTTCAGAGGGTTTACTATAAATAAAACTTACTGAATACCATCTTTTTAAGTTATGTGCTTATGTTTCTGTCTATTTAGTGATGTGGAGGATTGATAGGCAAAAAAGACTGAATTCTTACCATATCTACTCAGAAGTAAGTCCCACTAAATTCAATGAGACTTAATCTTCGGTAAATGAGGTTAAGATTGCAGCCAAAATAGATACTATATTTATCTTCTCTTCATGAACTAACTGTGAATTAATGTTGCTCCTTGCAGATTTATCATTGCAATGTCCCTCAACACCATAATAGCCATTATGATTTTTCTCCCTGTCCCCCACCTCGCAGTTTAAATGCTCACACTAACAGTTACACCATTTATTTTTTTTAATCAGAACTCTGAGGTAATTACAAACCATGAATGTCCTAACAAACTGAGGGGTACTTAATGCCAAGACATGAAGTATAGATAGTAGCTTAGAGACATGTCACTAACAGCTTCCTTGCAGCTAACATCCAAAAACGTGGACTTCATTAATTGTGCCAAGGAAGAAGATGAATCTTAATTGTAGTTAATCCAGTGGTTAATTTATTGACTCACTTTCACAGTGACATGCCTTTGGTATGCTTTTAAGAGGTGGCTTTTAGCAGCTAGATCTGGGTTGAATAGAGTTATACTTCACTAATTTATAAATATTTGGCTGACGTAGAGCAGTTTTCCTAAAACCACCTAGTGAGTTGGTGGGAGAGGTGAAATCTGAACCACAGGTCTCCTGATTTGTGGCTCAGTCACTTAGTCACACCGGTACATCCTCACTCATACTTTTCTGGTATTTCTTGGCTTGCACAATGTGACAAAGAGAATGCAAAATTGCAATACTCATAAGATTGAATGTTTAAAATAGAAATGTGTGAAACTGTTTGTAGAGGATCTCAATATGAACCCTGTACTTCAACACAGATATTCCATTGCCAGTGCTTCCATTGTTTTGAATTCTCTGTGTATGGGCACATGTAAAATGGCTACCTCTAACCCAAGGACGTCATTATATACGTTAAAGTACAGCAGTATATTTATATATGTACATACACAAGCTGGTGCTTAAAATTTAAAATGCATTGACCTTTGGGTAATACCACCTAATATCTTTACTTGAAGTTTTCATATGTTCGTTTCTGTATCAAAGTGCCCTATTCTACAATATAGCAAGCAGCAGCTGATATGAAAATGAAAGGATATGACACTGTTTTGCTATGTGAAACACTGTGATGTGCCAGGTCGGTCAGCCATTGACAAAGCCGCTCCAAAGGGGCTTGCATCTCAACACTACTCCTTAATTCTTTGTTAATTACGTTTTAAGGCCTTTGCACTGGTAGCAAGTGTTTTAATAATTAAAAAAAGTGACATTTGGCATAGCAAAAAGCAGGTGAGATTCAAAGCCAGTGTGATCTCCTCTTTCTCTTGTCTCCTCTCCCTGATCCAAAATATTGTAAGATCGAAGTCCCAGCCTACTTTTGTGAATTCAGGTTTTTGTTGTTTTTTTACATTATTATGGCATTCTGCAAAGGCAGTGAGCAAAGACTGAAAAACAATTTCTCATCACGTCCCAATGGTTGGCATCAGAATGCCAATTTACAGCCAAAGGCAGTGCTTGTCTGACTGTGAATTTGATTGCCCACTCTTTGATCAGTGCTATACCCTACCACCATTCCAAGCAAAGAGAAACTGAACAATTTCATTGTGCTTCAAAGGTGAAGCTGAAAAAGGCGAACAATAGAGCATTGGCACAGCTCAAGTGAAACCTTGTGAAGTGCCACTTACTGTGGCAATGTGATTTGAGCAGGCACTGCAAGAGGATGTGTTTTCATCTTTTCAGGAGATTGGATATTTTAGGGAAAAGCAGAGTGCAGTAAGCAATGAAAAGAATAGCAAAAACACCAGGCTAGAGATTATTGTCCCGTGAAAATAACTGCCCTGTCCCTTCAGTCACAAACAGTCGCAAGACTCTCCGAATAATGGCTGCCCATTAAAGAATTAGCCAACACAGGCAAACTGAGTATTTGTTTGAGGCACAGATGACTATTATGATCCTTTGGGATTTCAGCCAGGTTTTTTTTCTTTCTTCTTCTACAAAGAAGTCTAAATCAAGATAAGAGCATCAGTCCATTTCAGGAGGAGCATCATTCATTGGGCCAGTGGGAACCTCAGACATATAATTTGTTCGTTCACTTAATCACCCTCTGTTCCTTGAAAAGCCATTCTGTGTGTGATTGGAAAGAATAATGCGCAAAGGTATGTGGTTGCCTTTCTGTTGCACAAAAGTATAACCAGGAGCGTGGCATTTTTGTAAGATTATTTAATATATAATGCAAAGGGGAAGTGAAATTGTGGTATTAATCCCTACTTAAACACATTTAGTGCAATGCAATTATTTTCTGCCTGTCACAGTTTTGTATTAGCTTTCAGAAACACCAATAAACCCATAAACCCAAGACACTAAAAGCAGTTGAAATAATAATAATAAAAACTCAACCAGCTTCCAAAATATCCATGCACGCACACTATAGTTTATATCTGCTGCTCCCAGATTCAATCTCCTGCATTTCCAAGTGAGGCTGGGTTATAACTCTACCTGAAATGCTGGAGAACTGCTGCCAATCATTGTCAACAGTACTGAGCAGGATGGACCAATGGTTTGCCTCAGTATAGACAGCTTCCTGTGCTCCTAAGATGTACCTCTATTACCACTACTACTACTAAATTTATATGACAACATATCAACATATGCTTTCAGAGTGACTCACAGAATCAAGACTATAATCCATTCCATACATACGAGCTTTCTTTATCTTTGCCTTTCAAGCAACTAGACTGTTGGATTAATGGAAGGACTGATACATTATTTCAGCTGAATCCTCAAAGCGTTTTTTCTTAATGTCACATATACTTTTTGTTTTTTACAGTTACTTATTCTTATATAATTTTTGCAGTATAAGCTCCGTACAAAATAATAATGATGATGATGTATACCCTGCCCATCTGGCTGGGTTTCCCCAAAAGCATTACCCAAAACATAACAGGTATTTATGTTTATATACATGGACTCTAGAAAATACTTCTCATGCAATTCACATGGTTGGGAAGATGTCATTCTTTCTTTTCTTTTCTTTTCCACCAGAACTGCCATGTCTTCTGTCTTTGTAGCTGTATGAATATGAGTGGGTTGTTTTCAGACAGCTGGATCCTTCTTCCCCTCTGCCGTAAAACAGATTTCATTCCGGCTTGGGGTTATCAACCCCATCATGCTAAATGATACTGCACATAGTAGTGTCAGGCCCTATTTGTCTTCTTGGCAGAGCCTTGACAGAAATTGGTCCCTTGAATTTTTTGTATTAGTAGGCTATATGTATATAACAAGCTATTTATTTATTTTTCAAGATTTCAAGTGACTCATTCTGGGAATGTATAGTGGGAGGAAATAATGTTGTCAATAGTTATATGAAGACATGAATATGAAAAACTGAAAAATGATGACACTTAAATGTTAAATCATTTACAGATCTGCAAACGTTATATAATCAATGCTGTGTTTGCATCGCAGGTAAATTTACTCACATTTTTGGCACAAGGAAAAGAATAGATAATGAATAAATTACCATCTTTGTTCACATGGAGTAATTTGAGCCACAGCTTCCAGTTTAGTCCTTTATTGTTGCTGTTCCAATAAGAACTGCAGAAACATATGCTCTTATGGCATAAGAGAGTTTGTACATTTGCATAATTGTAAAAATTAAATAGGAAACTGCAAGAATGGTGATTATTGCAAGCTGTTGGGACTAATTCAGCAGCAACATGGCACAATCAGTGCAAGGATATCTACTCAGCTTTAGAATTCAGTGGCAGGTTGCATAAGCAAATATTGTACCATCTTCATTTCCCATAAATTATTGGTTCCACTGAATTGGGATTCATTCTGCAGAACCACAGTTCTTTCAGTGTGATTTTGAATTGCAATGAAGCACCTGGTGTAGTTGTAGTATATACTGTGGGTCAATATTTGGACTATCAAAAGAGGGGGGAAAGTGCAATAGACAGATGGTCAAATCTTGAAACGCAATCCAAGAACTGGTAGGAACAGAGTCAGAAGCAGAGGACTATGCTCAGTAATGGCAGAAGACAAGTCCAGGAGTTTGGTCCTAGGAAGTTAACAAACTCTGAGGCCTAGAAAGCAGCAGTGAGATGGGAGATCTGCAGTAGGAAGATTATCAAATTGTTGTTGATCAAAAGTCAATACTAAGTCTGATTTATTAAGTCATCCTCTCTCTGGGAGTAGCAAGGAGAGACTAAAGGACACAGAATGGGAAAAAATGTGCTGTGTTAGAAACATTCAAGGAAGATGTCCATCTTTCCTTGTGAAAAAAACTTGCTTATCTGTCTTAGTAAAAAGAATGTTAGTCTTGTTAGTCATTCTAGCTCCTCTAACCAAGACTTCATTAACGGGGGCGGGGGGAGTTATTTATTTCACAGGGCCACAATACTTCCCCAGTAGCAAGTAAATCTGTTCTGACAGATGCCAGACTGAGCACTAGCAGTCCTGGATTCCAGGTCCAACTATCCACATGAATCTACAACGAAGTGTTTCTCTCACATCTTTTATACACAGTTTAAATGCCGCAGGATTATTTCTTTCCCCACGTAACTCTGGTTTCTAGGCATTTTAAGAGTGGCATGGTTTTGTGAGCACTAATGATTACATTTAACAGCAGCATGGCAACACACGTTTGAGCATATCCAACTGAAAACATAATCAGGTAACCAAAGGAGAACAATTATCTGTCATACTAATTGGCAAGTTCCTTTTAACCTTTAATTAACTGTGAATTTTCAATGGGTCTGAATGGTCTTGTTAGATGTCTCACTGATAGAAGGTCACAGAAATACCTTTTTTCCTGATTGCACAGATACAATATAAATAAAATATAGGGACATGTAGGCACTATAAGGCCATCGTCCTCATTTGCTCTTTGAAGTACATAAAGTATGTAAATCTTATGTGGTGGGAAGGCCTAGTGCTGCCAGGAGTTTGTTTTGCTTCTTTTTTAAAAAAACACACACAAACCCTTCTAACTTCAAAAGAAAATTCAAATAGATTTTACATTCACAGTTTGTTTCTTTTGGCACATTTTTGATACAATCAGCAACCACTACTTGAAAGGTTTAACACTGATTAGCATACTACTAATGTGCCTTCTTCAGATGACATCCTAGAGATTATTCCCTGTAGGGCAAAGGTTACGATACAGCAAGAAATAAAAATAAATGTTATTTTCCTTTGCACTTCTCTATTCAGCATACTGCTTTTAAGATGCTCCCTTTTGGTAAAGGGCTCATAAGAAATCAGCAGCAAGGACTACACATTTAAAGTAGATACACCTGTTACTTGAGCAGATAGGGAACTTTACATGTCAAATATGAATTTACGTGTTTGATTTCTTGATTGTAGTGATATTCATGTTTTGCTCATATGTGGTAGGGATGGAGTACAAAAGATTGCCCTCTTTCCTTCTAGTCTGGAATACTCACTACTTTACACCTTTGGCTTTTTTAAAAAAAGGTGAATGCTTTAGAGAAGAAGATGTGGTACCTTTATAATAGTTTATGGGATCAGGAGAAGGACATTGTTCACGCAAGATGTCACACAAAAACTGGTACCCAATGAGAATGACTTCAAATGGTGATTTGTAATTCTGAAATGATCACCACATACCATCGTAAACAGTATATTCATTGCACTTCATATTTCAATGGAAACAATTCACACATTTAGCAAAAAGTGATGTGGATCGAAAGGATGTACAAATCACACTTAAGATTTCATTTTTCTGTTCTTTTACTCCTTTTCTAGAAAATAGCCAGAAGGGAAACAATATATTAGGTAAAGTATTTTACCTTAGAGGGGAAAGACTTGTTTGGGAAGCTCAGTCAACTTACGGTAGTTCTACAAGCATGCTTAACGGTGATGGCTACATTAGGATTTTGTAGGGTTTTCCTTCCAGATTGGATTGGCTAAGTAAACTGAGATGCATACAAGTAACAAAAGACCACTCTGTGGCTTGTTGGTGAAGAGTGGGTAATAAATTTCATCATGATGATGATACATCAAATTGTCAGTCAAAAAAGTGGTCCTCATCCTAGTATATCATTAAACTTCAATCAATTGCCAGTTCTGTAAAAGGATTCTCTTTTTCCCTTCTTGATGAAACAGTCCTCCTTTTCTTCTGCCATCCCCATCACTTACACAGCAAGATCTTAAATTTAGGAATATTGGCTGCTCAGACTGTTTTGCCTCTACAGCCATAGGCATAAGCCCCCCCCCCCCCCACAGGGGTGTATACTTACCTAGGAATGAATGAAAAATTGAGCCTGTTCTGTTGAGTTTTCATTTGTTCTCAAACAGAAAAAAAGCACTGAATGACACATGGCACCAGGAGGAAGGCAACATTTGCTCCAAGATTCAGAGGGCTAAGTTGGCTGGGGGACCCTGCCAGGGACAGGCTCTTTTCTTTTGTTTGAGTTTATAACTTTCTTCTAGCAAAGTTGCCTCAGACAAACTCTGCACAGCACCAATGGGTTCCGTTTTGACCACCGCATTTGTGGCTGTTAGTCAATCATATTCATCCATCACTTATCCATCTCTGACGTGATCAGCAGCAAGCAGAATTTGTTTTAATAAACCCTGCAGGCTTCTTTGTTCCCAATAATTTTGGTGAAGGGGATGAAATGGAGTCCACTACTGGGAAGTGCCTTTTTGTTTAATGACAGCTGCCACCATCCAAGAACAACATTCTGGGAAAATAAAATGGTGGCTAGAGTGAGCAGCTACTAATAGAAATTCTGTTGCCACAGTATTAATAAAGCCCTCCTTTCTCAAGAAATGACCCTGCATCAAATTTTCAAAGCAACATTGTGAACCCCCACAGCCTCCCATTGTATTTCCAGTCCTGCTAAAAATGCCTGAGTGCTCTCTCTGACTCGGCCTCTCAGCTGAATCTGTAGCAACACTGTTTGTCTGCTCATCTCACTACCTGAAGGGTTCCCTTTGAAAGGTGGTTATTAACATTCATTTGAAGCCATTAGCTCCCATTCAGAGAATATTTAACGGATCAGCCCTGATCACAGGAACCAATCAGCTCAAGAAAGAATGCAACCATAATGCCATCTTGGCTCAGTGGTTTGGATTAGATGTACACTGAGATGTAGTTCCAGGGTGCTGTAATTCCATGATCTGAGAGGCAAATATTTTAACTGCTTGTTTCATTCTCTCCAGTTGTATTTTAATTTAAAATCTATGTCCTCTGGTCTAAAACTGCATCACACTAAGTACGGCATAGTCTAAAACTGTCAAATCCTTTGCCTGAGTAAATTCATGTGGCTGCTAGCTATACCTAGTATTTACCGTACTTAAGATTCATGCTGAGGACCATAATTCACCTTTAGCCACAAAACAGAATTTATTTAATTTATTTTTTTGCTTATAGGCCTTTGTTCATCATATCAAATGTAGGTCCTTCAAGGACATGATCTAGTTTAGAACACAAGAAGAGAAAACAACACAAGGCTGTACCTGGGCATACAGTGAACTCCCTGAAGCAATCAACAGATCTACAGATATTTTTAACTAACACTTGATATAAAATATGCCATAGGTTATAGCATACCACCACCCCCTCTCTTCTTCAACTAACAACTCAGCTTTCTTTTCTGAAGGCAAAGGAACCTAGGGACTGATTAGTCAACAACAACAGCTTTCAAAGTCTTCACGACAGTCAAAATAACTCTTTTTTTTCAAATGTGCAAATCTCAAGGGCATGTTTTCAGTGATTCATTCCCTGCCACATGTGAGCAGAGCCAGCAAAACATGTTTTATTGAGATTTTGGACTCAAGCTATCAAACTGTTGTTTGACATTCTCCAGCCGAAACCCACCCTTCTGTCCAGCTTGAACATGCTCATAAGCGGAGGAAACTCAAAGACAACAAAGCATATTTGAATAAACAACTAGACAAGATGCGAAACCATGCTACTGAAACCAAACAGCAGATTTCCAGAAAAATTAACATTGTCTCCTGTGTTCAAGTCCCAAGTAGTAGAAGAAGAAGAGTTTGGATTTGATATCCCTCCTTTCACTCCCTTTAAGGAGTCTCAAAGCGGCTAGCACTCTCCTTTCCCTTCCTCCCCCACAACAAACTCTCTGTGAGGTGAGTGGGGCTGAGAGACTTCAAAGAAGTGTGACTGGCCCAAAGTCACCCAGCAGCTGCATGTGGAGGAGCGGAGACGCAAACCCGGTTCCCCAGAATACGAGACTACCGCTCTTAACCACTACATCACACTGGCTCTCACTGTAAGTAATCTTAGAGTCTTTGATTTGCACTCTCTTAATTCAGATTCCAGCTGAGGGATGCTGTTGCTAACAAAGTTGCATCCACACTACCGAGGGACTGGCATTTGGAGGCAGCTGGAAATATGGACAAGACATTTAGTTCCCTGTGATCCAAAATGCAGTGCTTGATGCCCATTGCAATGTATCAGTATCCATTCCCACAACATTGGGAAAACGTTTACTGTGCAAGCAAAAAAGTCCAAGCATTAGCTCCTTGTTTTTAATTTTATACATAGTTGCACCTTGCTGCAAATTCCCTCCTACCCTGTTTTGCTTCCCATCTAGGCCTTGCGGACTCCATAGGCTTGAGGGATGAATAGGTAAAAATGCTGGGGTGGCAGGACTAGTCCACTAATCCATGCACAGTCCCACATGCCCTTTTATGCTACCGTCCGATGTGCTACGTGGGAGTAAGCCCCAATTGAAGGCAATGAGACTTACTTTAGTCCAGGCATAGGCAATCTCGACCCCCCCCCAGATGTTTTGGGACTACAACTCCCATCATCCCTAGCTAATAGGACCAGTGGTCAGTGATGATGGGAATTGTAGTCCCAAAACATCTGGAGGGCCGAGTTTGCCTATGCCTGCTTTAGACTGAGTTAACATTCCTTGTGTGGGCTGTCCTAGGTGCCCCATCACTGACACTAGAGCAGTCTCTTCCACCTTCTTGACACACACACATCATTCCATCTGACTTTTCCAAGACTGCTAATGGAAATCCCCCAAATGGTGTGTCGGAGCAGGGCATCAGTGAATTTGGATCTCCAATCTCCCTACCCTAATCCCATTTGTGGCCAAATGTAGACAATGGATGAGAAACACAGTTTTCTTCACTGTGGTGTACAGACCAAGGTGTAATGCTCAGTGTTTCTAATGAGAAACATAGAGGCAACATGAAACAAATATTATTGCATTTAGTATCTCAGAGGCATCTATGTGGGCTGTCCTTAAAAGACTGTTCAGAAACTGCAGTTGGTCCAAAAGACAGCAGAAAGCTTACTGGCTGGGGTTCTGTTAAGAACTCCCTCCTGTTTCTAAATAGCTGCATTTACTGTCACTTGGCTTCCATGTCCAATTAAAGATGCTCACAGTGGTGTTTAAAGCATTGGTGAAGGGCAGGATAGAAGTGCAAATAATTAATGCATGCCACACAAATGCAATCACACCAAGGCTAGAATCCTAGAGGCCAATTAATTAATTAATTAATTACAGCCTGATTAATCCTTGGAAATGTGAAAGGAAGCACACCTCTCTCGATTATTTGTGCTTGTATCAGAGAGCATCAAACGCCAGGTGGCTAGTTTTGCTTTTGTACTGGTCTGTACTGAAGTTTGAGCATCGAGAACATGTTGCTTGTTAGATCCAATGTTTCCTTTTGTATGTCACGGAAGTCTGGCTGCTTAAAACGGATGGAATGGAAGAGTTGCCATTAATTGTTTGAAGCGATTATTTGCTGATTAGGAATAAAGCTATATTAACCTGTTGCAGTTTCCTCTGGCAGTTGCCATTGCTTTGTGCAGCAGCCTTTTATTTTTGCAACAAACTGTCTTTCAGCAGGGAGGGGGAGGAGCGTCTTTTCCACATCTCTCCCCTGTTTATGTAATAGTAGGAAATCACCCAGAAAGGAAATATGGTTCCGAGAACTCACGTTTAGAATTTTTTTAAATATGTGTACCCTTAGTGTGTCCCTTCATGCCAAAGCTTAAAGCTCTTGCTCATTTCACAGGATGTTAGCAGTCTTTTGAGGGAGGCTCAACATGCAATATAGAGCCCTGGTTTTTCTAGGACAGGACAGGCTTCTTGGTGCAGACTTTCAGCTACCAGCAGGAAGGGGCCTTCAAAAACAATGAAGGGAAACATGCAGAAGGGGGAGGGACCAACAAGCCCCCGCTTCTCTCTTGCATGCTAGTCGTAACGGGAGAGAAAATAATGATTGAATAAGGCTACAGCTGGTGGTTGCAGAAGACTAGGAGGTATTAGTAAATGTCAAAAAACAACAACAACAAACAAACCCAACCCCATACAGTTTGGATGTTTGCTTTCTTTCAGGTGTGCTTATTACAAATATGAATGACAGCACTGAGCTTTCTTTCTTTTATTAAATGGCCATTGTGATGCATTGCCTAAAAGCTCTTGGGGAGTTTTCAGCTGTCACCTCCAGCCTTCCTGTCAACTTCCCGATTGATCTCTGGAATAAGGAATTGACTCTGGCAGTTGACCCAATTGCTCCAAGATATACCGGGGAGTGGCAGTCAATGAAGTGGTGTGGGTGATGACTAGACTGTACGTTGCAAAAGCAACAACACCATGACGCGTCTGACCATGCATGTGATAGAACCTATTTAAAGGCTTGCTTGGTGGTGGTGATGATTATGAAGGCAGTGAAAGATGCTCATTTCTCTGCCAAAAGAAACTTTCCGAGTGGCCAGGGGCTTTTTCAAACCAGCAGGAGGAACTTCTGCTTGCCCAAGCTGCGCTTTGCATAAAGAAGCATTTCATCTCCATTTTGACTTGAACCCATCACTGGAGGCAGGTCCTTTATTGGAAATGCCCCATGCACCAGCAAGTGACTTTTGCTTGAATAGGCTTTAGCTGTTAGCCACACACAAGCATTTGCTCCACGTGTTTGAGAAGGCCAGTCCCTGCAGGATTTCCTGACTTGAGGTTGGGTGAGATGTGTCTTCTCCTCTCTTAATGTAACACTGCTCCCCAGGAGACATCACCAGATGCACTTCTTCCTCTGCACTCTCCTGTTCTGTCACCCCTAAACCCCACTCATTCTCCATAGGCTGGGAAAGGCAAGACCTTAGGGTCCTGCTTCCTATGGTCCAGCTGCATCCATCATTCTCTGATGCAAAGTCCCCCTCTTCTTATTCTGAGTCCTCATCCTCAAGTGCCTTCCACTCCTGCTCTGAATCTGAAGGCTCAGAGGGAAGCAGAACAATCAGCACCATAAGGTCCACCCTCCATGCATTGCAAATGTTGTCTTTGCTTGGTTTTCCATTTTGAAATACAGCACAACTTGTTAGGTTACGCATGGCGAAGGCAACTGCCATATTATGCCAGTGGAGCCTTTTTTTTACTGCCGTAGATCGTTATGTCCTCTTGGTCTGTCCTGTCAGAAATGCCTTCCCTTTTTTGTGATTAATCCCTCAACAGGAAAAATTGCACTCCGTTATGTGGAAATGATCGAGACAATTGTAAATGAAAGTTCTCATCTTCTGCAAAGGTTGCAGCACAAGGTCAGGAATGGTGACAAATGCGGAACTGCCAAAAAAAATTTTTTTTTAAATAGTTTCAGTGAAAATCCAAGTGCTTCATTAAGGGCAGTGTGCGATACCCTTGTTCCATTGGCAAAAGGTTTTACACTTTACGCAATGGGACTCCCCCTCCTTCCTCTGCATCCTCTCCAGATCTGCTCTGGAGGCTTAGGAGGGACCCAGAGCAGATTTAGAGGATGCACAGAAGAAATGGAAGGGAAGTGCAAGCATAAATTATTGTGCTAAAAGAATAAAAGGCTTAGAATTGCTTTGGATAAAAGCCTGAGACCACATACTTTTTTCTGTTTCCCACATCATCAAACTCAGTAATATACGACAGACTGTGTGTATAATTCCTCTAAATAGTTTTCACTGTGTTATCATTTCTTTTGTGGCATTTCTGTTCAGCTGTCAGCTTTCAGTAGTATTTTCCTTCCTTTATTAAACAATATTATAAACTTTTAGTTCTGGCCAAGCTTTATAAAGGGTGGGAAGGGAGAAGGGTGATAATCAACTTCAGTTATTAAGTGATCATCTCTTTCCCACCCCCACCTAGCAGAAAATCCTTTACAGGTGATGTAGAAATGGTTCACTTTGTGTTGTTTGTTTCTAACTCTTCAGCTGCCTTCTGCATGCAGATGACAAACAGTGGCCAGCTGTAGGGTTGTTTTTGGTAGCTTCAGGGACGTCCGTGATTTCCATCCATTCAAATTGGTCCAAGCTACTGAACTATTCCCATCTCCAGGGTTTTCAGGGCCAGACCAATTTGCCCTTATCACAACAGAGTTGCTGTAGGCTTTGTGAATTTACAAGCTGTTTCTCATGTTTATTGATGGTGTGATGTTTGGCAATAGACTAAGGTTTTTTTTTTTATTTAAAAAAGTGAAGAATCATTTCTACTGCAACTAAATCATTCCCTCTCCTCTGCCTACCCCCCCCCCCCATTTTCTTTCTTTCTTCCTTCCCTCCCCCCCCCCTTTCTTGGCTTACATAAAGCTCACTTTCCAAGTGTAAGACCTCTGGGAAAGGAAACTGAAGTAATTGAATTGGATTAGACAAGCCAGCAGAACAAAGTCACATTCCATGAGGTTTTTTCCAGTGTTGAGTAGCTGAATTGTAATTATTTAAGGATTAGTGCAAGTCTAAGATGTGGTCTACTCTGAATACTCGTCTTCACCATGTATAAACAAAAGCAAGCGGTAATATATGCTGTTTAAACTTCTTTTTATCTATAATAGATTTCTTTTAGAGCTGCAGGAACTTGAAAAAAATCCAGCATGGTGGGTAAGCGCTCTTATTGTTTTTCAATAAAGAATTAAATCCTTGAAGCTCACAATCCTAAGGAGAGCTTAATTAAGAATACTTACTCCTGATTTGAATTTCATTCACTCCTATTTTGCTGGTTCTTTCTCTGAAGTGTTATTGGAGAAATTAGGCTATTTTATAGACCATCTTCCCTACCAGAAATTTGTCATTGCTTCCCAAAGTTACCAACTCCCCACTTTCTCCCAGACAGGAAAAAAATTGAAAGAAATTCTATAGCGGTGGTGAACTTCCAGCCTGCAGGCCAAATAAGTTCCATCAGTCCCCACCCACCTGTCAAAGTGAACAGCAGAAACTATGGAAAGTCAGAGTTTGGCCTGTTGACCAGAACCAGTTCCTACCTCTGTGCTACAGGCTTTTTCTTTGGATGTGAGAGGACTGGAATCTTCAACATATTGGTTTCTAAATGTACAAGCAAAATAGGCTCATTAATTCATTTGGGTTATACTCCACACTGTCCATGTGTGAGTTGAACAGACTTCTACTCATGCAACACAAGTTCACTTGCCTTTACCTTGCACCTCCAAATATGATTCTAGGGGCATGCAGGTGACTGTAGGGGGAGGAGAGGAAGGTCTATTGCACCAGTGAAAGTCTGCTTGTGTAACTCTAGATTCTATCCAGAGTCCATATCACATGCAATGAAAAGATGATACTAATGGAATTGCATTTGCAAGTGATGCCTAGCTCCACATGGTAAAAGATGAGATGGGCCAACACAAAAGGAATAATTATCAATTGGAATGAAGGTGAAGACATGGCATAGCATTTTATTCTAGAATCAGTGGAGTACTTGGTTTTTCTACATAGTGCACACACAGTCTAAATCTATTGCATATCTTTGGCTCTGAAAAGCACTTCTTAAAAAAATGTTTAGTTCGGAAAATAAAAGCTGTTTACAGATTGATTCTGCATTACTCTGCAGTGTATCCATTTGAAAACAGATGTAGGCAGTCCCAGCAATGGCGAGTCTATTTACATCTGCCCAATGATGTTGTGGGTGGGTGCATGCCAAGATTGCATTCATCACTTCCTTTGTCATTCACCTGGAGCACTGCAGGGAGGAAAACCTAATCAAGGGGAAGGATTTCAAACATGCATTAAGAAACCATACTCACCCTTGTGGGTGGCAGGATCTAGAATCTCAATTGAAAGCAGTATGTTGAGAATGACAAAGTCTGATCAAATATTTACTTTTAAAGACTACAAAGCTAAGTAGCTTATCCAAATGTGTTGATCTTTTACTGATGGAACTCAGGATAAGAGAACAATATACAGTAATCGTTTTCATATTTTAATTTTGTGAATTGTAACCAACCACAAAGTCTAGGACCTGTGTAGAATCACTTAGTGGAGACATGCTCATTCTCACCCTCTTTTAGGTTCCTTTTCAATACTTTGTTGCATACATTACATCTGTGCTTTTACTTTCGAACATCATTTGGTTGTTGTGAATACCGCAATATATTCTTTCTTTTAAAAAATAGTAGAGAGGAACCCAAAGCAGTTGAAATCAAATGATTTCTTCCATTGAGTTTTGTGTGTGTGTGTGTGTGCGCGTGTGTAGTGAGAATGCACGCGTGTGATGTCTAGCAGAACTCAGATTTTGTTCCCTAATTGGGTGACATGACAGTCATGAAAAGGTTCAGTGCTTGAAGGGATCATGGAATGATGAGTCTGTCATCTCTCCACATTAATTCCTTCCCACAGCCACTGAGCTACTTCTCTCAACCACAGCATCCCACAAAACTCTTAATTTCTATCAGTACACACACACACATAAACCAGCTGCATCAAAGCGGAAATGGGAGATCTGTAACCTTTGAAAATAATTAGGCATATCATATGGATGGCTTTTATATTTCCAAAAGAGAGCAGATAAGTCATAATTTCTTTGGTCTAAGTTTTTGTGTAACTTGGAAAACTAGTATGCAGCTTGGACATAAGCTGCTTGTTCTTTGTTGTCTTCCATTTTCATAATAATACCTGCAGACCTAGTAAGAGTTATGACTGACAACATGGAGAGAAAGAGTGTATGTTTCTCCTATTTATCCTTGCCTCACCTTCCTCTGTTTCACGTCTGTCAAATTTTACATTGTATATTCCTCAGAGCAGGAATATTGTATATTCCTCAGAGCAGAGGCCTGTTCTCTTGCTCTTCATAGAGTGCTTTGCACTCTGTATTTATTTATTTGATTCCATTTATGAATCACTTCCTCAAAAATATCTCAAAGCAACTTCACGGTTAAAAGCATTAGCATTGGAACAGTTCCATATGTAAAACCAAAACCAAAAAAACTCTCCACTGTTTTGAGGTTTTTTAACTATTTTTTTGGAAACACCCTCCCCCCCCATACAGTGGTATATAAATTTTATGAAATAAAATAAAAAAGAAATACATACATATACAAGCATTCCAGAGCCAAGATAGATACATTGGCTAAACATCTCCACTTTAAAAGATTTGTTGAAAAAGGAAGGTGTACAACAGGCCCTGAAAATGCAAGAGAAACCACACCTATCTGATGTGTAATGGGAGTTCCAGACACCAGCACGCTAAAGGCCTCCATAAATAAACAACAGTAATAGTTCTCTGCATCTCAAAAGCTAGCATATTTCCCTGAAAAGTAGTTGATCTTGTTAAAATACACTGCTTCCCTGAGTATGTGATTCTTGTTTGTGTTCTGTTCTGCTAGGCCAACACAGATAACTTATTTTGGTAATTCCAAGCTTCCTCAGGTACTCATGCTTTCTGAGTGCATTTAAGAGCATCTTTGTTTAAATGGTTTGTAAGCATTCATAAGGCTCTCAAAGTCCCAGCCGTTATTTTAACAGCTGGAATTGCAAGATGGGTCATGCACTACATAGTACTTTGGGGGCTATTATCCACTCCTGGCAGCCTAGTGGTTTGCCTTCAGCTGTCCTACATACGTATTTACTGCAAGAAGGACTACAGTGTTTTAGCACAGTCCTAGGAAGACAATAGGCTGGGAGCAAGCTATTTGTATGGTATAAATAAATGTTCCTTTTATAGCAGTTTATAAAACAAACAAACAAAGAATCTCTGCCTTTAATGGTGATGGATATGTGCATGGTTCAAGTGGCTAAGCAACAGTATAGGTTTAAATTAAAAACAAATCAATGCTGATAAACAAATATTGCCTTTTCTATCAGCTGCCAAAGGTCTACATGGCAGAGGATGAAAATAATGTGTGTAGCAGTAAATTCTTTAAGCTTCATTCACTTCCAGGTGGGCCACACAAAGATTTCCTAATTCCGATGTAGGAAATATCGTATTTCCTAATTGACTATCCATGCCATTGTCTTCACACAGAACTGTGCAGAATTATTAAGCACTGGCTGCCATTTTGGATTCAGTTTGCTTGCAGAATAATTTTTTTTTGCACTGTTCAGAAAGGTCTGAAAGTTTTGTTTTCTATTCAGAAAGTCAGTTTTGAAAAGGTCATTCAATTAATAAGAGAAGTGGGAAAGATTCTAAAAGGTTAAGATGGCTTACACCACAACCAGGAAGGGGGGAAAAAAGAATCTTTGGATAGTAATGTAAATATACCTGTACCTTTTGAAACCCAAATAATTAGGCCACTCCTTAGGTATGGAAAAACAGAGTCAACCTCTGCAGCTTTCTTTCTCAATACCTTCCAGCCGTGTTCCTCTTCCTGTGCCAGATCACCATGGAAACAATGTTAAATAGCATTATTTCCATGGAGATCTGACTGACACAGGAAGGGGAACATGTCCAGAAGGAACCCAGAAGGCTGCAGGAATGGACAGTGTCACTGGCTGCGATTAGTGGCAGACGAGGTTTTGAAAAAAGAAGTGGGGGACACATTACATTTGCTCACCTGATCCGTAGAGTAAATTAATGTCTCCGGTCCCTGGAAATTATCAGAAATTTATCCCATCCCACCGTAAATCTCTGGAGCATTTTCTTTCCTTCATGTTCTTCCTTCTTTCCTTTGCCTCCTACCATGAAAGCAAATAGAATCAACTTGGCTGAAAATATTGGTGTGGCTTTAGGTTATTTATTTTTAATAATGTTTTAACTGACCTTTTTTGAAGAGATAAATTGAAAAGGAAGCAAAACAAAACATATGCAAATAGTGAGTTATTAACATGACAGGCTTAAGACAGCTCAGCAACTTATACATACTGATAATCTTAACATTTTATTCTATATATTTTCTTTCCATAGTTTTCTTTCCAGGATTTTTCTTTAATGAACTTTGAGATGAAGGGATAACTTTAAAGGTCCATAGTCTAGGGTGTATCAAGGGCAGAAAGCTGGCATTATTATTTACATGTGAATGATCAATACACATTTTGCATATTTTCTCAAATGGATCTTCTATCATTTGGCCCCTGGTTGCCCTTTGTCTTGTGTTAGTTTCTGTAAAAGGGCTCTTTGCTGAATATTTTGGTATCACTGGTCAATATTTATGTTCTGACATGTCTTCCATTTCTGAGTGACAACTGTGTGTACAGCCAATAGTAAATGACTCATACATAAATAGAAAAACATGGGTTCAAGCCAGCATACAAAGACACAATATATGGCAAGCAAAGTACTGTACAACAAATATATTCTTCACAATGTATCCAATATTATAAGGCATCTAGTACATACAAGCAGTATTCCAGATCATCAAAATAAGTACAATATTACAATTAATGATATATTTTCATTATTTCCGATGCAAGAAACATATTTAACAACACCAGTGTTGCACATGGATGTATCCATTGACAGTGATCTCACTGATTTCCTGGCATGCCAACTGTCAAAAAACTTCAGCTTTAGGTTATATGCTTCATCTTTATGACTGATCTAGTATTCATTTAAAACTTATTATTTCTTACATCATCACCAGTGTTAAATGAGTTCATTGTTAATATATGAAAATTGGAAAATACCACGTGATTCTAGTGGCCATTGGCGGGAAGAAGGCAGGGAGACCAACAGTAAGTGGCCTTATAGCCAACTAGTTTTAGTCATGTCATTATCGTCCTCCCTCCTATGTTCTACAAGGACAACACCAACTAGGGCAGAGGAAGTTAACAGGCAGTTCCGCACCTTGGACAGGTTGTAATAACACAGGCAGGTGGGGGCTGGCTGGGGGCAAACAAGGTGGTGGTGCAGTGCCCCAAGAAACCTAATGGACTATCAACTGGGGATGCTTTTGCCACAGAGGTTTGTGTTAGGTCTTTGGCTTTTTAGATGTGAAGCTAGTTTATCAATTAGAATCCTCTTCATGCGCTCTTTGTAGATGTCTCAATTTATTTTTCATTTCCCAAATAAATCATATCCTTATTTAGCCATTCTTCATTTGTTTCTAGGTTCTTCAAAGATGTTGCCAACAAAAAGTCTTAAATCACTTTCTTAAAGCACATTCTTCTTGACATAGTATAAAGGGAGAATTAAGACTATTTTTTCATCTCTGGAATTAAATAAACGTGTGTTCCAAGAAACGAATGTTGCAGTCCTATGAAAGGTTACTTGTGAATAAATCATATTGCATTCAGTGTGCCTTCTTCTGCATAGGACAAATGCACAGAATCCATCTTTATGACAGCTGCTCATTTTACCATTCTGGATCTGCACAAAACCCTAGCTGCTGGGTGTAAAGAAACCGATTGGATGATGGAGATATCTTGAGTTTCATGCTAGTATGAAATCTGGTGACTTACACTTGCTTGTGAGTGTTAAAAGTTGACCAGAACTGTTGTGAGTCTGACAAGCATGAACCATCCCTGAATGATTCACTGTATTGCAGTGAATACATATCTTCTTTTACTACTTGAGCAACAGTTATAGATTTAAATAAAAAACAGATACTTATGAACAAATACTTCCTTTTTTATTAGCAGCCAAAGGCATCATTGCTGAGAATAGAAATCATCTGTACCAAGGAGTGGATGGGTGGGTGCACGTGTGCAAAATATTTATCTCACATTCATTTCCACACACACCCTACCCATCATGCCATTTTCTCTGCATTACAATGTGCCCATGACAATAACAAAGCTCATTTTAAGTTCATATCATAAGTGAGAGAGTTTATTGAGTCTGCTCTCATTTTATATACAGACTCTGATATAAACTTTAAGTGGCTTCTATGCACAAGAAGCTTCTGGCATGATGGGCCCCTGTTTTAGATAGTTTTGAGTCAGATACAAAGACACTGTTTTTAACATTATTATGAAGGAATAGGCAGTAAAATGGTAGTGATCCTCATGGAAGAGACTAGGTGGGCTCACACATTTTCTCCAAAAGTTTGTGTATCTAAATCAGCGGTAAAGAATGTATGGTCTTTCAGAGGTTGTTGGACTACAACTCCCAGCAGCCTCTGGAAGATGGGAGTTGTAGGTCTAAAAAATCTGGAGGACCACAGGTTCCCCATCCCTGACCTAAAATCACCATTGTGGAAGGAGAAAGTGCCATTCATTTGTTTGAACCAGTCTGCCAGGGATCCCTACACTCTTATCAGGTTTCAGTGCTAATAATATTGCATCAAAGTGGAGCCTCAGTGTTTTACAACTGCCTTGCTGTCAGGAATGCTCAGCATGGGCCAAATTGCTTCCATTGCTGGGCCCCTTTTTCACATGTGACATTAAATTTTCTTTACGCTTACCTAAGTGCTAGCATAAACGAGTCTTAATCACCAGCTGAGATTTGTTGATGTTCTAATCTGGTTAGAAAGGGAGTTGACTAACAGTAATCACTTTAGCTACATGATGAAAAGACAGGGTAATCATCACTTACTGCACAGGAAACAGAGAAGCAACCTTTCATCTGAGCTCAATATTGCAACTTGACTTGTTAAACTAGTACCAGTTCTGATGAGTGAAGGACTCAGGCACTAAAATTTTGCACCAACTGCACTTTGATCAAAAGATGTTTCTCTTCTGTCTACCTGACATTTGCTATAATTGGCCTTACCAATTTTCTTCACACTTCAGCTGTGCAGAATATGTAGCACATCAGTAGCAGGCTGTCTCCTTTTGATAACAGGCCCTTTTAATAAATCACTCATCCTTTCTATAATAATAAGTTATTCTGCTGCATTTTCTTCCTTCAGTTTTATGTATTTATTTCATATCCTGCTACATAGCCTTTAAAAGGCCTTGGGGTCATGACAGTCATAACATGCTGGGCTGCCCCAATAGAATAATTTGGCATGAATGCTGAAATACCCTGACACGAAAAAAACTGGAGACTTCAAAATCATGTCTGAGACTACCTTAATGTAAGGGCTAAGTTGTAGGAGCTGAGAAACAGGAGCTGTGTTAGGAAGGCAGAGCCATTTTGGATGACTTGCACAAATTCATGGGAAAGAATAAGAATAAGGCTATCAGTGGGTACTTTCAGTTCTATAAGCCTCTGACAATTTCTGGGATGCACAATTGGGGAGAACCCAATTGTGAGCTTCTGAAGGCATCTGATTGACCACCATGCTGGACCAGATGGGCATTTGGCCAGATGTAGCAAGGCTCTTCTTATGTTCTTAGGTAGGAGTCAGAGTCAAGGAATTCAGTTCCTCTGGACTTTGCTCACACAAAGATCAGGAGAGCCAGCTTGAGTGGGCAGTCCTAATCTCGAGCCTGAGATTAGTTCACTGTCCTAGAAGATGCTCCAAAACACAATACCTTGTGTTCTGTATAGCCCATGGGTTGCCAGGAAATGAAGACCGAATTTACTCAGAACACCACCACAACACTGCTCTTCCCACTGAGGCAGAGCTGAAATTTCCCTTGAATAATTCTGTTATTGGGAGTTAATAATTTTGCAAGTTGTATTCTTTCAAGTTCTCTCCCACTCCCTTCCATGACTATGATATAAATAAATCTGTATGATCTTGAGCAAAAGGATAGGGTTGAAGAAACTGGACTCGATTTGGTCCATACCAGTTTTGCATTTGACCAACTATTAGTTGTTGTGTATGTTTTTGAAAGACCATGTGTGGTGCTGCTTATTTTTTAAAAGAAGATTTAGCTGCTTGGAGCAGGTGCGAAATGGGGCTGGATTTGTCACTGTGAAGAACAGTATGTCATAAATGTCACAGGAACATTGTATGGGGGAAAATATGACCAATGCCCATCATTGCATGGAAGCAGATAGCTTTCTTTCCTCTCCAAGCACTGTATTTCTGTGGGATAGTATGTCATCATGTACCATCCCACATATGGGCATTTCCAGCCCCATTCAAAGTACTTGGAATCTAATTGCTTTCAAGCTGATCCAAGTACAGGGGTACCTCGGGATGTGAACGGGATCCATTCTGGAGCCCCGTTCGCATCCCGAATGGAACGTAAGACGCGATGGCGCATCTGCGTGTGCGCGGGTCGTGTTTTGCCGCTTCCGTGCATGCATGTGATGTCATTTTGAGCGCCTGTGCATGCGCGAGCAGCGTAACCCGGAAGTAGCATGCTCCGTTACTTCCGGGTTGCCACGGAGCGCAACCCAAAAGCGCTCAACCTGAAGCACATTCAACCCGAGGTATGACTGTAGATAGATCTTGTTAAAAATCAAAAGGGGGAAATGATAAAATGTAGCCCTTTCTTTGAGAAAAATTTGAGATGGCTGTTTGTGGAGCGGACCATGTTCTGAACTGGTGTTGTGGAGCAGGTGAATCTACTTTAGAATATGGATTTTCAAATTGCTTCCCTGACTTTGCAGGAGATTGGGGGGCAGTACATGATGATTCCCATATATTCCTATGGATTCCCCCTTTTAAAAGCCTATAAGGTTGACATGAGGGGAGCATTGTCACCATTCTCTAAGCTAAACCCCACAGCAGCACCCTGGGTGGGGCTAGTGAGAGTGTGAAGGACCCATGCCTTCTTTTCTCCATGAGAAAGATTCATCAGGGCAGAGTGGAAGGTGGATACTTGCCTATGCAGAGCAGTGTGACTCCTGTTCCACCTCTGCCAAGGTTCCTGCTTTAGGGCAGGCATGTCCATAGTACGAGACAGGCAAAAATACTAATGGCAAACTGAAGCCATATCTGGAATAAAAATAACCATTTCTCTCTGAAATTATTAATTCCTTTCAAGTTGTGTAGACCTATCATGCTCTGAAGTCATAAATGATTGATAGCACAACCAAATTAAAATATCAGCTCCATTGAGTACAATGGGACTCACTCTCAGGGCGTATTATGGATTATGATCATTTCATCCAGCCCAATCACCACCTTACCAGTATGGGGATGTTGTAAAATAAAAAGTAAAATAAAATAAGCTAGTAAAAATAAGGCATTTGTTTGCAAAACTGGCTTGGTGAATCCATTTTAGATTGATAGAAGTAATTGGCAAATAGATATTGAAAATAGTGAATGTTTTGCTGATTTGTTTTCCCCAAAATAAATTAAGAACCTATTTGATTGTTAAATATGCAAGAGACTTAAATTGCATTGAATCCCAGAGTCTTCTGTTTCAAGAAAATATTTTAAATCTCATTTTTTAAAGAGATGTAATATAAACCAAGTAATGTGTTAACAGTTTGGGTGTAACAGAGAAACAATATATTGAATTTGTTTTAGTATGTGGCAATCACTAATGAGCAATCAGACATTTACGTCATTCTGCATATTTTGACGCACCATTTGTACTGGAGACCAAAGTGAGACCCTATTAAAATATTTCTTATGTGCTTTGAAATGGAATTTGTCGGCTTGAAGTTCACTCAGGAAAAAGGACTGTGGTTTTGAACTAAGACCACACTTTGAATGGCAACAGAGGGTCATAAGTCGATTTCATTGTAAATACACAAATGGGGGTAAAATGCTTTACACATCAAGTAAATTGCTCTGAGCAAATAATGCAAGCATTTACAGTTACTATCCCTAAGTGCTATACTGTTTGTATAAATGCTTTGTGTAACCCTGTAGCTAATGGAAAGAAAATGAGCCATAATATCCAGAATATGGCAGAAAATGGTAGCCAATTATATAGCACAATTGGACCTTGATTCAGAGAAATGCACACAGGCATCCATATTTTTCTCCAAAGGAGTCATTTGGATGATGCACCAATGGATCTCCACAACTTTCAAGTTTAAAAAGCAGTATTGAAATTTAAAGCAAAAGCTTTAATGTGGGGAAGACTGCTGGGGGAAGAACATTAACCAACAGTTTCTCTCTTAATACTAAATCCCCCAAATGCCTTCTTAACTCAGATGAGTCCAACCCACAAGTGCAGAGTGGGAAAAGGCAAACCTTAGAGGCCAAACTGAGTTAAAATGAAAGGGCACTAAGGAAAAGGAAAATATTTATGCAAAACATCCACAATAAATTCAGTGTAGCTGTTCAACGCAGACATTTCTGGCCATTTTTGCAGTGCCCTGAAAGCAAACAGTAATGTTTCTGAAAACAATGGCATATCCAAGCTGTCTGTTAAAATATCACCAGATTTCCCTGCACTGCGTAATTACAACTGATGCGAAATAATATTAGCACCACACTTTTTGACCAGGAAAGTTTTTATCACATTGATCTTAAAATCAAGTATCTTTTTTGCTACCATTTTTCAGCCTTATGATAGCATTGCATCTAAGAGGCAAACAGTAATTTTGTTGTTGTTGTCATCCAACTTAGAGTTAATGCCCTGAATTCATATAAGGCTACTGTGAACATAAGGGGGGGGGGGTCGTTCTTCAGCCTAATCTCTCATTGATGGTGCTGTGACTTTCTTTGAAAATAGACTGAACAGTTTCGGCTGTAGAGACTTGATTAAATCTCACTTGTCAAATAAATGTAATGAGCAATCTGACTCTGTTGCATATGAACGTATGCTTTGAAATGTCCTTTTTCCTCAACACATGGCCTCCTCCCACCACTCCTCTCATTCTCCTTCTTTTTATTTTTCTTTGTATGAGGACAGGATCACATAAGTGAATTTCTTCTTATAACAGTTCTAAATCTCCTTGATCTTCTAACTCAGACTTAAGAAAGCTGCAAACGTTCAATAACGTTTAAAAGATATTATCTGCCTTTGTGAGTGAGGAAGCGCAATCGTGGGAATACTTAAATATCCAACCTATAATTCAGGCTGACTGACACATTAAATCATAGCCTCCAACTGAACCGTTGCTCTTTAAGAAGCATTTTAGTCTCAGATGTAACGTAATTAATGAATGGTAGAAAAAGAACTGTATTATTTTGTTTGGTTGCAACAGCAACAGTACATTTGGGAAATATTTACTGGATCACAAAGAAGATGGGGGGAAATCAGTATTACCAGTTGCTTGCCAAAATCTTTAATTCCTTGGCCACCATCAGGTTATTATGTTTTTGGTATACCATTCTGCTATACCATTAATCAGAGGAATAAATATGAACCAACCTGAGGAGCATCTGTATAAGAAACAAAGCCAACATAGAAATGCGGGCAGCCATTCCAGCAACTGCTCACTGTATATACTCATGGTCTCTCACCAGTGATGCCCTCACATATTATCTGTATGGGGAAGGCATCAATTGGTTCACAGATATGGTACAAATGCCATATGTCAGTATCCTACCCAGAAAACACATGCAACTGAACAGACAGAATGAGAGACCGCGGCACATTTCCCATTGCAGACTGGGGTGTGTGACTGCGGAGCTCCACAGATAACTTTGTTAAACCATTGCAGACAGTGATGGTGCAGTAAGTAGGAAAGAAGCCTCTGACACCTATGGCTTCAACTCCAGGGCTTCCCACATGCAATGATTCAAATCATCCACAAATCATCATTTGTGAGATTGCATCCCAGTACAGCTTTCGCTGGAAAAGACCCTGATGTTGGGAAAGATGGAGGGCACAAGGAGAAGGGGACGACAGAGGACGAGATGGTTAGACAGTGTTATCGAAGCTACAAACATGACTCTGACCAAACTGCGGGTGGCAGTGGAAGACAGGAGTGCCTGGCGTGCTCTGGTCCATGGGGTCATGAAGAGTCGGACACGACTGAACGACTAAACAACAACAACAACAGCTTTCGCCACTCTTTTGTTGAGTATGAGGGCCACTCCATTTCTTTTACGGGATTCTTGCCCACAGCATGAGTTTGACCAAACTGCGGGAGGCAGTGGAAGACAGGAGTGCCTGGCGTGCTCTGGTCCATGGGGTCACGAAGAGTCGGACATGACTAAACGACTAAGCAACAACAACATTATTATTGTCCAGTCAGTCATTTACACTTTCTTCATGTTTGAGCTGCAGATGTAACCAGGCTTGATAACTTGACATATAATTAGCAGCCCTCTGAAACCATCTTGGTAACATGAGGAATTGCATGGTAGGAAACTGACAACAACCAGGAAACACTAAATTACCCAGAGCATTGCAGAAATGTTTGTGTGGTATTGAATTAACTGGCCACAAATTTAAACCCACCCATTTAAACAAGAAGAGAGTTTTTCAACACTCCTCTATTTCATTCTCACTGTGCTTGTCAATGACACCATAGAAATAGCAGCAAAAGTGTGAGTGTCATTGAACACTGTAAAACCTTCTCAGTGTATCAGCTGTGGAAACACCTATGTTAAACAATGTTGTATTATCTTGTGAAAAGTGCATTCAGTAGCCTTTAGACTTCCTTAACTTTTCTAAGGCAGCAGAATTTATTCATCTGATCACCTTGGCTTCAGATGAGAACTTGTTTAAGTTTATGAAATGTGGAATATGTTATTTGGGAACTGTGTGGATTACTAGAGCAAAATAAGCTGTTTTTCAGTTTATGCCAAGTGTGTTTGCAGAATCAGCTGAATAAGTGTAGTGTGTATTGATTATTGTGATCGCTGCTGTCAACTATGAAAGAAAGATACTGCAGTCCTATAGATAAGATAATCGGTACTGAAATAAAACATTATGTATAAAACTAATGGGACAGCACCATCCTGTATAGATGATAAGGATAAGTTTCACTACGAAGTATGTATAAAGCTTTTAGGACTCATAGGTATGGGTAAATATCCTCTAATTCTACCTGCCACCTTTGCCCATTTCATGCTTTGACACAGCTTGATAGACCACTCCAAAATCTTCATGCTGAATACAAATCACTAAAAAGACTTGTGGCATCTTTCATGGACTAGAGCCAATGCAAACCACTTTTACTATATATTAAAGTGTGGGGTTTGTGAGAGAGGGAGAGAGAGAGAGAGAGAGAGAGAGAGAGAGAGAGAGAGAGAGAGGTGGAGGGCACACAGAGAGGGGGGAGGCCCTTTTGGGCAAATACTTTTTTTCCTTTTCTTTTTTTTTATAAATATTTTATTCGATTTTACATACAAAACGACAAAGCAAAACAAAAACAACGAACAATACACCAAAAACATACAGAATTACACAAACATAACATACTACAGACAACAGAAATAAAAACACTCCTATCTTCATATTGATCTTGCATTAACTTGTTTCTCTGACTTCCCCGAGTCTCCCTTCCCTGTATTCCAATTCATACAATTAAACAACAAATCCCTTCCCTCTGTCATATTTAACCTCCTTTCTTGATTTGAATGTCTTAATATAGCTTATTCAATGCTTAGAACTTAAGATGTTGGGTCTTCTAATCTTTAAAGTTTTACTCCAATAACCTTATACATTCAATCTGATGTTATTTTAACATTCATTAATCTTGTAGTGTTTCTGTAAATAGTCTTTAAATTTCTTCCAATCTTCCTCCACCGTCTCTTCTCCCTGGTCTCTGATTCTGCCAGTCATTTCTGCGGATTCCATATAGTCCATGACTTTCATCTGCCATTCCTCCAGCATGGGTAATTCTTGTGTCTTCCAATACTTTGCAATAAGTATTCTTGCTGCTGTTGTGGCGTACATAAAAAATATCCTGTCTTTCATACGTACCTCTTTATTGACCATGCCCAGGAGAAAAGCCTCCGGTTTCTTCGGGAATGTGTATTTAAACACTTTCTTACTCTGGTTTCTCTTCAGATCGTATAAATCTTTTGCCTTTTACCTTTTGGGCAAATACTATTTAATTCTTGTGTTTGGGAAGATACTACCAATAACAAAAATTCTCTGAGTGGTTTACAAATGAAAACAAACAAGCAACAAAAATTTTAACTGCTAATGAATATAGATCTACTCTGATCAACCTCATTTAGAGTTGTTGGCATCCATCTACTAAAGAGACAGTTGAGTGCACTTCCAGGGGTGAAATCAAACTGCTGCATTAGTAGCAGTGAAGTGACCTCTCCAGGGCACAAGGCAGTGTGTATGGAGGTTCTGAGGTGCTCAACGACAAGACCCTGCTCTCAGCCTCACTGATGTGGTCCAAAGAAAAGAAAAGTAATAGTTTTAGCAACAACTTGGTTGCCAGAAGGAGGCATACAAGGCACCATCCAACTATCTTAGGGACTCCACTCTGGACTTGTGTAGGGTTTAAACCTTAGCCATTTCTTCTTCCTAAGATTTCCTGAAAGGCAGCAGAGTTTTAGGATCAGAGTTTTCCTTCTCCTAGATGGGCTATTTCCCCAGGTTGATGAGCCCCATCTGCCTCTCACTTCTCTACAAGCCCTGCAGGTTTGAGACCCATCTGCTACCGTCACCTGGTTTAGCCAGCCAGTCGAAGTCATTCCTGGAGGTTGACCGCTGTCACATGCTGACAGCTTCTAGAAGTCACAGATGAGAGCTGAGTGCAGGGTGAGGAGCAAAGGCAGACTACCCTAGAAGGAGCATGACGTGGTCCTACCCCTCTCTGACACCCATTCACTCATACATTTAGAGTGCTTTGTAAAATATGTGGCACCTTAAGAATTAATGAGTGTAGCTTTCATGGCGGGGAAGAAATGGAGGCAGTGAGAGATTTTACTTTCTTGGGCTCCATGATCAATGCAGATGGTGACAGCAGTCATGAAATTAAAAGACGCCTGCTTCTGGGGAGAAAAGCAATGACGAACCTAGACAGCATCTTAAAAAGCAGAGACATCACCTTGCCAACAAAGGTCCGTATAGTTAAAGCTATGGTTTTCCCAGTAGTGACGTACGGAAGTGAGAGCTGGACCATAAAGAAGGCTGATCGCCGAAGAATTGATGCTTTTGAATTATGGTGCTGGAGGAGACTCTTGAGAGTCCCATGGACTGCAAGAAGATCAAACCTATCCATTCTGAAGGAAATCAGCCCTGAGTGCTCACTGGAAGGACAGATCCTGAAGCTGAGACTCCAATACTTTGGCCACCTCATGAGAAGAGAAGACTCCCTGGAAAAGACCCTGGAAAAGACAAAGCTTTCATGGCTACTACTTACTTTGTCTGATGCATGGGGCAAGGCCAAACTAGAGGTGACACCTGTCATGTAGAGTGAACTATTTTAAACACACACAAAAAAGTAGACGAAGGTGGGGAAGCTAAATTAGAATGATAGTGTAAAAGAGAGGGGCTTTAATGCTTTGTCCCTGCTGAATGTGAATCCGCCACCACATCCACTATCTGCAATGGGAGGAAAGCTCCATTGGTGCCAGGGCCAAGGACAAGAGCACTCTGCCCCCTGCAGTTTCCAGCAACTGGTATTCGGAAGCATGTTGTCTCTAGGCATGGAGGCAGTGCATAGTCATCTGGGTTAGATGACAACTGCTTTGCATACCACCCACCTCTTCATACTGATATATATCCTAAGGCAGTGACCTGTTGTTGTTTTTACATGACCTTTTATTCTGCAATATAACAAGGAGGAGTCAAGGATTCCTGGTTCTGACAAATTTCTTCCAACCCACTGCAGGTTCCATTTCACAAACAGCCTTGCTTGGGTATCTGAGGTTGAAGTGTAATAAGACGAAGTGGGCTTGGCCACCATTGAAGCCATCAGCGCATTTTGCAGGGAACAGTGGTTGCTAATGGTTAGTATATAATTTGGTCCCCATAATTCAAATCAGTTTCTTCTTTTTTTGTGACTGAATGTCACCCAAAAATAGTAAGTCTGGAAGTGCCCTAAGTGAGATGACTCAAGGGTAAATGCTATAGTTAATAGAAACAAAAACTCCAGAAATAGTTGTGAAAGAGAACTCAGTAAACTGTAGTTATGATTTGTTAATCATCAGAGGCAGTGATTAAATTAGCCTGGCTTTTTAAAAACCTGCCCCTTCTCCTATGCGATAGAGCTACAGGGAATTTTAGGGGAAGTTCACACTTTTCCATACCAGTGTTAAACACAGAAGAGGGGAGAAAGCTGGGAAATCTCCACAGAACCTTCAACAACGATAGAAAGCATTTGTCTAAAACAATGTTTTATGTGCTAAGGAATTACTTTGCAAAACATTTTTAAAGGCAGTCTCTTCACTAAAGAAACTAAGAGCTGTATCAGAAGATAGGGTGATGCAGGATATTTGGTTTGCTTTGTGACACCAGCTTCCCATCATTATATTGCAGGTAATAGTTCTCTTCTTCACCTGTGTATTAAAAGAGGGAGATCTATGGAGGCTGTCAAGTACTCAGATATCACAGGCAAGGAAACCACACAAGGCCAGAGACAGCTATGTCAGTTATCATTAGGTATAATGCAAATATTCTCAGTGTGGATTTGTGCAGATGCATGTGTACACATATTGATGAATATAATGTGTGAAGCAGCATAATTATTAGAGGAATATGACAGAAATAATAAGGTTGACAAGACGGAAATGCCACCAAAAATAAATTAATTAAATTGCCTCCATCAGGCAAAGCCTTTTAAAAACCTCTCTCTCTTTGTGTGTGTGTGTGTGTGTGTGTCTTCCCACTGCATGAGGCGGAATGCAAGTTGTTACACAATCACATCTGCACCTCAGACCAAAGGGACTCAGCTTGGAAAAGGTTGATTTTTTTGTGTCAGTGCTCATTTAATCCTCTGTGGTTTTGCACTCATTGTTGAAGGGCAAAAAAGAGTGAGACATTTTATCTCTTTCTATTTTCGGGAGATAGGAAATGCTAAAAGAGATGGGGAATTTGTGAAGGGTTTTTAGTGGCGCTTTCTCAAATATGTGATTTTAGTAGACAAACAGCAGTAACACTTGCAGCCTGATCCTAACCCCCGCTGTAGCTGTTATGGCACAAGCAGAGGCTTATGAAGCAACAGCTGCAAGTCGGATCTGTGGCGAGACAAACGTCTCTCAAAACATCTCTATCTGCCCTTTGCAGCATGTCACTGCCTGGGCACGTTTGTCTCCATATGAGGTGAATGGCTCTGTTCCTACAGCCCTTAAGTTGCTACTCAAGAAGTTGTGATGAAAAATCCTGCTTCAAAGGGCCCTGAAAGTTTGCAAGTGATGAATGTCTTTTTTCACTTCCCTGTCCGCTAATCTGACAACAGAAAGGGGTCCTTCCTTCCATGCTAAATAAACTAAACTGGCTGAACTAGATATGAGGTTAATTATGTGAATGCAGTTGATGTGCACATTTTTTGTTATGTTACTAGCAGCTTTTGGGAACCATTAGCAGCCCCAGGATGGTGGAGGTGGAGAAGGGATGGAATGGTTTTCAGTGGGACACCAACAGAGTGATAGGTGATTCCAAAGGGTTAAATAGCTCCCCCTCCCTCTCTTTATTTATTTCATTATTATTTAAAATATTTTATACCATTTATCAGAAACTATCTCAAGGTGATTCACAATAATAAAATTCACTTAAAAATATATTAAAACAATAAATCCAGCTGCATTTACAAACATAAAAAGCAAGCTGACATCGATACTTAGAAAAGGCCTCAGAAAACAAGTAAGTTCTCAGTAGGTGCTGAAATAATTTCACTGTAACACCTGACCTACTCCTCTAGAAGGGAGGCCATTACACAGACTCGGCCCCGTAAGGAAAAAAGGTTGTTGTCTTGGTCACTGTTCGACAGTGGAACTGGCTTTTCACATCTTGGCATTTTTGTTCCATTATGGTAGCTATAATTTACACATCAAGGGGGCATCTCTAATTTATTCTCCTTGCCACCATAAAGTGGGGAACTTTGTGACTGCAGTGGCTGTCCCTTCACAATACTCTAGGATTTTTGCCAAGCGCCTTTCCCTGAATACACGCTTTCCCTGCCCCCCTTTAATATTAAACAGAAGATGTTACTAAATGTAACTACGGCATATATCCTTGGGGAGAGACAATTAGTAAATACTAAACATTTACTTCAACAATCTCATTTTGGGTCCCTTATTGAAACTGGTATGCTGAGTTCAGATTTTTTTTAAAAAAAATAATAATACTAATTTTCATGGGACTGAATAAGCCAACATCCTGTTAATTAACCCCATCTGCTATAGTTACTTGCAAAGCTGTGGCAATCTGTTCACTAGAGAGTCAAATACTGATAAACAAGCTCCCTGTAGTAGAAGCACCTCAAGTGTCTTAGTCTTTAATACCCTCTGTCCAATATTATTCTTCTGACTTACAATACCCTTCAGTGTTCTTTTCTTGAACAGTTATGGAACTAAGAGCACAACTCTCATTCTCAGGAATCAGATGTTTCTTGAAAATTGTCACATCGAAATTTTTCCAATGTTTACTTAGTCTGCCCTCCATCTTCCCTTTTCTTATTTCAGCCTTCTGCCTCCTATTTCTTTAGTGGTTCATTTTCATTGTCTTCTTTTGTCCACTCTCCACCCCCGCTTTGCTTTTACTCTCTATTGCTCTTAATCACTCTTTTTGCAAGCATTTCTTCAACATTCCTCTCTCAAGCCTGATTTATAATGGGTGTCTGTGGCTAAAGCTCTCACATACGTCAGTGTTCCTCACAAGCCTTGGCACATTTAAATGCAGCCAGTGGGTGTGTTGGCCCATTCATATTTACAAAAACATTGGACATGCATCCAAACCATTGGTCACTATTATTACACATGAGTGGGCACTTGGAAAGTGTGTTTAAATGTGATCTGCTGTAGGTAGAATGATTACAGTGGTAACTTGGTTTTTGAACGGCTTGGCTCTCAAACAAATCGACTCCCAACAGCGCAAACAGGAAGTGAGTATTAAGGTTTGCGAATGTTTTTTTTGGAAGCCGGACATCTGACATAGCTTCCACTTGACTGCAGGAAGCTCCTGCAGCCAATTGGAAGCCATGCCTTGGTTTTCGAACTGTTTTGGGAGTCGAACAAACTCCCGGAACAGATGAAGTTCAAGAACCAAGGTTCCACTGTATATGGATAAGATCCTTCCCGGTGACATACATTCTATATAACAGTGTAATTCTAACTATGCCTATTCAGAACTGAGGGCTATTGAATCCAATGAGGATTTCAGGCATATGTGCTGGAGAATCATAGGCCCCTTGGTGTTAAGGGCAGAGGTTATGAGTCCTTCCATAAGGTATTATTCCTGGGATATGCTCTATATGTTGACTGTCATTTCCTCTTCCAGGAACCTGAAGTTCTGCCCTGTCTCAGCCATCCCCCTATCATTCCGCCATCAAAAATAAATTGATATTGAACATATTGGATCTTACATTACTGAGCAGGAATCTCTGCTTTTGCTCTTTAACTCTGTCATCTGCATCGCACATGTGCTGGTAGTAATGAGGGGACTGGAAGAGCACCGCCAACCCTAAATTAGCATACTTTTTATTCTAAATAATTTTGGTTCAAGGTAATAGACAGGTGTGTGTACTAGTAGGATGGAATTTGTAAGCTGCACATAGATCTTTCATTCATGCAACATGTGCAGCTGCAAAGGGTTTAACTTTCCCACTTTCTTATTTTGACCACCCAGCAAAATGATGAAGCCTTGACATGAGGAGGTTTCTCTGCTTCTTCTTGCTTATTGAAATAATTTCAACGGTTAACAACAATTATCTGAATTTGGCATCTAAACTGTAGAAAGTAATTGCAGCATAAGTGAGCTCATGGGTGAACAATTAAATGAGGGAGAGTAGATATGTACTGTAAGGTATTGGGATGCTGGGGAAGATGTTTTTATTCTGGGAGAACAATTCTTCTCACTTCTGCTCTCCCATCCCCCTTTTATTTTGTGAGTAAATGATGATCTTGCCAACAGAGGCCAAAGATCATCTTGACTCTCCAGCTGGGTCATGCAAAAACGAGAGCTTTCTATACAAGAATCAGTGCCTTGAAACTTAAAAGTGTAAGTTAGCAATTGAAAAATGTTTCTCCCTCAAATGTGATTTGCTTGCTGATAGCAGGACAAATCTCTGATCATGGATCTTAGGTATCATTAGAGCATAGCCTTCCTGCTACAAGAGTGTGTTTACTGAGCTGCAAAGATGAAAAGTTACTCATTATAGCCAATACGAAAAAGAAAAAGAAAAAAAGTTATTAGGGATCCAGACGCATTAAGATATACCAAAGTAAATTTGCCCCTGGATAAAATAGGAAGTCTGGGCAGTATCACATCAAATGTCTCCCATATATAAAAGAGAATGAAAGAGAGGGATTTCTTTTCTTCACAAATCATAAGGGTCAGTCAATCTGCTACTCTGAACAGAAAGGTCTATTTTTATAGATATGTATCTTGCTCCCATATTTGAGGTGTAAATTAAATTCTATGGTGGCTGAACACTTTTAAGTTGCTTGGTGTGAGATTTTCTAAGGTTAACAATGACTGTATGTCTGTTATGGAGTGGACATTATATTTGTCCCAGTTTGTTGTAAAAGTTTCAAATGATATAGTAAGCACTTCAGCAGCAAAAGTCAGCCTACTTATATTGCTTTTCTTTATAGAGATTTTCTTTCTTCCTACCTTCCTGAAGCAGAGAGAGGAATCAGGACCATATTTCGAGAAAAGACCTGAAATTCTTAAAATCATAAGTGTGTGTGTGTGTGTGTGTGTGTGTGTGTGTACCTACACTCATCCTATCAACATACTGGGTTCCAATCCTAACTTAATTTTGTTCTTTCTGAGATAAGAAAAAATGACTGTGCTTAGGAATAGAGTTCTTAAAAAATGTGAAACCAAAACCTAAGCCTGGGCTTGCAAATTCCAAACTGCTCTTGTGAGTTTAGTTACGTGATGGGCAATATGTGTTTCTGCATATTACATGTCTACTTTTGATTTTCTATACATTAATATGTCCCCTGTGTATTCTTCTCATGCAAAGCATAGCAGTGTTGGCGCATATTTCATAGCTTAAGGTATAGAAATCTGAGCACACTGGAAATCCCAACAGGCAAAATCCAGCAGCGGCCCTTCCATTTTTACGAGAAATTACTTTTAGTTTCATATTCTTCCTTTGTCTCCTCCCGCCCCTCTCTCCAAGCCATATTGGTCTTAAATCTGTGTTCATACCAAAGAACGAGAATCTGGACCTTTTGCATCCTTGTTAACATGCATGTTTGTTTTATAGTCCTGTCAGGCATATCCATGGAAAAAGAAACCACATCATTCACCTCGAGTGAGTGTCAGAAAGTTGGAAAGTAACAAACAACTTTCTCCTACCAGTTTTCCAGCACAGCTTTTCAGTTGACTAGAAATATCAAAATTCCAGTTAGCTCAGGTCTGTTGCAGACTCACTGGCAGAGGGGCAGCCTTCAAGAGCCTTCTTGCAACACCCTTCTGTTGGATAACATAACAAGCCTACTTCCAGAGCTAGTCTGCTGCACACAGGTGCAGTGGAAAACATTATCCCTCTGCCAGTGTGTAAAGGAGGTGCCACTTTGCCGGGTTCACCTCAGGCCACGCAATGTCTTGAGCTGGCCCAGATCATGTTTTGAGGAAAGAAGAAATAATGTATGATTTAAGATTTAGTCTTCTAGTTTGACCAAACTGCGGGAGGCAGTGGAAGACAGGAGTGCCTGGTGTGCTCTGGTCCATGGCATCATGAAGAGTCGGGCATGACTAAAGGACTAAACAACAACAAAGATTGCCTTCCATAAACACGGTTTTAACAGTGAGTCCGTAAGTGACTCTGGAGTCCAATTCTGGATCCACACATGCTTCCACAGTGGGGATATCGTTTTTTTAGCATTACTATATTTAGTACTAGTCATGTTAACTTGGAAGTAAACCCCCATTCAAGTCAGTGGGACTAACCCCTTTAGTTAACATACCTGCCACTGAGCATCAGCCCTTCCCCTGAGTCAGGATAGCAAAGCCATCTTCTCAGAACTTCTTTCAAGTGTGTTGGTTTTCTTACGAAATAGTATTCCTTTGCAATTATGTGTAGGTTCCCAAGTTGTGCCAAAATTGAACATCTGTAGAGTTACCCAAATAAATAAAGATTTCAAATGGGAGTCTCCAAGTTTCTGAGTCTAATAACTTTGTAACTTCTGTGAAAGAACTTCCAGTAGTCTTGAACTATATCAAAGAACTAAGAAAGTGATACATAGCTCTGAGCCCAAACCTTGAGGGATTTATCTATCATTAATAACAATACAGAATAACATTTGAAGCTCCTGAGGAAATGGTTCTGCACTCAATAGTTTTTAACTCCATGCTCACATTCAGAAAACTTAGTTCTGGAGAAAAGTTATTATTTACTGTTACTAATTTTTTTCCCATTTAGGCCACACAAGTGCCAGGATTGTCATTATAGATGTCAGGAGAGGGAGAACCAGATTATAGTAGATTTTTTACTATAATTATGAAGTTTGATTAAAGGAAGAAAAACAAGAAACTGATTGAAGCCAAAGTTGATAGATCCCTACAGGTAAACTGTAAAATTTTGAGAAATGCATATTTCCAGGACACTTGTGCCAAATGACTTCAGAAACCCATTGAAGAGCCTAACTAGCCAAAAAACTAAGCTGTTATTTCTCAGCTAAAGCCTGCCCTACCTCTGACTATCTTAGGCGACTATTTTATCTTCATTTATCTATTTTTGTCAATTTGTATACAACCTGTCCACCTTTGCTTTATAGCATAAGAAATCTTTCAATAATTTTTGTACCTTGTGATAAAGGCAGTATATTTTTAGTTTATAAGAAGCCAACTGACAGGATGTGGTGAATTTTTTAAATATAAAAATATAGGTTTGTGTGGAAAGAGCTCAAGATAAATTACTTTCATACTTTCAGAACACTAGAGGTTTGGACTCATCCAATGAAAACGATAGAAAGTTCAAGACAAAAAGTAAAGTATTACTTCATGCAGAACAAAAGTTAACTTGAAGGTGCTATGATGAGTACCAGCTAAGATGGAGGAGGTCCATAGCTCAGTAACAGAGCACAGTCCTGGGACCTCATGCTGGTTTTAAAAAATGATCAACAACAACATGCTGTATAGACCCCCATCTCAATCCCAGCCATCTCCAGTTGGGGTTGCAAGAAAATCCTGCTTGAATCTCTGGAGAGCCACTGTAGACAATCAGGGGTAGATGAACCAAATAGTCTAACTAGCTGCAAGGCCATAGGATTGTACAAATCCATAAAGGACAGAACTTTTAGTGGCTATTTGTCATCATAACTAAAAATGGGGTTGGGGGAAGCTGTGAAAATTGCAAGTGGGCCCTTTTTAATTGATAGAATGTGTGTGTGCACAAGAACATGTATGAATGCTTTCCTTTGCCACTCCATTTTCTCATCCCTGACTTCTGCACTTTCTGCCTCTGCCTCCTGCCACTCCATTATCCTGTCTTTGGTCTCCCATATCCCTGCCCTTTCCTTCCCACCTTCCCACCTTTCACTCTTCCCACATTCTCTTTTGACCCTTGTGCTTTTCAGAGTGGGTACTGATCTTTTCCTTGAAAAGCATATAGAACTGAAAGACGAAGTGGGAAGGAGTGTTGTTCTCTTAGACCTTCTCTTCAGCTCTATATACTTCTCAATGCAGGAAAAACCTAAAACCTCTTGGCACCTCATGAAAAGAGGGACAATGAGTAGAAGGACTCAGAGGTTTTGTGGATACCAGAGAAAGTCCTCATGGTTGCCACTGCACTCACAGGCACTGAGGTGTATATTATAGTCAGTCTAGAAGAGAAAAGGGGGGGGGGGGTTTGAGGCATGAGTTCCTAGAAAGCACTTGTTAAGCATTACGTCCAATCAACTTCTTTGGTAGCGGAAAAATGCATTTCTTATTTTAGAAAGCTGAGCTCTAAAAGCTTTGATATGCTATATAATTCAGAAATCAGGGAGGGTTCTTGTGAATGCCCAAGCACAAGGGCTATTATTGCCTTTCAAGCAGCAGTTATAGCAGGTTCAGATGAAGGCAAATGAAGCCGAGGCCTGTTTGGAAGATAATAAGCCACCTAAAGCATTTTTTTGTTGTATAAATGCATGTATGTGGTTTGATTTGAGCCACCAAACAGTATGCCATCATCATTAATTTGAAATATTAAAAGCGTGTAAATGAGGTTTTGAAAATGACTCTGCTCTCAATCTCACCCAGGTCTCTCTTGGACTAGTGCCCAGAAAGCAGTGTTGGATCAATGACAGGAAGCAAGTCATCTCTTAAAGTGTTTTCTTGTTGAGTTGGGCTTCTCATAGCATCATGCCAAAATACTGGGAAACAGGGTCATGCATTCCCACACTGAGGGGTTGCCCCATTGTCAGGCCACCCTGCTGTTTTCTAGTGGTATCCTGTGCCAAGTTATTATTAATGGCTACAGCAAGCAACCAGCTTTCAAATTTTAATCATGTGTATGTTCTACTATAGGGAAGGGCATGTTTCTCTTGGATAATTATACTTAGTATTCTACTGACATTGTGGTTACTGTATTGCAACCTGGAGGTGCTGTCTTTTCATTTAAAAGTTAATTACTGGCCTGGTTCTCACACCATGCTAAGCTAGGTGAGGGGAACTTGTGGACCTCCAAATGCTACTGAAGTACAGCTGCCAACATGGCCAATAGTCAGGGATTGCGCTCCAATAGGCAAATAAAGAGGCAGGCACATTAGAAGGGGTAGAACTGGGCCACTTTTTTTTAGACCTTAAATTGAAATCAGCAGAGAGACAGTACTATGGGGCAGGAACTACTTAACTGTATAACTGTAGCCATTGGGCAACCCACCCTTGCCTAAGGAATTAGGGCATGGCTTCTTAGCCTACCCAGATTCCCAGGCCACACCCTGAAGGTGAGAAGAGAGGTCTTACCTTGTCACCACCCACCGGGACTGCAGAACCCCAGGTGGATGAGGGAGTTTGGCTTCAAAGGAGGCCCCTATATCACCCTCTGAACCACAAAGTCTGAGAAGTGAGCCTCAGGGCCGAACCATCACCTGAAAGGTACCCAAAGGGCATCACCAGGCTAAACCAAACTATTTCTTTTCCCACACCTAAACTGCCACTGAAAGGGGACAAATCTCTGTTTAGTCCCTTTTCCCCATCCCTGAGAGACACTGTTGCAGCCCCCTCTGCAGGTTGGATAGAAAGATGTTATTTTCAGCATCCATTACATGGACTCCTTCTGGCCTATACAGTTCAACCCCATCCGCCCCGATACCTTCATGGTGGATTACTTGACCTCCCAGGCTCTCAACTGCAAGCCGAACTTCGCTGTTGACTTTTTTCCTTGTCCTATTTATTCCCCTTGGATTCCAAGAAACCTGCCATACCCTTCTAGGCAGTATTTCGGACCAAACTAATGTAACCACTGGCCAACGATGCTGGATAACCTTAAAATCCAACATGGCTTACAGGCTCAGAGCCTTTCCTTTCAGCAAACCTGGATCATTGACACCCAGGTGGACCACCAGCACCTGGGAAGGCCCAGGCATTGCAGCCTCCTGGAACAGCAAAGGGAGCAACACGTCCCAATGTATGCCTCAGCAGCCCAACCACTAAACTGATGCCAACTGGATGAACCCTAGTTGTGTGCCAAACTTGGAAGCAGCAGCCCTCCAACTGGCTCCCAACACCATTGTGTGGCCGCAGATAAGCACCCTGGACAGCTCCCTCCAGATTTAGGCACCTGCCAAAATAAAACATAGTCAGCAACACATTTCAAGCACTAAGGCCACCCTTGCACCTTAGCGGCCACACCTGCCCCCTGTGTGTGATCGAGCCCTTCCCACTCACTCAGACCACCTTAGAAATGAACCAGTCGATGCAGGGAATTTACCTGCTCTGCCTTTCTTGCCCAACAGCTCAAAAAGGCATCCAGCCTTTTCAGCACTATCTAGGCCTTTTGACTGAACGTTCTAATGGGACTTGTAATTCAGTAACATCTCAAGACAACTAAGACAACACTAAGACAACAACTGTGTGGCTCCCCCAGCTGATATGTGGGATGCGATAGAGCCACAGGTTCTCATGCCCTGTTTCTTCATCAAACACTTTGCTTATCCTTCCTCCCCATCTGTTTGCTACATAAAGTGCAGGAAGGGAGGGAGCAGGACACTAGATTACCTCACCAAAGAAGCTGCAAGTACATTGCAACTTTTGAAGGTTCAACTAGGCAACCCTAACTGGTATCACCATTGCTGGCTCCCACCTCCATAGCCACCCTGCCCCTGTGTCTTTAACAACAGCCCAAATACACAGCAGTTAAGCAAATGAAGCTTTTCCTGACATCTAGAAAAAAATAGGAGGGGGGCGGGAGTTTTGCCAATTTCATTTTTCATATTTTTCTCCTTTAAGAAAAATAAGAAACCAATCCAAATTTATTTGAATAGATTTCCCTTGGAAGGATATCCTTTATTATCTCTGTCTAAATTGCTCAGCTTTCTGATGTTTTAAAAGGCTGCAAGTATCACAGCAGCTTTAAAATATACAGTTGAATATGATCTATCTAGAGCTACTCATGAACAAACCATAATCAACAAGAGTTGCTTTCAAGTGGGTATGTTGCATTTGCATGTTCACCCCTCCCCTGAAGCTATAATGATGCATACAGACTTCTGACAAAGGGTGCAGAATTGACAATGATGACATTATCAATTAAGACTTTAAGCAAATAAACAATTTCATTTGTTTTTCCATCTCCTTTGATAATCATGGCTATATTGACCCAACTTACTAGTCTAAAATCCCATGTAATTACAGCATTGTCTCTGCTGAGCTTGTTTTCAAATTAATTGCAGTCAATGTGGTGGCAAATTAATTGTGGGAAATCATTAGCGATAAATCGCAAGGTGCACAAACTCTTTGAAGCATTGTTCTGTTCCTCTTTCCAGAGCTTCGGTGGCCATCAGACACAGGCAGTTAATAGCAACACCTGAAGTCTTAATTGGACTCTAATTGTGCTCCTATTTGACCAGGGAAATTATTCCTCTCTTAAGCACATATCATTTACACAACCTTACAGTGATATCCTTCCAGAGGCAATGGGTCTGGAAGGCTGTTGTTGCTGTGCTAGGTTTCAGTGGTTGTCATTTTGACATATTATTTTGTGCTTTTCTTCAGAAGACAGAAGTTGATTGAATGTGAGAAAAGTGGGACTTTGACAAGCTGTCAGAAGCCCTTGCAGTGCAAACTTACCTGCCAGCTACCTTGTTTCAGATTTCTTTCAAAGAAGCTTTCCAGTGCACCAGCTTCTATTACTAATCCAAGAAGCTCTAAAATCAGGAGCTCCCTATTTTGAAAAGGCCAAATTAAATAATTTACACTTCAAATTGTTTTAAATCCCAATGAGGATAGGAATGCCTGATAGAGCAAAAAACCAAGGGTGGATTTGGGAGATATGTATGCCCTCCAGTCACCCTGGCAAGTCTGTGCTAATGCAAAGTTAGTTGGTGTTTCATTCCTGCCATCTCCCTCTTTTGTTTTTATTATTTCAGTGAATGTGGGGGGGGGGGTAGTGTGGGTGTCGTCCCCCCCTTCAATTCCTGGAAAACCTTGTGAAATTCAAAAAAGAAAAGAAAAGGCAGCCATGAATTGGTCAAGGAAAGGAAATATGAATAGAAATAAGCTGATTTAAAAGAAAGGCCATCTTCTTGGTTTATAGTGTTTTATTATAATAAAATCTGATCTTCATAGCTATGGGGCTTTGTTTTTTTTAAAAAAAACTTTAAATATGCTTTATTTTCTTCAGATGTGATTGTTTTGCTTTTCCTTCTTCAACATAGCTAGGCTTTTTCATACATCAATGGCTATTTACTACTCCATCTGTGATAGATAGATATGTTTAGGATTTCCAGACATATTTTATTGGTGCTTTTGACAGCTTTCTTAAACTTAGAAATTAAGCAAATCATCTCATGGAAATACATCACCGGGAAAGGTTTAATTTGCTTAATGTTTGCAAATGTATGGCTTTCTTCTCAGGCAAAATGGAAACCAAATAAGATATGATAAATCTAGTGAAATTTCAGGGGTAAATAATGGGTGGAATCTGCACATCCATAGATTGTCACCATATTTTGGTTAAAGCAGAATTTGAAGCAAAAATGCCGGCTCCTTCCGAGGAGCATTACACTTTTACGATCACATTTAAAAAAAGCCATGAAGATAAGAACTTCACTTTTTGATAATCGTCAGGGCCAACACTACAATTAGGCAAAATGGGGCAACTATCCCAGGCTGCAGCAAAAGTGCAGCAACTAATGTGGGGGCAAAGGAGAAAGCCCTCTCACTGCCTTTGAGAGCCTTCTTGCTGTACCCTTCTGTTGTAGGGCATAACAAGCCTACCTCCATAGCCAGCCTACTGCACTTGGGTGCAGTGGAAGACACTATCCCACAGCCAGTAATGAAATTAGATTCAACTCCCAATCCAGTCCAGTCGTTGTCCTTTATCTTAGACCACGAAACATCTTGAGTTGGCCCACATCATGCTTTGAGGAAATAATAAATAATGTGTGATTTAAGACTCCAGTGCTGTTCACACTTTACTTGGAAGTAAACCCCATTCAACTCAGTGGGACATACCTTTTTGGTAAACATGTTTAGGATTGTATGAGTGTATAATCTAGAAGAGCACTAGGAAAACGACAGTGAATTCTGGGTGATTCAAAGTGGAACATTCCATCTCAATACAATGCATTAGGAATATTGGAACATTGGAACATTGGAAACTGCCTTATTCTGAATGGGACCCTTGGCCCATCTAACTCTGCATTGTCCATACTAACTGCAGCAGCTGTCCAGGAATTCTGGCTGGGATACCTTGCCCTAGCCAGAGACACAAGGGATTGAAACTGGGCACTTCTACATAGAAAACTGGTTTTCTATCACAGAGCTATGGCCTTAAACCCATTGAAAGAAAGAGAGAACACTGCAGCAATTGCAAAACTGGTGAGAGTCAAACAGTGCCAGCCCATGACATCTTACTGCTCTCCACTGGGGCCTGAGACTTTCTGCACCATTCAGACATCAGTTCCTGCCTTCATCTATTTCTCCTTCATGTTGCTTCCAGAAGCAGGTGGCTTCATCTTGTTTCATGGCAGGCCCAGTCTTATGTGTAAAACAAACAATGGTTGCTTTTTTTTACCTAAAGGGAAGTAGTCAGAGGAAGTTGGGATTCTGTAAGCTCTCTTTGTAGTGCCACTTCACCCTGGCTTGTTTTGCTTTGCTGTAGGGCCTTCTTGCATCTGAATGTGGCTTCCAAGATGCTTTGAAAGATAGCAAAATTATTTTTGCCTTGTAAATGCAGCAAGATCTCTGGCACATTTTATAGAAATGCCTTTCAGTTTGCTCATAATTCCCACTGCTGCTTCCAAGCTCCAGTTTCACTTTAAATTTTCAAAGCTGTAACATTTTGAAAATTTACCAGACTCCAAAGGCTGATTTGCTGTGAGAAAAATCCATCAAGCTATGTGGCTAGTCTTTAAATGTATTAATCACTAAGTAGCTGTCTTTTCTAATTAAGCATGGGTCTTTTAACACCATAACATTTACTTAAACAAAATGCACACTTTTGCACTTTGCCCTGGACCTTATGTTAAAAAGCCTTTAATAATTTGTGTGTAACATTATTACTAACTGCAACTTATAACTAAAGGACAATGAATAAACAGTTGCTGGCACAGGCACATAATGGCCATGGCAGAAAGAAGGGAGCCCACAAAAATGGACACAGGAGACTAGTATTGGGTTGAATTAGGCCACAGCTTTATTGATTACAGGAAATATTAGGTTTGGCTAAAGCACTGGGCATGTATCCAGCATCAGGCAGCCCACCTGCTGTGGAGTTGATTGTGTGTTGGGGAATTGCCCTCAATATTTCTCTTTCTGAAAGTGAGGGGTGTGTCGGTGTGCATGTAGGGATTGTAGGGATTACTGTTAGCTGTCGTGGGAGTGCATCAGCCCTTATCCTACACAAACACACACACACACACACAATTTTTAGCACTTCTTACAGGCTACAACTTCCCTCCACAATGTGCATAGCATCCTTCAGGGCATGGGGGAGGAAGACTGCCAGTACTGAGCATACTCAAGACCATACAGGCCATAAGAATTATGATTGGGAGGCCACAATCCTTTATGTGGAACCTTCTGGCAGCTGCGTGCCAGTAGTGGGTGGAGCAAAAGTCAAAAGTGGGTGAAGCAATGGATGTGACTCTTAGCCTTGCACAACAGGCTACATTCCAGCCATGCAGAAACCGGGCATACATCTCTCTCCATCCAGGCAAGGAAGAGGCATAATTGCTTCCAGAGCACATTCCAGGAGAGCAGGACGGCTCAGGGATGTGTCCTGGGAAGTGGGGTGGCCTAGGGAAAGTGCCAAGGGCCAGGCAGAGGGAGCTAGAGTACTGAATTAGGCCCCTGGGCGAGGTTTCCTACCCCAGTTACAAGGGGTTGCCCACTCTTCTTGTTACTAGTCTTCTTTTTCTTCCTTCATTAGGGAAAAAGAAGTATGGGATTGGCAATAAGGCCACATGGTGGACTCTTCAGGGACAATCATTTCCAGCTTTCATTTAGATCTTGTGGTGTGTGTGTGTGTGTGTGTGTGTGTGTGTGTGAGAGAGAGAGAGAGAGAGAGACTGTGTGTTGGTTATTGGGGTTGCCCATACTTGAAAAAAGGCAAATAGCTGGAGACTTTCAGAACAGATAAAATGACATTAACATGAACTGTAATAATTCCTTTGCTATTTTTCTGCATTAATAAAGAAATGATACTATAAATACAGTATACAGTACTGATGGGTTTACTATAATAGTCAACTTGGAATTTTTACAGCTATTTTATTTTCTACTCTCTGTGGGTTTTTCCATTCCCCCTTTATAAAAAAAAAAAAAGAATGTAAAACCTGCAGAAGATTCCATTTATTTCCCTAGGTGCTTTTCTACATGTTTTTCATGGAAGAAAATATTTTTCAATTAAAGCATTCAGACCCCATTTCCTTTATATCTCTTTTGTGAACATTTGTTTTGAGTGGGCAATTCTATAGAAGGCTAAGTGAAAAGATGGGTTCAAGGTTAACATGATAATATGAAGAAAAGAGGGGGGGGGGGTTGAAAGTACTGCCAGTAATGTCTGCCTATTGCATCTGGTTCAGTTGCTTTTATTACTGAAGCCTTCTGCACATTTTTCGTATTGAATTTTCTTTTCACCCACTGGAAACATTTCCCAGTGTAAGCCAGAATCCCCTTCTATCCCATTTGTGTGCTGTGCCCTCAGCCTCTACAGATGCATGTGACTTACTTTAGTCCCTTTGTTTACAAAGAGGGCAGCAAAGCAATTGTATACAAGATGTATGCTAAGGCCTGACAAGAGCTGCTCAGATGTAAAAACTAAATGCCTCTTATCTGTATCTGGGTATGAGCTCTTTGAAATAACTCAATGTGCTTCATGCCCAGAGAGAGAACACTTGAAAGCAAGCAGGTATATGTGTGTGTTGCTCGAAGGATTCAAGGAATTATGAGGGGAAAGTGTACTCTCACAATGTTTAGGAATTTTATTTCATAGAGAAATGCACATGAATGCTGCCTTGAAATGGTTTGTGTTCTCCCCTACTACTTTTTTATTATTATTTCTGAGTATTTCTAACCTGGTCTTCATTGACTATTTCATTCTGGGGGCAGGGAACAATGAAATTAATAATAGAGAAAAATATGCAGGAATTCACACACACACACACACACACACAAATCCATAAGCGTAAGTCCAATAAACAAACAGAATCTGTTCTACATGCAGCTTCCAGACCAGATACAAAGGCAGGCGCACATAAAGCATGTTACAGTAATCAAGTTTCAAGGGAACCACTGTGGTCAGTCTATATATTTATAAAAATGTTTTTTAGGCGTTGATTGGAGGTTTTAAAAAAGTCAATCAACGACTCAGATCTAGTCAGGATTAAATTAAAATCTAATTTGATGGCTTTCCTCAGGATTAGGATAAATGCTCATCAGGCCCAACTGTTTACGCTGTTCTTATATGGGCCTGTGAAAATGCTGGGAGGCCTCTTTCATACTAGTTCTTATACAAAAAGAGAAATGGAGTCAGGCTGAGCCCTGACCAAATTTAAATTTAAAGACCTTGGAATATGATAAACCTGCCCTCTGTGTCACATTCACTTTGTGCTAAGTATATTTAATTCTTCATTGGGACTTATTGTTCCCTAGAATCTTTATGTTGCAAGATTCATCTATCTGGAACCGAACTTGCTTTTACAGAGACTGTAGTGCATCTTTATTCTTCTCATTGGCATACAACTATTCTCTTAAGGAGCTGCAATATACAGCTTAGATCGGATGGTGATGCTGCAGAAGTTGAAACCACTGTGTGCACTTCCTCTCATACAAGCCCCACTTTTGTTAATGCTCTCTTCCTGCTGCAGCTGCAGATGCCATTCTGTTTGAAAGCATATCCCAACCCACAGAAGCAGATATTTGAAAATGCACACAGAGGTATAAAGCAGGAAATCCCTGGTCTGGGAGTGGAAGTTAAGATTCAAGTCAATTCGGTCAACGATTTCTTGTCATTCACCACCACCATCTGAAGGGCTGCGTAAAAATAATGAGCGGTTTGTCATAATGCTCCATGTTCAATGCAGTGGTACCTTGGTTTATAAACTTAATCTGTTCCGGAAGTCCGTTCTTAAACCAAAGCGTTCTTAAACCAAGGCGTGCTCTCCCATAGCAGCGGGGGACTCAATTTACAAATGGAACATACTCAACAGGAAGTGGAACATGTTCTGCTTCCCAGGCAAAGTTCACAAACCAAAACACCTACTTCCGGGTTTGGAGCATTCTTATTCCAAGTTGTTCATAAACTAAGCTGTTCTTAAACCAAGGTACCACTGTATTGGCCTATGACCTAAACCCTAACTGATGCCTGAAGCCACAGACTTGTATTGTGCCAGACTATACTAGATAATTAAGCCAATTTTGCCATGACCCTCCTCAATAAACTCTTTGTTGATTAGTCGTTCAGTCGTGTCCAACTCTTCGTGACCCCATGGACCAGAGCATGCCAGGCACTCCTGTCTTCCACTGCCACCCGCAGTTTGGTCAGATTCATGTTTGTAGCTTCCAGAACACTGTCTAACCATCTCGTCCTCTGTCGTCCCCTTCTCCTTGTGCCCTCCATCTTTCTCAACATCAGGATCTTTTCCAGTGAGTCTTCTCTTCTCATGAGGTGGCCAAAGTATTGGAGCCTCAGCTTCACGATCTGTCCTTCCAGTGAGCACTCAGGGCTGATTTCCTTAAGAATGGATGTGTTTGATCTTCTTGCAGTCCATGGGACTCTCAAGAGTTTAAAGAAACTCTTAGGGGGTCTCAAGAAACTCTTAGGGGGCTACAGATCTGTATAGCATGACAAGGTTGCGGAAATTGTGGGCCTCTAGATGTTGAAATGCAGCTCCTGTTATCTATGACCACTGACAATTTTGGCTGGGGCTGATGCTGTCCAATGGCAGTTGGAGGACCACAAGTTCCCCAAGCAGCCTTACTTTCTTGTAATTCTTACAAGAATTACAATTGCTGTGGAGCTGGTCTCAGACATGCTTATGAGCATAACTTCAAGCTTCCATTCCAAAACACATCCTTTAAGGTGAAAATTTGAATTCTATCAATGAATTGACTGGAATTTCTTGTCCATTACAGGATAGAAAAGAGGCTTGTCTGACAGGGAAGGGGAGAATATTTCATTTTTAAAAATACTCAATACAGGTTTTCAAAACAGCAAGGCATAAATAGTGATGGAAATAGATATCAAGAGTTTCTGTTAGTAGGATTAAAGAATTTAGACTGCAGGAATAGTTAGTGATCTTTTTTCATAATTCAGACGTGGAGTATATCAGATATCATTTCTTTGTCAAATGGAGCTGTATGTCACATAGATTTCTTTTACCAGTGGAGCAAACATCTCTTCTGTCACAAGCAAAATAAAAATAGAAAATGCTTTGCACACTGTGAAGAAGAACCATAGCTCAGTGGTAGAACATGTGTTTAAAGGCATATTTTTTGTATTCAGGCAGTTTGGAAGAAAAGTGCCTGAAGCCCTGGAAAGCCAGTCCTGAACTAGATGCACTAATGACTAATGGAAGAAGGTGGCTTCCTGTTTTTCTTTTGCACACACAGTTTTCTTCATAAGTATAATATATCCTTTTTAAAAAATAGACTTAATAATGTAGGTTATACTGTATCTCTTTAATATTTATGGGAGCCTGATCTGCTTTTGTTAGTTATAGATCTGCACTCTTCAGTTCAGACGTAGAAAGCAAATTCAGCCAGAGATAAAGAGTATAATGATATGACCAGTTACTCCCATTGATCAGTGGATTGCCAAGTGCTTTGCGATGCTAAAGCAAACGTCAATACTATACAGCAAAACATAAGGACAATTTGAATAATCCTGCAAAGTAACTCTCTGCAGAAGACAATTGTCCAATAGTAAGTTCCTTAGCGGGACGCGGGTGGCGCTGTGGGTTAAACCACAGAGCCTAGGGCTTGCTGATCAGAAGGTCGGGGGTTTGAATCCCTGCGACGGAGTGAGCTCCCGTCGCTCGGTCCCTGCTCCTGCCAACCTAGCAGTTCGAAAGCATGTCAAAGTGCAAGTAGATAAATAGGTACTTCTCCAGCGGGAAGGTAAACGGCGTTTCCGTGCGCTGCTCTGGTTTGCCAGAAGCGGCTTAGTCATGCTGGCCACATGACCCAGAAGCTGTGCACTGGCTCCCTCGGCCAATAAAGCGAGATGAGCACCGCCAGAGTCGGTCATGACTGGACCTAATGGTCAGGGGTCCCTTTACCTTTACCTTAAGTTCCTTAGCAGTTGAAAATCATGATCTGCCTAATCTGTTGAAGGTCTTCCATCATACAGAAAAAACCAACAACATTTGCACAAGATTGACCTGGCTTCACATCAAAATAATATCCAGCTTCTGGTGAAGTAAATTTAAACTTCTGATTGGACCCAAATACTTCCACACTTGAGCTGCAGCATTCTGGAAGCCACCTTCATCTAAATATTCCATATGATTGGTATGTTCATGTTTCCCCCCAATCCTTGTGTCAAATTCTGTTTCTTTCCATGTTGGCCTCAGGTCACAGGATATTAAATGGAAGAGTCTACAGGCAGCCCAAAGAAAAAGTAATTGTCGTTCTCTTTCTATTTCATCACTGCTTCTGTAATTGAAAGTTATCTGCTTATAATTGCATCTTTAGTGAGCAGTAATTAAAATTCTTATCATTAGCATTTTCTTTTAATTAGTTTTTTTCCTCTGATAAAAAAATGTATTTTGCACAACGCATGTCTAACTTCATAATAATAGGCAAAACTGGAAAGGTAAAGCAGAAATGTTGCTCAATGCAAAATAAGGCTCTGTTACAGTAACCTGGTGACAGAGTAATAATAAAAAAGAGATACAACTGGTTAGACACAGTAGCACATGAGCTAGAAACAGAAGCACACGTTGATTTAATTTATTGGCTAACATTGAATCTTGTGCAAGTATATTTGTACTCATGCAACAGGACTTGTTCTTTGTTCCCTCCCTCATGACTGTTCCTTGTGCCACCAATATTTCCTGGAGGGTCCCAGAGGGGCAGGTTTTGGAGGTATGTATGGGGTGCTGGGAGGGGGCTACAGATAAAGGGAGAACTATTTCTAGCAATAGTGTCAATTTTGTTGGTGGACTGATGCAATTGGACTTCACCCATTCTATTTATGCTGCTTTTCTGTTGAGACAAAGTGTCTTACAATAAAATAAAACACTTATAAAACCAGTTTCTCATATGGATGAGACAGACATTGCACTGTATTTGACAGTGGGCTCTATGGTCAGTCTTAAAGGCAGATTCATATGAGAGCTTACAGTTTCTGAGTATCCTTACCCTTTCAAAGATCAATACAAACACTTTAAATCAAGCACAGAAACAATTGCATATGATCACAGTTATATGTCCTCAAAACCAGATAGCCTGCCTCCTCTGCCCTGATGGATTGATGGGTAAATAAATAGATTATAGTTGCAGGCCATACAGTCCTCTACACTAGGAATTCCAGATGTTGAGGTCTTTTATTCCCATTATATTCTGATTTTGATCCCTACCCTGACTAAAGCAGCCTCTCCTCCTTCAATATTCTGGCCTAGCATGTTGTTTCAAGTTGTATATCCTGGCCATCTGGTCAACATTTACCAATTAAGCTTCAACAGCATGGAAATCAAGCCTGGCCCAAAGCAGAGGCAGCTGAGGCCTCATACCCAGAAGGGCCAACTTGCTCTGCTAAATGCCTGTTGTGATTCTGGCCTCTGTTCTATGCCTGGCTTTCTCTCTAATTGTGTCAAAGGAAGGCTAAAATATGACTATAGACAAAGCAGGTTGTAAAGACAGCTTGAATAGCATGATGTAGGGAACATTGTCTTAGATCTGATTTCAAAACATAATGTCCATTCCATATCTACTAAGTATCTGGTGAGTATGTTTAAGAAGTGGTACTTTTCAATTCAAATGGAAAGAGGGAATAGGCAAATAGCAAACATGGGCATATCAACTTTTTTTTTTTAATGTAAGAATTATGCCTGTCAGTCTTTATTTCTTTCATTTGGCAACAAAAACAAACAAGCTCCACCTCAGTACAGGGGAGAGAATTTTCATTCATCAGCTTTTGAGGAAAACAGAAATGGAAGCTGAAGATAGGAGAATGATGTGTAGAAGAGGATTAAGTTCTGGAATGATGTCTGCTGTGTATTGAGGACTTGGAATATTCTTTGGGGTGGGGAATGGGCATTTATAAAATAGGTGTTAGTTTCTGGGGAAAGTGAGCTACTGCTATGTTGCTGTTGCCATTTTAAGGATTGCAAACATCCTTATATTTTTGGTGATTTTGCTCAAGCTCAGCAGTGAATAGAAGCACTGCTGAAATGCTGAGCTCTCTGCAGAAACATCCATTAATTTAAGAATTTGTCATGACTGATTTATAAACTTCTGTTCCCTGAAACAGTTATCTAATATTATCTTGAAAACTCCTTTGTAAAATGGAAGTCATGACCAGAAAAAATGTGTCTTAAATCATTTGCTTTTCTGTTTGCTTTCAGTGAAACAAAGAAGGCAACATTCTATTTTCCAATTTATTATGTGAGGAGACGTGGGGAATGCTTTATATCCATCAAATTGTTCTTTTCTATTTTCCACAGAGCTGGAAATCCTTCTCTGCTACTGCCACTTCCCATCCTGTTTATCATCACTAAAATATCAACCTTTCTTTTCCTTTTGTTCCCCTCCCCCATATTGAAATTTTGCATAACAAATGAGCATAAGGAGGAGGAGGAAGTTATAAGGGAGATGCTAAAGTGATATGCAATTTAAAACGTACCAAATGCAAACAGGTTTTCTCAACAAATACAGTGTTGTTGTTTAAAAAAGAAATAACCAGATTAAAACTGCAACTTTTAAAGTAAGAGATTTATTAGTATGAGCAGAGCTATCAAATTGCAACAAAAGGGCAAAACAGCAATCAGATTATTTGAAATGTGCATTTGAATCAATGAGGTTTACAGGGATTACTTAGGTTATGTGAAAATCCTGGAAGAATGTGGTGACATTTCTGTCAGTATGTACTTGATCAATGCCAGGGTTGGCCAGCATGGTGCTCCCAAATGTTTGTTTGTTTATTATTTATTCTGCATTTTTTATACCAGCCTTTTCTCCAAGGTAGGAATACAGGGTAGCTCACCCCAAAGAGAATTCAGTATAGAAGAGAATATAAAAATATACAGTAGAAACAGTCTAAAATCAAATACACTATAAACATAAATCAAAACCAATCAGCATCATCTGCTCCGGAATGACTTAAGACATGAAGGCCTGTACATATGAATGATTTTAATATAAATCTTATGTGGAATACAGCCAGATATTACTCAGGAGAGAGTTCTGTAAATGGGGTGCTGCTACCAAGAACATCCTATCTTGTGTTACTATCTTGCCAGGGTTGATGAGATCACAAGTAGGGACTCTAGTGTTGCCTGCAGGGCTCAAAGTCAGGAGGTATTGGGGAAGGCACTCTCTCAACACGCTTGTCACATATCTATATGATAGATAAATATGTTCCTATGATTTGGTGTTCTAGAAATTCTAGTGATCTGCAGTAACGTGGACCCCACTAAATTTTGCTGGTGGCGGTAAATTGTTAAAGGTTGTTAAAACAAAAAGGGATTGCAAAAGGACCTTTCTAAAGTGAGTGAGTGGGCAGGCAATAAAATGGCAAATGCAATTCAATGTAAACAAGTGTAAAGTGATGCATGTTGGAGCAAAGAATCTTAATTTCACATACATGCTCCTGGGGTCTGAACTGGAGGTGGCAGAGCTGGAGTGAGACTTGGCATGCTAGTAGATACCTCAATAAAGATATCTACCCAGTGACTGGCAGCCATGAAAAAGGCGAATTCCAGCCTGTTGTGAAGGAACAAAAACTTGTTAGTCATTTGTGCTCTGTTTTGGCTGTAAAATGTTTTAGAGGCTGTGCTGACCAGGAGGGACAAATGTTTAGTTCAGAAAGTTGAACTTTAAGGGGAAATGAAACAAAACAAAACAAAAATGAAGAAAAGAAAAACCTAGAGAACTCTCATACCTCTCCGATTGGCCAAATATCTGGGAGGAGGTGTATATAAGTAGAGCTACAATTCCTAGTGTTCCCTGGGAAGAGAGGATTGATTGTTGAATCATTCTAGAAACAGTAGTTCTGGAAGGAAAATAGGGATATCCTGACAACTATCAGCACCCATAACAAACTACAGTTCCCAGTATTCTTTGGGGGGGGTAGCCATGACTGCCCTCTGCCTACACTTCAGAGCCAGAGAGTCATACGAGGCTGGGCCTCTCTTCTTCTTCCTCCTTGCCCACTTTGCAGCAAGTGCTATGAGCTACCCAAGGGATGAGGCCAGCAGTGGTGGCCATGAAGAGGCCACCACTGCAGCCACTAGCTCATCCTCCTCCCTAAGCTTGCCGGTGGCGGTGCTGGCAGAAACTGGCAGAATCCAGGATGGCTTTCGTAATTCAGGGGCTGTCCCTGGAAAATAGGGACACTTGGAGGTGTGGGTTACAGTCCATGCACTTGGTATAGGCCATATTTCAACAGAAAACTCGTTGAGCTATTTTTGGCAGAGTTGTTGAGCTTTTTGTTTTCCGCCAGTCACTGCTGCTGACTGCAGTATTCGGATATGTCTGGGATATTCCGGAAGTATGGCAACCCTAATCTGGTATTAAGGTTGTGGACCACAGAGACATCTCAGTCATAGTATTTTGAAGTGATAGTGATTGTGTTACATGTGGGTCACAATGGGGTTTAACAATGTTGAAAAGCCCTAATACCAGAAAGCTGAAATGTGGCTTGAAAAGAACACACATATTGGAAAAAAAGTAAATCCTGAAGGTCTGAATGAAAGCAAGCTGATGCAGGAATGAAAATTACTGTACATTATGGTATTAGTGACTAAAGGCTGCAATCATATACATACACCCATGAAGGGGACGGACAGAATGCCTAGGAGTTAGCAAAGCTGATCTGTTTGCCTCAGTGATAACAACAAAAAAGACAATCTTTGTATAATATATTTCCAAATATTCATGGCAGAGACAAATCCACAGTAGAACATGCATTCATTTGTCCTTTTTTTTGGGGGGGGGGGAGCTTCAAAGCTCCCTCTCCTTAGGTATAATCTCATCATCAGTGGAAGAGCTTTGGTCTGAAATATGCTTTGGTCTCTTAAAATACAGTAATCAGAGGTGATCAGTGGTTGGTACAATTAATACAAAGTAACAGGTTGCTCAACTCTGTTTGATTCACAGAATGTACTACTTTGACATGCAAAAGTATGAAAACATTATAAAGTATAATTTAGTCCTGGAGACGTGATTTTTGTCAACAAAAGGCAATACCAGAATAACAATGTCTGTAACAGTTCTGTTCATGACACTTATAACTTAGAGGAGTAGCAATTTGGAAGGAGCCATTTTTCAAGCCTAAATATGCAGTGCAACCTTGTCCTGGGCTTGCAGATAATTTCAAGAAGTCACTGAAAATGATTGTCTATTAAAGGGTGAGACCTCTGGTATTTCCTAGTCGCTAGAAATCATCATATATTAGAATGGAAAGACCTTTGGTATTTCCAGGTGTCAAAGTCCCAATTTAAGGGAAATGAGAGATTTTATGTAAAAACAAAAACAAATAGAGGCTGATACTTTGTTGTGGCCAGTATAATGGGATTAGAAAAAAGAAAAGATCAAGGATCGTTTAGTGATTTTCTTATTCTACCACTGGCTCTGGTATTTTTTAAGGGGAAGAGAATAGTGAAATAAGGGTATTAGGAAAAGTGAAGCACAGGAAGGACTACAGAGTATACTCAGCCTGGAAGAATTCAGCTTTCTCTAGAGATGGAAGAAAAATAGCAGAAAATTCAGATGATTTAATTAAAGAAGTTTAATAATGCAGACTTTTCAACAGCTGGCATTCCTGTGCATCTTTCTCAAAGAACATATTCTGATTACACAGAACTGATCCAAATTCTCCCCTTCTAAATTTAGAACTTATTTGAACCACTGCTTTTAGAACCTACTTTTTTTAGCCCATTCACTTGAATGTCTCAGTGAGTGTTGTCTTTGCAGTGTAGGACAAGTTTTGTGTGGATTATTAATAGTCTGTTTGTGCATAGTCGTATCATTGTTGCACCACACCATGGGTACCAATTGCCTTCCCTTTTACTTTACTGGTGTAATTCTCTATATTTCCTGTGCAAGGGAAATGGTGATTGGGGTCGGGCAAAGGAGCCATGAGGAATATTTTAAGAAACTGAGCAGAGGTGCTCATTGTCTTCCTTTATTTTTCTAACACACTTCTGCTCCCGACCTGATCTATAATGTGAAAATGCTTATATTGTTGATTGGGTGAGATATCAAGCCTCTTCTCCTTCACCATCCTTCTTTGAAAATTGATGCTACATATCAAGACTTATGTCTGGGATCATGGAACTGAACTACAGCTTCCATCTTCCCAAGCAAAAAATGCCAATGTCAAGTCCTGGTAGAGATGGTGGGACTTGTAGTTCTCTCATTGAGTAAGATGTTTGTCTTCATCGGTATTGAAAACAGCATGGATAAGGAGGAAGTGCTGTTCTTCCTTTGCCAAATCCACCACTAGAGCCACCATTACTTGCTCCCCCATTTTGAACTTCTTTCTTGGGGACCACCGCAGGGTGGTATGTGGGAATAGGTCTCCAGTGAGCATTCTTTCCAATGCATGGCAGGTTTCACTTGAGCGGGCCCTGATTCGTATACAGGGTGAGTAGCCTTCTTTATGTAAGCTTGAAAAATCTCTGAGCCATGGGTCATTCCTGTGACCCTTCAGGTCCCTCTGTTAGGCCCTAAGGATGCTTTCACAGGCCATGCCCCACACTGTCCCTTCCTCAGGTGCTTTTACCTGGCTGGAATGTGGCCTTGAACTGTGATAATGCCTTTTGCTTGGCGGGATGAAGGATGGAAGATTTGTGGCTGTATGGGTATGCCTTTTACATGGATGGAATGTGCAAAGACTTTAAGCCATTGATCTGCTCAATTCTGCTTCTGCCCTGCCAACAATGGTCATGTGGTTCTCAGATGGTTCCTTATGAAGGAATGTGCCCAAGGTTAAGTGATGGTGTTATGTTGGTTCATTGTATCAACCAGTGTAGTTGGTAGGAGAGAGTAGTCCAGCTCCACCATTACTGAGGCAGCTCACCCTAAGTAAGGGTCTACCTGGCCTGTCACATCTTGTTCTGTATAGTTAGAATGGTGCTGCCCTAAAATATTTACTTGTATGCTGGAGGTATCATCCTTTCAGGTCCCAAGTTCCTTGTCATCCCATATCTACTTCAAGGTATTGATTCGGTCTCAATATACTTTCAGGTCAGAATCATACAGACTTTTATGAGTATTAGTTGTACACTCTCCTACAGCAGAATCAGTCAGGCCTCTTGCCTTCTCTGTGTTCTCATTGGGAAAACAAGACATGCACTCAAAGAGGTGTTTGGCCAATCCCATCTTATTTTCTGCTTGACATTTCAGGGTGGTATGCCACCCCAGCAGTGAGGAACCTGGGGCAGCCTGTCCTGTTTCACTGCCTGAGACAAAACAGGCAGATGCCGCTGATGTGGCGGCTTCCAGTAAGATATTGCTAGGTGGAGGCAGGATCCCACAGTGCCCTGTGGAATTCCACAGCCCGAGGCAGCTGCTTCACTCTACTTCATGGGCAGGCCAGCCCTGGCAGAACCACCTATTATATCCACACAGCAGTGCCCCAATCACACAATGTGTCCTTCACAAGAACAGTTGCACCCAAGGAGCACAGAATACCAAACAAATCTAGTCTCTTCAACCCTTCCAACAGCTTGCACGGTTTCCACTTAGTCCAGCAATATATGGTACTAAAAGAGGGTCAATGGGACTCAACGTTTGCCCAGGGAAAGCCTTGGTTTCGCCAAAGGAGAAAAGGTCGACCCACACAGGGCCACAGACAACCCTCATTCACCAGCCAATGGAAAGTGCTGGGAAAGGGAATGCCCCAGAAAATAGCTAATTTTCCTCAATGGGGAGATGCAAGCACCTGCCACTCACAGTTTGCTACAAATAAGCTGCCACAGCCCAAAATGGTTCCACTGGGCACATTAACCTTCCAGAAGGTTCCAGAAGGCCCTGTTCATACTAGGGAATAAAAGCTCCCGAAACTCAAGGCCCAGCAGCCTCACTGATTCTTTTGCCGCCACTTCTACTTGCAAGCTGTGTAGCCACTCACTGCCTCAACAATACCTTGGTCTGCCACTGCTCTTTCAAGCAATCACACAGACATTGCCTTCTGCTGCAGCCAAGAAGAATGTAGGACGGGGAGCCTGAATAATTCTGGTTGGGACACATTAAGCCCTAATGCCCTGCAGCCTCACACCATGTTTTATTCTTCCCCAAAGGCGCAGGGCACCCAGGGCAAAGGAGGGACTGCAGAGACTCACAATAGCAAGGGGGAGGTAATTAAACAGGTGATATTTGTTTATGCATTATTTTAGATGAAAACAATTTCACAGCCTGTAAATGTAGTGCCAATTAGTTTGTTAGATGGATTAATGTCTTAATGTGTTCTGGGGGTTGGGCAGCCGAGAATGATGGATTAATTAGAAAATTGTTTGGGGGTTTTGTTTTGTTTTCCTCTTGACCATGCCTGTTATGTTTTTAATAGAACATTTAAAACTCGTAGTGGCAAGATTAACATGATAGATTATAATGGCCTTAGAAAAGCCAGCACATTTTATCAGGTCACTAACTAAGGATGGAAGACATTTTTAAAGGAAGAAGCAGAATGTTGTAAGATCCATTAGGTTTTGTAGGGTCAAAACGTGTTTAAATAGGCATTAAGCCAATTGGCCTGAGGTGTTAATAATGTATTCATGAAATAAAATGTGCCAAAATTCAGAGCACACGGCTTTTGATTAAGTGTATTTTCTTCATTTACAAGCACGGTCCTTAATACAGTCTTCTCCATTTTGAAAAACTGATTTCCCCAATGGAGCATAGGTCTCCCAGGGGCTCTTTGCCAATGTACATCTAGCAGTTACTTGTTGCTACTACTGGCATGTCCATTCAGGACTGACGAATGATGCTTATTTCCCCTGTCAATGCTGCCTTGATGCTGAAGCAGCAGCAGAAGCTTCCTCAATACAAATACTTTCAACTTGCTTTCAACTTGATTTTATATTAACCAAAGCTTCAAATGAATGTTTGTTTGGTTTTTGTTTAAAAAAGTAATAACATAAAAGTAGACTTGTGTTAGGAGAAGCACAAACTTGTATCTTTTCTGCTACCTTGTGTTTCTGGGTAGACATAGTATTTCTGTTTTATAGCAGCCACACTAAAACCTCAGATATCTCCTATTGGCAGCTCTCATTTCTGCCCTAGGGGAGATTTAAAAATGGCTTCCACTGAAAACCTGGGAATTCTCTATCCAGGCAACCTCACACTTTTTCAATCTCTGTGGATCAAGCAGTCATAAAGATTCTGGTAAACCTGTACTAAAGATTTTTTTTTGTAAAACTGAACTTTGCTCAGGAGTGTTAGTCAGCATTTTCCAGAAGCTGTAAAGAATCTTTCACATACTAACAGGGGAGCATGTCCTATTACTCATGAAAATAATCCAGTTTAGGACCAGGTTGTGAGAGCCCAGCCTGGATAGAGTTTCAGTGTTTTGCAATTGATTTGCTTTAGGATAAATCTCAAGCCAAATAGCAGCTGGGCTATTTCTCCCCTTTTGGCATTTCTTCTGGTGGAACTTTCTGCTGTAGTTTGTAGGACAACAGCAGGTTTCAGTAACGAGAATAAGCACAGTTTGGAGGATGTGGCATTCTGCAACTCAATGAGAGAATGCTTTGATGTATAGATGTATATACTCACTGGCCCCATTCCCTGACCTCTAGGCCAGGTATCCCCAAACTCGGCCCTCCAAATGTTTTGGGACTACAGTTCCCATCAACCCTGACCACTGGTCCTGTTAGCTAGGGATAATGGAAGTTGTAGTCTCAAAACATTTGGAGGGGCGAGTTTGGGGATGCCTGCTCTAGGCATTCATAGAAGGTGGGGAAAAGACTTATATGCACAGAAAGCTCTTGTGATGTGTGGAAGGACAACTTCCATACAGAGGTTCGCTTAACATACAAAGGTTTGTGGGGGAATGGCTGGGGAGTTTGATCTCACTTCTTTCTTCACACCTTCAGTGTGTAGCATAGGACATGTGCAAAGTTCCTTCTCCGCAAAATTCTTCTACAGTTTGCCTTGTTCCTAGCAGCAACCAAGTGGCTTAAGAAAAACAAGTTGTAGGTACTTTACTGTGGATCAAAGGAATATTTTATTTTATTTTATTTTTGAAACAGAAGCCTGCTGTCACAGGATAATACTTCTCAGAAAACAAGGGCAAATGCATTATGGCTGCTTTCCTCATGTGTTTTATGGATGTGGAGGGACTGGCTTTGAATGGCTCTGCAGGGGCAGCCATAACTTGGCTAACAGTGCTTAAATGAAAGGCAGGGAATCAGGGAAGTCAACGTTTGGGCTAACATCACATCTCTAGCTCCATCTGTTTGTGACAGCAGCACAGCATGGGTCCCAGGCAATATGTCAGGCTCTGCTTTGAATTTCCTACCTTGTGTCAGTTTGTGTCATACCTTTTACTGGAAAAAAAAAGACCCCAGCCCCCAAAACCCTGGTTCTTACAGTTAAGAATATACATGCTCGATTCTTCATAAGACACCCCACAGAAAGAGGAAAGTTCTGCTTGAATACCTGTCTAGCAAGTATACTGTATGCATTTCTCATTGTGGGGGAAATTATATGGATATAAAACCTATATGCACCAGAGGAATCTGGTGCAGGTGTCATGCAACCCAAAGGAAATGATGTTCCTGAGCTTGAAGGAGTGAGCTGGCCTTAAGGATAAAACTACTTCTCCAATTCTCCAGGAAAGTAAGATTGATTGAAATAGAGGACAAGCTGGCAGGGACAGCTAGAGACAAGCTTAGGTTTTTGTTTTGGTTTTTCAGAGTTCTCTGAGAAAGCCTGGGGAAAATGAATTAATTACAAATTGAGCTGTGGGGGCCTCACCCATCACTAATGTATGAAGTTTGGTTTTATAAAGGCTTAAATGCCCATTGTGGGGCTTGCAGCCACACCATAGGAATTTTAAATTTGATCATAGTGGGGGTTTGGGAGGGGCCCTGGATGTGGGATGGATACAGGACAGCCAGCACATATCTCCTGTACTTAAAAGCGTGCAATGGCTGTCTATGTGTTACTGGCCCATGTTCAAGGTTCTTGTTTTAATTTTCAAAGACCCTCACCTACTGAGGTCCAGAAAGCAAAAAAGACTCCCTGGTTCAAGCACTTAAATCTTTAGGGGTGTCTGGATTCAAGTAATCTGGTGCACTAGCAGAAACAAGCACAAAGACTTCCACTAACTTCCACTCTCCCCTCCCTCAAATCTGTTCAGGACGGTCAGCAAAACCACCAGAACAGTGTGACGGGGAAGAGAAGGGAGATCATTCCATCTGGCAAGCTGAAGGAATGGTCATATCAGCACAAGGTTAAATTCCACTCTGTTACTGATCCCCCATGGCTCAGACACATGGTTCATATCCACCAGGAGCTGTGTATTCAGTACTGTGGGTCCTGTTCCGTGTAAGTCCCTTCCAGCTAAGGCCTCTTCTGTGCTGAACCTCTGGTGCTTGATGGAAACTTTTTATTTCAGGCTTTTAAGTAATTTTGGCTGGTTTTATCTCATGTCTCTCTTTTGCATCTTTACTGTACACAGCTTAGAGGCTATGGGGTTTAGTGGTGTATGAATTGTAGAAATAAAAATGTAAAGTAAAGAATCCAACCATTCTATGCAGCTAAATGCAGGAGTAGCTGGTGGAGCAGGGTAGCAATGTAGAACAGACATCCTGGCAGCTTCATTGATGTCCTTTACTGGGAGGGTAGGACAGGCACACAAGCAGTAGTGCTGGATTGACTCTTCCAGTGTGCCAGTGCCCTCCTTTTCTAGAAAAAGAGACCCTGGAACAAACCATGAGTGCCTCCCTTGTTCTCTTAGAATAATAATGGAGCCCACAGGAGAGGGGCCAGAACTGAGTTCCAGTGAGTTCTGGCTGAGGAAAAGCCCTGCCTGTAACCACAAACACCGCCCCCCCCCCCCCCGGCACCACCTGGTGAGCCATAGTCACAAATCTTCTAGGAAGCTGGCTTTGCATTGTCACTTCACAAGTTGTGCCTGGTTGTCTGTGGGCTGAAAGGTCTGTTTTATTTAAGTTTTTCTCCCACATGTAAGGACAGTATTAAGTTTGATTTGAGATCATACAGAGGTCATCCTATTAAAAAAAACAAAAAAAACCCCAAGATTTACCACTGTTTCTGAAGGAAATTGCAAAAGACTGTTGCTAAGTTTTAAAAGCAATAATTAGGCGAATGCTTTTATTAGCATTTTAAACAAGCCGCAATTGACCAGTGTAGTTTTAGACACAGGTTTATCTGCTAAATAATATACACTGGATGAATAGTGAAATGCAGGTCAGAGGGCTGCTGCTGACAAAGTTAAGCCACTCAGATGAAGCTTTTAATCTATTCTTACTCTGGCCATTCATGTAATCAAAATCTTTTAAAGATGAAAGAGTTCTAGATCTAGTTTGGTTCAGGTAATGTTGCATGCATCACAAGCTGCCACATGCTCAGATGCACAATAGTTGTCTAATTGCTGGATGTCTAATTGCTTTGGCCTGTGATGAGCCGGAATGAAATTTATTCAGCTTATCACAATGTGATTGCCTATGTGGTTGGGTGACCTCACCGCCATATGTCCAGGTACAACTTTGATCACTCGGTGCACACTTCACAAGAACATAAGAAGAGACCTGCTGGATCAGGCCAGCATCCTGCTCTCACAGTGGTCAGTCATGAGCTGTATCAGCTCATGCAAAGCACAGTTCTAATTGGCCCCCACTCTCATTGCAAAGACAATTCAATAAATTCAAAATTACACACCTCTTAACAAGTTAGTGCATGTGGGGCACAGCAATCCAAACAGGGTGGGGAATGCCAGCAGAAGTACTGCCAGAACCAAATCCCTGCCAGGTCCATATCAGCAGGGCAGAAGGTTTCCCTTTCCTTCCCCCCCCCCTTTTTTTTTTTTTTTTTGCTTTCATTAGTTGACATACTGCCTTCCCTCGCAAAAATCTGGACTTTTAATTCAGTGGATCCAAAGCTTCACCCAATCTACCCCTGGAACACATCCTCTTTGTCACCTCCAGTGTCGCTAGTACTGGCAGTGGAAGGATGTTGATACATGACTGCTGTGTGGTGGTGTCTGTATGTGGAGGTCTCCTGCTCTACTTGAGGAACTCTGACTCCACCAGGAGTGTCTAATGAACCTGAGTGATGGGAGATCCAGGACAGACAATGTACTTCTTCATATATCCCATAGTTAATCTATGGACAGCTTTCCCACTAGACATGATGGACACAAACTTCGGTGGCTTTCACAGGAGCTTAGACAACTTCATTTCGGATAGCGGTCTCAGCATGCTTCTGAATACCAGCTGCTGGATAATTGCTTGTGCGTTTCCTGTAGGCAAATGGTTGCCTGCTATAGGCAACAGGATTCTGGACTAGATCTCTGCTCTGATCCAACAGGTGCCTTTTTATGTTTTTATGTAACATAGTCACTGTGGACAAATTGCCAAACATAGTAGCATTAATAAAGCTGGAATGAGAATGAGCGTGCTAATGTGAAATTAATATGCTCCCTGACAAACTGATTACCCAAACACAGTAGTAAAGAATGGAGCATCTAAACAGCGTATAACTTGGAGAAATGAAGTTATGCAGCTAAAATGTCATTAATTAACCCAGAGAAGAGAAAACATAGCTCACAGCTTTAAATGTAGAGCAGCAGTTAGTATGAGGGCACTTGCCTATGTAATCTAAGGAGACTAGTATGCAACAGACAGAGAAGAAAGTAATTATTGGCCCTTTCAGTTAGCAAAATATCCTGTTTTCTATTCCAAATTCAATTTCATAGTGAATGCCAGGACCGGGGGTGGGGGAAGGGAGCAAATATATTTCTACTGGAAGAATCAGTTCAGGTTTATATATTATACAACAGTATGATTAATCATGGTTTACAGAATCCATCCTGGTTTCTGATTCGATCCTAGAATGGCCCACTTTTCCTTAGAATGTCCCTATTTTCATCGAAAAAATATCGGAATTGGGTATGGAGTTATGTATTTCCTGATACAAAGTCAAGGAGATAATTAACTATACAACCTTTAGAAGACATCTGAAGGCAGTCCTATAGATGGAAGTTTTTTAAAATGTTAAATGTTTTATTATGTTGGGAGCCACCCAGATTGGCTGGGGCAACCCAGTCAGATGGTTGGGATATAAATAAAATTATATAATAATAATAATAATAATAATAATAATAATAATAATAATAATAATATTTAATAGGACGTCCCTATTTTCACTGGAGAATGTTGTAGGGTATGGGACTGCAGCCAGTGTAAAATGAGCTAATTATAAATCTACATGCAATTTTAACAGCTGGGCAGGTCTGCAAATGGTCAGGCACACTTTAGGCAGGTGGCCTCCTGGTATTGTTTGAATTAATATAGCAGCAGTGGAATTCTCCCCAAGGTTGCAAATTTGATGAGTGTCGTCAGTAAAGGTGACCCTGTGGCTATAAATATAAGTATCACTTTTGTTAAACCAGATTTTAAATTATTGGTAAGGCCTATCTATGCCGCAAAACTACACAAATATTCTTAATATAGTTGCAATTATCGGGATACCAGGTGGAGGTAAGCAAGCAGAAATACAGAAAGAAGTTTACAAAAAGAGCACGTGACATGTAAAAAAGGGAAAAGCACAAAACCCTGTAACTCTCTCTTTAAAACTAGGAAATGTCATTTCTACAGGATTTTTCAGCGAGCCTTCAGAATTGAGGAGCTACGTTTGCGCGATAGACAGACATTTATATGACAGTTTCTAAATGCTAAAGAAAGGTTATCATTCTCTGAAGGGCCTATCTATGGGGATATGGTTTCCATGCCAATGAGTGCAGTAATTATGTTCTTGAGCATCTGCATGTCTCTTTCATTGTGTCTATAGAAGTGGTGATGCACTACAAAAGCTCCATTGCCTCCCTTTCCCAGGTACTCAATCCTTACAGATGAGTTAAGATTGACTTTGAGACTCAGATGCCCAGGCAACCTAGCTCATAAGGGAAAGCCCAAATGAATAGTTCTATGTGTTACTTGTTTCTTTGCCATTTAGTCCAACTGATCAGTCTGCACTTGTAACATGTACAGACATGCAGGCCAGAATCAGGCATGGCGACAAGCATGTTCTTGCTGCCAAAAAAACGTGTTAAGCTTACCCTCTTCTGCCCTGCAGTTGTAGAAACATAGGATGTGTTGCTAGCATGCCTCGTCGTTATTAGCTTTCACAGTAGGTGTGTAGGGTGCCCAAACATCACATGTCTCCATAACTCCACATGGCAAGGAGTAGTAGCAGGAACTTGACACACGATTGGCAGCCTTGTGTGAAGACTCTGTTGCTTGAGCTTTGTTGGTCCACCCTTCTTTGGGGGAAGGCCATAGCTTAGTGTCAGGGTGCATGCTTTGCAAACTAAAGGTCCAAGGTGCAAACTCTGGCACCTCCAGGTAGGGCTGGGAAACACTGCTGTCTGAAACCATGGGGAGCCATTTCCAGAGGTTCTCCACCAATGGTGTAAACAATATGGAGCTAACTGGGCTAATAGTCTATAAGGCAGCTACTGGCATTCCTTCCTAAGTTCCCCCATGCAGCAAATTTCAAGCAAGAAGACAAAGTTGTCAAGGAAAAGGATGGTAGGGTAATAGTTCCATAACATGCTAATTCTCTTGCTTATACAGTACATTATTGAACGCTCATCTGTGCCAACACCTCTGTTTTATACACATTTACTTTGACGGAAGTCCCATTGATTTCAGTGGAATTCCAAGTAAGTTTGCTTAGGAGTTCAGCCATAGATTAATTGGTGGCTTATTGGCTTCAAACCCAAGCATAGATTCAAACCCATTGCTATCACATGTGCATGCGAGTGAAAGAGTGACGTTTCTGATTTAATAACTACATTTTGTGTCATATGAACGGCATAACAACATTGGGGTATTTGAGTGTCTCTAAACTCCACCACTGGCTGCTGTTAAATATTTATATGCCTACTGTTAAGAACAAATCATTTTCTCAATCTATTTCACTAATACAAATTATTTATAAGTACGTCATTAATTATTTAGATTTTCCTGGTATTATATTTGCATTAATAATTCAAATTCATATAATTATCTATTAAATCATATAAATATGATTTAGCTTCAATTGTTGTCTGGAGCACAAACAGCAAGTCTGTCATGGACCATAAACACATAAAACATGATTTCCGTCACTAATAAGCATCTATTGGCTGCTAAAAGTCATGACAGTATCATGCTGAGCTAACTTGCCACTTAATATCTCTGCCATATAATTACTGTACCTCTGAAACTTCATGGTCTCTCATGGCTGGGATGCCTTTTGTCCACTGGCTATTGTTTTATAATACAGGTAAGCCAGCAGTCATAACGAAAGTTTCTTTACACTGTTCACCAATTACTTTTATGTGTCCTGAGGGGGATTAGCACTCCCCCATCCCCCCCCTTTTTCGTTTGTGTGGGGGGGTATGGTAGGCAAAAATTGATTCACACTCCAGGAAACATCAGCCATCTCCTCATTAAAAACTTCAAAGCAAGCCACAGCTGAACAAAATGTATAACACCAGAGCTTAAACCCATAAGTTATAATACATCCTGAGGGGAACTTTGCTTTTGTAGAGCACATATCTGCACATTTTAAGTTGCTTGCTATCCCTAATATATTCAACTCTGCACTTACACATGATGAAATTGCAATGGGTTTATTATGGTTTAATCTTACTGACTTGTGGCCTGATCCCCATGCCCCAAAGGCACAGCAGTGGCAGCAAAGCATAACATTTCTTATAAAGGTACAAGCATTTGTTGGGGTGAGGAGGTCACAATTTCCTTTTCCACCTATATAGTTGCTCCAGTGCACAGGATATCTGCCAGAGTTGTGCAGCTGTGGCATACAAGAAAGAATGTGTCCTATAGGCCTACTGAGAACACCTGCCATTCCAGAGCTTGGGTGTTAGCGTAACACTGAAAATTTGTGGCACCAAGGGAAATTGGTTTTGTTCAGGGTATTTTTCAATAGAAGTGTCCCATTTATCTAGCATAGGATTGCAAGTGGCAACGTAGAGGCAAGCTACCTATGACTAATTATTATTTGTGTTCAGCGTTATTAGCATTAGCATTTATTTACTATCAACGTACATGGCTATATGTACAGAATGAAATTTAAAAGGTTCCTAAACTGAAGGGAGTTAGAATGATCACACTATAACCCACGGCAAACTTTCATAGTGCTTAAATGGGAACTACTTCCAAAAACCTTAGAATTCTTAATAATTAAGGAATTCAGTCTTTGTGAATCCTGACATGAAATTACCGGTTCTGCGCCTGACATAGGTGCAAAGGCAGTTCTCAACAATTTAAACATAAGGAAATACATATTTATGCGTGGATTTTGAAAGACAACACACATATTCTGAGAGAAAAGGCACATCTATGTACATATTCTGATTATCTGATATATGTACATCTGAGATAGTTGGGCAGTTTTAACAGCAGAAATGAAACAGAATTCAGTTATGGGAAACAGGCAAAAGCAACACTCACTGAAAATAGAAAGGTTCACACTTCCTGAGGTAAAAGAACCAAGTTTCTTCTGCATCCCAACCACCATGAGTCCTACCTAATGAGTTGCTGAGTTTTATTTGCATGATAAAAAAGCAGGCCCAGTTTAAGGAATTGTTTACCTGGGACTGAAGATAGCTACTCCCCCCTTTGTTTTAGTTTGGCAACAGAAGGATTTTGCAAGCTGGACTAATTAAAATACAAAGGGCTTTGGCTTTAAACAGCTGTTTTCTTTCAACTGCTTCACTTCAGCAACCCAGCTTATGTAAATATTCACTCCAGCACTATTATTAAGACTTTTCCTTTCTTTCTCTCTCTTTTTTGGTTGTTGTTTTGTTTTGTTTATACAACTGCCTGAATGCCCTTAGATATATTCTGCTTCACTCTCAATAAAAGTCCCTAGTTGAAAATTGAGCATGGTAGACTTTCTAAATAGATGAGCCCGAACAGTAGAATTTCAAAATTAGCAGTTGGCCTTCTAACAAGGATCTACTGCATGCAATGTATGGCCTTATCATTTGTCAAAAGCCAGGACTTCTGCTTCTAGAAAAGTAAGAAGGAAAACAATTGAATGACACAATTTTTCTTAGAGCTATTTCACCCATGTGCGTGCGTACACACACACACACACACACACACTTCCTTGGGATTGTAACTGTGCTGCCTTTAATTAGGGCCTTTATTACAGCCCTTTATTCTGTTAACCTATTTCCATCCATGCTAGATTAGTATACAAGTGAGAGTAATTTTAATGGCTTACCAAGCAAGAGGCCCCGTGGGATGCTTTGGGACACTGTGAACTACTGTGATGAGGAGCAGAGCTGATGCCAACATGTTTAACTTTTTAATTTGAAGATTATGTTGGAATTGAAACACATTCTCCAAGGTGAATAACAAGCACTTTTGCTGCAGTACTTAACCTTAGCTGTGAGTTAACATTAATTACCTGGCACACTTGTGTCTATCTGTTGTACGTATATTAGAAAACAATTGCTCTCAAACAATGGTACATGGACCTCTGGTGACATGCCATGGTCCTTATTGCTGCTTCCATCAGCCTGATGATGAGGGTGCATTTAGAGTGAGAAGTCCCAGAAGCATCCTGGCAATCACTAATTGTGCACGTCTTTGTCTGCATGCTGAGCTCTCTTATTATGGCAGCTGACAATGTATATGAGTCTCTTCCTTTGCCTGCTGCTTTTTGCTGAAAGTAAATGACAGTGAGAGTCACGATATCATTAACACTGAACCCACCAAGGTGAATGCAGCTAGTTATAGTGGTTTGCCAGGTAACCTGCACAGTGTTTAACACCCCTCCCTATTTCTGCAGTATGGCGCAGGCAATCTCTTCTGGAAGGATATGATGTATGACTTGTGTTATGTGTTTGACTTGCTGGTTGTGCAGGTCTGGAACACAGATATGGTGTTTCCAAAGCTCAAGTCTATTTCAGATATGCATGTACAAAATGAAAACCTACTCTTGTGCTGAAGCAGGCAGTGGGGTAACACACTGCATGTTTGAGGAATTCGAAAAGGGACCCTGCACATTTACTATTGAACTCTGCCAATCAAATGGGGAGACTGGACCAGGCAGTGTGCAAGAGCTCTCTTGATGTATGCCAGAACATGTGTAGGGCTCTTTCTCATACTTGTCTGGCAGAAGATATGGCAGTAGAAGGGGATGGGACAAGCTTGTGCTACCTTGTCACATGCTTTAAATGGTCTGGATGCTCCATATGCTTCTTTCCATTCCATCACAGCTGAATATTTGAACCACTTCCACTGAAGTGGTTCAATTGGGTCTGCAGTGACATAAAATAGCATTTCTGCTCAGTCCAGAGTGTTTCTGTCTGTGGTGATCATTTCACACATGTAAATTATGGTTTGATATTTAGACACCGTTCCAAAAGTACATGTGTGATCACACCTGTTATTATCCCTGCATATTCTCGTCTGACATGTCTTTTGCCTTTGTGGGTTCAGCTACAGGTGATGGTGTGCTGTGATTGGAGTCACCCATATGCCCTTCAGTGCAAGTGTGCCCGCCATTGCCTCTGTGGCAACACCAGTGAATGGTCTCAGTAAATATCCCTTCAAAAATCCCCATACACAAGATACTATTTCTCCTCCTTGTTTGCTTCTGCCTCCACCGACTCATCTTCTTCTACACTAAACATGCACACACACACACATTCTGCAAACAAACACACACCACAATCTAGTCAGTTTCTTTATAGCAAGGAGAGTGGATCCTTTGATCACCAGGGAAGGCCTCTGCCTGCAGCACAAACTGGCACATTGCTGACTTCTGGGATACAGAATTAGATGTAAGTGTGCTGCTACCCTTTGCCACTCTCATTCTGCCCACAATTCCATTTTAGCCATTCTAATATGAAAGCAGAATATCCAGTATTCTGTCAGCATAGAAGGTCTTCCGCTGAATCCTATACCCTCTGACTTGGCAGTTCTTCAATATAGGATTGCACCCTATGACATCTTAATGAAGCACACAATGCCATCAGGCTTTGTTTTACTCTGAAGAAACGTCTAGACTTATTAAGACTTTTGTAAACCAGCACATTCTCTTGAAGGAAAATCATTAAATTAAATGTAAATTAAATTTAAATATAGACAAAAAGTTGGCATGTATCCATTTCTATACCACAAGTCAATTGACAATGAGGATAGAAAGAAAACCTTTAATTGAAGGTTTCTAAACTTTGACATATGTGCACAAACAATTCTGTGTTTTGAGTTAAAAATAATTTGGTATTACATCTTTATTTATTTTACTTCCTGCCAGGGAAGAGATCTGAGGTTACTGAGATGTCAATTGATAGTGGAATTTTCATTTAAGCTGTTTTGCCATTTAAATTGTCCTTGTATTCGGCTAAGCTGTACTCAGAGGAGGCACTCTGAAATCAGTGCTAGTCAAAGTTAGCCATAGCTAACTCAAATTAATTTATTTCAGTCGGTCTGTTGTAACAGTGAAGTACAAATTTGGCACTTAGCTGATTTATTTATTTGAATATGTTGAATTACAGCACCATTTTATGCATGTTTGGTTTGAAGTAAGAGTGTTTAATGGAGCTTTCTCCCTGGTGTGTTTAGAATGGCTGCCTCAGACCTCTTTCAAAAGTCCTTAAAAACTCCCCAAGGTATGTGATAAATTTGACTATGTCTAGTTAGTTGCTTACGAGACAAATACAAAAAGATAGATATAGTTCTATCCTGGTTCTGCTGGATAAACCATCTCTCAGATGTTTAGCATTAAAAAGTAACTTACTTTTTGTGTGTAAATAAATAGGTTACTTACTAGTGAAACATCTAAAGGATAGTTTATTTCAATTAACCTTCTACTTTTTCCTGAAAGCAAAGCAACATCAGGAAGAAATTCAACCGGTAAAGTTTTAATTGTCATGCCTGCCATGGAGTTGTTAAAAGCTTGAATTTCTACCTGCTGTGGAAATGTTAAAAGTATGCCAGAGAAAGATGTCAACTAGTGTAAAAGAGTGTCTATTGCTAAGTCCTGGTTCGTAACAAATCATCTTCCTGAGCAGTGTTCTAGTGGGGTTCATATAGTTCAAGGCTTATAAAGCACAAAGAAATGCATTAATTCAAATGTCATCTTCGCTAGGTATCAGAGGAGGAAATTGTAGCTTCCTGTACTTTTCAATGTGAAGTTTGTGTTGCTGTTAGAGTTATTGATCATCATGACTGTGTCTTTAAGTGCAAAATTAATATTTCATCTCAGTACTATCCCTGTACAAAATGGTTTGATTTTAATGAGTGCACTTTACAAGATGAAAACTGCTTCCACCTGAAATGCTTCAATTTAACAGAGCTTATTTGTCTCCATCCATATTAAAATGTGATTAGAATTGCACGTGAAATTATTGTATTTGGAGATCCACACTGACAGCAGTTCTAAACTTGAAACGCTGAGTATAGCTAGCTGAATCAGACTCAAAACTGTGAATTAGTACAGTGATGCTTGATTGCATTAATATCAATATTTATACCGCTATAAAGTATGTTTATGACACTGTAATTGATAAGGCTATTAATATTAGCTAAACCTAGGACCTGCAATTATACTGCTATAAACTAAAATTTATTGTTACACTAATGGTCTCTAGCACTCTGCTTGAGAGACCTGAAGCTGTATTATTCAAATCCATAAAGCTATGGACTGTATTTCCTTTTCTCATTTCTATCAAAGACTATATTTACATTGTAAAATTAGAATTTGCTTTCATTTGAAGTAATGCTTGCACTTTTGAGAAAGTGCTTTTAATTAATTTTCATGTTTGTTCATCTGGAAACCACATGGAAAAAGCTACGCCACCATGCTTATATACTATACTAGTAAATTAAGCATGCATTTTGCAGGCAGAGAACAATGTTTCTGGCTGCTATGTGGAGTGGTCCCTCTCCCATATTAAATTATGAAATGAGCCCCTGTACCACAGCATCAGCAGGAATCCACACTCTTGACTTTCTGCCTATGTGGTTGTTTAGGTTTTATTTTAATTAATCAGTCATTTTACTTTGTACAGGTTTTGATCGCTTTTTAATACTCTTATACTGCTGTACACTGCCCTGATATTTTATGAGCTGGTATGTAAATACTTTTATAAATAAAAACATTCTGACTAGGGCTTGCTGTGTGCTGAAGTGTTCCCATCTATGATAAGATCACTGGTAGAGGAAGAGGAGTGGGGGGGGGACGCACCGCCCCTGGCAGCGCGATCCTGGTGGGGTGCCATCGCAGCTGCCCTGCTGCCCACGCTAGGCGCCACCCCCCCAGGATGCATGTTACGCCCCTGCGGGCGGTGCGCCACATGCCCGGGATACGTGCCAGCCCCTGCCTGCTCTCCAACCCCCAACCCCCCCCCCCCCCCGGTGCTGGAGCATGAAGTTCTGCCACTGGATAAGGTAAATGTCATGCCCCACAGTATGCCTGCTGCATGTTAAATAAGGCCTGTGGGTATAGGGCAGTATATAAATTCAATCAATACTAATAATAAAATCCAATATTCAACACTTTCTAGTTTGCCAATTTGCCTTGGAATAAGTGCCACATTTCAAAAAAATTTCTGTGTTAATCATTTTGTAATAGACTTTTAGCTATCCATTTGTAGGAACAGATAGGTCTCCTTCTAACATTTCTACTAGTAATCAAATTGTCTTGGGCTAAGTACAGTGGTACCTCGGGATGCGAACAGGATCCATTCCGGAGCCCCATTCGCATCCCGAACAGAACGTAAGATGCTACAGCGCGTCTGCACAGGTCGCGTTTCTCCGCTTCAGCACATGCGCGTGATGTCAATTTGACCGTCTGCGCATGCGCGAGCTGCAAAACCCGGAAGTAATGCAGTAATGCGCTCCGTTACTTCTGGGTTGCCGCGGAGCGCAACCCGAAAGCGCTCAACCTGAAGCGTATTTATCCCGAGCTATGACTGTATGTGCAAAGTTTCAACTTCTAACTAGAATACAAGGAGCTGAACAATTTTACAGTACATCAGAGCTCCAGATTTGAAGAAGAAATGTACAAACTTATACTTCACGGGAAAGTACTACAATTTTAATGTGAGTAAGAACAGACACACGTATACCAAAAATACTTGCTAAACCCACAAATATCACTATTATAGGCTTGTAAAAATAAAATTGTATGCTTGTTATAGTGGGATTTAGACTCCCTGAGATCTGTAGTATTTTGGTTCCATAAATTGCAATGTTCACCAATTCAATAAATATAAGAATGAAGTTCCCAAGTAGACACAAAACACTAAAATGTTATATATCTTTTGTACATGCTTTTCAGGATACCAAACCATTCTTCTAGTTAACTGCATATACATTGCATAAATTTTCCAAAATAATATCTGAGCATTTTCATAAATCTTCAGGAAAATATAATTTATTAAAATGTGTAAGATACATACAGTGGTACCTCGGGTTACAGACGCTTCAAGTTACAGACTCTGCTAACCCAGAAATAGTACCTCGGGTTAAGAACTTTGCTTCAGAATGAGAACAGAAATTGCTCAGCAGCGGTAGCAAGAGGCCCCATTAGCTACAGTGGTACCTCAGGTTAAGAACAGTTTCAGGTTAAGAACAGACCTCCAGAACGAATTAAGTTCTTAACCTGAGGTACCACTGTATTTTAAAAATCCTCTTTGTTCTGTGTTCCTGGTCCAAAGTTAGGAATTTCTATGAGAATTCATTGCCTGGTTCAAAATGCATCTGACTTCAGTTATTCAGTGAAATGTTGAGCACAGACGTTGTCACACATGGATTTTTTCCTTGTGTTTACACTGCATAATAAGCTTTGTATTTACAGTGCTGCATAAATACTTAGGGTATTACACTGCTCTTTATGTATGGAAGTCATGGTGTGCCCTATTTGGAAAGTCATGACATTCCAAGAATCACTGGTTATTATGTAGAGGTGTGCTCAGATTGGGTTCTGATGCAGCTATGCACAGGAGTTTTCAACTCCTCCTTTGCAGCGTTAGTGCAACCAAGAACTTTCCAGTATATAATGTTTAAATTTGGTCTTTCAAAAGCTTGAGCCTGTGTCTTACATCAGTCAAGTTGGAACTGCCTGGCAGTTAGTAGGTTGTTTTCCTGCTTCCTTTTTAGGAATGAGTGGAAATGCTAAATTACAATATTTGCTGTACAGTAAATGCTACATTTCTCTCATCTTATTCAAGAAGGAAGTGCTGACATGTGGATTACATGTGAATATAAAGTACGCATGAGTCAAAATATTGTAGTAACTTCTGAGCCACTTTGTGTTTTCGGATTTAGTTGTTGGCATTCAGCAGTCAATGTGAGGCAGAGCAGCTGGGCTTCAGATATATACATGCTTGTTTGTTTCTGGGTGCCATTTGAAAGGGTCCTGCAACACTCTATCTCTTCTGTTTGTGACATTTCTATTTTCAGATGGTGGCAATATCACTGAGAGAACAGGTTGCACATTATTTAAACCTTAAAAACACTTCCCGGGAGACCAGAGGGAGGAGTGTGTGATATACATGAAGATAAACAAAATGCATAAATAGTCACGGAGAATTTCAGAAGGATCAAAATGCATTTTGGATGTTTTATATTGCACCAGGCTTTTTCAGCAATAACTAAACTCTTCATCTGAGAAAGAAAATCAGCTTCATATTATGTGATACGTGAAGTAAAACAATGCAGAAATAAGTAAATCCAAACAAGGATCTGCAACAATTAATTCTGCTTTGTTCTCTTTTCCATTTTAAAAAGTGCTTCAGTCTAGAACAGTGGTTGGTGCTGATGCAGAAAATTCATGCATAGTGTGTTTCTGAATTCTGTTTGTTTTGAATTCAGACATCCCACTCCAATTACTGCCACCATATACAGTGGTACCTCGGGTTACATACGCTTCAGGTTACATACACTAACCCAGGAATAGTACCTCGGGTTAAGAACTTTGCTTCAGGATGAGAACAGAAATTTTGCTCCTGCGGCGCAGCAGCAGCAAGGAGGCCCCATTAGCTAAAGCATTGCTTCAGGTTAAGAACAGTTTCAGGTTAAGAACAGACCTCCAGAACGAATTAAGTACTTAACCCGAGGTACCACTGTAATAACGGCATGTAAATAATATTTCATAAAATATTGGCTTTTAATAGCGGGGGGAAATCACATCAGTCACCCTTAAAATTATCATTGACGTGATAATAAAGTCCTCACTCTCACACAGCTGAAGGGGCTGGGGTTCAACAGATGGAATACCACCACAGAGAATGTCATCCACTGTATTACCACATAATGGACATATCTTAATGATAGAATGCAGAGGGAAAATCCCCTTTGCAGTTCTTAAGGCACTGGCAAGCTCATGAGTGACCAGAGTGGTGGGGTGGTGCAGTGCCATACTCATTTTGCTTTTTGGGGTGGGATAGGACAACAGTAGGGTTAGGCTGCTCCTGAACAGACTAGAATATTTGGGGGCCCAAGTGGTCCATGCAGTTACTGGGCCTTCGGTGCTATCTGTGCCCTTCTTATGAACCACATACCAAATGGAATATGTGAATACAAAATGTGGCGAATAATGACTATGTGTGACAGGAGCACTTTACATTGAGGCCCACATGCATGAAGGACTTATGTTAGGACTCATATTATGGAACTCAAGCACTCGATTGTATATATCTTATTATAGAGAACTAACATTGAGAGCAGAAGGATAGCCTTGCTAGATCAGGCCAGTGACCCATCTCACAGCCAACCAGATGTCCCCCGGAAGCCAACAAGCAGGACCCCAGAGTGCAACCACATTCTCCCCTCCTATATCCAAGTTTTACTCAGAGTAGACCCAATTAAATTGATGAACGTGACTAAGTTAGGGCCATTAATTTTAATAGGTCTACTCTGAGTGAAACTTAGTTGGGTACCACTGTGTGTTATCTGGGAGCAACTCTATTTTGTTATTTTAATGGAAGGAAACCTGGTTACATCTAAAGCCTTTGTACTGATTTGTAGATGAGTGCTATTCAAGATGTGTACAGTGGTACCTCAGGTTAAGTACTTAATTCGTTCCAGAGGTCCGTTCTTAACCTGAAACTGCTCTTAACCTGAAGCACCACTTCAGCTAATGGGGCCTCCTGCTGCCGCCGGAGCACGATTTCTGTTCTCATCCTGAAGCAAAGTTCTTAACCCAAGATACTATTTCTGGGTTAGTGGAGTCTGTAACCTGAAGCGTATGTAACCCGAGGTACCACTGTATATTAGTCATCTCAAATTTGGTTTGAGTGGGGGGGGTAGTTTTGTAGTTGCATGAAAAATAAAATAAAGATGTTAAAAAAATAAAAGCTGGTTTCAAAACAGGCTAAATACTATACAATATGATAAACTACAACTGTTCTTACCAATTTTTTTGATTTATGTGTTGTGATAGCCATGGCTTTTGTAATATACCTCAACAAAGGTAACTGAAAAATAGCATTTCCTTTCTCTTTCTAAAAAATGCTTCATCTCTCTCTCTGTCTCTCTCTCTCTCTCTTGTGATACTGGATATGACATCAAAAACTTATCTATCATAGCTAGAATATTCTGGATGTTATCCAATTTTGAAATTAAAGGTAAAGGTACAGGGCTTATTTTTGTGTCCCCCCCCCCCCCCGTTTTTTGTATGACATGCTTTCCTCAATCATCACCTCACCCCTCAAAAAGAACCAACAATTCTCTTCACTTAGCCATGTTTCTCCAATCATAACTGGGACTGCTTGTTTTTCAAAGAAGTCATTTGTGCAATGACAACCAGTCAGGGAGTCATGCAGTGAATAGAGGCCTCCGATTTGTCTTTTTATGGGGGGAGGGGGGTGACTGAGCCATGCATATATATTTGGCATATATACTAAGAACCAATCATCACTGGACATAAAAATGTGACAGTGCTTTTACCAAAAGGAAACAGGAAGAGGTGCTGTTGTCTCTAAGCGAGGCATACACAGTATACTTTTAAAGAGAAAGACAGAGATGCTATCATGAAGCAAAATCTGACATTTACTTTAGTTAACTGTAAGACAATGGAAGTGTTAATTTAAATGAAAAGTGGGTCTCCTGTGGAACTCATAGTGCAACCAGCGATTAAAATACACAGAATTTTTGTGTGTGCAGGTATCCAAGACTCATTAGCTTGAGACAAGGGGATTCATATTCTATTTAGCAAGATTTCATATTGAGCCATTTTCCATTTACAGTATATTCCTAAAGGTGGAAGCAGCAGGGAAATGAAATTACTTCATTTACTGGAATTACAGCTTCTTTTGTGTAAAACTTTAATCATCTTATATATGACAACCTTATGCTTAATGTTTTTGGAACACTCTTCATAACACATTATTTAGTGAATGCATAGACTCTTCCCACTGAGCTCATTGCTGCTTTCAATGGTTGTGCTAATCTAGTTTGAATATATGCAGTAGTTAATCTTAATTATGATGCCGAAGTCTATACCATGTTAATTATTCATTTCACATGTTCCTTCCACTTTATTGTAACTCCTAATTTACTTTAACTAAATGTAGCTTTTAATTATAGCTTTGAGAATTTGGTGAAATTTTGTCTGGCAAGCACACATGAGTTGGGGGGGAGGGAGATGGGGGAAATATGCCAAATTGGCAAGAAATGGGAAGCTAAATAACATAGGAACCCAACTCGCCCACCGTTCCAACTGTAGCAATGGAATTATCCGAGACACTTCTTATGAACATTTGCTGAGCTGGAACAAAAAGCCCTGTTTATTCTGCTTGTGTGTTGTATGTATGCTAGATTCTGGCAGGCTGCATTATGCAAGACATCCATTTCTGAAAATATCATAAATAAAAAATTGTCCAGTAGCACCTTAGAGACCAACTAAGTTTGTTCTGGGTATAAGCTTTCATGTGCATGCACACTTTTTCAGATACACTGAAACAGAAGTCACTAGACCCTTAGTGGTGGGGTGGGATTTTTCTCAGAAGGGTAGTAGGAGATGGATGATTGACTCAGTGGGCATGGTAAACCTGTTGACGACTGTTAATGACTGCAATTAGCCCTATAGAAAAAAGCAAGGGATAGTATGCAGATGACCCAAAACAGCTTTAGCTATTTTTAGAGACAAGAATCCAATATCTCTATTCAGACCAGGTCTCTGCATAGTTTTCAGTTTAGTAATAAGTTGTAATTCAGCAACTTCTCAACTTGAAAAATACCATGTCAGTCTTCAGCATATTAACAATCATAGGGGTGGTGTGCGTGGGTGCACACACACATACACACCCACTGGGTAGGTAGGCAACTAGTGTAAATACAATGCTGAGAAAATAGTGTTCTATGGGAATGAAAGCTTCCAGTACAAAACTTAATACAAGCCTATTGGATGCTGGACTAGACGGGCCATTGGCCAAATCCAGAAGCCTCATCTTATGTCCTTATGTTCTCTGACACTGAGCTATGGATCTTCCTTCAACAATTCTATGCATGTTTACTCAAATGTATGTCAGACTGAGTTCAGTGGGGCTTTCTTCCAAATGAGTATGCTTAGAGTTGTGTTCTAAAGGTATTCTTTAATTTTAGAATAATTGAAATATCCATGGGATAAACTTACCTTGTTCAAAGTATGAACTCAGATCTCAACCTGAAAAGTGGCACCAAAGAAGCTGCTAGCATGTGTTTATTATTATTATTATTATTATTATTATTATTATTATTAGAAATGGCACATATGCTTAATTTATGAGGATCCCCTGCATATTCTTGTACATGTTTATATTTTACCCAAATATGACAAGACACACATGCCATGCACCACAGTAAGTCAGATATTATTTTGTTCAGTAAGTCTGATGCACACATGTATTCATTACAGTTAAAAAGGCAAGAACTGGCTGAAATTGCATAGTCAGGGTGACAGTTTTCCAGAAAGGAAGCAGCATCCTGATTAAGGATAAAGATCCCTGTAATCATGATGTCAGCTTCCCTGTATTACAACTTTGGACAGAGTAAATGGAGAAAGAGCCTCAGAGAACTGAGCAACTGGAGACAGCAACACTATGAAAACTTTAGGGAAAGAGACATTTTCAGGCAAAAATCTTGGCAGCACTTCGTCTGTGCTACTAGACTGGCCATAGAGAAGAAAGCTATCATTTGTAATTGAATCCCAGCTAAGCATCTGGGAATGCATTGCATAACTGAGAATTTTTGAATGGGTGAAATTAATAAATTACTTTTTACTGCTGGTACTGTTGCCTTGATCTCTGTGCCTTCCCTCACCAATCCCTGGTTGCATTCATGTCACATAGATATTTTGCCCTTTCAGTCTCTGGGCAGGAAAAAGGTAAAGGAGAAATGCTAGTTACTAGTGTAGGTTGGGTCTGCTCAGATAAGAAATGTCTATGACCTCATAAGGAAAATGATAGTGTTGGAGCACTTGCAACAGCTGTTGATTGAAGCTGGTTATAAAATTGCTGGGGGGAGAATTAATCTTTTTCCAGTCTAAAAGATATATAGCCCAAAATGAACAGCCACATAAACTTTGATGTTGCTTGTAGCTTCTCATTTTGCTGCAATATCAACAGTTGAACCTTGGGGCAGGTGTGTCCTAACACTTCCTAGATGGCTCCATGAGTAGATGCTCTTTCATTAGTTATGAAGCAATAAATTAAGATTTAAGGAAGACCACTATAAACTATCTATCTATCTATCTATCTATCTATCTATCATCTAATCTATCTATCTATAAACACAACATAAAAGTGTCTCCTGAAGTATCATTTCATTCCCTCCTTCCTTGTCTGCAAGCCTTGAAAGCTCACAAGTGCAGTTTTACAATAGAAAACTTGGCATCCTGGGGCGGAGGAAGAGGCTTACTCTTAAAACATTATGCTTGTGCCATATTTCCTCCAGTGACATTCGTGTAATGCTGAAAGGGTCACAACTGCATAGTCAGGGCAAATCACATGGACCTTCCCCACAGTTGACGCACTATTGGGAAGAGGTGCCAATACCACAAACATATAGGGTTAGCTCTGCCCCCAATGCAGGTATTGCAGCACTACACTCTTTCATGTTAGGAACCCACAGAAAAGTACTTTATATTGTGTTTGTTCTAAGTCTAACAACCATCTTTGTTTGACCACCTTTGGCCATGAATAATAACTCTATAGTGTTAAGTAAAAAAAGCAGCTTAAAAATAGTCAAACAACCATTTGTGGCTGTAATTAATGGTGCATTCAGAATATGGGGATGGTGGCATTATGTTTCCTGGTTATAATGCTAGGCAAACTCAGCCTATGCATATATTAGAAGAAAGTATGCTTAAAAATGAAGATATTGGTGAAAATAGCATACATTAGAGCAGGCATAGGCAAACCCGGCCCTCCAGATGTTTTGGGACTACAACTCCCATCATCCCTAGCTAACAGGACCAGTGGTCAGGGATGAAGGGAGTTGTAGTCCCAAAACATCTGGAGGGCCTAGTTTGCCTATGCCTGTTCTAGTGCTTCTGTCCTGGTTTCTAATATTCTCTTTACACTGCATTACCTGTTGCATTATGGAACTGTGCCATTTTGATTAAAAGACTGCCATGTTGCACTAAACTTCATTCACACCAGCGGGCACCTGGCCTTCCACACTTCCCTAGAGATTATTATGGGGCATCATTAATTTTGCTGAATGAAGTTACATTTATTATGATAAATTATTATTATTATTATTATTATTATTATTATTATTATTATTATTAACCTGTCTATCTGGCTGGGTTTCCCCAGTCACTCTGGGGAATGACTGAATGAAATATCTGCCTCGGCACTACATGAGAACTACTGTAATATTTCTGTGACACAATCTCATTTCACATGAATAGCATGGGAACAATATCCCCTTAATTAAGCTTTTAGATAAAACTAAAAGATGTTGAACTAATGGCAAATGCATGACTATGCACCAATTAAAAATAAATAAGGAAAATAAATATGTGAAAACAATAGTAAAATTATGTGGAGTCAAACAAGAAGAAAACCACAGTTCTGGGCTAAGCTACTGCTGTGTGTCTGCTATACATCTTCCGTGGGCTTTCCCCCCCCTTCATCAACACCTCTTTTAAAAGTGCCAGAAATGAAGGGTTGTGATTGTTGTATTATTTCAGCAGCTTCTCTTTAACTTCGCAGCATGCTACTCGTACTAATTTTCAGACTTTGAATGATGGCATCTATATTTTTGTATTCAAATATACTCCTCAGTAATCCTGGTTCAATTTTAGTTCTGAGCTACCCCAGGACATGCAGTTCAATATTACTAGCGGTCGGACCACTGCAACAGCCTAATAGCTTCTACTTAGTGGCATGGTTGGTGGCAGCACATCATGTTGGCATACAGGGACCAGAGGTTTTTACTCTTAATATGCCTCTGAATTTTTAGGCAGCACACTGCTTGAGAAAAGATATATTGCAGGAGTGATATGTTCATTATCTTGGAAAGGAGGCTGACAGTCCTGCTGAAGGGCACTGGCATCTCACTGGCAAAGAAATAGTGTTTTATGCAAGTGTGGAATTGAAAATGCTCATTGATGATTCCCTCCCAACCAAATGGCATTAAATAAAATCCAGCTACAGAGAGAGATGGCATTTCCTATCATTATTTATCATGAGACAGATAGATAATAGAATATGGTCCACAATATCTGGTCCTGAAGAGAAAACTACCAGTTGGGTTGTAAGGTCCAGTTTCTTAAGCTAATGCAAACACCCATGGAAATCAGAAACAAATAGGAGGTAAGAAATGTACCAAAGCATAAAAGTTTCCTTTGCATGTAAAATTAATTGTGGATTAGATTGGCTGAAGGCTTTCAGTCTAAAACGGCCTCATTGCATGTCACTGACACACCAAAAACATTCATTTTGTGGGCCAGAAGCGAAACAAGAAGGGCCAGCCTATGGCATGCAATCTATAGCCTTTGCAATGGCAGCACTACCTGTGTATGTTGTCAGAGGTCTCTGCAAAGGCATAGCAAAGTCAAGCACACCAGGAAGGCCACCTGGAGCCTTCAGTCTAGAGTGGAACTTGCTGGCACGTCTAGGCAACTGTTTCATCCTGATTTATTATGTATAAACCAGGTGCTGCACAAATCCCTCCATACAGGCTCACAGTCTAAGCAGCATGGGACATAAGTAGCAGACACTGGATGGAGCCCTTTGGAACTTAAGTGCAGTTCTGTGTTTGACAATTTGGAAGAGTTAAGCTTTACAGGATGAATAAATCATTCTAGTGATTTCCTTGATATATATAGGCATCTGTAGCTCTGGGAGGACTGGTGCCCAGATGATTGTCGCGAATTCTTCATGGCACTTTAGCAGAAATGCTCAGAGTTCCAGGTTCTTCAGTGTAGTATATTTATTGTGAGCTATATATACAAATATCTACAGGCTATAATACACGAGCAGTTCATACAGTCAAACAGAGTACCTGCCTGCACCTTAAGGCAAATAGGAAGATCTTTCTGTCTCTCTCTCACTGACCACACTCTTCCACACCACACCCTTACTGCTGGATGGGTTTCCCTTTTAAACCAATGACAGCCAATCAACTGACAGCACATTACTGCTGAGTCAGAATGTATTCCATACAAAGTATTTCAGGCTGATTGCATCAGCCAGTTGCATCAGCTAGCAAACTCAAGCCTGCAGACTTACTATCTCACACAGCATTCTGTGAATCCTGACAATGATAGCCATAGCAATGTATCAGTTGGGAGGGCAGGGGAGCCGCACTGTCTTTTTATATTCCATTGGTGCCACTGTTGAGTGCTGAGAGGAAGAAAGAGGAGGTAGCACCAAAGGAAACAAGAAAAAGAGACAAAGGCTCAAAATAGTGCTAGAAAATGAGTCTTTAGCAAATAACAGTAGTCCTTGAAAAACAATAAAATGCCTGATATATTTCTGTTGATAACAACCTTGATCAGGGACATAAGATTAAGGCTATCTTTCAAGGCACTCTCTCCCTTGACAGTGAACCCTTAATGGCACAACCCGCAAGAAGGTTCATTTTGCAGTATTATTTTGATATTTTGAGGCTTTGCATCTCCTTTTGCTTCTACTGGTAAGTGCAACCCAGATTAGTGGGTGTGGAAAGGTGGGTAGATAGATAGGTGAGGGATATGAGGTTTTGAGGTTCATTCAAGCAGATAGGGAGAGTGACCAGACCTCAACACTGGTTTGAAAAATGAAATAAACAAGATTTTTTTCTTGAGATATCCCCCCCATTGTGTTCTGAGCCTAGTTCTGTGTCTAACTGGGTTATGGTCCAACAATATCTGCAGGACCACAGGTTCCCTATTCCTACTCTAAAGAAATGTGTAAAAGTATTGTGGGAGTCAGAGCCATTATTCAAGCTGAGGTCCGATAGAATCAGTATGCAATTGTAGCTAAGATTTATTGGTTGGTTGTCCATCATCCTCAGTTGGGGTGTTAGTGGAAATCATCCAACCCTGGCATAGGACAGAGGAAGGACAGATGATCCCCAACAGTGTCTGTCTCAAAGTTTGTTGACTTCACCATTAAGCAGAATATGATGTCCAAACAGAGTCAGTATACAAGCCTTCAACAAGCGCTATGATCAATAAAATTGAGAATATCAAGACTCATTTGGCCAGGCTGTTTTTACAATGGAAGAGAAACAATCTAGAACCATTTTGTTGCTTACATATATGTAAGTCAATGGTACTGATAAGAAAGAACAATGTACTCATATCTTACATGGGTTTTTAAATAAGATCTTTATTCTGTTTCCATAGAAGGGCTTTTAAGGCAAGTAACTGGAAATACATTATGCCTGCCAGGTATGCCTATGTAATCTCATTGACAATATATACTATTCTTCCGAGGAGAAATGCAACATTATTTATTTTTAAAGAAAAATGAAATAATTTCTCATAAGTGAATAAAAACATTCCAAAACAAATTACAGGCTAGCTTTTCTTTCCATTTTCCCCCTGCCAGTTTAACAGTATTCTTTGTAAACAATTTGAAGGGATCTTATTTGAATCAGCTTGTACTCAGCTGGAATTTGCTTTTAACAATAACTTGTGCTTTAATAAGCTGGTGCCCAGAGTTTGTGCCATGCTGCTTCAAAGAGATAGCAAAGCTATGAGTAAGATCAAAGCAAAATGGTCATGGGATCTTAACTATTTGACAGAAGAAGAAACAGAGAATTATACCAGCACAGTTTCTATTTTTCCTGAAGAATTATTCACTTTGATTTCCTATGAAGAGTTTACATCACTTCTTTAGTCAAAAAGTTCTCTTTTCTTATGTATCAAAGTTTTTAAAAACTCTGAAGACTTCTTTATTGCCTTAACAGAATGTTCCCACATGCTGAGGGGCTGCAGAACATTGGTCCCAGATACAGCAAAAGACAGGTGCCAATTATATCAGTAGAAGTCTCTCCCTTTTTCTCAACAACTAGTAAATAAAACAAAGTATTTTTTTCACTAGTGAGGACCTAGGACTAGTCACAATGCTGTCTCCAGCTCTGCATTGTATTCTGCTTTGTCATTCTCATGCTGATCAAAGTAATCTGTGAGAAGCTCATTCTATACTCACACCCTTTATTATAGAGCATCGTGTTCCTCAAGAGTTTATCACTTCTGCCTAATGTCCATTTGCAAAGAAAATTCATAGACACAAAAACTAGTCCCCAAGACTCGTATTTCTAGGCACAGAAATACTAGTATGGGAAGCTTGTAATACTCCAAATACAGGGCACAGGTTAAGACTCCTGAATTCCTTTCTGTTTCAGATTTTTATCAGAGATGGGGAAGAATTTCTCTCTTACTCCCATCAAAGCAGCTTCCATTAACACTACAGAAGCCCTTAGGAAAGCTAAATAGATACTCATAAGTAGGCCTCATTGACGACAGTGGGACCTATCCTAGGATAGTCACAGGATCGCAGTCTTGGGAGTTAATTAAAACCTGTGTGCTGTGCAATTTTAGGTACTGGAGAGGGGACAAGGCTGACTCAACATGCACCCACATGCAGAAGAGATAGAGCTTTCCACAGATAGAAAGAACTTGCCTGGGCGTTGAATCTTACTCCACTGTTTGTCACAGGAGTGCATCCCCAAGCACACCTGAGGGCAGCAAGCTAACTTAGAGGATGAAGTAAGGCCATGGGACACACATGCTTAAAGCAGCAATGGTCACTCCCCTCCAGCAGAAGGGAATCAAGAACAACAACCACAGGATTGATGCCATTGCCCTCTGGGATCTGCTTTCTGGCGTTATTTACCATAATGGTGAAGCCAACCAGTGTATTGTCGGGGGGAGAGAGAGACTTCCATCTCTTCCTTTCTCTTGCTCGCTGCCACAATGGGAGGGAAAGGGGTTTAGTGAATTAGTAGGGAGAGAAAGAGGATCATATTCAAATGCAGCCCAAAGGTTGGGGCTTGCCAAAGGCCATGCAGTGAGATCCTAGCAGAGGCAGAATCTGAGTGCCATTTCCAAATCACTATGGTATAGCAGCTCTTGAGAGTGGAGGGAATTTTCTTCACAGTAACTGCACTTGTATCACTAAAATCCATAATTGGAGGGCAACAGAGAGAAAAATGGTGTGATGTTTACTCCTATGAGCTTACAAAACTTGAATGGTTTTTTTACCCCTTCAGGGCATGCTTAAAAAAAAATAATACTCAAAATATTATAGGAAAATGCACATATTACATGATTTGGTGCACTGTTATGTCATTGCATTCCCCACTTCTCTGCCTAGGATTTCTTTGCTTGTCCACTCTGTTGATTTTATTTTGTTATATTTAAAATGGCAAGTTGTATATATACATTTAATAATAAATAAATTATAGAAATATACTGTAAGGTAATAAATAGCATGCAGTTCAACAGAAATATCTTACCGAATATAATTGTTTTCAGAAATACCACTTACCTTTTTCATCCCCTGTTTAATGCACATAATGTGCACTGGAAGTTGATTGGGTTTTTATATGGCTGTGAGCTCAGCAGAACTGCATTTCTGTGGCTTAGAATTTGCATCCTATAATTGCATTTTAGCACATTAATTGCATTTAATTTGTTATTCAATCTAAGAGCAGAACCTTCACCATCAGTGCTCTTGAGCAGAGTTTAAAGCAGCAACTGTCACTTTAAAATTAATATTCCTAGTACCTAAAGGTGAAAGGATAATGAGTCCTCACTCCTCAAATTAAAAATCTAAATTGGGGAAAACTCTCCCTGGACTTTTGTATTTATTCACCTTTGCCCCTTTGATGAAAAGCAAATATAATTCCATTAATAAAATATCCCCTCTCCATGATGATCTTTAGTCTTCCCATATTTTTCTACTTCCTGCTTTTTTTGCAAAAAAAAAAAAGTGATTTGAGAATTAGATTGCAGTGAGACATATTTGTTGCAGGTGTTAATTTGGCAGGTGCAGCTTGTCACCAAAATTCATTCATTTTACTGCTGCTGTGTATTATTTTGGTGAAGATAGAAGGGGTAGAAGACAAAATAGTGCCAATGTGTATGAACAGATACACAACTGGTGCCGGGCAGGAATTAGAGGCAGCTATGCAGAATATATAAACTCTTCCGTTAGTAAACCTTTTTACAACTAGCATAGAAATGTTGTTCATAGAGAGGCAATGAATGCCTATATTTTCTGATTTTGTCCTTTTACTATGAGTGCACTTATGCTATCCTAGTTATGATATTTGGGTACTTAGCTGCAGTCTTTATTTTCCCAGTTATGACTTTTAACATATAAGCAAACATTTCTTCAGCTCAGGAGAGACGTCTCATAACTAGGAAATTATTCACAGCACTTTTTATATAAGATGCTTGTCATGTGAAAGTGTTTCCACATGGCTGAGGTATTGTATTTGGTCTATACCAGGGATCAGCAGCCTTTTTCAGCTGTGGGGCGGTTCACAGTCCCTCAGACCTTGGGGGGGGGGGCTGGACTATATTTTTTTGGGGGGGAATGAACGAATTCCTATGCCCCAAAATAACCCAGAGATGCATTTTAAATAAAAGCACACATTCTACTCTTGTAAAAACATGCTGATTTCCGGACCATCCACAGGCCGGATTGAGAAGGCGATTGGGCCGGATCCGGCCCCTGGGCCTTAGTTTGCCTACCCCTGGTCTATACACTACATAGATTCACCCCCACCATATGGTTGTTACCAAGAAACCTCAGGCCAACATCAGATATACTTTATGGCAAAGGATCACACAGAAACTTACCAAAGGGATCAACAGACACACTTTCTGCCTGCTTTCATAAGGTGGTTGTAATGTATGTGAATTGCGCTGTAAGGGACGCGGGTGGCACTGTGGGTAAAACCTCAGTGCCTAGGACTTGCCGATCATATGGTCGGCAGTTCGAATCCCCGCCGTGGGGTGAGCTCCCGTCGTTTGGTCCGAGCTCCTGCCCACCTAGCAGTTTGAAAGTACTCTTAAGTGCAAGTAGATAAATAGGGACCGCTTTATAGCGGGAAGGTAAACAGCGTTTCCGTGTGCTGCGCTGGCTCGCCAGATGCAGCTTGTCACGCTGGCCACGTGACCCGGAAGTGTCTGCGGACGGCGCCGGCTCACGGCCTCTAGAGCGAGATGAACACGCGACCCTAGAGTCGGACACGACTGGCCCGTACGGGCAGGGGTACCTTTACCTTTAATATACAAAGAGAAGATTTTGTATGTAGAAAACCTCAGATCCGTGGATCAACAGCAAAATGGTCACATCATGATTATATTTAGTATGGCAACTAGATGAATGCTCTGAAATATCCCACGTTAATGGTTGAATCATAGCTCGCCACTAGGCCTGTCATGCAAAATGAAGCAACCTCCTTCAGGTGGCACCTTTAGTGCAGCAAGACTTTTAAAAATGTTGATCCTACTATTTGAATGGGTGTGCCATTTGAGCTCTGCTTCATTCAACAAAATGTCTTGGGCTTTGCTTTGTGAGTTGTGTCATGAATGCATCCTGATATCAAAGGCGAATAGAGCAAAAACCAAGACAGTGGTGCCAGTTATTTCACTTGTTCAAGGGCTCTCAGTCATACAGCACATGCACAGATGCACTACAAGGATATGGTTACAACAGTAGCTGCTCTGTCTAACGACCAGAGGGCACAATGGTCCTGGAATGTGCCATTTTATCTTCCACAGGAAGTTCTTCCCTTTAATCTGTTGTTGACATTGTTTATCTGAGAGAGCCTTCAGTCCCCGAAGGCTATTTACTTTCTCTGGTAAATTTGAAGACCTCCAGCTTTCATTCATTCATCACAATCCCACAGTTCATAAGTGATTACATTGAAATATAGCAACAAAGCATTCCAGAGATAAATGAATGCATGAGTATATTTACAGAGACTTCAGAGGGTTTTGCAAAAATCCAAGGCATGTGACTCATGTTGGAACTAGGGATGGCAAGAGCCCACTGATCTTGGTCACCATTGTCCCAATTCAAATGTCAATTTAGGTATGATTCAGATATGACTTAGACAGCATCTTAAAAAGCAGAGACCTCACCTTGCCAACAAAGGTCCGTATAGTAAAACCTATGGTTTTCCCAGTAGTGATGTATGGAAGTGAGAGCTGGACCATCAAGAAGGCTGATCGCCGAAGAATTGATGCTTTTGAATTATGGTGCTGGAGGAGACTCTTGAGAGTCCCATGGACTGCAAGAAGATCAAACCTATCCATTCTTAAGGAAATCAGCCCTGAGTGCTCACTAGAAGGACCGATCGTGAAGCTGAGGTTCCAATACTTTGGCCACCTCATGAGAAGAGAAGACTCCCTGGAAAAGACCCTGATGTTGGGAAAGATGGAGGGCACAAGGAGAAGGGGACGACAGAGGATGAGATGGTTGGATAGTGTTCTTGAAGCTACCAGCATGAGTTTGACCAAACTGTGGGAGGCAGTGGAAGACAGGAGGGCCTGGCGTGCTCTGGTCCATGGGGTCACGAAGAGTTGGACACAACTAAATGACTAAACAACAACAACCGATATGACTTGAATTAATACACTGAGTTTGGTCCTGATTCAGATTGGGTCCCATCATGTCTTTACTTGCCCTTGCTTCTTCCAAGCCCTTTAAATTTGGGAGAAAGGGCCATCCCTCTTCTGAGGAGGGGTGGCAGTGGCCAGATGGAAGCAGCAGGGCAAAGGGAAGATTGTTATTGAGGATGTTGGGGGTGCTGAATCAAGTCTCCTCCATCTATCAGAGACAGAAAAGCAGGAATTTCTCTCCCACACCCCTCAATCTGTAGTCATTCTTTACAGTCCTCCCCCCACAGCAAGCCAAACAAGACTCCCTGGTGCCACCAAACAGCTGCCAGTTGTTGTTCTGTTTAAGGACAATTTCAGCAGGAGTCTTGAGTCTCACTGAGAGCCATTCATCTGTTTCATCTGTTATATAAGGAATCCAAGGCATGTGGAGATAACACGATCAGAACTATACTCCCTGCCATAGACAGCAGCAGTACTCCATGAATGGGGGTGGAATCAAGTTAGGATCAATACAAAACCAACCCTTTTTATTTTCAGGATTTTGTTTTGTTTTGTTTTGATCTGTGAAAGTCTGTTTTAACATTTCAGCTGAATGAACAAGCTGAATGAATATTTCAGAGCAAATCATGTCAAAAGTGGGTGGCTCCTGAAGTTATATTTTGGTGCCTTTTGTTTTTCAGATAGAGAGTTATGGTAAGAGTGACATAAGTTTAGAATTTACAAGGCATGATATGCCTGACACCCCCCCCCTTCTAACCCCTGGATCCAGTAAGTGCTAACATATACGGGAGGCTAGCTTCCCTTGATGATGGGCCATTAAAGGAAACAAAAGAAGGGGGCTCTGTGTGAGATGGTAAGTGGGTTGGGCCCCTCCCCCAGCTTACCATTAATTGGAAGGACAGAGCCAGATTTTTAGGGTTGGAAGTTGCAGTGATGTGAGCTAGAAGCAAAGCAGCAAGCAGAGAGAGCAAGCCATGCCAGATTTCTGCTTGAATCTAAAACTGTGACTATGGGAGAGAAAAGACCCACTTGGGGTATTGATGGTGTGAACCCCTTCCATCAAAGGCTCAGGTTGTAGATATGTGTAAATAAACCATATATCATAAAGGCACCACAGTCTTAGCTGTGCCTCATTTCCAAAAGCAAACATGGACCTTGGATAGGTGCATGGAATGCCTGGAACCTCACACCATTTTGAGATTGGGATGGTGTGCAACAGTATTAAGGGAAAGGTTATAGTGGTACTGTTGCCACCTTGGCAAAATAACAATAATACAGTAATTAATTTGACATTGTATCCATTCCATTCCAAATGTGTCTCAGTGTTCAAACTGATTCCTCACACTCTAGTCCTTATGACATCAGTGGTTCTGTGGGTGTCTCCTTTAGTCCTTACTCAGCTCTCAAGCATTTTGTTTGCATATGCTCTGAACAGAGATATCAGAGCAATACAAAGGAAGTAGAGATGGATGAAGCTATCAATTTTTGTGTCTCTCAATTTCCCCCTTTTTTGTGATCTTAAGTACACTTCTCCATTCTTCTGCATTGGTTTATGAACTGTTTTGAAGTCCTCTTAAAAATTCATCAACCTTTTACGTAGTACATATTTCTTATAATAATTTTTGCAAGTCATTTCCCCTAATAAAATGCATTTTGCATGTTATTTTCACCAATATATGCATTTGTATTCACACTTTCTCCTAATATACACATTTTTGGAAGGGAGTGCAAAATTCTATATTGTATTCATTTTGAAAGATAGCTGCATTTCAATTTGTATATTATTTTGGAAGTGTAATTTGGATGAAATCAAATTTTCCTCCCATCCCTACCAGAAAGATCAGATTTCTATTTTTTCCAATCTTAAATTCAGTTCTACACTTTTTGAATCAATTTGTGAATTAAAAATAAACCCATTAAAGCCATTTTATATGCAGTTTTAACTAATATCCACATTTTCTCTAATGCAGGCATAGGCAAACTCGGCCCTTCAGATGTTTTGGGACTACAATTCCCATCATCCCTGACCACTGGTCCTGTTAGCTAGGGCTGATGGAAGTTGTAGTCCCAAAACATCTGGAGGGCCGGGTTTGCCTATGCCTGCTCTAATGTATGCTATTTTCACCAATATCTTCATTTTTATGCATACTTTATGTATATGTGCATTTTTTAAAAGCCTTGACTGGTTGGAGAAATGTTTTGCAACATTTTGATAAGTGTGAATTTCAGAGAATAGCTGTGTTTCACATACTGTTTCCGCAAGTGCAAATCTGATAGATTCACATTTAACTGTGTACAGTGGTACCTTGGGTTAAGAACTTAATGCGTTCAGGAGGTCCGTTCTTAACCTGAAACTCATTTTAGCTAATGGGGCCTCCTACTGCCGCTCAATTTCTGTTCTCATCCTGAAGCAAAGTTCTTAACCCGAGGTACTATTTCTGAGTTAGTGGAGTCTGTAACCTGAAGCGTCTGTAACCTGAAGCGTATGTAACCCAAGGTACCACTGTACTGAATTGAATTTCTACTCTATCTCTACTTCCAGGTCTGTTAGGCAAAAAGGAAAAGCAAAACAGAATATTAGCACACATTGATTCCAGCACATGCTCCCCTTGTTCAGGTATTACTGGCAGGAAGACGAAACATAAATGGAATGTGGGGGCACCTTTACCCCACCCTTCTCATCAGACAGTTCCTTATCGCTGTTCTTGTGTTCAGTTGCTGCATCTGAAGCAGGGAACCTCAGGATTCGTGGTAGTTCTGTGTGCATTGTATAAACAAGTCCTTCTAGGGTTCTGAAATGCAGAGGGAGCCTTAACAAGTACAAGAGGCTCCCAACTTCAGATGTAGCAGCTGAACATGGGATCAGCAAGAAGAACCATGCAATGACTAAAGGCATGGCTCCACATCACATTTCTCTTACTGCCAGCAATACCTGAACAGGGCTATATTAGTTTCATACAAATGTTGAACAAGAGTGAAGAAAGAAGTAAACTGCTAGGTTCAGATATAGGTTAACTTATAATTAGGAAAGAAAGTTGTTCTCTATTAGTAATATTTTCCCTCTATAAAATTCATCCTGATATGCTTCAGTACTGTGATTGTCTGCATCCAGTTTTACATTATATTTTAATTGCTTAGCATTTATATATTCATACTTGTATTTTAATAGCATTACCTTTAACACATAACAGGTTATATGATGCAGTTCTATGTTTTAAAGTGTTGCATAAATGAATTGCCATGATTTATCCAACACCTGATATCAGCAGGAAATATGGTTGTAGAGTAGACATGTATTAAAAATAATTATGCTTACTTATTATTTTGAGTGGTTAGCTCTGCTTGTCAGCAGAATAAGTGAATTGGAGATATGGTTGTTTTTATTTCATTCATATGTATGTGTGTATTTCTGTGTGTATCAGAGGTTTTTTATTTTAAAAATCATGCATATATTCAATTGTAAACTTTTTTTGAAATATCCTTCATCATCATATTCACAGTAAACTTAATAATAAACAGTGCATCTAATTTCTATATCCATAACATAGCGTATAACTGATTGTGATATTTATTTTCCTTTCTGTGTATATGTATTCCATTCTAGCATTAATGGGTGTCATACATCAGGCTGTGAGTGGAAAGAAATATGAAATTGAAGTGTCAAGATCCTGCTGAATAAGACATGCACACTGTGGCAAATCCTGACACACAGGTGAATGAATAGGAAACTAAGGATGTGACCCTTAGGAATTAGCTTAGAGATCCAAATTCCTTCAGGGCATGCTTCATAACTGTCACTCATCACAAGGAATGCCCTTGATTTGAATCCAATTTTAACTCCTGCCCACATGGAATATTAACTCCTGCCCACCTAGAATTCAGTGCTGGCTCACTGGGGCCACTATAAATTATTTACAAAAGAGTTGGATCAGACAACCGAAAAGTTAGAAAATAGCATAACAAATAAATAGGTTGAGTGTGTGTCATTCTGGGAATTTCTGCTTAATTAATAATGTGTGACTCTTCTGTTATATTTGTTTGGGGGGGGGGACTAAGCCAAAACAGACAAGTTGCATAGATGTTGTCTAATTACTGAAGGACACTTAGTCTAAAGGCTAAGACTGAAAAGTCATGCAAGTAGCTTCCCCAAATAACTTCTTGCAAAGAACCTCAATCACACTATAATCCCACATTTTGGGGCAGCAAATCACTTTTCAAAACCATAGTAGGTTCACATTGTGATACGAGGGTCTGTGAGTTGATTTTTAAAAAAACAACAACATATTTTTTATTTATGCAGGCAGTACATACATCTTCTATATGGTCTGAGATGGAGCGTTTGCACAGAGAACAGACATGTATAAGTTATCCATGTTGAGCAACTAGTAGAAGTGATCAATGTCATGCGCTTAAACGGTTTAACAGGTATCCCAATCCTATCAAAAACTGGGCTCTAACAATGCTAAGAATGCAAGTGAGAAGGAGATTGACAGATTAGACTTTTCTTAAATATATTGGTTTAAAGAAAGACCATACTATGGTATTTCAGTTTATTTGTGGTTAGCTTTCATTAGACTACTTTGGGTTTGATTCACCTAACAAGTCCCAGCAGCAGAAGCCATGCACAGGGTCTCCCACTTGTGCAACAGGGCATCCCTCCTTTCCTCCTGCTACTCCCCCCCCCCCCAAGGCTTTGTGGGAGGGGGAATTGTTGCCTCTGGCAAGCTTCTACTTAGAGCCACATCTTCTCAACTAATATGATCATTGCTTTATATTCACTTAGTCTTAGCAGGCAGAAAGCAAGCTTTTTCTGTTGGCCTTGGAGATTGTGATGGTACACAAGAGAGTTACTATTTCAGTGGTGTCTGGTGTCCATTGGAACCAGGCAGAATGGTCAATGGGAGGCGGAAACAGAGCCACAACCAACTAATTCCGGTTTTTGTTCCTTTCTCCCTCCCTTCAACGACATGGAGGCTACAGCAGTAAAATTTCATGACACTGAATTTCTAGCTGAATTTCTTGGCTCAGTATACTTGGGCACTGTCATACTTTCTTCTCTGCTGGGAGAAAGGCAGGACCTCTCAACACATCCTTCCAGCTCCTCATTCCAAAAAAGAGCGAGTGCAGGGCCTCTTAAGCAAGAGGGGTATCAAAGAGCATTTTTATTCTTAGTTTATTTCTATGCCACCTTTCGGCCAAAAAGGTCCCCAAGATGGTTCACAAAGGGTTTTAATGCTTATTTTTGTAAGTTGCTTTGAATTCGCATTTCGGACAAAAGTGACTAATAAATATAATTAATTAATAAGTGAATGAATGCAGACTGAAGGCGCTCCCATCTCAAAAGTAGAAGCTAAGCAGGCAGTGCATAAATTAACCTAAGCAAAAATCATTTTACCAAAACTGCCACTCTTTCCTTCCCTCCTACTTGTTCCTCCTAATATTCCATTGTTTCTTTATAAGCAATGGCTACATCTATCCTTATAGAACCTTCTGTTTCTTGAGATGAGTAGGGGCAGAATTTCACTAGGACAAGACTGAAGCTGGCCAAGCAGAAGGTTGTCGGCCAGTACCAGCAGGTATCTCAGTAGTAAATAAGTAAGCCGTCAGACAAAAGTACTCTATTTGCCCTAATGGACCAATGTCCCCTGTGTACTTCAGGTGACTGCTTATTATTAGCGAAAATACCTGTTCATTGCATTACCCTTTACATTTTGGGGCACACAGTTAAAAACAACAACACCTAAAAGGAACAAGAAATATGATGAGGAATGTGTGATATATATCAGCTACAATGTAAGAACAGGTAGGTAGCCGTGTTGGTCTGACAGATGAAATAAATTTTAAAAATTAAAAAATTGTCCTGTAGCACCTTAGAGACCAACTAAGTTTGTTCTGGGTGTAAGCTTTCGTGTATCTGAAGAAGTGTGCATGCGCACAAAAGCTTATACCCAGAACAAACTTAGTTGGTCTCTAATGTGCTACTGGACAATTTTTTAATTTTAAAAAATTATTCCTTAATGTAAGGACAGTTTGCAAGGGCAAGTTTCATGTTGAGTGTAGCCTAGTCTCAGTACTACAAATAGGTTTTAGCCTGCACTCAGTGGAACCCCTTCCTAAATGTTCAGACCTAGCAAAGAGAGAAGAAGAGAGCTCTTGGGCTATAATCCCAAACTTAAACCTAAATGTCCCAGAAACAGCAAACACCATTTGTGGTAGATGCTTTTATCACAGCTCGTAATTTACCATTCCAAATGCCAATCTATCTTCATCCTCACTCACTAGTATATAGACTGCTTTACTTGGATGAATATAATGGTGCATTATTGTGACATCTTCCTTGAACAGCATTGAAAACTAGGAAGAGGGACTATAAATAGCAAGGCTTAATTTCCAGTCCTAGGGGCACACAAGCACTCTCAGTCCACTTAAAGTCAATAGAGATACATGAACAAACTGAAGCGCTTAATGATTCACTTTCTTCTGCTTACTAGAGTTGATCATGGTAGTTACCAGAGTGATACTATTTATCTGCAGCCCCATTAGGAGATCTCTTATTGGTCAAGTTAATACAAGTCATTACTTGACTTGAAAATAATGATTTGCAGCCACAGTAACTCCCGGTAATGTTTGAGCAGATGCTGAGGATCAGGGACAAGGGTTCTTACTAAATAAATTGCAAAACATTATTTGCCAAGCAGGGCCACTTGTCTAAGCATTATTCAAACTTCTTTTATATATTTTTCAAAACCCAGACATATCTGTATTGTTAAAAAAAGTCTGTATTTGCTTTGAACATCCAGTGCGTAATGATAAACGTAGCTGTTTTTTCCTGTCCTTGATGTACAATTTACAAGCTGAGTGAATATTGATCCCACTTACAAGAAGATGTTTTTGTAGGAGAAGAGGTAACAGCAATGGAGTGCCCACAGGGCTGGTCCCACCATTAGACAGAACGAGGTGGCTGCATCAGGCAACTGATTTTGTGTGTCACGAAGAGACAGCAAATTGTTATTTATTTAATTTGTTATTGTTGGGCAGGGGCCAGGGAGGAAGAGACCTGCCTGTGGAATTTTCTTTCTCAGGTTTCGAAATAAGAACGTAAGGAGCTCTGCTGCATCAGATCAAAGGTCTGCATAGTCCAGCTTTGTGTTCTCATAGTGACCAACCATATGTCTGTGGGAAGCCCGCATGATGGAAATAACTTGTCTGGCTTTGGGTATCATTGAACTGTAGAGTTGGAAGGCACCGCAGGGGTCATCTAGTCCACACCCCCCCCCCAATGCAGGAATCTCAACTAAAGCATCAAAGACAGATACTGTGCATCAAGGCTGCCTCAGACAGTAGATTATTTGGGCTTGGTCCTGAAGTGAACCTTCTCTTTCTATAGTCAACCAATTTCCATTTTTCTCTGTATGTAATACATTCCATAGTTTAAGATTCTCATTTATGCCAATTTTATTATTATTATTTGTATCCCTTAAGATTGGCTAGGATTGGGGAAAATTCAGTGTAACGCTTTTCCAATCATTCCATCTGCACAAGCATTTCAGCTTGCCAGACGAAAGAATCTGCTCTGTCCTCCTCCTGGAGGTTCTTCCACCCTCACAAGTGCAAAATTCATGGGTTGTGCAGGTGGGGGAGGAAAGCCCCATTGCACAAGTGGAAGTCCTTGCGCTGGGTTCTCACTGATGAATCCTACCATATGTCATTGAAATCCCCTAACAGTTGTGCTCCCACACCCATATTCTGCATTTGGAATGAACATAGTGCTTTGCTATCTTCCGTACATGTCTAGGTTGTATTGTATTTTTTCAGGGATCCTTGCCTTATTAGGCAAATGAAAGATCATGTCAGAAGGACAGTCTTGCAATGTGCCTCAGATTTGCAGGTAAAAGGACTCCCATTATTTGTGATGGGGCTAGAAATCCTTAGGCCAGCTCCATGCCCGGGCCACACACATTTGTTGGACCTGTACTTCTGGGGTCTGACTGTAATATGTCCTTGAACCGTGCCTCTTGTTGGCCTGGACTAAGGATGCAGAGATGGGTGGGTGGATGCAGAAACCTCACACATTGCACAATGGGCATGCAGCCTACTCCAGAAACGTAAGAGGAATGTCTGCTGCACGGCTCATATTTGCTGCTGACCCTCCCTACATTTGGTTCTGGCCTGCTCACAGCTTCAGTGTGGCCCCCTGGAATATTTCCAGCAAGGGAACATACCGTAGTCCTCAGTCTGACAAAAGGGTTCATTTGCAGTCCTGTGCATGACTTCTAAAGCCTCCAAATCAAGTGAGGGGAACCTATGACCCCCCCCCAAAAAAAAATGTTGCTGAATTACAGCTTCCTTCATCCCTGGTCATTGGCCATGCTTGCTAAGGCTTATGGGAGCTTAAGTTCAGCAACATCTGGAGGTATAGCATTCCCCTCTCTTACTATAAATACAGGGTAAAAAAATCCACTTTCTTGCTTGTGAGCATGCACATGGATTTTAAAGAGTTATTGGATGCATATTTTTTTCAACAATGGGGGCTGTCACGTGCTCTGTGCACTGAATTCCTGTGCTTTACATATAGGGAACTTTTCAACATATGACAACATGCAATTCCAGCTGCAATTTGAAATGACACCATCATAAGAACCATACATCACACCCCTTCCCTTCCTGTACAGTTCAAACAGCTTACCTTTAGAACAGTCGACTTTGATTTTATTTCCTCAGCCTCATCTGAGATCTTATTTATTTATTACATTTATTAGTTGCCTCAAAACCAGAGTTCTCTAGGTGCCAGAAGATTAAAGCTATTTAAAGCACATATTCAATCAAATCACAGCACCCCAAAAATCCTGTAAAACAAAGCACCCACATCAGAGTAGAGGTTAGTAATACAGTAATATAACAAAAAAAAACCCCACAAAATAATCTCATAGAATCAAAACCACACCCTAAACCACTATGAAATGCATAGATCAACAGCTCCAACAAAGCCTGTTTTTCAGCACACAAGCCTTCAAGCCATGACAATCTGTCCAGCAAAAGCATCTCGCATCACTTGGATTTCCCAGGTTCAAATATCCTTTTGCCTTTGAGTCTGCAAAGGTTGCTGAGCATTTTGCTCTGCAAAAAATAAATAAATAAAAATAAATTCAGTGTTGCTTTCCAAATCCCACAATTTGGAAGAGGTGAACTTTGTATTAAAGGTAGAGCAGCTTCTAGCATGCAAACAAGTACTGAATTAGGAAGCACCATTCACAGTAAATTCTACAGAGTTCAATGAGGACCAAATGCCCAGCTAGTTCAGCATTCTCTTCTTACAGTGGCCACACCCAGATGTCTATGGGAAATCCTCAAATGGAATTTGAACACAGCAGCACTCTCCTCATTCTTGTTCCCCCAACAACCAATGTTCACACAGGTAGTACAGAGCCATCATGGCCAATAGCCACCAATAGACTCATTCTGCATGGATTTGTCTCATCTGCTTTTAAAGTAATTCAGATTGGCAGTAATCATTAGTTCTGGTGGTAGTAAATTCCAGTTTAATTATGCACCATTAACTCCCAAGGAAGTATCTGAAGAAGTGTGCATGCACACTTATACCCAGAACATACTTAGTTGGTCTCTTAGCTGCTACTGGACAATTTTATTTATTTATTTCAACTGTGTCAGACCAACAAGGCGACCTACCTGAATCCCAAGGAAGTACTGAGTCACAATTCCTCTTCCATTGCTTCTTTTATAATGTTCCAAAGGAGCATAATCATCTCTTCCATACAGAGATGCTACCTAAATTAGCATTGCACACAAATCAGATGGGATGGGTGGGAAATCATGAGCTTTCTTTTTGAATGTTATAGAGCAGGCTTTCTCAACCTTGGCCTTCCAGATGTTTTGAGACTACAATTCCCATAATCCCTGACCACTGGTCCTGCTAGCTAGGGATCATGGGAATTGTAGGCCAAAAACATCTGGAGGGCCGAGGTTGAGGAAGCCTGTTATAGAATAACTGCAGGAACAGGAATCATTGCTCGCTCATAATTCTTTTTATCCTTTGGGGCATGTTCTCAAATATGTGGTGAAAAACACATGGCAAAAAAACTGCAGATTTCTTTGTATAACGTGTTGGAAAATCCATCCTGACACTGATAAAACTGTTGATGAGAGCCAGTTTAACTACGTGGCATTTTAACCAAAACATAAAATTAAATGCTCAATACAAATGTACATCCTATATCTTTATTATTTCAGAACTGTAAAAACAGCCATCATCTGGAGAAAATTTATCTGACAATTTATTAATGACAGATACTGCTGGAGATGTGCTTCCTTATATCAAAGACACATAATTTTCCTTGCTTTGAGGTGTTACGAATGACATTTAGTTTAAAGTTTTATGTCTTTCATAGCATCCCCACATGATTTAATATTCCCATTTTACAATGACAATGCTATCATGACAATAAATTTTTTAAATGACAGTGGGGTTTTTCCTAATGCTGAGTTCTCAACAGGATTTGGGGTTATACTGTTCAAATATTCTGTTTCATGCAAAACATTCCACTGTAGATCAGAATTAAATAAAAAGAACAGGCTCTGAAAACAAACTTTACCAACAGGAGGAATGTTTTCCATAAGGATGCATCCTTTACCGTACGTTTTACCGAGGAACTGCTTGCAAGCTTCCCATCAGCACCTGGTGTCCCACTGTGAGAACAGGATACTGGACTTAATGCACATTTGGCTTGATCCACCAAGGCTCTTCTTATACCCCTTATCACATGATCGGATCTGACTGTGTGGTACCTACTTTGGATGACTTACATAGGGTTATGTAGAATAACACAACAATAAAGCCTTCAGATTTTGCTGTACACACTTGTAGCTGTCAAATTTGGACAAATTTACATCATAGTTGTGGAACTCAAGTTTTGAAATTTGTACAAATGTGTTTGCAAATGTACCAAAACCTTGATGCCCTCCTCTCCTGCAAAGGAAGAAGGGACTGCTGTTTTTATCATGCTAAGGAAAAGGTACATCCAAAGTGTTTTCAGCTGGGAAGAGTGATGCGGGCTTTCTTGCCCTGACCTTCAGAGCTGCTCAGAAAGCTATGAGAAGCCTTGCTGTTTTCAGGCAATTGTCTCACTGCAGTACCAGGGACAGCTCCCCTGCCTGGAGTAGCGAAGGGACTCTCTATTCTGACTGTGGAGACACTCTAAAAACAGTGAGATTCATCACAATTTTCTAAGAGACTTTGATATTCAGCACAGTATCAGGGAAAGTCTGTGCCTTTCTTCCTTCTGAGCCTAGAGAAGAACTTGGACTCTTCCTCCCCTTGGCTGTCTTCAGAAGCACTTGGGAAGCAGGAAGTTTTATCCTTAACCTGCTATCATTGTAACTTCTGCCCAGTTGCAATTGATTTTATTACTACTATTATTATTAGCAAATGCAACAAAGGGGGGGGAGGGGGAAATGAATCATCATGAGGAGCAGCAGATCACATTAAGAATAACTATCAGCCTACATACGTCTTAAGTTACATATGTACATTTATGGAAGTCTTGCAGGTGGCGAAATAGGTATCCACACAAAATTGTTGTCTATATGAAATATAGTCAATTATAGCCACAGTAGTGAAGTACAGACAGTGAGTATTATATGTCTCTTAGTGACCATAACAGCTTGTAAAGTCCACTTTTGTTGTCCCCTCATTAATCCTCATACTACAGGAATACAGTTTTAGAGTACATGAACAAATATCAAGGATTTCACCACTACAAAATGAATACAGATAACAACTTCAGACCATAGGGAATTACTGGAGAAGCTGGCTACAGTTTTAAAGCTACTGACATTTGCCACATGCATTCTTCTACAATGGGGGTGAGGAACTTCTGACCCTTCGGATGTTGTTGAACTCCAACTCCCATCAACCTCAGCCAGCATGACCCATAGTTATGGATTATAAGAATTGCAATTCAACAACATATGAGTAGGCACATGTTCCCTGCTCATGCTGTACTACCTCCCTCAGGCAAGAGTATTTCTCTTTCAGTCATTTTGTTAAAATGTGGATACATACCTAGGAATGTACTATTTTTTTCTTCCGCAGTTCTGAGGAGTGGTACATGTAAACAACAGCAAACCTTTGTCTGCTGATTTGATAGCCAAGGCCACCTTCAGAATCTGAGTAAAAAGTGAATTGTGTTTCTAAAAGCAAGTGGGTTGTGTTTGGGTTGGGGTTTTTTTTACACTTTTAAAAGTCATGAACTTTGTACCCTAACCTGCTCTTTAACATCTTTGTTAGCATTGCACCAGAATTACCATTTTAGGAAATCTTCCTCCCTTCTCAGAAAAATTCCCTACTCTCTCCTCAAACATTATGCACTGATAGTGAGTTAATTTTACATATTCTGTTTTTCTTACAGTTGATTTAAAATGAGTTTTCCACAAATTTACTAGTTCTCCTTGCTCTTTGGGGGTTTAAGGATTTCTCATTGAACTGTAGATGGGACCATTCCATACACTCACACCACTAATTGAATTGCTTCCTTGTTGTATTCATTTGTTATATGCTTGGTAGTGAAAAGGGGGACTGGTTTCTCTCAGTGCTCTTCCCATGTTTACTGCTGTTGATTAAGGTGGGGGAAAGTCTCCCTTGTGACAGCTATCTTGTGACAGCAGCTAGAAGAGGGATAATGTTTGATGTTTTATTCTGCTTAATATTCTGTTGGGAGCCGCCCAGAGTGGCTGGGAAACCCAGCCAGATGGGTGGGGTATAAATATGTTGTTGCTGTTGTTATAAGAGACTCATGGCTCTCCAGGTGTTGATCAACTCTAATCAGCCTTGGTCAGTAAGGATGTGAACTGTAGTTTAGCAGCACACAAAGTGCATCCCATCTTTGTTCCATTAATAGGCTTGTGAGTTCAACTCTACTGCATTGCCATAAGTTAAGCAGTGGATTCAAAAATAGTTCAGTCATAAAAGGGCAAAATATGCTTGATTCAACTTGGTAACCAATTAGGGCCAAAGGAAATGGTCTGAACATGGTGGCCTCTGCAGGTTTTGGACTACAGCTCTCATCAGCCTCAGCCAGCATGGCCCAATGGTCAAGTATGAGAGATAGCTGTAATTCAAAATGTCTGAGGGAAACAGGTGGGGGAAAGCTGTTCTAGGAGGACTCTGGAAATCCAGAAGAGGCAAACAAAGCTAAAATTGGCCAAGCAGAGATGAATCCTAATGACTGCTTGTAGATACTACAATTTCTACGGAAACTAATAGCCTTGCGGTATGTATTTTCATTCTGAATTCTGGTTTTTGTGGGAGTGGGGGGTGGGAAGAGCATTTGCCTACCTGCCAGATGGACCATTTTCTGAGATACATCTTCCTGTAACTTCTTTGAAATAATTTCCATTCTGCTTTGCATCCAATGCCACATTTTCTTTCTCTGTGAAGCTTCTAGCCTTAAAAATAGTTCAGCCACCTGTTGCAGGAAGTAAAGGAACATATCATTTGCAAAGTTTCTTAAAAACAAAACCGTTGTGTGGGTTTAATAGTTGGTTGTCAATAGGCATTACTTAAGATTTTCTTTTTCCAGTCCCACAACTGTGCTTAACCACAGATACCGCCCCTCCCCACTGCTGTTTGGTGATTATTGCCATGTGTGTGGTGTTGTGAAATTCTCCATTAGTGCTAATTTGGAAATGGGAAAATTTATTTACTACATATATAGTCCACCTTTCCTCCAAGTAGCTCAAGGCAGAGTGTGCGGTTCATTCTGTTTCCCATTTCATCCTTAAAACAATTCTGTTGTGATGTTTAAAAAGCTGGTGGCAAGAGAACCGGGCACACGGTGCTCAGGGACTGCGCAGGAAGCTTGATGCACACAGGGAGACTGGGGGCAGGGCTGCTTTGCACACCCTTCCATGTCCCCAGTTTTAAAAATGGTGTGTCCAAGCTAGTGCCTGAACATAGCTGTAGTGAGTGGAGCTCTTCCAGACAGTTATTTATTTATGTTTTAATCCTTTAAAAATAAAATAAATATAAAGGGTTAGTGTGTGCCATCACCTACCCAGCTCTGAAATCTCACAGTCTGCGTTTCCCTCCTAGCGGGAGCCACAGGCTGGGGGGAACACAGGGGGGTGAGTGAGCTTAGAATGATGTCTAGTTTTGCCTTGAAGCACCTTGAAGTAAACCCCCTCGCACAGGGAAATTGGGATTTCCTTGGCACAAAATACTTCCTGTCTTATCAGTGCCAAAAAGTCAGCACAAACTAATCTTGCTTCTGCAAAATGGATATATCTGCTATATGTGGACTTTGCAGCACTACTTCTGTTTTGCAGTGTGTACATTCCATCAGATATAAAATATCCTTTGATGCATTATATACTAGAACATTGGAAAATAACAGTGCCTCCGCACTCTGGTAATTTTCTACCCCGTTTGAGAGATTGCTGCAGTCGCTGGGAGCTTTAAGTACCTGGAAAGCCCCAGGCTACACTTGTAAATGGAGACACATCTGTGTCACAAGCTCTATTTACCTGCTTTTGATCGTCATTTTTGTCAATGGTCCATGAAAATGTGTGGAACCAGGACAAATGACACTGTGAACTGATTACTTCAAATTCATGGAGTAATAAAAACTGAAGGCTTTGGTAGCTTAAGAGAACATGACAGTTCTTTTCAAGGAAACAATGCTTTAGAAAGTTACATAATCATAATTGTCGTTTGCAGTGTCTTGGCTTCAGAAGAGATTTTCCCAGGCTACAAGGAACTGTGTCCTTGCAAGTCCCCACAATAAATGTTAAAATGAGTTCTGTATTGCAATTATAATACTAAAATTTGCAGGCTCTGCCTAATGATTAGGAGTAAACAGATAAATTCCTTTTCAGGTGGCAACAGGGAGAGGCCTTTGTCTTTCTGCTAGAGTCGTGTTACGCACATATCTGCAAAACATCTCATTTATATTGAGATATGAACAAAATTCCCCTGTTCCCAAGCAACATCTTTCTTCTAGCTCATGTTTACATTATTCCATATGCTATTTCTGAGTCCCCGGCATGTGCAAAATTATAGCAAAAGCCAGTCTTTGAGTGACATACTGATTTTGCATCCTATAACCATGCCACATCTTTCTTTTTTAATATGCAAAATGGAATTTAATTCACATGTGCTACATTTTAAAGGTTCTCTTTCCCCTTAAGCTTCTTTAAGGAAGCGCTTCTCCTACAAGCCAGACAGATATATGTGTAGGCAACAGCATTACTATTACTTACATCACATTTGAGCGTCTCTGGTTTCATTCATCTTTAGTCTCTATATGTCTATTTCCCTCCTGCTAACAACCGTCGGCACTGATGAGCTGTAGTATATCCTGCTCTCTCTCCTTCCGACAGCAGTCATGAGCTGAGTTTATGCCACCTTCCATTGCATCCGTATGCAATCTGGCCTGATCGCATTTGTGCTTAATTTGTCTAGCCGTCCAATCTCTTTCATTTTCTCCTTGGCTAGGTATGACACTGCAGATTTCGCTTTTAAAAAAGGATTCATCCTTCTTCTGCCTGATTCTGCTTGTGCTGCTGCCACCACAAAAATCTGGGGCCAGGCACAGCATAGTGGGCATGAAAGGTGGGGATGAAAATAGAGCTGGCCAGAGTGGAGAAGGCAGGAGGTGTTCCAGGAATGAAATGAAAAGAATGGATGCTTCCTAGCTTTTATTTTATTTAGATTGAGTTCCAGCTTTCCTCCTAGGACCGCAAGACAGTGTGTGTGGTTCTCTCCCACGTTTATCCTCACATCACTCATGTGAGATAGGCTGGGCTGAGGAACAGTGAGTGGCCCAAAGGGACCCAGTGATCTTCATAGCTGAGTGAAGGTTTGGATCTGGATCTTCCTTCACCACTACAGTGCACTGGCTGTCAGTAGAAGATTGACATACAATATGGTAATAAAAGTGCCAGCTATCTTCACTATTTCCTACCAAACAACAGGCTATCTAGGCTACTTAATCCTTGTGCTAACAAGGACTCTGTTAACTCCAGTGGTCGCATGGCCTGCTAGGTTAAATATTAGAGAAATAATCTGTATCTTCTTTCTTTATCCCTTTGCTGAAATTTTAATTTATTTTTCACATGAACAGCAAACAATCCAAGGTTACCAGTCAGCTTCACGGCTGAATAAAGATTTGAAAGGAAGCCTTCCCAGTCCTATCCCAATGATTTAGCCACTACACCATACTGACAGATCAGAAATGCCCTCTTTCAAATCTCACAGTTTCCCAGCCCCAACTCCACACCTGCAGTATGGAGGCAATTATATTTGCCTCTCCAATACACTCCAATAACCCCTATTTTCTGGTATCATTCTGTCTCCTGTGAATCCCCACTTTCCCCTTTAGGATGCCTTGTTAAAACCATGTTGGTGTGGGTTATTTATCATCTCAGGAATTAATTAGAAATCCCCACAGACTCTCTAGATAATCTCTGAGGGCTAAACAACATGTGATGTTAGCCACATGACTCACTAAATCTAATTAATCTGTCCCCTTTGATTACAGCAGCCTTGGGGTCCTGATCCAGAATGGGGGCCCACACTGCTGGGGGGGAAACTACTCCCCCAAAGTTCCATTTACTGAAAATAGCAACTTTGAAATTAAATAGCAGACAAATAGTGCAAGACTTTAATCAAGATTGGGAGCACATTCTGGATCCTGCAATAGCTTTTTTTCTCCATGTTAATCACTTGTTTAAACACATGATTAACTTCACATGTAGTATGGCCAAATGGGTGAGTGACTATCTTGTCCCTAGCTCACATTGATGCAAATATATGCAAATGAATACTAGGGAACTGTGCAGTACACAATCTCCTATTCCACATACTATTGCTACTTAGCTATATTTTTAACTGTTGTGTTTCAAGTAAATTTTTATAACTTGGCTTTTAAAAATAGTCTATTGTAGAATATATTAGGCTGATTTTACAATATTAATTGGACCCTATCTGTCTTGGACCGATCTGGACTCATTCTAACCTGTCCTGGATCTTAATCTAGATCATGATCCAGAAGTTCTAAATCTCTAAAAATGACCATAACACACACACATATACTCACACATATACACTTTGTTGACACACAGATTGTTATATTGTATTTATCCTGTCAAATTTCAGATGGATTTCATGTTCCTTTGAAATTTGATTTTTTCCTAGAGTGGTTTAATGACAAATCCTAGATTTTTTTCCTAGAGTGGTTTAACTACAAATCTCTCTTCCCAGGGAACTCTGAGAATAGTAGTCCTGTGAGGGTGATAGGGGTCTCCTAACAACTCTCTACACAGACTTGAGCACTCGTTCTGACTTGCTTTGAGGAAGGTTCAAAAACTGTATCATGCAAGAGTTTTCAGTGCATTTCCACATCACTTTCCTTATCGCAAAAAGTCTGGTTTTGGTGAATCAGGTTTGTTTGCATTCTTCATTTCTGGCTTGATATCCAATAGATAATTCCCAGCTTAAAATAAAGATTTCAGCTGTTTGGAAACAAAAAATAGAGGAAAGCATGTAGAAAGCAAGGTTAACCTGGAATAATGTGAGCAAATATGCATTAGACATATAGCATTTTGCTTTTTTCCCCATTTTAAAAGCAAAAGTAAATGCATATTTGTTTTAAGCATGTGATGATTGACTGTACATTTCAATCAAAACAGCATTAAGACATCAAGCCTAAGAAAATAGAAATAAAAAATAGAATTTCTCATAGTATTTCCCTAGACTTCAGCTATGGAATATGTCATACCCCTGGGGAGCGGCAATAAAACCAAGATCTGAGTGACAAACTATTGAAAGCAACATGTCCAGTGAATGAAGCCAAAGAGGAAATCCAAAGTGAGCAGACAAATGCTAGGAAAAGCACAATTTCTAATAAAAACAAAGCACTTTTGATTGAGGAGGGCAGATAAAATGGAGATTAGAACAGAACAAAGGGGAAGAGGCAGCACACATCAAGCTGTGGGAGACTTGAAGCAAAGGATCATAGAGGACATTAGGAAATAAAGTGTCAAGTTTGTGAACATAGTGCGGAGTACTCTTAAATGAGAGATCTACAAAAGACGGAAAGCTTTTGATGTGGCTCTACCAGCAGATGCTCTTTGTGGAAGACAATGATTGCACAGCGTGCAAAGAGAGATCAAAATGGAGTCCCACAGAGTGCTGGAGACTGATTCCAGTGATTTCATGCGTACAGCACTGGGGACAATTGACACAGGACTCCTGCACACCATTTCATTCTGAGAAGGCGACGCAAATGGGCAGGGCTATCCTCCCATCCTTCTCATTTTCCTGTTCTAGAGGACATGGGAGAGAGAAGACAGGCAGGGGAAAAAAGGATAAAAACAAGATGAACAGACCTAGAAAAGCAAATACTCAGCTGAAATTAACACAATAAAGAACAGTGGGAGCTCAAAAGCAGAAAAACTGGCAAAACTGCTCTCAGCATGCTCCAAGATTTACTGCAAAATTAAACATCAGTGTATTTTTGAGAAAGAAATTCACCTGTGTAGCATCAGAAAATCCTGCTGTTTGTCTCGGGAGCAGCAAACTTTGAGGATCATCATGAATTAATCCCACTATAACTTTCTAAAGCAAATTAGTAGCATAACCTCTTGTTTGCACCAAGTATGTTGGGATTTGGGAAACTTTCTCTTGCTGCTAACTTCTTTGACCAGAGGCGTACTAAATGCAGATTTATGGACTTGTTGCTAACTGGATGCTTGCCAGTGTGCTGGTGACCTGCATGTTCTGCATTATTGTGGTTGGCAGTAAAGAGGTAGAGGCTGACCTTGGATTACAACTCTTTAAGGGTTTATTGTCATTCTATACAACCGATCTGCAATCGGTGGATATAGGGGAGTTAGGGTGCTTTTTCTCTACTTTCATCCACCTAAGGAACTGGCCTAGTCATCCATGCCACTGTTACCCCTTTGGCAGGGCTCTAGAGCCTTCTGGCTATAGTGAAGCCATGTGCTTGGGCCCCATATGAACTATTCATTTAAAGCAGTACTGCACCATTTTAAACAGTAACAACTTCTCCCAAATACCTTTACATTGCTTTCTTGCTGTTCTGGCTTCAGGGATAGCCACGCAAAGCCTCTTCAACAACATTTGATTCAGAATATTTTCTTTCTTGTTTTCCTCTAAAAACTAGGTGCGTCTTATGGTCGGGTGTGTCTTATAGAGCAAAAAATATGGTGATCATGGGAACTGTAGTTTGTTATGGCTACTGAGAATTGTTAAGAAACCCCTATTCACCTCCTACAGCAACAATTCTCATTCCTTCTTCCCAAGGAACTCTGGAAATTGTAGCTGTCTGAGGGTCCTAGCCATCACAAAGTTTGGTGTATCACCCACAATGCCTGGGAAGCTTCTGAGCCAACACATGCAAAAGCAGCCATCCCATCAAAGGAGGGGGTAAATAGTGGGGGGCAGTGTTGTCTTTTCTTGCTCTCCAAGCCTCCCCCTCACCACAGGCTGTGGCCACAGGCTAGGGGCTCTTTCCCCATGGTATAGGCAGGGAGGACACCAGTATCTGCTGAAACCACCTTCCTTAATTTTCTTAACATGATTAGTTGTTTGGCATACTCACGATTCCGTCTTATAACGTGCAAGGATGTGGCATTTCTGGAAATATACTGTATATGTGGCTATCAACGCCATATTTATTTATTACCCTTTGGATTTAGAAATGACATCATCCGATATTACGCAATCGAAAATTAATAACATTTGCAGAGAAGAGTTTGGCTTGTTAATGTATTAGGCGAGTATGTGTGGTCACATTGTGCAGGGAAATTTAAATGTAACCATAATTATTATGAACTCTTTGAAATAAAGGGCAAACTGTATGAGGTGATAGACTGGCAGTTCACTTCTATCCAAAAGATATAATGTATGGAAGTTCAGTTGGCAGTCAGACAAGAAGCCACTTCCTAAGGAAACTGCTCAAATTCCCCAGCCCAGTCTCATCTGATTGGCAGTCCCACCTGGTGGCTGGGAAGTCCATCTGGTGTTTAATTCGCATGCAGTTCCAATGATATTATGCATGTAGGTGCATGAGTAGCTATATTTGTGTACACAAAAAGAAGGCATCAGAGACAAACAATTTCTTTTCTTTATCTTTCTCATTCTTAGATACACATAACCATATTTTAAAGTTCCTCCTGGTCTTATAAGTACACTTGCCTTTGGGACTATGAAATAGTGAGGCATAACAAGAACCTATGTGATGAATATGCTGGTCAGAAGCCATACAGACTCCTCATAACATGAGATAAACATGATACAGGTAGGTCAGTCAATAGATAATTCAGGACAAGCAGATAACAGAACCCTATCTCTACAAAATAGAATTCACCACTGAGAGATTGCTTTGGTAAGCTTCAGGGTCAGAGCCAATCTTCCTTGCAAGGTGGGGGCTGCATGAAATAAATTAATTTCAAATCAGTGGCTTTCTTTTTTAAAAAAATAAATAATAATCTATACCCCCCCTTCACTTTACAGTTTTCTTAGACGGTGCCCCTTCTTTTTCTTCAGTGATAATACTGTCAGTTTCTGCCTCCAACTTACTGCCTCCTGCTCACTGAAGTCTCACACAAGGTTGGAATATAAAAACACTGGAATTTTTTTTTAAATATATTGAATCATCCATTAGCTCACCATTATACAAGTGTATAATGTACTAAAATGCACTTAAAACATTATATTTGCAGCTACATAGCGCGTTCCCTAGGTCTTCATTCTGCAAACAGTTTATATGCTGAAGCAATAGTTGGCATTAGGGCCAAAAAAAGTCGATTCCTCTCAAAATGCCTACAGCCAATAGGATGTACTTTGCAGCACACGGAGTATATAACCAGGTGCAACATTGTCAATTATTCCTCCCAGCCAAACTTGACTTTCTGAAGGTCTCTGTCTCATTGGCTTTCTTTCCTTTATTGAAATTTTATTGTAAAACATCAGTTTGCCCTTGTCTGTTATTCATTTTTCTGTCTCTTCTTATTAACCTTAGGACTTAACAATTTAATATATTCTCTGTACAATCACTTTCAACTCATTTTACATCAGTGGGTTTTTTTTGGGTAGAGTTCCCCCCACCTCATAATGTATGCCTTTCTATTATTATTTCTATAAAGTGCTCGTAAGTCTGTGCTTTTGGAGTTAATTAATGCCATTTATACTGGCACCAACCATTTCCTGCCTCGTAAGGAAAGTCTTTTCAGTTTGGTATTTTCACAAGACAGCAAAGCACATCTTGAACTTATCAAAAGGATTTTTTTTTAACAGCCAGAAGAATCATGTTGGCAATAATATCACCTGTCCTTTCAAAAACGAGTTGTTCAAATTTCCCTGCTCCACTACTTAAGATTCTGACCAACCATTATATTAATTTGGGCTCCTAGTTATTTGTAATTAAACTTGTCAGATTAAAGTACTGACTGTGTCTTCTGACAGTATCACTTGTACATGGTTAACAAGATATTCCCTATATTTACTCGTAATTTTATGCCCAGTCTGTGGCCTGAAGACATGTCATCCAGCAGATTTGGTGAGATCAAGCAGCTCTAAGTCTATCCAGGGCTTCGACAGGAGAATGTTTGGGAAGCCAATATTGTCTTAAGTGGTGTGACATGTCTGGGTGATGTTGGTGAGGACATCTTTCCCTATTGTTAACCAGTAACAATTGGCAGGGTGAAGCAGTGATGCATACTTGACCACCCATCACCAGTGACAGGAGCCAGGACAGGCAAGAGAGTGGTGTGTTGACATAAGGCCTCTCCCTTCCCCCTCTCCCTCCTAGTCAAGTAACACTGGTGAGCACTGTGGCCCATCTGACTGCTACCGCAGTTGACCCCCTCTAAGTGTTCCCCAGAAAAGCATCCTTAGGCTGTCATCAGTCAGAACCTTCTGATGAATTCTAGGCAGTCTACAAGCAATAACCCCTGTATCTATCCCAGCTTTGAGGTGAAATGAAGAGAAGAAGAAGAAGAGTTTGGATTTGATATCCTGCTTTATCACTACCTGAAGGAGTCTCAAAGCGGCTAACATTCTCCTTTCCCTTCCTCCCCCACAACAAACACTCTGTGAGGTGAGAGACTTCAAAGAAGTGTGACTAGCCCAAGGTCACCCAGCAGCTGCACGTGGAGGAGCAAACCCAGTTCACCAGATTCCGAGTCTACCGCTCTTCACCACCATACCACACTGGCTCTGAAGTTTTCATTTTATTTCTCCCAAGCTGAGAGGACACTGTAGGCTTCTTGACATGTTACACTGAACGCAAATGTACAGGTGTTTGTGTGGAAGAGTCTGCACTTCTTGATTTGTACAGCTCATCTTACAGAGAATGAAACAGTCAATCATAAAAACAAACAGAAACCCCAAAATCACCTTAAAATGCATTAGATGAACTATAGTCTGAATCAATGGCAAAAGGAGCAACTGTCTCTAATCAGTCAAAGAGAAATGTGCTTAGAAGTTAGTTTCACCATCATAAAAGTTCTTAACTTCCCTTACAGAAAAGTAGACAGTGTAGAGCAGTTGGACTATTATTTAAGAGGAGATTAAACTTGGAAAAGAAGATTGGAGGTGTAAAAAAAGGTCTCTGGATTTTTGTTTATTCAGGAGTTCCAAATGTTCTATTTGTTGTTGTTGATCTAGTTTGCGTGTGGGGCTGTGTCACAAGTTACATAAATGAAGGAAGGAATTATATTGATTTAAGAAATGAACACCCTATCTAGGAACATAGCCACCAAACAAAATGCCTACAAAATATTTCCAGCACTTGTAGGTCCTTGAATTCTACTCATTTCTTGATTGGAAAAGTTGCCTTTATTGTCTTTGGCAAGCTTCCAAATACAGATTGGTCCACCATCTGAACAATTCATAAACTCAAGAAGTATCTACTGCAAGCTGATTTGAAAGTGTTCCCCCTCCTAGCACGGTGGGAGAATGCCAACCTTGATTTATATGAATTTACCATATATTTAGGGTTGCAGCTTTCATCACCGCATTTCCATGCCAGTAAAAACTACACAGGCTGAATTTATATTCTACTGTGCAGGGCCTTAATTCAGGAAAGAAAGTAGCAACTTTATATTCCAACTCTCAAGCAAAATTTTATTAAATTTTTCAGCTCATTTATCATGTGATTCATTTATTGGTCATCTCAAAGACTCCTTCTCATGATTAAAATAACAAAAGCCTTGTGCCCAGCTTGGGGGCAATAGGAAATTGTTGAATAAATCAAGCTCATGCAATACCAGTGAGCTTAATATTATAGTCTGGCAAAAGGAAGACAAACAGAAAATCATTAACCATGGATTCTGAAATCTGAGCTGTTTCAGTTAGTAGCTGATCTTACTAACAGGGTTAATTACAACATAAGTATTCCCAATATGAAAGATTCCTCTCAGGACACTTTCTCCATGTAGCACAGCCACAGTTAAGAGACACATTTGGTCCTGTCCTCATAGTTGTATTGGAACAAAAAAGTATTGAAGGCTTGGGAATGGAAGCCGCTAGTTTGAGAGTATAAGCAACACACAAAATTCATGCCTCAGTGCCAATAAGGATAGAGCTATTGTCTTCACAAAGATAAATTCATCGCAAACTATCATCACGTGTGCAGCTTATTTCAATTATGATAAAGCTTTACGAGTGTTGGGAAGCTACCCTTTTAAACTCATTTCTGAAAGCTATTCTATCCATAATTACACTCCCATAATTAATTAATGTTCCTTTTGCAGTTTAATGATTGCAGTACTTTTGTTAGGCTTTCTTCTTGATAAAGGAAATTAAGATTCACAGATATACTAGGGGTACAATGTGGCAGCATCAGGGATGGGAGTCTATAGAGGAAAGCTGTAACTGTGTTCTCTGTTGTTGGATGTCTACTTTGTTTTGTCATTTAATAATCTAAGCTATCTTTCATCTGTCTGATTCTTGTTACGTTTGAAACGTTTTTATTGTCTTTGGGCTTGAGAATAGTTTCCCCACGCACACCAATTTTAAATTTTATTCCTAGAGATAATTTATTGCATGCAAATATTTCACTAATGTTGGTGCTAACTGGAGCCAATGTGGTGTAATGGTCTGGGACCCAGGAAACTTGAGTTCAAATCTCAACTTCTTTGGTGGACTTTTAGCAAAGAGCTTAACTAAAAGGAAACCATCAAGCCACCACAAATCACCAAGGATACTCGCACTTTATTCAGGAACTCCAAAGTTGTGTTTTTAGAGGACTTGTACAAATTCTGAAAGTCCTATGACACCCTGCCTCTTGGCATCACCTGGCAAAACCTCTGTGAGGATTTCAAATTTGAGTTTTTCATTCATTCAAGTCTAGTCTATATTCAAGCAGATGTGGTGCCAGCATTCTTTTGATACAGGGTTTTAGATCACCCAGAGCATCTGAAGTTTTGTTTTATAACTCTTTGCTTCTACCTGCTACAGTATTATTGATAATATTTTAAAAGCACACAGAGAAAGTAATGCATTCCCTGCATTTAAGTCAACTTGTTTTGGAATAGATTGAGTTATAGCAAGGCATTGGTTTAAATCTAAACCCTCTACTAAAGATTAAAGACAAGATGGCAAAATCCTATCGTTTCCTGCAACCTTTTCTTAAGCCTCTTTTTTAGGGAGGGGAGGAAACATTCAAAAGTTATTGGCTTTAAATAATCTTCATCAACTTCTCGCCTTACGCAACTTCAAAGACCAGTGGCCAGCACATGGCAGCTTTTGAGACAGAGGATTACTAAAGACTCCCACTGGAGTAATGCTGTATTCATTTTCTGTGTAAACCGTGGGGATTCTATGCTGACAGTTTTGTGGAAGCCCCTTTCAAGGCAGATGCTCTACTAAGACTATTCCAAGTGCAGAAAGAGAGAAACAGCTTGTAATATTAACAAGGCTAGATCCTTTTCAGGACTCGCTGTATCCTTTATTGAAAATACAAAAACAAAATTGCTTTCAAAGGCTTATTTATAACTGCTTCAAGGACAGATTGCACTATCATTATTCCACAATAAGAGCATGCGTTATTCTTCCTGATATTAAGCAGGGTTCCTTTCTAAAGACTGCTTTCTAACAGAAATCTGGTTAATGGTGCATGACAGCATGAACCAAAACATGCCATATTTTAACACTAATTTAACAGAAGTGGGGCAAAATACTATTTGCTAGAGAGAAAAAGCAACAGTAAGAAGCTTTTCCTGGGCATCATTAAATATATATATATATTTAAACCCTCTAAACCTTTCCAAAATCATTTATTTTGACAAAAGATTGATAATTATTTTATTGATTTACTTAATAAAAAAAACTATAAACCACTTAATAAGAAATCTCTCTAAGGGTGCAAAAGCCTAGAATCAGTCTAAGGATGGGGGGACCTGTAGCCCTCCAAATTTCACTGGACTACAACTCCTATAATCACTGACCACTGATTCTTTTGGATGGGGCTCATGGAAGATGGAGTCCAATCCCAGGTTCCCCAAGCCTGGCCTACTGAGTTCAATAGCATGGACCTTGGATCTGTGACCATATGACAATGTAAGATATTCTTATAGGTTAGTTATACTTTACCACACAATCAATTTCCCCCTCCCCTTTCTTTAAAGCATGCCCACTTCCTGAATACACATGTAATTCATACCCTCCAACATTTCTCCAATGAAAATATGGACATCCTAAGGAAAAACAGAACATTCTGGGATCAAATCGTAAATCCAGGACTGTCCCTTGAAAATAGGGGTACTTGGAGGGTCTGGTAAATGGATAAACATAAGCAGCCTTTTATATAAAAAGAAAGAAAACAAATGAGGGTTGTTGGTTTTTATCTGTAGTAACTAAAGACCAAAAGCAAAATGGGGGGAGGAGGAAGTGGAGGTTACCGGTAAATAGCAGCTCTGAAGCAGAGCTCAGAAAAGCAGCTTGATCCTGGAAGTGAGAAATCCATGTTTAATCCACATCAGCTCGTGTGGAAAATTGTTTGAAATTTCTTTACTTAGTTAGGCCAGCTGTAAAATGTAGCTAATAAAACTTAACCACCTTTGTAAATTGCTTTGATATCTGCATAGAAAGTGATGGTGTTAAAGGAACTGGGCTTTGTTGCTTGTTTACTCCACCGTCAATCAGGAGTCACTTTTCTAGACCTCGGTGCAGTTATTGTAATGTGAAAATTGAGATTGCCCTGTGGGAGAAAAAAAGGAAGGACCCTGATATTTTTGTAACAACCACCTAATAGAAGGTATGAAATACATATGGAAAGTGTATTAGCAAATAAAAAAAGAGTATAATTTTTGCATTTGGGTGTAAGCTGTGCTGTGTGTTCAGTGCAGAGGGAGGGGTAAAATCTGGGGGAAATAAATGTGTTGAAATAAACACATGTTTGTCTAACTATCCTGCATTTCCTATGCTATGCTGAACTGGCAATGAGTAACCAGGGAGAGCTTAGAGTTGAGGTGGGTACCTGAAGATATTGAGTTAGTGTGTAGGGACAGTGGGAAAAGTGAGTTTCCCATTTGGGATTAGCAGAAAATGGAAAGGAATGGAATTGAAAATTGGAAAGGAACAAAATAAAATGGAAGGTTCATCCTGGATCTAACAATGACCTTAGATTTCCAGATCGCAGCTGTGGCCAAGAGTGTCTTTTCCAGATTTGGTTTACCAGTTTTTAGAGAATTCATATTCAAATAGTGATTAGATTGCTGTAATGTGTTTTAGGTGGTTCTGTCTTTGAGCGGTGTGTGGAAGCCCCAGGTAGTCCAGAATGGAGGACAAGAGGTTTGGTCAACAGGAACATGCAAATCTGTTATCCTAGTAGCTTCAGTGGCTTTGCTCAAACTTTGAGCCCAATTCAAAGTACTGCTTATGACCTGCAAAGCCTTAGATGGTTGGAACCGGAATACCTTAAGGCAGGGGTAGCCAATATGATGATATTGTTTGACTACATGCTCCCCTCAGCCCCAGGCAGCATGGTCAATGGTCAAGGATGGTGGAAAATGTAGTCCAACAACATCAGGATGGCATCACATAAGGCCCTTGCCCTAAGGCCTGTCTTCTTCCATATGTGATTGTCTGTTCATGGCACAAAGGTTTTGTAAACTAACCATAAAACTCTCTGCAACCATAAAACCCTGCATTTCGATGGACTTCTGCCACCGTGCAAAGTGTTTTCTTTTTCAACAGATGTTGACCTGTTAAGTTTTAATCTCCCAGGAATACTAATTCTGAACTATTTTATCTGCTTTATCTATACTAGGGGTTTTGTATTTTATTGTAATTATTTTATTCATTGCCGTGTTGTAAGCTGCCTTGAGCATTTTTAATGAAAAGATTTTAATAAACAAACATTGCATTTGGATAACATTACCCATGAGAAAAAGCTGGAGCATTTGGGAATTCTTATTTTAGAAGCACACGGGGGTGGAATCGTAGAAATTTATTAAATTATGAATGGTGTGGTGAGAGAGACTTTGCTGCCTGCCTCTGAAAGTGAAAACTTTGGAGTCACCCTGTGAAACTGAAGGAAGTTGATTCAGGATAGATGAAAGTGAGTACAGTGGTACCTCGGGTTAAGTACTTAATTCATTCCGGAGGTCAGTTCTTAACCTGAAACTGTTCTTAACCTGAAGCACCACTTTAGCTAATGGGGCCTCCTGCTGCTGTAGTGCCGCCAGAGCACAATTTCTGTTCTCATCCTGAAGCAAAGTTCTTAATCCGAGGTACTATTTCTGGGTTAGTGGAGTCTGTAACCTGAAGCGTATGTAACCTAAAGCGTATGTAACCCGAGGCACCACTGTACTTCTACACACTACATATAATGTCGGCATTTGGAGTTAAAAAGCTAAGCAGAAATGGAAGGATACTGAATCCTTATTGGAGGAGGGAATCTTTACCCTACATATACCGTTTCTTTTTAACCAGGTCTTTGGCTGATTAACGTTCTGTGTCCTTTTCAATGTGTTCATATGACATGTGTGTTATTGGTTTGTTTTTGTTTTTGCTTTTCTTATGTATTTTGTGTTCTCATTTTCTTTTCTTTTTCTTTTTGTTTGAACCACCCTGTGATTTTTGGATGAAAGGCAGTAAACAAATTTAATTAATCAATTAATTATAATTATAATTATGATATACCCACACCAAGAGTGATAAGCTTTCTTTTTTCCCTGAGCTCATTTTATTACATGTTTGAGAGGAAAGATCCTAGTTCTATCTAACTAGGTGGAGATGCCTTGAGCCATGCTTGATCTTCCACCACAGAGGATGTCTCCTCTCTCAAGGTCAGGATTAAGAAGTTGGAAATTAGGGCAACACCCTTAAGAGCATTAGTCTAGCTCCTGAGGGTAAGTCAGCACAGGTTAGGTCAGAAATAATAGTCTAGGAAACTTGGAGGTTCTCTCTCTCTCTCTCTCTCTCTCTCCATGCGCCTCCAGGGCAAACTAAGTTGCATCCAAAATTAACATTTGAAAGTCACTGCTACAAGATACAGTAATGACCACTAGGTTAGATAACCATGATAGTTCAATGGAACTTGGGACACTTTCATTGCTTCTGTCCAGTTCTGAATGTCATGCCTGATCTCTGAATGCCTGAATTGTGACTCCTGGGCTCAAATTCTGTGTCCACTGTCAAGCCTGTATTGTTCCTTGCTTGCATGTAAGAGCTTCTGTTCATGTATTGGGTATGAGGTAGAAAAAACTCCACCACACACAAAAGAACATACCATTTGTCTTGCATCCCCAACAACTAAAAAAACCAGCATTTTATTGATGCAGCTAAATTTTATCTTCATGCAATTCAAAGCATCGTTTCCAGCATTTTCACCTGGTTCCTGGCCAATGTAGTCCTAATGAGTTGTATGCTCCAAAGTGCCTCCCACTTCACCTCATGTATCTGATTATCCACACCAAACTCCCACACTTCCTTTGTGACTCTCATATTACAACTTATTTCCAAAAACTGCATTTTATATAGAGCTGAGTCTTCCTTCTTTCATGCTTCTATCATGGTGTAATGTAGATTCTTAAATATAGTTAATGATATCTTTTGAGAAGGCCCAACTTGACCTATTCATGAATGTGTGGATTTGCATGATTTAGATCTACTTAGTCTACTCCCCATTCACCATTTCTTATTGTTTTACTTTGCTCAGAGGTTGTCCTTTGTCAAATATGAATCTCACAGCTTGCACAAGCCTTTCAATTACCCGTCATCTTATTTCCTGTATTTATCAATATCAATATCAACTTGGGTTGTTTGAAAAAATGAAGTAGATCTTGCAGGTGCCAGAACATCAGACCAATTTTTAGGAATGGTGCCTGGTGGAAACAAGTCTTAGTCTATTATTTCAGCTTGGCATTGCTGATACTATGTCCATCTGTTTCAAATGTCACCCAGTTTTAACAGTAGTGAGAAATATTACTGAGGAATAGTGGGAAATCAGTTCCAAGTAAAACAAAACATTTTACAAAGTCAAGGGCTGACCAGTGAAATATTCTGGTATGCTAGCTAATGATTGCATGAAGTTTCAATCTCACCCACTCCACCCACCCCGGTTCCTCCTTGTACAGTACTTCAGATTCGGGGTGGGAAGTCAAGTGTGCACACAAAAATAAATGCAGAGATAGTGGTCAAGCTTGAGTGATCATGAAGGAGAAACCACCACAAAAGGTCTCCTTTGTATTGTCTGGCCTTCTAAGAAGCTCAGTCCTGTGCGAAGGAAGGAAATATTTCCAGTCAGCATAGTTTTAATGTATCGGAAATCACCTGTATAAGCCCCCTTAGCTCTCAGTCTTAAATTCTAATTGTGGCATTTAAAAGCAGCTAATAGCCTTCCAGGGCATTCATAACCATTTGGAAAATACACTCTATAACAGCAGAAGGGATTTGATTTCTTAGCAGAAATGGCTCGCAGTTGCAATCTGACATTTTTATAGGTTAGTTTTTCTTGCTATCAAATGACAAAATAATTTATATTTTATGTACCGGTAACATTTGCTCGTTATGATCGCCACAGTTACCGTAACAAGAAGGAATACTGTGCAAATAAGTGATCCCTGGTCTACGTTCAGCATTTCTTCCTGGAAGGATTATATGGACTATCAGAGGGTGGAGGGCTCTATGGCACAGTTCCCTCAGTTTAGAGACCATGAATGGATATTGGAGATGCAGGAGTTCAAGCACGGATTATTATTGTCATATAATACAAAATGCTCACTTGATGTTTCCGCTATAAGCAGATCCACACCATTCCTTTAAAGCACATCCTAAAACCATGAAAGTACATGGCTTCCCTTAATAAATCCTGGGAACTATAGTTTGTCAAGTGTGCTAGGAAGCGTAGCTCTGAGGTGAAACTACCGTTCTCATGATTCTTTGGGAAAGTCATGTGCTTTAAATGTGCATCTGTATATGAGCAATGCTTCTAAATTCTAGTTGCTGGAAACCACAGGAGGGGAGAGTGCTCTTGCACTCAAGTCCTGCATGAGGGTTTCTTATCGGCACCTAGCTGACCACTATGAGAATAGGATGTGTCAGGACTGGTCGTTGTCCTCTTCAGATCACCACACAAACGCTTCTTGTCTTTTATAACTTTTTATTGCATATTAACAAAACAATCTTATAAACGGTTCTTAACTATTATTCCTCAGAGTCACTTATTTCAGATACCTTCTGAGCTCTGCTTCTCCATGACCAGCCACTCTCAAAATGGCGAAGGCGCCCTTCCCTTCATTTTCCCGCTCTTTTTTCTAACCTCCTGGCTAGAGCTGGCCTGTATCTCCCCTCCTCCGAATCTGAGCTAGAACTTAACCCTTGCCTTTCCTGTGAACAGCCGGTCCTTCCCTGTTGTTCCTGTTGCTCTCTTCTATTAGATTCACTGCTCTCCTTCCCCCCTTGGGGAATGCTTTCTCCCTCTGAGAAACTGGAAACTTCTAACTCTTCCCTGACAGGATGCTCGAAAGTATGGGCTATTGGCCTGATCCAGCAGATTCTTCATATGCTCTTATATGAATGGTGTGGATCTGTCCTATATGTTTAGCTTTGCATTGTTAGTCTTACAATAATCCTCTAAGGTGGCCCAGAATTATTTCCCTCCCAATTGCAGATCAGTGGTTGAGGCTGAGAGAGCTGTTTGCTTAAGGCCAGTTTATGGGTTTATGGATGAGTAAAGACTGTACCTTTCATCTCAGATTTAAGTTCCTACACACTTAGTCACATGCACATACCCAAATGATGAATTCAACATAAACAAAAAGTTAATGATAATACTTTAAATGCAAGTAGGGACCTTAGTGTTCATTGTCCCACTTTCAAATTTGCCTTGACTTCTGCTTTAATTCTTTTTTAAAACAACAATGAGAGATAGAGAAGAAAGAACCAAGTATATGAAAGTCAAGGGTTTTTTTTTCATTGTAGAGTCTATGCCAATGGCAGATAGTGCTAGCCAGTGCTTTTTGTCGCAATTTTGAGTAACTGAACAAGATTGTAGCTACAACTGTCCCCTTTTAAGATAAACCCGTTAACAGTAATTGTGACCTAATACAGAATTGTCAGGAAGCGCAGTATGTTTTACCTTCATGAGAAAACCTCTCTAATTGGAATCATTGGACCTTGACGTAGTTGTCATAGCTACATTCAGAATGAGGGTGAAATCTTTGAGAAGACTGTTCATGAAAATTAGACCACAGCATCTCTGAATAAAAACATTATATGAGGACATATTCACATGCAATAAAAGTTTTCTTCTTGATTAACTTCTTTACTTTCTCTTCATTTTTCTATGTGTACAGGAAGAATGGGGAGGGAGGGAGGGACACCTGGACTAGGCAGGTCTTCAGAAACACTGCACAGTCTATTATCAGTCAATAGATTAAAATGTTGCCACTTCATGTTTTGCTATGGATTCTTCTAAAGCTGCATCTTTATTATTGATACAACTGGAAGGGATGCTGTAAAGGACAATGAAGTAAATTGAAACTGGTCAAGAGTTGACAGGAAATGTGTAATTCAGACAGGTAGATGCTCTCCCTGAGGTTCAAGAAAAGTGAGTCAAAAATAATTATGTTCTCATTATCTTTGACTAGGTAGGATTCATAACAGAGTCTCTGCCCTGCTTCCCTTCTATCCTTCCCAATTTTGATTGCTACACCTGAGTTTGCTCTACTTGAGCAGTGGTGCCTTTCTGCTTAACGAGGCATGTGATTCTCACCTGCCCTGACTTAATCCAGCTGAGTGACCACAAACCTCATCTCAGACCTAACGAGCCTCATGATCTCCAGCTGCTCCACTGGTGAGCTGGGCTGTGTTCATTTGCCTGCCTCAGTTTCTTGAAGTGCACTTCCCACTGTTCCTGATACCTCAGAGCCTGGCATGTCCATGGAGCTGGGTGGGAGGAATACTTCTGGTTCTGGTGATGTGTCCCCATCCCCTGAGTCCTCTGAACTGTTGGCTGCTCTTGCAATATCCTCTGGTGTCAGGTGAGTACCTCCCAAGTCCCCAACCTCCCCTTCCCTATCTTCAGCTTGTCCTGGTGTGTACCAATTGTGTCCACACCCCTCACCGGGATGATCTTTCCCTTCCTCAGTATCCTGCCAGTATGTGACACAGCAGCTCTGATGCTAGTTAAACTAGTTCCAATAATTCTGATTTCTATTTAGCAAGAAAAATGTCCTATAAGTTGAGGAGTGTTCTCATCATATTTACCAGTTGTGAACTCAGTTCTCCGAGTACTGGTCTTTCATGAAGCCCCAAGTACCCACCCAAAATTTCAGTTTCTGTCCCACCTTTCTTGTGTATATGCACTATGCAAGGCTGCTTGCAACAGCAGAGCGCCTTTGCTCTGGCTGTTAAAATGCAGCTTTTGATAAAACAGAGAAGTCTAACAGTCAAACATTTCCCTGATAAGTAGCCTGCTGTGGATTTTTTTAAAAAGTTGAGCTCATTTCAGGAGCTTGCTTATTTATTACTGGATGGCATCAGTATACACCCCCATAAAGGTTACTCTACCATAAATATTACCTGTAAGGTTTCCAGACCACTGACAAAGCTAATCATGTAAACATTCATGCCAGTTTAATTAACACATTTGCCACAGATACTTAATTACGTGCTTTGTGTCACGTTGAAGTAGCCATCATAAATTTAAGGTCCTACATACTTTTAATTACCATCGTGTAAAAATTCTAATATTGACATAGAAAATAGCATTTGCTTTCAGAAGCTTAACCAGTTGTTTGTGAACCTAGGCAAGACATATTTTTTCTCATGAGAGTGTTTGCTATCAAGTTGTGCTCACTCAATTGAATTATTACAGTATAGATAAAGTGGCACATGCAATGACCTCAACTCAATAGAAATGTTATTTATTGATTTCAAAGTGTATATGATCGATCCATAAGTCCTCTGAGTTGACAGTTATCCAAGGCATGTGTTTAAGTGCTTAGATCCTTGGTTATCTTTTGATCACAGGATCAAAGCTTTGTTGACACGCCCAACATGAGACCAATCTGCTGTTTTCAGCTGTGTGTGTTCACAAATCATGCTGCAGATTATAAACGTAGTAGTTGGTAGATGGAGGAGGAATTTCCTGCGTATTCTGTATGCAGTGTGAAGCAAATAACAAAGTAACCATTTCCGAAATGAAAACTCCTAGTATCTATATCCAAGGTAGTCCTGAAAGTCAAATGACCTAGAACAGGGACAGGGGACAGTTTTCAACCTGAAGGATACATTCCAGTCTAAGCAAGCTTAAGGGGACCACATGCCAGTGGTGGACAGGGCCAGAGGCAAAATTGGGCAGAGCAATAAATGTAGATTTTCCTTCTGGACAATAGGCTAGCTTCTATACACTCTCAAATACCCCTCTAGATCCTCCATTCAGGCACACAAGAGGCACTGTCAGAATTCAGGGCCACATTTCAGCCTGGCAAAAACACTTGGGTGCAAAGCACGGCCCATGAGGGGTCAGATGGAATGGACTCATGGACCACACTCTGCCCTAAGGCCTGAGGTTTCCCATCCCTAACCTAGTTAACAGTTCTGAATATGCCCTTAATTTTTAAAAAAGGCTAAGATGTAATTATTTAAAAGATTGAACCTAACTGGGACAGGGAAGGTGCAGAGAGGCAGATTAATCATTGAATCTACATCCCAGTTGCAGTGGCGAAGCTGCATGCTCTGCTACCGGGGACGGAGAGCAGGTGGGGACATGATGCGCATCCTGGGGACATGGCATGCCACCCACGAGGGCATGGCAGTCTGCCCACAGGGCCGTGACATGCTGCCTGTGGGGGCGTGGGGCCCAGCGTGCAGGGGGTTGCGCGGCGTGTGTCTGGGGGGGCCGCCGCAATGGCACCCTACCGGAATAGTGGTGCCGGGGCGGTCCAATCCCTCCGCACTCCCGTTCCTCTGCCAGTGCCCAGTTGGCTTCTGCTCCCAGGGCAGAAGGCAAGGCTTCCCCTCACCCTTTTGCTTTGTTTCACACACTCCAGGGCTGGCACTGTAGAGGGCCCCAAGGATCAGGTCACTTGGGTGCCCTGCCATGAAACACTCCATTTCAGATTTTTGCACCACCTGCCAGATGCTGGAGAACTGCTGAGGAAAATTGCAGCCTTTGCCATGATAGTGCTCACTTCTCCACTGTGGTGCTCTTTGCTGGTTGAGACCATCAAAGAGGTGAATAGAATACACACTATCCCAGCACCTCCAGCCAACATCAGGAATGAGGAAGGTTGGGGGACAGTTGTGTAGGACACAAAATGAATGACTATCTGTATATCATTTCTATGACTGAAAGAGGCAACATGTGGAGAACGGAAGCTATTTTCTATAAACAGATGGGATGTTTCAGCTTGTTTTTTTTTCATCTGGAGACATTTGCATATGAATATAAACATCATTAGTAGTGGCTAATTAGTAGATGACAAAGGTGCGAAAGGATTACTGAAGGAGGATAGGGAGATTGCAGAGAAAGTTGGATAAAGTATTTGCATCTTTCTTCACTGCAGAAGATCTTGGGCAGATGTCCACAACCTAACTGCTCTTGTTGGGAGGGCATCTAAGAACAAAATCAAATAGATGAGATGCAGATTTTGGGCTAATTACAATCCCTGCTGTTCCTTTTCCAGGGATGGTGTGTCCTGCTAAGATCCAAAGAGGTACACAGTGATGTTGACACTAGCCCTACAAATTACGTAATCTAGCATAGGGATTGAGTTTTCTGAAAATCTCAGGGCTGATCTTACCCATCCCGCCCCCGCCCCCATTTCTGTCTTAGCCCTTGACCTCAAAAAGTAGTTGTTTTTGTTTTGTTTTTACTGGTTCCACTAAAAAAAAATTTTATTATTCCATATTATAGTACCACATAGAGCTTGACTCTATTATATATATTTTATCTGTTATACACACACACACACACATATATATATGCATATAAAATATATTTTTTCATATAATTAGTTGGCTCAGAAGGGTTAATGTCCATTTATAAATATGCTTAAATTGGTTAAATGCTAAGATTGCAACCAGTGTAGAATTTCACTAACCAAGTAAAACTGGGTGTGTGCAACTTGTTTTGCCACTTGTTTCAAAGCGTTATTGTTTTATTTTGGTAGTTCATATTTGCTTCAGATAACACCACTAGGAATTTCATAATCAAAACTAAACCCATTAAAGAATGACTTTTGGAACCACCACAGAAAATAACTCTATACAGATGCATATTTAGCTGGATGCTTGATCTAATATTCACTTGTATGTCTGGGTTCATCAGAAAGTTTTGTTTGCCTGTCACTAGAGCAATCCCAGAATTACACTAAATCTGCAAACCCGTGCATATTTTTCTTTGTGTAGTCCCCACTGAACACAGTGAGTATATATGCACAGAATTGCACCATTAAGTTAAAAGTTAGTGAAATATTACACATCACCCAAACACTTATTTTTAATGGTTCAAAGATCCAGGCTATTCTATAGAAATTAAGATCATAAATGTTAGGTTTCCTCTTTTCATCTTCTTGACTGAAAAGGTCAGGGTCTGATTCAAAGGATAAGATTATTTGCAGGTTGGTACCAATATATAACTGTGATTAGCATCTTTAGTACAGACTCAACATGAGAGATTTTATGAACCTATGTTGTAAAGAAAATGAAAAGCAGAGTAATGTTTACAGTGATGTGGTAATAACAGAGAATGATTCTGCTCTTGAATTGTTGCAGGGTATTATTGTATTTCAGAACTTGCATACTTCCTTCTTTGAATTTTAGGGTGGTGGCAATCACCAATTATTATCTGCACTAGAACCAGAGTGTTAATTTCTAGAATAGAAAAGGTAAAAAAAATACAGGTCTAGACAAATATGATTCACTCTTTCCCTTAAAGAATCCATTAAGCTTCAATATGAAATGCTTCCTGTTCCAAGCAAAACATACAGCTAGCAAAGTATTTCCTACATAACATTTTTGTGGGATCAATTAAGGCAGCAATCCAGAAACCAATTTCTTCAGAGTGGTTTGCTGAAGCTAGTGGGGGCTACTTCTGAGCAAGTGATTTCAATATTGGCGTCAAAGTAGTTTTTCTCAGTGTGATGGTAGAGGGGGAAACTGGGAGCCACTGATTATGGGTTATGGTATTTTCAGTGATAGTTTCAACTCCTTTTCTTTCTGTTTTCCATTTGCTTTATATGCCCTCTTCCCAACTCATCTTCTTTCTCTGATTCTCTGCCTGTATCCTTATTTTTCTGTTCATTACTTCTGGCAGTTTCTTGCTTGTCAAATGATGGATACTTTCAGATATGGTCTGTCAGAAAAATAACGTTGAGGTTCTGGAATTGGGAGTTTGCTAGAAATGTCCCATGCCTTAGCCTTTGCCTGAATTGTTATTTACATGCATTACAAACTGTAAGAGTATCTACTATTTGGTTGGGAGTCCAGTGGTGAGGGATATTCTTTATGTCCTAAAAGCTCTTCATAACCTTGCCTGTGTACCAATCCATCTTGAGCTTGACATGTTTTCTGCCATAAGAGCATGAGTGCTTTCCTGCGCCTCCCCCTGCCATAACCATTACAAACCAAGTGTTTTGAAAACTGTGAGCTTAAGTGGTTGTCCTTCCTGCTCCAGACTCGGAAACTTTAAGGGTGGGCTTTGCCTAACTAACTCTGTCAGTGGAAGTGTGGCATTGAATTGCACCATGGCACTTTTTATGGAATTCCTAGGTAGGAAATGAAAAAGATGATGTAAATTTTAGGGAAGCAGACAAATATATAGTAACTGAGCAGAACATGCTATCTTGCAGAGAACCCCATTAGCACAAAGGATAAGAAGCAAACTAGGTAATGTATTAAAGGTAAAGGGAACCCTGACCATTAGGTCCAGTCGTGACCGACTCTGGGGTTGCGGTGCTCATCTCACTTTATTGGCCAAGGGAGCCGGCGTACAGCTTCTGGGTCATGTGGCCAGCATGACTAAGCCACTTCTGGCGAACCAGAGCAGCGCATGGAAACAGCACCTACCCCCCCCCCCCCGCCAGAGCAGTACCTGTTTATCTACTTGCACTGTGATGTGCTTTCAAACTGCTAGGTTGGCAGGAGCAGGGACCGAGCAATGGGAGCTCACCCTGTTTCGGGGATTCGAACCACCGACCTTCTGATCGGCAAGACCTAGGCTCTGTGGTTTAACCCACAGCGCCACCCGCGTCCCTATTTAATGTATTACATGGTAGGAAATTACTAAGACTGCTGGTTTTTGCTACATTTTTATTAACATAAAATTATACTGTTCTGTTGCTGAAAGTTGACCTGGTGAACTGGCTAGATTGGAATGTTAAACTGGAGACCAAGATCCATATCTCCATTAAACTCCCTATTTGGCCATGAGGCATTGCAGAACTGATGGAAGGCAGCACTGTCCTAGGAAGTAATCTGATGATCCTCATTATCAGCTTTCATACATGAGCAATGAGACACAAAGTCCAGCCACAGGGAACTGTTCTTGGGCTACTACCCTGAGGCATTGGTAATAATGATTTAAGTTTTTCAGTGAGAGATTCAAATCTTGCGCTAGTTGTATGGCTTCACTGTCAATTATTCAGTGCAGCTGCTGGAATGTTTTTAATGACATGACACATAGTGTTTATTGAAGATCCCCCTGACCAGTTTTTGCTGTGCATTTCATGGGCATGAGCTGGGTGGATCCCTTCGATATTTATCGTGTACTTGTAAAGCTCTACAGGAATTTCCCTCCTACATTTGGTGTTTGATTTCCCTTTCTTCACTTCTTGTTTCTTATTGTCAAATGCAGTTAAGATGATTTTTCTTAAATGTGCTTTACTGGCATATTTTGTTGAAACTTTGGATGGGGCAAACTTCCTGAGAGCCCTGGTATGTCAGAAAGCAATTAATTCATTATAATTGGCTTCATAGTTAACAAGAGATGAGCAAGTTATGTTATCTATGGGGTGAGGGATTAAATGAAACAGGTTAACCTGCAAATAAATTCATGGAGTAAATTGGAGATGGAAAGGAAGGAAGGAATCAATTGTCTTTCTTTCCTACCTCAGAATGAATTCCTAATCAATGCATATTACTTTTGACAGTGAATGAATCTCTTCCTCTTGATGCCGAAAAGTTCCTCATAATCACACAGTGTGTTGATCACAGGGTGCACATCCTAGGATTAGGTTTGGGGAGAAATTTGGTTAAGTCTGCATTTCTATCTAAGTCACACTTCTTGAAACAATATGTGAACTGAGGCAAACCTTTCCTACAGCAGCATGGTGTAGTGGTTAAGAACGGTGGACTCATAATCCACTGAACCGGGTTCTCTTCACCACTCCTCCACTTGCAGAGAAGTCACACATCTCTGAAGTCTCTCAGCCTCACTCACTTCAAAGAGTGTTTGTTGTGAGGGAGGAAGGGAAAAGAGATTGTTAGCTGCTTTGAGACTGCTTAAGGGAATTGAAAGACGGGATATCAAGTTCAAACTCCTCTTCGTCGTCGTCGTCCTCCTCCTCCTCCTCCTCTTCTTCTTCTTCTTCTTCTTCTTCTTTGAAATTCACACTTCAAATGTTGCAATGTGGTTTACCAACTGAAAAGTGTGCACAGAAATACTTTTTTTGGGGGGGGGGAAGTGTGCATGAAAATGCATACACTAGTGAAAAATGCATTAGATAATGTAAAAATGATAGTAATGTTGTGTACTAAATGTCTGGCAATTTTTCATTTTTACCTTTTAAAAGAAAAATCTCAATTTTTATTCATTTATTTGTTAAGATTTATATACCACTTACGAAACTCTCCTAAGCAGTGTCCTTAATAAAATTATTAATACAACACAATTAAAATCTCAAAGCACAGCTAAAATACACAAAACTGCTAAAGAAACAGGTATAGATAAACTAATTATGAATAAAACAGATAAAGTACGCAAAACATTTAAAAACAAACATAGATATCTAAATTATATGCCTGGGTAAACTTGCTGAAATACAAATGTTTCCAGCAAGCATTTTAAACAATATAACAAGGGGCCCTGCCTAATGTACATAGCACTACGAAAAAGGCATTATTACAGTAATTCAGTTTTGATGTTAGCCATGTCTGAACAACTGTGGTCAAGCTATCTTGGTCCAGGAGTTGGTCCAGTTGTACCAACCACAGCTGGTACAGAGACTGATGTGTAAATGTGGCAAACTAAACAAGTTCAGAAACATGAGAAACTGATAGAAGCCATCATCAACAGATTCACCAATCCCTTCCTAAGACCCTTCGCTTGCAAATGTTTAGATATCCCAACGAGGGAGGAAATCCTTTGTTGAATAAAGCATAATTTTACAAAGTTGTTGTAGATAAGAAAAACGCAAATCCTCTTCTTGGTATTCTGGGGAGAGACAATCCCTTGATTATTTGCAAGATAGGGGCTCTGCGTCACTAGGATTGCTTCACACACACTCACTCAAATTATAGGCCCCTGGAATATAGCAGTTTTATTTTAGTAAATGTTGGGTGGTTCTGGGAATGCTTCTGAGGGATCCAGGAAAAAGCAGCTGCATGTGCCATGGAAATTGACTAGTGACTTCTTACCCACTAGTTGCCTGTGCAGTTGAAATCAAAAGCTGTTGCCAAACATGACCCTGAAAATACTCCCTTCCTTCTGCTAGCTTTTTATTCTAGTTTCTATTATGCCAATTACCTAGTTATATGGTGAAGGATTAAATATATGGTCCCCAAGGCTAATATTATAGGATTTTTATCTGAGAAGTAATTTATGATAATAACATAACTGAAATCTTAGACGCTTTCCATCTTTGTGTTCTGAAATATTTGCTTGAATTCTCAGATCCCCTTATCTGCTATTCATCATATACTTTCAGTTTCCTAGGAAAAACACACTATTGTTTTAGTATCCTTGGAGATTGTGTATAGTGCTTGTTTATTGAAGAGTAATGCTTAGAAAGACCTTGCAGACAGCAAGTCGTTTAGTGGTAACATTTCCCCCTCTGTTTTAGCAAATGTCCTTGTTCTACAGTACAGTTAAGTGACTCATCATGTGATTCTTGCATGACACTTGTGGCTCAGAAAAGCATTAAAGGAAAGGTGTGAATGCTTGCTGTTCTGTTCACTACAAGAGTAGGTGATAGGAAAAGCTCATAAACAACCTGGGTTCATTTCTGCTGTCAGCTAAGCTGTATAAAGTTCAGCAAAACAGATACATTTAATGTAGCTAGATTATATTTCCTGATCAATGCTACAAAATGAATTTCAGTTTTAACAATGGCAAGGTTAAGTAAACAGGCCTGACTATTTTTCATAGTTCAACTCTAATGCCAGTAGAAAACTTTAAACTGTATTTTTTACAGGAGCAAATTAACAACCCGTCCTAGGTAAAATTGGATTACTCAGAACTGTGAACGATAATTCTGAGCCATACAGTGCTGTAGCATATTCATATATATAGGTTATTAGCCATATGCAAAATTATCCCCCCCCCCAAACACAGCCAGACTGCAGTATATGGCTGCAATTCTAACTCCACTTACCCCCACTGAATTAAATACAACTTACTGAGTAGATATGGTTAAGAGTGTAGTGTAAGATGGCAACTTGAAAGTTCTGGAAGTAGTTTGTTTCAGATACACAAGGGGGAATTATTCCAATCTTAGCCACCCCAAAACTGTAATAGAAGATTTCCTGATGTTTGATAGGGTTCATCCATGCAGAAAAAGATACCATTTGTGCAAATTTCATTAAATTGGACCCAAAATGAAGTTATAGAAGTTTCCATTTAAAAAAGTAGTCCAAACATTAGAAGAACCCAGCACAAAAGACCCTGGATCTATTTGCATACAATTTAGCACTTCAGACATTTGCCTGCAAATTCTATTCACTTATGTCAAAATGAAAACAATCTATAGTTGTTAATTTCTGATAAAATGAAATAGGGAAGACAAAATTTATTTTCTCTGATGTGAATTTGGATTTAGGCCATAAGCTGAATAGGCCAGCCTTTGAAGTATTTCAGATTGAAGCAGACTGTGTTATGAAGTGCCAAATCAGGGTTCAAACAGAATCTGCAGCTGGTACAGAGATTCATCAGGGCAACAGCAACTTAGAGAAGTCTTTGTGAGAATTTTGTATGTCACTTTTCCATCATTTGCTTATCTAATATGTTAGTGACATTGTTCACCTATGCAGGTACAATATATACTTAAGAGATAGGATATAAAACTACAAAACAAGTGTATTCTAAGTCACAACTTAGTAAAAGATTTTTAAAATACAGTGCATCTGTTAAGTACATTACTGGCACATATATCGCTAAGGGTAAAAGATCATATCAACTCACAGTTTATAAATTAAGCTGCAGAAGTATACATTTTCCATTTCTTAAAGGTTGAACTACATTTCGGTAATACTCCTTTGCCAAAGCATTAAATGCTGTTTACAAGTTACCGTACTAAGTAAAAACACACTCTTCTTATGTTATTAAGAGTTGCACATTTTAAGTCATTTTGTTTTGTTGCCTGTATGTGTATTGTGTTTATTAACTGCTTTCGTTTTAATAATATGTACCAGTACTTAAATATGCTTAAGGTTATTGTGACTTTTAATCAACTTGTTTTGCACAATTTCCTAACCTAAGTCTTGAGTATATCATAAAATGTTTTGGTTAGATATAATTTTTTCCTGGTTTTAAACAAGTGGTTTAAAGACAATCTGTTCTGGTACAGCTCTGGTTCTCTTTCTTAAACCACTAGACTGTATTGTTCAGAACAAGAGTAGCCAAGCGCAGCTGTTTTCAGCCTCTATTTTCGGTGTGTGCTGGAAAATACTGTAATGAAGAAAAGGCAATTAAATCATCATTTTACCATGATCCTCATTATCTCCTCCATCCTTAACAAGTAGAAATACAATTCAGACACAGATGGCAACTGCTGGGGGGGGGGGGGACAGTATTCATGTACTTAGATTGCCATCAGTTGTACAAAAGCTTAAATGTGTTCATTAATACCATGGAAACAATAGCCTTGCAGTGATTCTTTAAAAAAGAGTCTAGATAGAATTATTATTTCAAATAATAGTAAAATATTTTGTACCCAGTTGTAATACAGTCGTACCTTGGTTTTCGAACAGCTTAGTTCTTGAATGTTTTGGCTCGAACGCCACAAACCCGGAAGTGAGTGTTCTGGTTTGCGAACTATTTTTGGAAGCCAAACGTCCAACTGGGCTTCTGTGGGTTTCAGTTGGCTGCAGGAGCTTCCTGCAACCAATCAGAAGCCACACTTTGGTTTCTGAATGTTTTGGAAGTCAAACGGACTTCTGGAACGGATTCCGTTCGACTTCCAAGGCATGTATATAGAAAAAATGTGATTTGTGCATCTATGCACAAATGGATCTCATTAAACACCTCTCAGGCATCTGGAACTCTTGAACATGTATACTAGCATCTTTGTTTGCAACATCAAGGTAAACTTTGCCACAGTGGTGTGTTTAGCAACAGTCAGACTAATAATAATAATAATAATAATAATAATAATAATAATAATAATAATAATTTATTATTTGTACCCCACCCATCTGGCTGGGTTTCCCCAGCCACTCTGGGCGGCTTCCATAGGAACCAAAAATACACTAAAATATCACACATTAAAAACTTCCCTGAACAGGGCTGCCTTAAGATGTCTTCTGAATGTCAGGTAGTTATTTATCGCTTTGACATCTGATGGGAGGGCGTTCCACAGGGCGGGCGCCACTACCGAGAAGGTCCTCTGCCTGGTTCCCTGTAGCTTTGCTTCTCTCAATGAGGGAACCGCCAGAAGGCCCTCAGCACTGGACCTCAGCGTCTGGGCAGAACGATGGGGGTGGAGACGCTCCTTCAGGTATACTGGGCCGAGGCCATTTAGGGCTTTAAAGGTCAACACCAGCACTTTGAATTGTGCTCGGAAACGTACTGGGAGCCAGTGTAGGTCTTTCAAGACCGGTGTTATGTGGTCTCGGCGGCTGCCCCCAGTCACCAGTCTAGCTGCCGCATTCTGGATTAGTTGTAGTTTCCGAGTCACCTTCAAAGGTAGCCCCACGTAGAGCGCATTGCAGTAGTCCAAGCGGGAGATAACTAGAGCATGCACCACTCTGGCGCGACAGTCCGCGGGCAGGTAGGGTCTCAGCCTGCGTACCAGGTGGAATTGGTAGACAGCTGCCCTGGATACAGAATTGACCAGTGCCTCCATGGACAGCTGTGAGCCCAAAATGACTCCCAGGCTGCGCACTGGTCCTTCAGGGGCACAGTTACCCTATTCAGGATCAGGGAGTCCTCCACACCAGCCCGCCCCCTGTCTCCCAAAAACAGTACTTCTGTCTTGTCAGGATTCAACTTCAATCCATTAGCCGCCATCCATCCTCCAACCGCCTCCAGGCACTCACACAGGACCTTCACCGCCTTCACTGGTTCTAATCTGAAAGAGAGATAGAGCTGGGTATCATCTGCATATTGATGGACACCCAGTCCAAACCCCCTGATGATCTCTCCCAGCGGCTTCATATAGATGTTAAAAAGCATGGGGGAGAGGACGGAACCCTGAGGCATCCCACAAGTGAGGGCCCAGGGGTCTGAACACTCATCCCCCACCACCACTTTCTGAACACGGCCCAGGAGGAAGGAGCGAAACCACTGTATAACAGTGCCCCCAGCTCCCAGCCCCTCTAGACAGTCCAGAAGGATGTTATGGTCAATTGTATCAAACGCTGCTGAGAGATCCAGCAGAACTAGGAAACAACTCTCACCTTTGTCCCTAGCTCGCCGGAGATCATCAACCAGCGCGACCAAGGCAGTTTCAGTCCCATGATGAGGCCTGAATCCCGATTCGAAGGGATCCAAATGGTCCGCATCCTCCAGGCGTGCCTGGAGTTGTTCAGCAACTACGCGCTCAATCACCTTGCCCAAGAATGGAAGATTTGAGACTGGGCAATAGTTGGCCATACTGGCTGGGTCTAAAGATGTTTTTTTAAGAAGCGGTTTAATGACAGCCTCTTTCAGCGGATCTGGGAATGTTCCCTCACAGAGGGAAGCATTCACCACCCCGCCGAGCCCATCGCCCAGCCCTTCCCGGCTTGCTTTTATTAGCCAGGATGGGCAATGAGCAAGGAGACAGGTGGTTGGTTTCACGCATCCAAGCAGCCTGTCCACATCCTCGGGGGTAACGGATTGAAATTGATTCCATGCAACCTGACTAGACAGAGCTCTAGCACTCTCCCGCCCCAGCCCTGCTCCCACGGTGGTGTCTAGCTCCTTCCGAATATGAGTGATTTTATCTGCAAAAAACTTTGCAAAATTATTGCAGGAGATCTTGGGGTCTTTACAAGGCCCCGGTGGTAAAGGTGGTTCCGGCAAATTGTGAACCACCTAAAAGAGTCTCTTGCTACTATTTTCTGCAGATGCAATAGAGGCGGTGAATAAAGTCTTCTTCGCCGTCGCTATTGCCAATTGGTAGGCTCGACATTGAGTTCTAACCTGTGTCCGGTCAGATTCGGAGTGAGTTTTCTGCCACTGACGCTCTAGCCGTCTCAGCGATTGTTTCATCGCCCTCAGCTCCGAAGAAAACCATGGGGCTGTCCGGGCTCCATGCAATTGGAGAGGGAGCTTCGGAGCCAGACAGTCGATAGCCCTGGTTAACTCCGCATTCCAGCGGGCCACCAGGGAATCAGCTGAAAGGCCATCAACATGGGATAAAGCATCCCCTACCACTGTCTGGAAACCATTTGGATCCATTAAGTGGCGGGGGCGGACCATCCGAATTGGTCCCACCTCCCTGCAGAGGGGAAGGGTTGCGGAGAAGTCTAGTTGCACCAGGAAGTGATCTGACCATGGCACTTCTTTTGTTTCACTTTTACTTAGTGTCAGATCACTTACGTCACTAGAGGTAAACACCAGGTCTAAGGCATGTCCATGACTATGACTTGGGCCAAACCTATTCAGGGACAGCCCCATGGAGGCCATGCTTTCCATGAAGTCCCGAGCAGCCCCTTGTAAGGTCGTGTCGGCATGGATGTTAAAATCCCCTAGGACAACCAAACTAGGTGTCTCCAGGAGAAAATCCGCCACGACCTTATAGCTGGGAGAGAGGTCCTGGACCACCACCATCCCCGGGCCAGTTGGAAAAGGCCCTGGAAGGGAGCAGGCCCTGCAGTCCTCCCCACAGCAGATGGTCCCTCACTGAAATCCAGTCCATTTTCATCCTGTCCCTTTTTCCAAGGGGACTCTTAATGGAAAAGTATATATATTTACATACATATACAAACTATGGGCAGCCATGTCCTCCAGTCTTTTGATATAGGCAGCATGTCATCAAGTACCATCACTTCCTATGGGACTTGCTCTATATGCATTCAAAATGCTTGGGGGTAAGGAGCACCATGCATTAGTCACTCCAGGCCTATTTTGAGAAGGGTAAAAGGTATGTGATAGAGAGACAGACAGAGCATTTGCTGAACACAACACCCGGGAAGTATGCTCCTGTGTGAGTCATTTGCCTCCTGCAAGTGTACAACCCTGAAAGACATGCATGCCACTTTTCGTCTGTGGATAAGGAATAGTTCCATTCTCATATTCTCATGTTGCCAATTTGGAAGTGGACCATCAATTTTATCTGGGCCATGGTCCACCCAGATCAGGTAGGGTGAATCCACTTTGGAATGTAAGTAAGATGGATTCCTCTCATATCCCCAGCTGTGCTGTCAGAGTTGTACCATTCCTGTGTTACAGGTGCCAATTAATATGTACCCTTTCACACATCACTGGTTACACTCCTTTCCCCATTCTTCCCTGGACTTTTAGCCTTAAAAGATACTACAATATACTACTAGCTGCTTGTGTTCATTTCAATGCAGGGTGTGGATGTGAAGCCTAAAGACAGGGATATCTGAAACCAAGTCTGAACTCCTGAATTATATTAGAAAGGCTTAAATTCTTCTTTGAAGGCTGAAATAGATTCAGGTCTATGAGATTAGCCACAGGAAATTATCAGTTAAATTAATAAGTAATTGGAGAATGAATGACTGGAACAGTAGAATTTTAAAGACAAGATTTCTGAACAAAAGACAGACTCTTTCCTTAGAAATTATAATGTAGGCTATCCTTCCAGGGTCATGATATAACCTTTCCCTATTGCTAATGAAAATCTAAAGCATAACACGTCAGGAAGATGATCCAGCTAGTGCTTTTCTGAAACTTGCCCTCTGTGAAAGTTTTCTTCCTCTTTGAAAGAGGCTTTTCTTTTCCTCTCTAATTCTTAGGTTGACCTTTATCATTCTGAGGTGGCTGGGTATGCTGGGTGTATTTTCGTTTCCAGTAAACATTTCTCTAGCACTCTGCAGTCTCCCTAGTTGCCCACACTTCCTGATTTGAATTAGCACCATCGACACTGGCCCAGACATCAATCTACCAAACTCAATCTAATATTGTGATTACAGCTTAAACAGAGTTGTACCACAAAGGGCTTGTGTGTTTTGCAACAAAGAGATCACAATTAGCATCATTCCTGGCATGAAAAGATCTGAGATGAGGAACTCTAAGAGCTTTGGAGTGCAATAATTTGTGTGCTGGCAGCCTTACTAGCTCCCAGGAAAATATGGGGCCAATGTGTATATAGGGATAGTCATCATCCAGACTTCTTTGCTTTGCATTTAAAAATTTGCATCCCTGACAATCTCATGTCCGCTACATAATCAGAAATAGCAAATGGGTGCAGGAATTTTGTAAAGGTTGAATTTAATAAAGTAATACATATATGAATAACATTTTTTTATTACTGTTTTCATCTAGATACAAAAGAGGAAGCAGTACGTAGGCTGCTATTTCCCTCATGTTACTTGTTATATAAGTGAAGCAGCAACTCCAGTTTTAACTCTGTCCCTGTTCAGTCTGGAAGCTTTTCACATTGTCAAACTGTATTTTTAGATTTCTTTAGATTTCTAATTTAGATTTCAAAGGAATTATGGTTACTTAGTTTTTCTGACCTGCCATTCACCGTAAGGTTCCAGGGAAATTTACAGCAATGTGAAAACACAATATTAAAATCAGTTAAAACAATTTTCAAACAGAAGAATAGCATACTCACCAACTGTCCCGATTTGAATGGGACATGCTGGAATTACAGAAACTCAGCTACTGATTGGATCCTGGGATGTCCTGTTTTGGCTCCTGTCAGAGTGAGGCCCTAAAAATGCCCACTCGGGGGGGGGGTGCTCTTGAGCAAGTCACCTGCCTGCTGTGAGAGCACAGCCCCCAAAACACCCGGGGAGTATGCTCTTGTGTGAGTCACTTGGCTCCTGCAAGTGACCACCCTGAAAGACATGCATGCCAATTTTCGTCTGTGGGTAAGGAATAGTTCCAGTCTCATATTCTCATGTTACGTTTCTCCTATATCAGTGGTTCTTAGGTTGTGGAGCAAGGCCCTCTTGGGTGATTGTGAAACTCTTCCATAGAGCTACAAAATTCTAAGAAAGAATAGGACCATGATAAAGATGGAACCTGTTTCCCCATCACCCATCAGCCAAGGGTTTGAATACTCCTGGCATAAGACTCTCAGACCCTAATTTGGGAAGAAGGAAGCCCAGGAAGAGCTTTGTTCAAATGATAGTTCTCTGGTGGTTCAAAAATGTACTTTTTAGTTTTCTGTTGCAAGTTTTGAATAGGCCCCAGTCTGTGGATGCTCAGGTGCAGCAATAGACTTTATGGAAATACATGAGGATCTTTGAACATTGGTGGAGGCAGGGCAAGGAAGAGCAAACATAGGAGGTATGTTTTAAAAATTGGAGAAAGGCTGCCCTGTACAGAATCACAGCTGAATAAAGAGGAATAGTACCCTAAGAAGTAGCTCTTTTAGCACTATCATCTAGAGCTGTAAATGTTTCTTTCTTCCTGTGCATGAACATTGTTTTTCATCTCAATGTGCGATTCAGGAAGAACAGGCAGGTAGAATGGGCGGTGTCAAGGTTCAAGCATTAGACCAGAGTGACCCTGTGCTACAACTCTCATCAGCACTGACAACTGGCTGTGCTTGCCAGCATTTATAGGTGCTGGAATCTAACAACACCTGGATGGCCTCAATATCCCCATATTAGCCCAATCCTAAGTGCTGAACACTCTCTGGCATGTCTAAATGTTCTCATCCAAATTTCTCCCTTGGGCTTGGGCTTCTGAAGTGCACGCTCTTGTTTCCAAAGTGGAACTGATGCATTAGATTATATTTTTGGCTTCTGAAATCTGTTACAATAGCACTGTGTGTGAACAATGTGCTACAGAATTAAGTTCTTTCACAGCTTTGTATTGCTGATGTGCATCTGTGCATTGTTAAAGAACAATGTATTGCAAACAAATAAACAAAAGGGGAAAAGAAGCAATTGTGATGTCAGTGTATATAGGATTTTATCAAGATTCTATTGTGTGAACTTTATACCAAAGTGCACATTGACACATTCATACATGCAATAGGTTGAAATTGCATTTTTTAACAGTATTTTTTTGGGGGGGGGGCAAGTTTCCTGAAGGATTTCCTTCTCCCATATGTACCGGCGTGTAGTTTAAGATCTTCAGAGTCCCTTTCCAAGTTCCTCTTTCCCTCCACACAAGATGATTGTCCAATGTTCACATTGAAGTCTTTGAGGTACCTTATCCTCCCCAGCTTTACTACAGACTTTTTATTTTTAAATCCTTCCATCATTTTCTTTTGTCATTGCTGCTGCTATTATTTTATTTCTCTATGTTTATGTTGGACTTTGGCTTTTTGTGTGTGTGCAAATAGTTGGGCTTTTTTAATGGATTGTAATTTTGCATTTTTAATTTATTAGGTACCCAGAGGACTTAAGTGATGCATGGCAAATAGATACTGTAAAATGAATAAAATCATCAGTGTGCATGTTTAAAATGGTTATGAACCCTCCACTCCTGTCTTCCACTGCCTCCCGCAGTTTGGTCAAACTCATGCTGGTAGCTTCAAGAACACTGCCCAGCTATCTCATCCTCTGTTGTCCCCTTCTCCTTGTGCCCTCCATCTTTCCCAACATCAGGGTCTTTTCCAGGGAGTCTTCTCTTCTCATGAGGTGGCCAAAGTACTGGAGCCTTCAGGATCTGTCCTTCCAGTGAGCACTCAGGGCTGATTTCCTTAAGAATGGAGAGGTTTGATCTTCCTGCAGTCCATGGGACTCTCAAGAGTCTCCTCCAGCACCATAATTCAAAAGCATCAATTCTTCGGCGATCAGCCTTCTTTATGGTCCAGCTCTCACTTCCATACATCACTACTGGGAAAACCATAGCTTTAACTATACGGACCTTGGTTGGCAAAGTGATGTCTCTGCTTTTTAAGATGCTGTCTAGATTTTTCAGCACTGCAAGCTAGGTGTTAAAATAGAATGTTGATTCTAGGCCACCCATTAAGTGATCCAGTTCTTTCATATTCAAAAGCCCCACCATCACATATGTTACACTGAGGATGACAGACTGCCCTCTAGATGTCATTGAGCTCCATCAGCCACAGTCTGCATTGCCAAGCAAGGTGGATAATGGGACTTGTGTTGTCACAGCAACATCAGGGAGGCCATAAGTTTCCCACCCCCGGCATAGAGCCATCTCTGCTGCAACTTCTGTCCAATTGCAAATATATACAACCACTGGAGGCAGAAGAACTTCCACACCCTGTGATGTTGTAGCAGTAAATATTAGCGTTTTGTACATGTTCATTTCAGGTAATGCCTATTATTTCTATAATAGAATTTCTAATATGCACTTTAAGTTCTTTTTGATTAAAAGAAACTAATTTCATATGCATAGAAATCTCAACAGGCTCCAAATTGTATCTTAAAAGAGAGAGAGAGTTAAAAGTGCTAAACAGGGGATTTTCTCATCTAGTTAAGGTTCTATATTTGCAATGGCAGAGGGAAGGAAAGAATCGCTTCCCAGCACTGCTTTCAAAAATTCAGCAAAATCCTGAAAGGCCAGCACAATCATTAATTTCACACCAGTATAAAATGTTAGAGTCGATATTGCTTCTTTCATAATGTATCTGCTTCCATTTCCGTATTTATATTAAAGTTTACTTCTCCCTGTGTCTATGTGTGTGACAAATGAAAGTTCAAACTGGTGACTCACTGTTGTGGAATAGGTTACTAGATTATTAATATTTTAACGTTTTCCTCTGGCAAACATTAAAGCAATTGCAGTCAGAATAGGGCTTTGGAATAAATGGCTGCTTGATACCACCAGTGCAATTGTTGGGGTATGCAATAGCATTGTTTTGAAAGTTTTATATATTTAAGTCAATACTGTTTCCATATTCCAAAAGAACCTTATTTACATAAGGAGGGAGGCCAGAACTTTAAGATGAGATAAAGTTGATTTTTAAGCAATGCAGTGCTTGTACTTATTATGACAGACCTATTATTCTCAAAGGTATTCCATTGTGTTCTTTCTGTGAATACAGAAAAGGTGTGTTTACAGACTTCATGAGGAATCAGAACAAATGTTCTCGTCACATAATTAAGGTCGTGCATATCATGAAGATAGTTCCTCTGACTGTTTTTCTAATTTAACATAGTTATATCACAGAGGTTAAAAATTATGCATGCTGTCTTTATTATATTACACACATAAGTTCGAAAAAGCCTTTGCATGCGCTGGAAATAATAAATTAACTAAAGAGATTCATTGTGTAAAGAACTAAATTTTTCAAGCCTCAAATAATTTAATTCATTTTTATTCTGTGCATAAAAGTAATTTTCTCCTAGGGGAAAATTACTTCTTAACTACTGTTATGTATTCTCAGGTGGTTCTGGGCACTCTCACAAGATAGTTATAATAAAAAGCGGGGAGAAGTGATTGAAGTGAAACCCGTCAACTCAATATTTTAAACAAAAGTTGGAATTCAGACTTGATGTGTTTTGTTGCTATTAGATTTGAAGAAATGGAAATGGCGTTATCAGCAAGGAGTGTGGACAATGCAAGGCTTGAGCCACCTCATCCTCCTTAAGCAAGTTTCTTTTTGAAAGAACTATTTCAAATGTAAGGACTAGCTCTTTTCAAATTGCAGCTGGGTACTTACTGCACATGTCCACTTAACAAATTTTTGAGTTGACATACTTCCTTCTCCTGGGCCAATATTGTAGATCAACCTAGAGGCCGTTGACATGGAATCAGTTTCCTAAATTGACACTAAGAACAATGGCTGTGTTTTACAACTGTTTAGCTTTAAACTGATAAAGCTAAACTTTTGAAAAACACAGCAGTGGTTCAGTTCCAATATTTGACTCATCTGTATGCAGAATTAATATCAAATACAGGGTACCTCAGGTTAAGTACTTAATTTGTTCTGAAGGTCTGTACTTAACCTGAAACTGTTCTTAACCTGAAGCATCACTTTAGCTAATGGGGCCTCCTGCTGCTGCCGCGCTGCCAGAGAATGATTTCTGTTCTCATCCTGAAGCAAAGTGCTTAACCTGAAGCACTATTTCTGGGTTAACAGAGTCTGTAACCTGAAGCGTATGTAACCTGAAGCCTATGTAGCCCGAGGTACCACTGTAATACATCAAATGATAATAGAGATGGAAATAATTAGAAAAATAGAAGGAACTATATCTCTAGTGCTTCAGTTCTTTTCATATTAGGGGAGCAATAAGCTCAGTGTTGGTGACTATGCTTTGCCTCCATGGTCAGAGGCAACAATGCTTCTGAATACCAGCTTCTGGGAAGCACAGAAGGGGAGAATGCTCTTGTGCTCAAATAGTGCTTGCTGGTCATGTATCAGTTGCTGAGACTGCACGTCCCCACCCCCACAGCCCTCTAAGCCCCCTCCTCTCCAGGGCTTTCCCAAACAATTGGAGACTGTGCCTGCGTGAAGCCAACCTCTCCTCCGCCTTCTCCATGCCTTTTCTGTTTCTGGGAGACCAAGGGGAGGGAAGCTTGTCACAGCAGCAGGAGGAGACACCTGTGACTCTTCACTGCCTGACTCATCTCTGTCTCTTAGTCTCCCTCCCCTGCTTCAGCTTCTGCATCTGATTCTAGACTTCTCTCTGCCACAGACTATCCCAGCTCACTAAGCCCTGTTACATCTTCAGCTTCCGACACATCCTCTTCTCCGTGTTTTCCCTCTAACCACTCATCATTGTCCCACCACGACTCTCTGGGCTCTAAGTCTTCTTCCCTTGAAAGTTCTCCAGCAGGTTCCTCCCACCATTCCTCTGCTTCCAACCTATGCATGACAGAAAGAGTAGCTGTATAAGTAATTACTGCAAAGAACTGGAAAAGGAACAGTACACCATTTTATCTGTATGGATTCAGAAGATAGGGCCTATTGTAACAATGATTAAACAATCTTAATAGATGTGAGGTAACTTGGGCAAATAGGTGTTTTCCATTTATGGTGTTTTCCATTTATTGCAAGTTTGTTCCTTTTGTATTTATGTGGTGGGGGGAGTACAATATTTTAAGTACACTTATTGCTTTGTTATTAAATCTTATTTTTTTGTTAAAATTTGTTTATACATATATTTAAATGATCAAAACACAAATGTTTAGGTTTTGCTTTCTTGTATGTAACCTAGAAATCTTATAAATCTAGACATGATACTTGAAATCAGTTGCAGCCTACAAGTTGTATATTCTGACCAAGTGTTTGTCACTGCCTGCTTGAGCAGGAAGATTGTCAACTTACCTTCCGTCCATTTCAGATCACGCAAAATTGGTCACAAATGCCTGTTAACCATGGGTTACTCAGTGTGTTCTGATAAAAGTAACACATTTTAGTGGGGCTGCTGTGTATGCATTGCAACCCAGTTAGTTTAAAAAGTCATGCAATTTTTGATTTATCTTGGAGTGAACTTTGCATAGAACATCTAATTCAGTTTCTGCTTGTGGCAAAGTCTCATATGGAATTGCTGGCCTTGCTGCTAGGCCACACCTCTCCAGGAGTGTGCTTATTTTGATATGTGAGATTCATGTGCATGTCAAGCTTCTCAGGTCTGATTTAGATGCAAAGCATTTCCATAACCCACATCCTTATGGTCCTCTGACCTGACTGGTATGCTAGACTGATGAAGAGCCCATGTTTGTGCATGATAAGAAACATAGTTTCCTTGACACGCATGAGTTTGGCAAGTGGCAGCAAGTCTTGGGCTCATGTCTTGAGCTTCCCTCTGTTCCTCTTTAGCAGCCAGAAGAGGAGATAAGAGTCCTGCTTTCAGATTTAAGCTAAACAGGTTCCCAAGATGATGAAATGTGGATACTGGCGGTTTGTTTAAATTATGGTTAGTGAAGACCAGCTAAGATCAGACTGTGGTTTCAAATCCTCACCTGCTCTCAAACCACAGTCTAAACAAATTACAGCTCCCTGAGTTCAGACACGGAGAACTGCGGTTAGCTTAAAAATAAAAGCCAAAGTGATTTGTTACTCAGGCACACAAGGCAGAAGGAAAGGGAAGGTGGGACTATTCAGGTTTGAGTCTCACTATGGTTCATTGTTGTATCAATAAATTATGATTACTCATTATATATTAACCAAACCAGATCCGTTGTTTCTTGGTACCTGAGCTAAGCATAGGTTAGATGCCCTGAGCCACATTTCAATAATAGTCTTTTGGGCATATCAGAGCATCTCTTTTTAGCAATTAACTTTAAATGCGAGAAGTAGTTGTTTTTTTACAAATAGTTTTTTTAAAAAATAAATTCAGAAAAATTGTGAAATGACTCACAGGAAAGGTATTAAATGTGTGAGAATCAGGAAATACTAATATTTTTGAAAACCATAGAAATCGTAGAATTTGTAGAGTTAGAAGGGACCCTGAGCATCATCTGGTCCAACCCCTGAAATGTTGAAATATGCAGTTGTCCCATATGGGGATGCAACCTGCAACCTTGGTGTTATCAGTACCACACTCTAACCAACTGTGACCTAATCACTTTGTCAATGGAAGGACAAAAGATGTTTGTAGTAGGCAGAAGTCTTAAGGAATAATTTATATTTCTTATAACCTCAGTTGCTTCTACAATATGGAATGGTAGTGCCAGTTGTGGCCAGTAGGCCTGCACAGGTGGGACTATGTTGCTCTCCCTCCTTTCAATGCCACACATTGCTGCTGCCTACCAAGAGGGTGAGGCTGAGGGGCAAGGCAGTGGGAGCTCACAATGGCGCGGCTCCATGGTGGAGCCAGTGCAGCGTCCCCACTGTGCCCACAACACACTAAGCTTCTGCTGGCTTGACTTTCCTGATAAGTGCAGCAACACACAGCAAACAAATTAATACTATTTCAAACAGTTCTTGCCCAAACCTTGAAAAGTGCTTACATTTAGAAGTCCAGCAGGGTTGTCATACAATCCGGGAATTCCCGGACATGTAGTTTTTTGGGGGTCCTACATGCCCATCTGAGGGGGATTTTACATTTTAAAGCAAAAACAAACAAAAACTGTTCTTTTTTTTAAAAAAAAAAATGTGCATGGTAGGCTTTGGCTCTGATGCAGATGCCCCAGGCTCTGGCTCAGTTAACCTGCGCTTTGACTATGGTGGGCAGTTCAGACTCGGTGGTAGGGCTATTGGGCAATTGCCGTAAAAAAGCTCAACAACAACCCTAAGCTAGACACCCTCTCCACAGGAGCATCTACCACCAACTGCCCTATACTCCAGTAGAGAGAAGGGGGGATACAGGCAACTGCCACCTCAGAATCTTCTCCAATTGGACTTTCCCTTTCCTTACCTGTCACAGGGGCACTTACCATCAACTGTCCTGTGGAAAGAATGATGGTAGAGGGAGGCAAGCAGGCCAAGACCACTACAGAACCTGCTCCTGATGGAATTTTCCTTTCTCACCACAGGGCCCTTTTAGCACCAGCAGCATCATCTGTGGTCACCTGTGGGTAGAAAACAGAGCCAGCCCCCATAGTAGTCTCCAAAATAATTAGGTGGAGACAGCTGGTGTACTAAATATTGAGATGGTATTATGGTACAAATAAATTTAATTGCTTTGTGATGGCTGTAAAGCTACCCTGGGTATAATAATACCACCAGAAATTTCTAACTTCGATTCCATAATAATGTTAATATATGGGTAAGATTACAAGGGAAATATAGGCATGAAGCTGCCTCTCAAAAATGGACCCAGGTGGAAAGAATGGGGGTGGGTTGGGGGAATTGTATTATTAGGATTATCAAGATGATGAAATTCATGAAAATGCATTTTGCAGAAATTGTTCATTTTAGCAGTCCTGGGTGAGCTGCAGTCACTAACCATTTTGTCAAGATGGACAGGAAACCTAAAAAGACGGGACTTAAGCTAAGCCAAGAAGAGTGGGGGGATTATTTCTAAAAATGCAATAAATCCTAGAGGGTTCAAAATGAAATAGCAAATATTTTGATCGGAAAAAAGTGTACGACAAAGACATATGTAAATATTGCTATACAGTGCAATCCAATGCCTATTTACTTGGAAGTAAGTCCCACTATGTTCATTATTTTAACAATAATACTCAATATGAAAATAAAGAATAGGAACCCTAAAGGCCTGAAGGACCCTAAATTTTTTCTTTAAAAAATTTTTTGCAGATCACTATAAACAAGGCCTTACACCTATGATTCAGTGGAAAAAAGAGGGTTTAACTGTTGCAGATTGGATGTTTTTCAGTGAGTTACATGCCAGTATTTTGTGCTAGTTTGAACACCAGTCACCTGAAAGAACAAGGTTGGCAGGATATGCAGGCACATGTGACAATATAAATATTTATGTTGAGCATGCATTTAATTTTTCAAGGGAATAATCTGAGTTATTTCATATTACAATCATTTATGTGATGAATTATTATTATTGTATATATATTCAGCGCCATTCTGTTGTGCATATCCATTGTAATATGTACATTTGCTGTTTACTGCCTCTCTGTGTTAAGGAAATGGCATATATATTGTTCATTTCCTTGATTTGCTGGTATGGTGTAATGATCAGTAACTGAAATGCTAGCCTTGACTTTGTGTATTAGCTGGTACAGAAATAATTTGATTCCAGTGGCATTAATTTCATAAAATGCTCATTCACTCTCAGTTTTGTTTGTTGTTTTGAACCTCACAGAAGGGCGAATGTTGGTTCAGTTATAGCTTGGGGTAAACTTTGGCTCCAATTTATACTGCTGCTAACTAAAATATATTTCATCTGCTAAATGGATTTCATCAGAATGTAATGCAATTTGTAGAATCATAAATTCTTATGGTCATGATTTGATATAGGAAAGTAATATTTTTCCCTCCAAAATTTGAAAATGAAATGTATATTAATGCTCTAAATCAATAGTTTAAAAACTAGAGTAGAAGTGGCATATCACTTGGAATAGTAATTGTCCTGTTTTGCAGTACATTCCCCAAAGAGGAGTCTATATATTGGACTCCCATTATTCATGACTGTTGGCCATGTTGGCTGGGACTGATGGGAGTCCAACATCTGAAGGGCACTAAAAGGGGGAAAGAAGATGTTCAAAACTAGACTGAGCAGTCTGATTAGAATAACAAGAAGACAGTAGAAAAGGTTATAAAGAAATTGAGGGCCGTTTCAGACACAACACTAAACCATAGTTTAACATCATGATCAGGGACCAAATGAAGTCAACCCCCAGTTCCTTCAGAATAATTGAAACAAACTGTAGCTTATAGTGACATGTGGGCTCGGAGAAACTCTGAACAATCTTATCAAAGTAATTTCAAGTTTAAACTATAATTAAAGAACAAGGCATGTTTCAACATACCATAGATTAGCTGAACCAGAATTTAGGGTTCTGAAGACACTCTAAACTGCTGCTGATCTGAAACCAAACTGAAATCTTTCAATCTCCTCGTGGCCATGCTAAAAGATAAGAGAGGTTTGGGGGAGCTCATGGGAATGGGGCTTGCTGTAGCTCATTCTAGTAATACTAAATAATAGATTATCCCATTCTGTGCAACTTTTATCAGCACAGAACACTTTTGGGGACTGCATCTGGCAAAGAGGACAGAAAAACAAAGGTACTGGAAGAACTGAGTATGTATTTCATTTACTATAACTGAACAAATATTTGAAATATTTGTTTGAAGGGTCCTTGTCTTAAATTTTGTACACTGACTGACAATTTACTCCCTTCAGCTTTGGCACCCCTGGCAATGCTGTACATGTAGCAAAAATGCCTGTTTTCAGAACCCACATAAGGCTGACAGTCCTATTTTGTTTGTGTGCTGTAGGTAGACTGATATTGCAATACACTGTAAGAACTGTGTGTATGGGCAAATGCCACACATAATTTCTGCAGGGCAATCTGCAGACATCTGTGCTGCATGTTGCAATGTTAGGCTCTGAACGCTTTGATCTGGAAAACCTGGCTGAGCATAAACAAATCCTCATGCCCATTATTCATGTGAGTGAGATATTTAAGAGCCTTTACCCATTGTGGATCTATAGAGCATGTTTCAACAGTGCATCTGTTCCAAGTGCGTCAATTTATCAAGGCAATACAATGGAACACTTGTGTAGCAGCCCCAGAGTGTCACCACTCCTTCTGGTTTTTATGAAGATGAGCCACAAAATGCTGAGGACCAGGTTTGATGAAGGTATCTAAATCAAGGGAACTCCATTGGTTTAACTGACCCATGTCAAATTACACCTGATGCCAATCTGGCTCAGAAAATCTATATCTCATACAAATTTAATGCAATGCTGCTTTATTTTTAACTGTCAATGACAGCAAGGTCATGTTTCCCCATGGAGTTCCTCACAGCTCACTTGTAACTGGCTGGTGCTGTGACAGATGAAATTAAGATTTTTCTACTGAACAATAAAAATGCAAACCTGGGACTATGGTGCCATCCTGTTGGAGTGTTTCTGCAAGAGCCTAACCAGAACTTTGAAAAAAGGAGGAGCAGAAGCATGAAAGTCCAATAACACAATTATCTTTAAAGTACCCCACTAATCTTTATCTAGTATTTAATACCTTCCTTTTCAAAGGTGTTGGGACAAAAGTAAAATGTCTTATTTAGCCCAAAGTTTGGATGTTTTATACCACCTTTCATTCAAATGAAAATACCAGGATGGTGTACAATATCAATATAAAACCATTCCAAAGAAAACATTAAGGAAAATACAATATGCATATACAGTAGGCAGAGGAATAGGTATCTGTGGCCAGAAATAAACATATTTTGAACAGACGGCAAAAGCCCATCACCATTGGTGCCTACCATATGTCATAGGAGGAGCTGTTCTATGTGTATCACTGTAATAAGGATTCCCATTGCCTTCTGAGGCTCCCTAGTCCTGCCCCAAGTAAACCTGCACTTTCTGCCACCCCTCTCATCTTCCTCTACCTTTGTCCTGTTGCAGTCTCTATGCAATCTCTTAGCAGGACCTGGGATGGAAGGAGAAACTAAGGCTGAGAGATCCAGTCATCCAGCTAGGGAAAGTTCAGTGAAGGCTTACTTGTTTTCCCAAGCTTAAATAGATTTTAAAGGTAGCTTAAAAGACCAGGACCAGATGGGAGACCCTGCACTGTTGAAGCAGACAGTGAAGTGTGTAAGGTGGACAAAACGTACTTGTGTGCTCTGAAAGAAGAACCAAAAAGCTGTGGCTTCACTGATGTGAAGCTTCTAACATACATAATAGAAAGATCTGATTTGCATGAACTTGGAAGCCTGGGATCTAGGAACATAAGTGCTTGACATAAGGCATTACAGTGGTACCTCGGGTTACATACGCTTCAGGTTACATATGCTTCAGGTTACAGACTCCGCTAACCCAGAAATAGTACCTCGGGTTAAGAACTTTGCTTCAGGATAAGAACAGAAATTGTGCTCCGGCGGCGTGGCAGCAGCAGGAGGCCCCATTAGCTAAAGTGGTGCTTCAGGTTAAGAACAGTTTCAGGTTAAGAACAGACCTCCAGAACGAATTAAGTACTTAACCCGAGGTACCACTGTAATGGCAAAAATAGTTTTACCTGCTCATATACAGATGGCATAACTTAAAATGCCAATTGCCAAAGTGAATTCTAAGCAGTTTACAAGTGTAAAACTATTTTCAAATAATTAAATATATATAATTAAAATACACAACACACTAATGATTCAGCTCAGCTTAAAAGTTAGTATTTCACTATCTCTAATATGGAAACTTGGAACTGTAGAGTTGAAAGGGATCACAAGGATCATCTAGTTCAGGGTTTCCCAAACTTGGGTCTCCATCTGTTTCTGGACTACAACTCGCATCATCCCTAGCTAGAAGGACCAGTGGTCAAGGATGGTGGAAATTGTACTTAAAAAACAAGACCAGATCAGGAAACTCTGATCTGGTCCAAATCCCTGCAATATGATCTTCTCTACAAAAGAAAAATAAATATCTTATGGGGCAATCATAAGCTGCTCCACCACTGTTATAGATCTGCCACTGGTTTTCTGAGAGTGGTAAGACCAAGAAGGGAGTATTCCTGTGTGGGTGGGATGAGTACCGTATTTTTCGCCCTATAGGACGCACTTTTTCCCCTCCAAAAATGAAGGGGAAATCTGGGTGCGTCCTATGGGGCGAATGCAGGCTTTCGCTGAAGCGTGGAGAGCGAGAGGGGTCGGTGCGCACCGACCCCTCTCGCTCTCCAGGCTTCAGGAAGACATCCGCAGCCTAGGCAGCCCTGCGGGAGGTCCCGCAGGGATGTCTAGGCTGCGGATAGCAGCCTGCTTCCCGGAGCGTCGGGCGCCCTGAAAGCAGAGCGCCCGGCGCTTCGGGAACACGTCCGCACCCTAGGCAGCCCTGCGGGAGGTCCCCACAGGGCTCCCCACGCTGCGGATAGCAGCCTGCCGCCCGGCGGGTGGGACGCCCTGAAGCAGAGCGCCCCTCGCGCCGGGCAGACACCCGCAGCGTGGGGAGCCCTCCAGGAGTTCCCCGCAGCGCTCCCCACGCTGCGGATAGCAGCCTGCTGCCTGGCGCGAGGGGCGCTCTGCTTCAGGGCGCCCCTCACGCCAGGCAGACATGCGCAGAGTCAGGAGCCCTCCAGGAGTTCCCCGCAGCGCTCCCCACGCTGCGGATAGCAGCCTGCTGCCTGGCGCGAGGGGCGCTCTGCTTCAGGGCGCCCCTCATGCCAGGCATACATCCGCAGCGTCGGGAGCCCTCCAGGAGTTCCCCGCAGCGCTCCCCACGCTGCGGATAGCAGCCTGCTGCCTGGCGCGAGGGGCGCTCTGCTTCAGGGCGCCCCTCGCGCCAGGCAGACATCCGCAGCATGGGGAGCCCTCCAGGAGTTCCCCGCAGCGCTCCCCACGCTGCGGATAGCAGCCTGCTGCCTGGCGCGAGGGGCGCTCTGCTTCAGGGCGCCCCTCACGCCAGGCATACATCCGCAGCGTCGGGAGCCCTCCAGGAGTTCCCCGCAGCGCTCCCCACGCTGCGGATAGCAGCCTGCTGCCTGGCGCGAGGGGCGCTCTGCTTCAGGGCGCCCCTTACGCCAGGCATACATCCTCAGCGTCGGGAGCCCTCCAGGAGTTCCCCGCAGCGCTCCCCACGCTGCGGATAGCAGCCTGCCGCCCGGCTGGTGGGGCGCCCTGAAGCAGAGTGCCCCTCGCGCCGGGCAGACATTGGCCAGCCCCACAAGCTCGGGGGACAGCAGGGAGGCGCAGCACCGCCACCCCGCTGTTCCTCGACCTGGTTCGGTTTCCCCGACCTGCTTTTGGGGGGGAAATAAAGGGGGGGGAAATCCTTTACTTCCCCCCCCCCAAATACTAGGTGCGTCCTATGGGACGGAGCGTCCTATGGGACGAAAAATACGGTATTTAGGAATCTCCTCTGCCATCTCAATATAGGTTTGTAGCTCTGTTTGTATTGATAATTGAATAAAGGGAAATTAATAATACAAAGACAGAATGGGGTTAAAAACTACACCAGCTTTGGGGCTGCTACAGTTATTTCCCCTCCTGGTGGAACCAATGGGAAAGGGTAATTTAATAAGAGAACTGTTGAGGAAGACAACAGGTAAAATCCCTCCATTTCTGCTTTGGCTGGCATGGGCCTGCCTAGGCTTTGGAAGTGGCAGTTACTGTGTCACACAAATCCCTGCCCCCACCTCACCCTGCCACCCCAGGTTGCTCTGAGTAGATATGTCAGGGTTTTCAGAGTTACTTAGCAAACTTATCCTGTAATTAAACAATATTCCTATTTATCTCAAGCAAAAATGCAATCTATAGAAGGAGGGAGAGAGGGAGAGAGTGAGAGAGAGAGAGAGAGAGAGGGAGTTTTTCCAAATCTGTAATGGTAGAAAGAAGATTGTGATCGAAGTGAAGGAAATGGGAAGCTTGCATTGCCAACATGCCTGGAAAAAGACTCACATGACAGCATTTTGGAGAAAGGCTTTATTTATTGAAATATAACAAAACTTGAGGATCTGCAAATCAATAACCTGATTAACCAAACCAAAATACAGTCCAGGCAGGGAAGCTCTCTGATTAAGAGATAAATTCCTTCACAAGTGATGGGTAGGTTCACAGGCTTTGCCTCTGGTGTCAGAAAAGGGGATTGGAAGGAACTCTTCATCCTTGCTCTGAATACTTGGGGAATCTGGTCTTGGCATGTGCACTGTGGCCCTGCCAGTTCAGTGTTTACCCCAGGATGCATGCCAGGAATAAGGCTACCCCCAATGACCCCCACACAGCGAAATGTGACAGAGTGCCCTTAACGCAGCACTACCTTATTGAATTACCCATTAACTCTCACTCAGACTTTCCTGCCCAGACTAACTGCAAATTGAACCAAATAAACAACACCAAACAAGACTCCAAGCATTATGAAGTAGGCCAAGCTGGAATGCGTGCAGAGGAAGGCATACAAGGATAAAGGGTCTTGAAATTGAGACTTATGAGGAACTGTGGAGGATGTTGGGTATGTTTAGCCTAGAAAAGACGAAACTGAGAGGAGGGGTGATAGCTATCTTCAAATATCTTAAGGGCTGTCATATAGAGGGTGGAGCTTCCTTTCTCCTGTGGAGGGTAAGACACAAACCAATGGCTTCAAGTTACAAGAAAGGAGATTCCAACTAAATATCAGGAAGAACTTTCTGACGGTAAGAGCTGTTCAACAGTGGAACGGATTCTCTCAGAAGGTTGTGGGTTTTCCTTCACTGGAAGTTTTCAAGCATTTGTTGGATGGTCATCTATCATGGATGCTTTAAGATTCCTGCATTGCGTTGGTCTAGATGACCCTTGAGGTTCCTTTCCAACTCTACATTCTATGATTATACAATTAAAAGGGCTCCCCCCCCCCCAATTCCAACTTAGCCCCATGAACAGGCAACTAACAGAGACCATACTGCAGAGGGAGGGAGGGTGCAGCACAGGAAAAACTGCAGAGCTGAAGGAATGAAGCAAGCTTATAACCCTAACTCCTCTTGTCTCTGATTGCCACCTGATGGAAGAGTCACCACCCCAGGACAAACCAAGTAAATCTTTTTATTTGGGGAACTCAGGTCTGGCAAAGGTGCTCACACTAATCAGGTGGAAATGGCATTCTCTCACACACACTTCCACTCTCTGTCTTAAAGTTGTCAGTTATTATTTCAGTTGACATCTTACTGAATATCATTGTAAGAAGGTAAACAAGTTCATAATTATTTTTCTAATATTGTGTAAGTGTGGTTAGAAGGGAAAATATAATTCAGCTCATAATTCCAAGTGTTTTATTTTGGGTCTGCCTGAGTGCACTTGTTTCTTGTTTTTGTGTTTGAATGCAGTGATGCATTGATTCAACAAAGACGTGATTGCTATCAAAGGCTTAAAATTCAGATTAACCACTTTTTGGCACATCACCCCCATTTTCGGTTTGAACTTGGAATCTATTCTGTGCCTAGACCACTAATGAGAAAATCCGTGCTTATGAATTCAGTACAGAATGGACGGTTTTCCCCCCCTTTTGCATAATGTCTGCTTTGAAGTCAGGCAGTCCAAGAAAATGATTGATCTCGCACAAGTTCATAACTTTTTCAAAGTACTGCCGATATCATTAAATTTTAATTAACCCTTTGAGCTCCTTCTATGATGTAAAGATGAGGGAACATCAAAGGCTTGTGTGTTAGAGCAGCAGTGGAATCTTTTGAGCTGGCTTAGCCTTATTGAAGATATCTAAGCTTCAAAATATTCTTGCTCTGTAGTCAGCGCATTTCTAGTTACTGCCTTGGCTCTGTTCTGCCACCCTCTCAGCTAGATCTATTTATATACTCTAGTAACGAACACTCCTTAAACCATGTTCCTTCCCTACCTTTAAAATAATCAATTAATAATTAAATATCTGTCTTTTCTCTCTGTGATTTCACCCCCCCTATGTATATCAGAACATCAAATGTTGTTCTCAGGGGAAGATTGGCTATGTGATCTTTTGAACACTTAATTTGCAATTAAACAAGAATGTTGCTATGTGAATTCATCAAAAGCCAACAGAAGAGAATGCAGAATGATTGGTTTCCAATTCTTGGATTTCAGTTGTGAGCCAAGCTACAGAATTCTTATTTTATCTAGGGTAGCGCCAAGTGATTTTTGTTTTTGAGGGGAGGTTCAAATCAGCTTCTTTTTTTTCTCTTTTTTTTGCCATGTGGTTTACGTGAATCATTTATGCTATTGCCAGATAATTGTATCATTACATTTATTTTACTATGTTTGTGATGGGACTTGGGGCATTGCCTGTTTGTAGAAAAAGAGTGAAAATTATAAAGACAAGAAAATATAGTAGCTACATCAATAAGGATCTGAGTTCTCATCCTGGGCTTTACTGGTTTGACAAGGATTATTGCCAGAAAAGTTATCGTTGGGCTCTAATGCTGTGATCTAATTGAGAAACCCAATATGTATTCTGAACAATAGTCCGTTCACACACTCACACTGGAAAGGCATCATCTCCCCACAACAACAGGAAGCTGGGTCTTTGCCTGTGCAAGAAGGCTCAGATAGTAAATTTCAAGGTGATAGAGACCCCATTACATGCAAATATGTTTTTACTGGATCAATGTGTTTCCTGACATTTATACTGTAAATAATAGGTTTGCAGAATGCAAGGGTCAAAACCATAGCTGTGATAGCTCATAATAATTTTGAACTGAGTAGTAATTAACATATAGCATCTTATAGCATAATAATTAGAACCTTGTTTCCTTAGTATTTTTGAACCTAAGAAAAGCAAAAATGTGTGTGTGTGTGCATAAAATGACAAAAATGTTAGCAGCTTATGGATTAGTCAAATCGTTTTTCAGTATCTGTCAGCTTTAAATCTGTTTCAGGGTTACAGATGGGATACATTTAGAGGACAGCATCAAATTTACTATGTGACACATGAATGAAAATGAAGTTGTGACATCTGGCAAAGAGGGTGAAAACAGACATATGGAAAAGAAGCTTTCATGAGGAATTGTCTCTTACAAGGGTCAATTTTTTTCATTACTAATGTGATGGCCATTCAGAGGAGCTGTGTGCTTGAAGCAGTTGTATTTTAATACAATTTTGAAATGGTGAACCCAAGAGTAATGTTATTTCTTTTGTTGACCTCTGTAACACCACTGGGCCACCAAATGTGAAAGATGGGGGAGGAGTTTTATCCCCTCTAAACCTCCCCATGCTTTGAAGGCTCTAGCTTACCCTTTCTAAAACCCTTTCTAAAATTGACTATGCATAGACTTCAATTTTTTTATCCCTTATAATTCTGCTGCCACTATAAATGCTTTAATAAAACCTTATCTCTTAGTATACCATCAATAATACATTAGTAGGGTATTAGTCTATAGGCCAAATATGAACATTATTTAAACAATTGTTTAAAATTTAAACAAATATAATTATTAAAAACCTGATTTGCATATAATGCATGTTAATAATATATGAGACTAGATGTTATCCATAAGTTTCAATAGTTGCTTACAATGAACTGTTTCTTTAAGGAATCTGATACAGCCTTATCCCTCTTTTCTAATTATTCTTTTCCTAATTCGACCTTCCAGAGTCCTGATTTGACATTTACCATCTGGTCAGGAACTTTGTGAATGGACACAGGGTTGAACATAATCTCTCAACTGCTAGGAATGGGGGGGCGGATTGATTTAGTTTGCATTTAAAGGTGAACTTACTAAATCTGAACTTTCTGAAATAAAATGTGAACTGAAACAGCCATCCTTCAAAACGTGCACTTCTCAAGTGCAGTTGTGTAGTCAAGTAATGTAGACAGAAATACACATACAATGGTAAAGTGTGCCTATCAATACATATATTAGTGAAACTAACATACATAAGTGCAATATATTATTAGAAACTGCTTTGCAGTTTTTCTCTGACTCTTTCACTCTCTCTCTCTCTCACACACACACAAACACACACACACACACACACACCTACCTCCCTTACAATGGACTTTTTTCTTGAGACATGTACTTTCTCTGACAGGGCTGCTTCAGCTTCCCTTGAAATCATCTGGTCAGGGACTTGAGTAACAGGTCATAGCCAAGAAGATGACATATAGTTGCCTCTCTTAGGCCAACTGCCTACAAATGTTGCTCTGGCTAGAAACTACCCTTGAAAACCACCTCTGGAGTCTTCCTCTCATTCCTACTTCTAATGCTTTTTGCCTTAATGCATCAGCTCTCCCTAAGCTCTTCTGCAGCAGCAGCAGTGGCCATCACTGCTGACCACTAGATCAAACAAATCTGTGCCTGCCATGTTATACCATTTCAGTCAGGATCAATGGCTTTGAATTACTTCAGTTCGCTGCCAGCCCACATGCCTACAATTTTAAACCAATGAGAGCTGATGGAATGTTCAGTAATTGGCCTATCAAAACTTGACCTTTTGAATTCTCCTGTCCAGCATGGGAACTGACAGGTGTAACACGAACCACTAAGGGCAATGATAGCTTTCTTGTAGCTGTAAGAACTTACAGGCACCATACAAAAGTAACAGTTAGACTTCATATAGAGCAGGCTGACCTTTTTCACCTCTCTCACTGATTCCCACCTATAAGCACCACATTTGCTTTCAAAACATATTCTTCTTTTAATATTTACACAACATTCGAAAATATTTTACCTCAGACTTTGACCCACCAGTCCTTCACCACACCTCTCATTGCACACCTCTAGGCCTAGGCGATATGTTACAATCACCACAGGGACTCTACATCACCCTAGCAAGCTTTTTCACTCTTCAGCATAGTATTTAGAATTGTGTGGCTCATGCAAGCTTCCCTTCCATTGCTCTTTGGCATTAGAAGTGTTGTCAAATTTGATAAATCTCACTGTATCATAGCTTCAAATCATGCAGAATATATTGCTGCACAGCACAGCTTTGAGGGAGGGGGTGCATTTTGAATTGGGGACATTGTACAGGATAATTAATTGAGATGCTAAAAGTACAAGTACTTAATTTCACTGACATGAGAAAGGCCACGAGGAAGCTTTAATTTAACTGCCATGAGGAAGGCCATGGATGTGCTGAATTAAAACCAATACTATGCTACCCTTGGTATGGAGCTTCTGTAACTACACATGCTGAGTATTAAACATTCCACTACCCGTCCATCTTGCTTTGTCCATCTCTTTTCAAAATGCATCAGTGCTTTATACTCCAGCGCTGCAATTAAAAACACTTAATAGGATCTGGAAACTTTACAGATGAAGTGGTGACAGCAGCAGAACACATCACAGTTGCCTTAAGTATAATCATGTCTTTAATTGCCAAAGCAATGCTGTTTCAAAGTGAAGCTATGGAAGCTGAACAGATCAAAGCCTATTGGACAGATGCAAGTCAGTAAGATCCAGTCTATGTACTAAGAAGAAAGGTAAGAAAGAATTTACATGTGTTTAAAGTTGCCTGATAGCTCTGGGCCTTTTCCATTTTTCAATAACTGTGTTTTCATTTTGTAGTCCACACCTGCTTTTTATGCTCCGGAGATATTTGATACTGTTACAGAAAAGTATCAGTGGTAACTCTTGCTCTTAGCATCATGGGGTTAGATTAGATCATCCTGAATGTTCTACTTGTAAAATGAAGACGATGTAATGAATGTGAATGCTACTCACTGTGGTTGACACACTATTATATGTAGCATAAGACTATAATTGAGTGAAAATGTCGATTTTGTTTTATTTAAATGATGTCAGTGCTTTCTAAAGGTTGCAGCATCAGCGGAGGCTGAAGTACTTTCTTATGTCAGAGGGTAACAAAACAGCCTTTGACTCCAGCAGTGCAAATCAGTGGGCCACTTCACCTGAGTACACGCTGAGTCTTTGACATGTCATATTGAGACACATACAGAGGTTTAAATTTTAAATATTATATCGTGTCAAATGCTAGATTAAAAACAGATTGCACTTGAGGAAACTGTGATACATTTTGCTGCTTTCAGGGGTCAGTCTGTTTGGCAAGAGAACTGAGGGCTTTTCCAGAGTTTGTCTGTGTCCAATGAATGGCACAGTAGTTGTAGTTAATCCACTGTACATTTCCTCTAGGAAGTGCCTTTATAAAATAGAAATCCTATTTTCTGATTACTTAAATTGCAATATTTTGTTGCTGTGAAAAAATTGTTTCCCACCACCATCCCTCACAGTATGCCTGTAGTAATTACCCATGCAATTTGGATCATGCTTACATCAATGTCACAGGTGCACAGGCTTGCTGCAGATGAAATATTTCCACTATCTTACCATGGTTAGCAAATTGGGAGCATGATGTTGGCTTCATATTTGCTTTTTCCATGTTAATTTCCTTTTCTTAAACCATCGAGTAATTATATCCATGCACTGCTGTACTTGAGGAAAACTATACCCTGGTGGTATTCTCTCCCTCCCTGTCTTCTTTGGGGCCACTCTGGGAGAGAAAGAGAAATATAGGGAACTGACTGGAAGTTGTTGTTTACCGTGATTTAGGAAGGTACAGAGCATCCACCTTGATGTACATGTTGTGATCCCTACAATTATGGCTAGCTTGGAGTTGGAGTGGCTGTTGCTGTCAGAGGAAGAGGAGGGTGCAGAGCTCCAGGACACTGACTTCACTCTTTTGCCTTTAGAGGCCAGGGGGAAGCAGTCCTGTCAGCTCCCTGTCCTGCCCCATTAATAGAACAGAGATTCCCTAGCAATGAGGGAAGTTGTTCACCACCCAAGAGGGGAGAATTGACAGCTGGAGGAGGAGGATCCAGAAGGAATTATACCTATCTCATGGCTGACAACTCAGTTCCATTTATACCACTGGCAGCAGACCCCTGCCTCTCAGAGAAGTACACCACTCTTATAGCAAGACCGAGTCTGATGATTGAGTATGGCATATCTCGCGATTAGAAGCTGGCAGGGGGGCTATGACCATTTGTTGAAACAGCTTCAGACCCAATTCTGTTCTTGAACTCCTTCCCTTTGGTGATCTGTATCCTTATCTATCCCATTGTAAGCCTTCATAAAGTTTTATTACTTTCTCACACATAAGAGAAAGGGTCAGGAGCCTTGGCTGTACACAATTTTCAAAGGATCAGGCAAAGAAACTGATAATGTGTCACAGATGTAGATGACTCCTTATGATGTTAAGATTTATTCTTTTGGAATTTGGCCATGCATACTGGGCCTCAGTGATTGTCAGTGGAATTCCTCCTGGTTGGATGGGACCTTGCGACTCTGAAGTTTATTGAGAATAATGTTGTAAACTGAATTATTTAACGTGGAAAGGGCTGTAGTTCCATGGTAGGACATCTGCGTTATATTCAGAAAGTGCTAAGATGAATCCTTGGCATCTCCAGGTAGAGCTGATCAACACCCCTATCTGAAACATTTGAGAGCTGATGCCAGTGAACTAGATGGACCAATGGTTCAGCTTGGTATAATTCAGCTTCCTGTGTTCCTATGTTCCTAATTCATGGGCTTTCTCAGTCATTCTGTGTCACACTCTTTTTGTAATCTAGGTGGATCATGTTTTATATTTGAATGCCTTTCTGACCCTTAAGAAAATTAGTGCGTGACTTTCTAAAGCATTTTTGGATTTAGTAGGCATCTCTTGGATATTATGAGGAGGTGCTGCCTCTTGTAAATAAGATTCATATTAATTCTTCCTTATAAAACACTTCAGTAGAAAAGACTGCAGTGCAGAGAAGCACTATTTAGAAAACATCCTTGTCCTTCAGAAGGAGAAAATACTTTGGGAAGGATGGAAGTGAGAAGAGCTAATTAGTTATATGAATTACTGTGGAATCAGAGTGGTTGGGAGGGGAGAACATTCAGGTTTATGCCTAGCTGCTGTGGTGGATGCATTTCAGTTTCAACTGTTCTGCTATATTAGTTGCCTTCCTACAGTCTGTAAACAGCACACATATCTGTTTAAAACTATATAGGACTGATGCTCATATTACCCAGAACTAGATTCAAAATGTAGGTTTTCTGTGATATATCAGCAAATCAGTTCAGGCTGAGGGCATTCGATAGCGAACAATATATATATAAAGTCATGCTTGTAGCATATATTGACAGATCCATTACACCCGCTGCAAAGTATTTACTTCAAGTTAAATTGGTACAAAATGATATTCCTAACAGGTTAGTTGTTACTTTCTTGTCACGTTTTCTAGTTACAAAATTTGGTAGAGGACATTTCATTTGTTGTCTTAAATAATACTAGATGCTCTAGGTTTGGGGTGGGCAACCTGTGGCCCTCCGGATGTTTTTAGAGTACAACTTCCATCATCTCTCATTATTGGCCATGATTGTTTGGATTCTTACATGTTTTCAAGTGAGTTGTACCTTATAATCTTCGCTGCTTGTCTCTACGTACTGGTGTCAGAAGTGGAATCAGTGCTTTTCCTTAACTCGCTACATCATTATTCATGGCATATCTCATAAGTCCTACAATTTTTCAAGTCTTGGTTTTATAAATCTTCTATTCTTACCCTTCCCATACTTGGGAGATTCACCTGCTGCCTCCTCCTTTCATTTACACTCAGGTATGACTTGATCAGTCTATTTTGATCTATGTTAGTTTCTTATGTTTCCTTCCATAACTCCCTTCTGTCTCATTTGCGCATCTATCTGCAATAATTTTTTAAAAAAAACTGCAGGGAAGTCCAAATGTTTTTGAACCTTTTGGTCATAAAATATATAGGGTGGAATTCAACACTGCACTATGGTGAATATCCCAGCAGCCCAAACATTGCAGCTTGCCAGATGGAATGATCCTCCCACGGCATCGTTCCACACCCTGTTTTGGGGCTTCTCTCACCCCTCTGCAAGAGCCAGTTGCAGAGGGGTTGGGGTGCAAGAGGCAAAGAAGAGGAGAAATCCTTATTTTGCAAGTAGAAGCCCTCATGCAGGGCTTGCACTGATGGAACTTGTTAGGTGAATCCTTCCTAAATTTTATCCTAAAATGCACATTTTTCTATGCATCGTAACGTAAAATAATCATTTAAATACAGTGGTACCTTGGGCTACATATGCTTCAGGTTACAGACTCCGCTAACCCAGAAATAGTACCTCGGGTTAAGAACTTTGATTCAGGATGAGAACAGAAATCGTGCGGCGGTGGCGCAGCAGCAGCAGCGGGAGGCCCCATTGGCTAAAGTGGTGCTTCAGGTTAAGAACAGTTTCCGATTGCTGCTGTAGTGGCATACAAAAACAGTCTAACATCCTTCTTGGGCAATTCCGGTCCTGTTATTCCAAGTAAAAAGGCTTCTGGTTTCTTAATAAATGTATTTTTCAACATTTTTAAAAATTCATTATAAATCTTTTCCCAGAAGTCTCATCTTGGGACATGTCCCCCATATATGATAAAAAGTGCCTTCTTTCTCTTTACATTTCCAACTTAGGTTATCATTAGTGTGGAAGATTTTTGCTAGTTTCACCGGGGTTAAGTACCATCTGTACATCATCTTCATAATATTTTCTTTTAATACAGTACATGCCGTAAACTTAACCCCTTTCTTTCATAACCTCTCCCAATCTTCCATCATTATATTGTGACCTTAGCCTCCAACGGTGATAGCCACCTGGGAGTTTTTCTTTCTAGGATATCTTTATATCTTATCCAGACATTATAAAGAGATTTTCTAATTACACAAATATGTGATATGATGAAATTCTGATTGGAGGGTGTCAAGGAAGTCTACACCAGGGAATATGAAGAAAAAATTCTTTTATTTTGTGTGTTTTTATTGTTAAGTTTTTATGTTGTGTTAAATGTAATGTCTTTCTTTTGTGTTTTTGTCTGTGTGTTATAAGAGAAAACTATTAAACTTTTTTTTTTGGGGGGGACAGTTTCCGAATAAGAACGGACCTCCAGAACAAATGTACCCATTTGGCACTTTTTAAAAGCCAAGAGCTGCATTATAGCATTTGAAGAAATGTAAAAAACCAAAGAATAAATGTGCTCCAATCTGCTACTGCAGGAAGTGTGAATCAGGTTGGTTGTTGCTTAAAAACACAAAACCCTGCAATATCTTAAGGTCCATCTTCATGCATCCCACCACACTGTTCTGTGTGACTTGGTAAGAATATCACTCTTTGTAACACCCTTCATTTATTCTCTTTGAATTCTCCTGCAAGACTATAACAGAATATTTCCTAGAGCACCCTGGCTTATCCTTACCATCTGCTTCACTGCTACATGATTCCCTGTACCCACCATCTATCCCTGCTATTCATTATCAGTCCCTGTCTTCTTCATCCTTGTCTTTTCCATGTTATATGGATTTTTAAGCCTTCTGGGCAAACAATGACTCGAACATTATTTTCATGGTGTGTGGGTTTTTTTTAAAAAAAATGTGTGTACATACGTAAGTCCAACTGTCCCCTTTTACCAGTAACAGTCACCCCCTACCCCTAGCACTCATATTTCCTTTGTTTGTGTTTTTCTTTCAATATTTCTAGCACTTGCCTTCATACTCCAATATGTAAGTGCATTTACATTAACACAAAATGACAGTGCAAAGATTCCTTTACCTCTAGTTTATCACCCTCTTCCTCCAATAGCCATGTGTCCTAATTTCCTACAGAGATCAGGACAATAAAGGATATTGGAGAAAACAGCAGACAAAGAAGAACCTTCATTAATTTGAAATAGTGTGCATGTGTGTGTGCGTGTATGTGTTCTCAAGACAATAATCAGGCATGAAAACAGGGAACATTCTATATACACTGCTGTTCCTATTTTCCTCTGTGAGATGCTGGAAAGCATTATGTAGTTAACAGGCATGGCCCTGTTTTTTTGGCAGGGTATAGTGAAAAATATACAGTTAAACTAGTATCAAGCTGATTGTTTTGTGTTTTAGTAGTATAATTACAAGGTGGGGGTCCATATTATATAGGAGACCAAAATATTGTTTACTAGTTTTACCAATGCAGTATTTTGTGGATTAATGTAATATCAACAGCTTTAAAAAAGATTGATGTACTTGTATTTAAAAAGGTGTACTATAAAGCACAGCTAATACTGAAACAGAATATTATCTGAAATGGAAAACAAGAAATATTTCATGAGTCTTTTAGCATACTTTTTCTTGTCTATAGATGTACTGATAATATTCAGTTTTGCATGCTCAGATGCTAGTGATCTTACCATTGCCTTTTTCATGTTTGTCTCATACACCAGAACGTTAGGTGCTGTAACATTGAAGGGATGGATTACCTCCCCATAGGTCTTATTATATGAGGGCAGACAAGATGGAAGAAAGATTTCATATATGTTAGGTGATGGAAGAATGTTCATGGGGAGTCATGTGGAACTGGAAATGTAGACAAGGTGAATCTAGAAAAGCCTTGGTAGGAATAGCTTGGTGTTTTGGAACATCCGTGGAAGAGATGGTGGTAGTTTGATAATTGGAGGGATAGAAAAGCATGGCCAAAGGGATGGAGACAAGAGTTGTGGAAAGAAATAAAGATGACCGTGCATATGACAGAGTGGGGGGAAATGAGAAATAAGTACATGGGGAGATAAAATATAACTGGTGTCAGATGTTAATCCAGAAAACAGCTAGCAGAAGCAAGCAATATTGTGTTCTATAGGTTGTAGCAAAGGAACAGAAGTCTGAAATTTAATACAAAGTGCTAAGTAACCCATGCATTGATATGAAGAGAGAGATATAATGTGATGGGGGGGGGGAATCAAATAGATCTAGGGCCAAGCATTGGTATGCATAATGCCCAGAACATGTACAAAATGCACATTCTCCCAAACCTGTTTGTGATTATGCATACTGACCAGAGAGTATGCAAACATCAGGTAACATGCATATTCCCCAATTTCCCTTGGAGGTTATGCATATGTGCACAATTCCCTCTTCATGGACAATGTGCATGAGGTGTGGTGAATGTGCACAGTTGGTTATTTGGTATATGTATATCCATTTGTATTCATTGACTAGCACAGCTCTCAGTGCCAATTATGAAAGCATTTGCTACTATTCTTTTTTAAAAATTAATAAATTGAAGGCAGGCTGATGTACTTGATCCAGATTTGTAATCTTCTCTGGCTCCCTTTTTCTTGAGGCTGTGGGCTGTAGAAAGTATTGTTGCAGGTTAAAACTACAGCATGGTTCTCTCTAGGTTGGCATGAAGTTTCAGAATTTTCCTAACTTAGTGATGATAGGCTGGGGGATGGGGAGGCAGTTTGATATAATGTAAGTGTTTCTAAAAAGGCTTGTATCTGTTCTGGTGGCACTGGCTTCAAATGATTTGCCTACTGAGAACAGTTCAGTTTGATATAGCCAGTTTCATAAAAGCTGAATCAGGATTTAGACTCCTGCAGGGCCCTCATAAACCGAATCTCAAATAAATAAAAAAGAGAGAACAATCTGAAAGATTTAATACAAAGAATAATTTCTTTCTAACGGAAAGTTACCTTTTTTCCCAGATACAAAGTGCCCATACTCTTATGTTTATGTGATTCAGGTGAAGAATAAGTCTCAGCAGGCTTTGCAGTCACAAAGGATTCTACATCAGGTAGTTGAAAGTGCCTGTCTTCGGCCATGTACCTTTCAGTAGGTACAACTTTCTGCAATTCTAATGAAATGTTCTACTGGATCTAGCAAATGGACCTAATGCTAGACTGGGTGGATATTTCCTGGTCTGTACATTGCTTCTTAATTTTTTCTATCTTGTCAAAATCAGAGCTCTGTAATTGCCTTTTCAGTTACAGGCAGATTCCAGACAATCTCTTTATTGTACATTCATCCTGATCTGCCGTATAACTTCCACACAAGCCAATCTGAATGAATGCTTGGTAAAGAGCAGACACTGTATGACCTCTGCACAAGCTTAAACAACATCTGCTCTTGGTTGAGCATTCATTCTGAATTGCTTGCATGGGAGTTCTACAACTTCCACTATTTATTGAGCATTCATCCCCCTCCTTTTTTTTTAAAAAAAGGATCTTCATCCCATGCTTTATGGTGCAGGACCTGAGCGCAACAACACTCTCCCCACTTGTGAGTCCCAGCAAGTGGCATTCAGAGATATACTGTCTCTGGCAGTGGAAGTAGAATATAGCTATTATGGCTAGTAGGCATTGATAGCCTTATGCTTCACGAATTTGTCTAATTATCTTTAAAGTTATCCAAGTTCGGAGCCAACTATTTGTTTTTCCTGCATTTTTATTTTGTGAACCACCCTGAGAACTTCGGATCAATGGTGGTATATAATAATAATTATTATTTGAATTCTTCATTATCATCATCATTACTCCTTCTTCCAGGAGTAAATTCAATCGTTTGCTCTGTGTAAAGAAGTTCACATAGTTATTGCCCTATACTTTCAATGACTCAGACATTAATAATGTTTCCCACCAATATTCAGTGAATGGATATTTTAATTTCTGTAGTTCTTACTAGATAATACCTTTATTTTTGATGGTATTATATATTTGCCTGCCAACCTTCAAATCCTTTTAATGATGTCATATGTTATCATTAGAACATGGCTGTTGTACTGGTCAAGTCCTTCTTTAAATTTTTCCCTAGCTTTTGGAGTACAAGCCTCGATTTGCTATAGAATGAATATATTTGTTATTTATTTATTTTTCAAAAGCATCTAAGGCTGCAAAACTATATCCACTTATCTGCAACTCAACCACATTGAAGAGAATGGAACTTGCTTCTGAGAAGGGAGGTATAGGATTGCACTGTTACATGCACTAGGCCCCTCCTACTCACAAATTCACAATCTAGAATGCAGAGCATGTGTACATGCTTGGCAAAGAAGTGATTAAAAATGAAACAACAAAAATGCAGCCTGAATGACCTGTCAAAGCTGGATACATTGCGAAGATTCTGTTTTGCTTCACTTTTTTTTTGATGCACTGACATGCACTCAACTATGTTTTCCGGTCATTGCAATGGGGATGATACATGGCAAGTAATAAGAGCTATTTCAATTTACTGCAAATGACTGCAAGGGGACAAGAAAAGTTTTTCACAACTGCCACTTTAGGCACAGTATAAAAGAAATTCATCAGTATAGACCCATATCTACCATATTACACCAGAAACTGCCTGCCTGAACTATCAGATGAACTTGCTCTGCTTTTGAAACTTACTGATTCCTGCAGTTCAAGGGAGGGGGCATTGATGCTTCACATCACAACGTTTCAAGATTTTATTTGTGTAGGAGGTTTCTCAAAGGAGGCCTTTCTGTGACAGCAGACTTTATTGCATTTGTATGCTTCCCCAAATAGTTCTGCGATAAATTGGGAAGTGTAAGTTATGAACTGTATATGTACAGGGTGGTTCCAGATGCAAACTCTCTGTGTTTGCCCCACAGCCAGTTCTGAAGCCCTTTATGATTCAACATAAATGTATTTTCTTTAACAGACAGTTTTGAGAAAGGTTTATTAAATTTGAAGTGTTTCTTTGACTCCACAAGGGACTCGACTAAAGCCTCACAACCACAGCTGATATCTTAAGTTCTTAACTATGAACGCCTCAAGAAAGCCATCATACACTATCCATCCAACACAGGTCTAGAGTTTTCGCCCAGAACAATTGGGAAACATTCCCTCTGTTTCTCCTTTTTATAAATTAATTACTTCCATCTAATTAATATTTCATTAATATATCCATCATGCTTGCAGTCATCAAGAGGCTTTATTTAGTTTTTAGACAGTCCACCAATATCATTTTATCAGCGTGTGTGGGACAAATGAATTTCTATCCACTGGGTGCTAATTGATGAACCATAATAATAATAATAATAATAATAATAATAATAATAATAATAATTAAAAAAAAAAATTATACCCCACCCATCTGGCTGGGCTTCCCCAGCCACTCTGGGTGGCTTCCAAAAAAAATATTAAAATACTGTACTACATCAAACAGTAAAAGCCTCCCTAAACAGGACCGCCTTCAGGTGTCTTCTAAAAGTCTGGTAGTTGTTGTTCTCTTTGACATCTGGTGGGAGGGCATTCCACAGGGAGGGTGCCACTACCGAGAAGGCCCTCTGCCTGGTTCCCTGTAACTTGTTCTCTAAACCTTTATTCTCTAAACCTATAGTAAGGGCTTTTCGACTATGGAAACTTTCAACAGTGTGGAAAAGAATACTGTCCTCATGGATTGTGGCAGTTTACAAGCTTACAATCTGCCAGTTATATGCAGCAGCATGAAACAAAATGAAACTTTCTTTTAAATGGTGTGTTCAGAGTTGTCTCCGTATCCTAGAATAAAATATTTAACTGGAACCATACTCTGACAGGGGACTTGCCACCCAGAAACTCTTACATAGAAATTATTGTACATTTACACTCACAGTACCATCTTCTCAAAGAGAAAATACAGGGAGAAAGTACAGTACCTGGCTCAGTGGTAACTGGGAAAATTTATTGTCTCACCAAGGATATCTCTTCCCAAGTGTCCAAAGCCACTGTCCTAAAGGTATCTCTGGCCTAGAGGGAAATGGGTATATGGAAGGAGGGGCAAACAATCTGAGCACAAATGTATCAAGTTGAGATACATATTAGGTCTAGTAAGGCCTGGTGCGGGAGGATTCCCAAGTAGTGGTAGCCAATATGGTGTCTTCAAGAAATGGTTGAATTAGAACTCCCATTATTCCCAGCCAGTGTGGCCAATGGTCAGGGATGATGGGAGTTGTAGTCTAACTAGTATATAGAATCATAGAGCTGGAGGAATATGAAGTTATCCCTTTTGGGAATCAAACCTACAGCCTTGGCATTATCAGCACCCTGCTCAAGCCAACTGATACTCCTGCTTACCTGTCCTTTGCAGCATTCCTCTCAATTCAGTAGCAGAAGAAAAAACAAACAGTTATTGAAGGCTGCACAGATTGACCATTATGTGGGACTAGTCATATCAGCCTATTTCTAATCTAAATTGTCGTGAAAACAGAGCTATAAAGGGCCAAAGCTTTCTGTGGCTCTGGAATACAGATGGAGTCTCAGTGTCAACCACAACATTGTTATCTAATTCTTATCTTTTCTCTTAATATCAAGCAGAAGTGATTTCTTTTTTTAAACCAGTTTCACTAAAATATCAATTATTGTAATTATACATATATACACATTATACTTATGTATTTCCTAAAGTAATCAGGGTACAAATAGAGGCATACAACAATGTATAATGTGCATATTTTTGCATTTAATTAGGCTTTTTATTTTTTTAAAAAAACCTGGGAATGTATGACCAGTTCAGACATTAATACAGGCAGGTCATAACTATTCAAATTCCTTCATTCCCATTCTAAATTAAGTGGGAATTTTCAACCATTTTTAAAAAGTCCATAATAGAATATTAGGAGGAATGCAACACTTGCAATACCATAAGCATCTTCATTAAAAAAAAAAGACTCTAAGAATGTTTCTGTAGCAAATCCAAAGAATACACAGGAAGACACCCTCTGTGCTAGTACAGGCTCTTGAGTATCTTACATTTAAGAGTGGCCAATTTATTTCCAGATGCTCAGAACCCCCTGATGTTTGGTTGTAGTATTCTAAAAAGCAAATTGATAGTGTTAGCCTTTATATTACACAAAAAAGCTTCAAGGACTAAAATAAAATATATAGGAATGTGCGATCCAGTCTGGAAAGCATTTTCCTGTAAAGTGACTCAGTGAGTGAGGTAGTGGTGATGTTCTTTAAAAGCACTTTAAGGAATGGTATTAAATTAATGACTCAGGCATGTGTAGGAAAGGGGTGGTGTGGGGAGTGTGGCATACAGAGGAGGAATCTGATTTCCTAAGGGGAATCCTTCAATATTTTCAGCATCACTAGCACACTTTGTCACTTACTGTGAATTAAAAATAATTAAAGTGTGTCTTGAGTACACACAGTTTGTTTGATCTTTTCCGTGTGGCAGCACTAATGCTAGTCATGTTTTCCCTGGCATTATTAATGTGAGAACAAAAAAAAAAAACAGAAAGAGAATATCACCCACCCAAACAAAATCCTCCTTTTTATTAATGCATATTATAGAGAATTCCCAACAGCTTGCAGAGAAAATTGCATTGCTGTTACAACATCCTATAGCTATATTTAATGTGACTTCTTATGCAGCTGATAGAAATACCATTATTATTTTAATAACTGTTTCTCAGAGATGCTTGAAATATTATGAGCCACATTGCTCCCCCTTTTTGCTTGAATGTACAAAGTCAGCCTCCCTTTTTCTTCAGGGCGTAGAGTGGTCCCCCAAAGTCACTCACAGCAATTAAACATAAAACAGTGCATATAAGACACAGGCTTCTAAACTAAACAGGACTCACAGTATAGGAGAGTAGAGAGAAAAACAGAGAAGAGAGGCCAGTTGGTCAATGCAGGAATGAAGTGGTGAGTTGTTAGTGGACATTTGCATCCAGCTGGGGCCATGTTGATCTTCAAGATGGGTCCATTTCATGCAATTCCCAATGCATTTTGAATTTATATTTTTCAAGTAAGAGGTGTTACATTTTCACCTTAATGAGGCCCTGTGGGTGGGGTGGGGAGCACCCTGACTGAAGTAGGCCCTTTGCCTGCCTCTTCCTTCCCAAAATCATCCAGTGGTCCTTTTTCCTCTTCCTTCCCTGTGGCAATCATCTAATGGTCCTTTTTCCTCTGGCTGGCAGCAAAAGTGAGAGTGATATTCTCTTCATAATTGGAAGGCAGAGAGGAAAGTAGTCTTCCTGCAGCAGTTCATTCTCTTACAGATGGTAAAGAGCAGACTAGCCATCTTCCCTCACCATAGTACTTTTCCGGGGGGGGTGCATTCTCTCAGTGGCTCTCTGTTCGCTGGCCAGTGGGAGTGGACCACCCTGGTATGTGGAGGGTAGTCTAAACAGAGAAAACTCAAATTACCAACATACACACTACTTTATATTGATTCAGCATCTAATACAGGGAGGTGTTCACAATTTATAGAGATGTTTGAGAAATTTGCTCTTTGTGAATTCCAGTATGAATGAACTTAATTCACACTTCTGGACACAATCTTCAGCTCAGGAAATGTATGAAAATAGATTTAAAATGCTACAGTCCAATACCAAGATGATCTACTAGGCTCACATGTTGAGCCAGCTGCTTATGGAATGAGTTGTGAGCAACTAACAACTGCCAGGAATGATGCCTTCCACATGCACTGCACCGGGAAATTTTTGGGTATCACATGGCAGGACAGTTTGAAAGATGTGCTCTCCCAAGCCAACAGTCCCAGTGTTTTTGCAATCCTGTCTCAGTGACCTCTATGCTGGCTTCAGGCCCTTTAGCAGACCAACTCCGTGTTACAAAGACGTCTGCAAACGTGACATGAAGGCTGGCAACATCAACCCTGCCACGTGGGAATCCTTTGCAGACAACTGCAGTACCTGGAGACAGTCAGGTCATGTATCCATAGCAGTGACCAGAGGAGAAATGACCCCTGGGAGAAGTGCAGAAGAAACGTAATGGTGCATCTGCAGCAGTACAACCAGACACATTCACCTGCCCTAGCTGCAACAAACATGTCTCTTCCATATTTGTCTCTACAGCCACAGCAGGCACTGCAGCCTTCCAACACTGTGACTTTACCCTGAAAAATGCAATCTAGATGCCAGCCTCAGGTCATGTTCTAGGTGGCGTCAATTTTGCATAAAGGTCTCCAGGTGTAACTGAGATAGTTCCCCTTTTGAACAAAACAAGTCACTGCATGATGCTGTATATACACTGCCTGGTTTGATTTAGCAGCTTTGCTCTTGGAAGCTCAGCTAAATAATCTTAATTGCCATGTTTTATTGCAAGCATACTGTAAAACATAACACTTCAAATTATGTTATTTCTATGTTGGTTGGTGCAATTTAAGCTGCAAGTAATAGATAAAATTAAAAGTGGTAGGGTGACAGGTCACTCCTAATATCCCTTGCTAACTTCCCCAAAGAGACAGAGTTCACAAATCTGTATACATTTGTGCTGGGTTATCCATTTTAAGCACTGTTGTCTTGTTGTTACAAAGCTGCACATTAAAAATGACTGGAGAGGAGACCGTGCTGTGTGATCTGATTGTGCCCTGGCCAATCTATAATAGAAACAAACAAATAGGAGTGTGAAGTTCAGATCCAAGAAACTAAATTAAAGAGTCCCTGGCATCTTGAAGTTTTTTTTTTTTCTTTTTAAGCATCTAAATAGCTAGGCTGGGAAAGAACTTAGGCAGGACTGCTACTGATCAGAGTACTGATTGTCTGATTTAGGAAGGCAACTTCACATGTTCATGTCAAGAGGGAAGGAAAAAATCAGCAGTATATTGAATCCCAACTGAAGATGGATGTGTTTCCTTCCATACATTCTCTAATGGTTTTCCTGCAACTAACAAGAAGACATGAGCTTATAGAATTATGCATTGTATGGAAAGAACACAGGATCACTCAATGAAGCTGTTTAGCAGTGGACTGAAACCAAAGACAAATGAAAGTATCATTTCACACACACGTATAATAATTAGCATAGAATTTGGTGCCCAAGAATGTGGTGATAGCTACTGGGCTACATGGTTTTAAAAGTGGATCAGGCACCATTGTGGAGGACAAATCTACTAAATTGCTAAATGGAACCTCTGTGTTCAAAGATGGTGTATTGCTGAGCAGGGTTGAAGCAACTCAGCTTCATTGTAATTATATTTGTCTAAAAAAAGATAAATGTTTCTGTTACATCCCTCTAAAATAACCTGTTCATATGGTATCTGAATGCAAACTATATCATAATCTACACCAGTGGTGGCGGGTGCGCATTGGACTGGTGGGGTGGAAGTAATGGTGTAAACAGGAACGGTTTGGATTCTTAGATCACGGACTGCAGTTTCTTGAGGATGGACTTCTGGCAAGCGATGGGCTGCACCTCACAACGGTTGGGAGGAATGTTTTTGCCAAAAAACTAAGAAACCTCATCAGGAGGGCTTTAAACTGACTAATGTGGGGGAGGGAGACAGTGCTCCTGAAGGTAGGAGTCTATTAATTGATGAAGATGATCATCCAAATGTCATAGACCAAATGGAGCAAACAGCAAGCAGACCTAGTGGTGGGAGGAAAAAATCCTTAAATAAGAGACACGGGGGAATGACTAATGGACTTCAGTGTCTGTACACTAATGCTCAAAGCATGGGAAATAAACAAGATGAGCTTGAGCTCTTGGTACAGCAAACTAAATATGACATAATAGGCATCACTGAAACCTGGTGGGATAAGTCCCACGATTGGAATGTAAAAATGGAGGGATACAATCTATTTCAGAGAAACAGACCAGACAAGAAAGGAGGAGGAGTGGCGTTATATGTCAGGGATGTGTATACCTGTGAAGAGATCCAAGATTTAGAACCTCAAAACCAAAGTGAGAGCATTTGGGTCAAAATTAAGGGAGAGAAGAATAACAGTGACCTCATTGTGGGAGTTTACTATAGATCCCCAAGCCAAACGGAGGACATGGATGATGCCTTCCTGGAACAGATGGCCAAGCAAGCAAAAGGAAGGGAGATAGTAGTAATGGGGGACTTCAATTACCCGGATATTTGTTGGATGTCAAACTCAGCCAAGAGCATAAGGTCAAACAGATTCCTCACTGGCCTTGCAGACAACTTCATTGTCCAGAAAGTGGGAGAAGCAACAAGAGGAACAGCCATTTTAGATCTGGTCCTAACCAATGTCGATGACCTGGTTAATGGGGTAGAAGTGGAAGGATCATTAGGCGCAAGTGATCATGCTCTTCTGAAGTTTACTATACAACGGAAAGGAGCAGCCAAGCATACTAGGACTCAATTTCTTGACTTTAAGAAAGCCGACTTCATAAAACTTAGGGAAGTGCTGGGTGAGATCCCATGGACAGTAATACTAAAAGGAAAGGGAGTTCATGATGGCTGGGAGTTTGTTAAGAGGGAGATAGTAAAAGCACAACTTCAGGCAATACCAATGAGACGGAAACATGGAAGGTGCCTAAAGAAGCCAGGGTGGCTATCTAAAGAACTTTTAACTGAGTTAAGATTAAAAAAGGATGTGTACAAAAAATGGAAAAGGGGGGAAACCACCAAAGAGGAATTCAAACAAATAGCCAGCACGTGTAGACACAAAGTCAGAAAAGCTAAAGCACAGAATGAACTCAGGCTTGCTAGAGAGGTTAAAAGCAACAAAAAAGGCTTCTATGGGTATGTTCGTAGCAAAAGGAAGAACAAAGAAACAGTGGGGTCACTCAGAGGAGAAGATGGTGAAATGCAAACAGGGGACACAGAAAGGGCTGAACTCCTCAATGCCTTCTTTGCCTCAGTCTTCTCCGATAAAGAAAACAATGCCCGACCTGAAGAATTTGGAGGAAATGATTCAGCAGAGGAAACACAGCCCAGAATAACTAAGGAGATAGTACAAGAATACTTGGCTAGTTTAGATGTATTCAAGTCTCCAGGGCCAGATGAACTGCATCCAAGAGTATTAAAAGAACTGGCAGATGTGATCTCAGAACCACTGGCAGTCATCTTTGAGAATTCCTGGAGAACAGGCGAAGTCCCGGCAGACTGGAGGAGGGCAAATGTTGTCCCTATTTTCAAAAAGGGGAAAAGAGAGGACCCAAATAATTACCGCCCAGTCAGTCTAACATCAATACCAGGGAAGATTCTGGAGCAGATCATTAAGCAAACAATCTGTGAGCACCTAGAAAGGAATGCTGTGATCACCAATAGTCAGCATGGATTTCTGAAAAATAAGTCATGTCAGACTAACCTGATCTCATTTTTTGACAGAATTACAAGCCTGGTAGATGAAGGGAACGCAGTGGATGTAGTCTACCTTGATTTCAGCAAGGCATTTGACAAGGTGCCCCATGATATTCTTGTAAAGAAGCTGGTAAAATGCGGTCTTGACTATGCTACCACTCATTGGATTTGTAACTGGCTGACTGACCGGACCCAAAGGGTGCTCATCAATGGTTCCTCTTCATCCTGGAGAAGAGTGACTAGTGGGGTGCCACAGGGTTCTGTCTTGGGCCCGGTCTTATTCAACATCTTTATCAACGACTTGGATGATGGACTCAAGGGCATCCTGATCAAATTTGCAGATGACACCAAACTGGGAGGGGTGGCTAACACCCCAGAAGACAGGATCACACTTCAAAATGACCTTGACAGATTAGAGAACTGGGCCAAAACAAACAAGATGAATTTTAACAGGGAGAAATGTAAAGTATTGCACTTGGGCAAAAAAAATGAGAGGCACAAATACAAGATGGGTGACACCTGGCTTGAGAGCAGTACATGTGAAAAGGATCTAGGAGTCTTGGTTGACCACAAACTTGACATGAGCCAACAGTGTGACGCGGCAGCTAAAAAAGCCAATGCAATTCTGGGCTGCATCAATAGGAGTATAGCATCTAGATCAAGGGAAGTTATAGTGCCACTGTATTCTGCTCTGGTCAGACCTCACCTGGAGTACTGTGTCCAGTTCTGGGCACCACAGTTCAAGAAGGACACTGACAAACTAGAACGTGTACAGAGGAGGGCAACCAAAATGGTCAAAGGCCTGGAAACAATGCCTTATGAGGATCGGCTAAGGGAGCTGGGCATGTTTAGCCTGGAGAAGAGGAGGTTAAGGGGTGATATGATAGCCATGTTCAAATATATAAAAGGATGTCACATAGAGGAGGGAGAAAGGTTGTTTTCTGCTGCTCCAGAGAAGCGGACACGGAGCAATGGATACAAACTACAAGAAAGAAGATTCCACCTAAACATTAGGAAGAACTTCCTGACAGTAAGAGCTGTTCGACAGTGGAATTTGCTGCCAAGGAGTGTGGTGGAGTCTCCTTCTTTGGAGGTCTTTAAGCAGAGGCTTGACAACCATATGTCAGGAGTGCTCTGATGGTGTTTCCTGCTTGGCAGGGGGTTGGACTCGATGACCCTTGTGGTCTCTTCCAACTCTATGATTCTATGATTCTATGATTCTAATGAGGCCAAGAGTAGGCACAGCCAAGGCATTCTAGTCTTTCCCTCATTCTCTTCCCTGCTGGGTTCCACCAGGGCATTACTAAGACTAAGAAAATGGAAGGTGGCCATTAGTCCCACCTTATGAACTAGGTGTAAAGTAAGTGGGCAGATGGGGACTGGCTAAGGACAGACTGAAATTGGTGGGACAGTGCCCTATTCCCCTAGTGAACCAGCCAGTACTGGACAGTGCTCATAATTCTGTAAAACTGAATCTATTTTTCTTTTTTGAAAAATGAATTAGGGGAAAATGTGATTTATAGTAAAATATTATAAACACAACACAGTATTACTTTTATTACTGTACAACTAGTGTTAGGCTGTCAGCTAAATAACAGGGCATTTACTTTCAATTTCCTGAAAAAACACTTCTGTACAGTAATTACCAGACCTTGATGCTGGAGGCTTGATACTTAAGTTTTCAAGGAAGTGATCTAGCTTAATGTCCTTAGATGTGGTGAGAGTGTGCCAAACAGTAATTCAGACTGTGAAATCCTATGTATGTCTACTCAGAAGAAAGTTTTTTTGAGCTCAATAGGATTTACATGCAAGTAAGTGCAAACAGGATTGCACTGGAGTTCATTTCACAATTGCTTATAGAATCATTTAAAATTTTGCAGTTCTGAAGGTTTGGGAACTGCATGGCGAGAGGTCTCAGATTCTACCATGAGTGCTGTAAACATTCTATTTCAATTGCAAATGGACCTGTTTTAATTGTCATACCAATTGCTGTTCGTAAACTACATGCATTATTTATTTATCATTATTTATTAACACATTTTAACCTTCCTTCCTGTCTGTATAGGGTGCCCAATGATGCTAACAATGCATGCATAAATAAATAAACAAACAAATAAGCAATCCAGAAGATACAACCAGGTATCAAGGAACACCAAAGGCCTAAGCAGTAGAGACAGTGCAGTTGCCATCTACCTTGTGGACATGGCAGAATGGTAGTAGCTTAACCAGAAGTCTGAAAACAGAGGAGGGGAAAACAGGCTCCCCATGCACCTATCCTGTGCATATATTTCCTCTGAATCTCAGATGGTAAGGAGATTCAAGTGAAGATCAAAGCAAGTAGGTAGATTCCTTAGATATACGTTCCTGGAGATGTCCTAGTCCCAAATTGTTTGAAAACTGGCTTAAATTAAAAACGTGATGCAAATAAATGGTGAGGATAATAGGATCAATCTTCTACTGAGTCAGACCATTCGTCCATCTAGCTCAGAATTGTCTATACTGATTGGCACTTTAGTCAGGGGACATTCCCAAACTACAGGGATGCTAGAGATTGAATTTGGGATCTTCTGGATACAAAGCAGATGCTCTATGACTGAGTTACAAGCCTTCCTTTAAATTTGTCTTCTTTAAGTTAGTTGGTTTACATATTCTCCCATTCTTTGAATGTCTGTTTTTGGGAGACAAGTGGTAGGGAAGGGATGTTGCAACTGTTGAAATCCTTGCTCTAATCTGGAAGGACTCTTCCTGTGTTCAATTTTGTTTGTAAAGAGACCCTATCCCTATTTGTATGGTGTATATAGCAACCTGGACAGATTCAGATAGTTCTCTTTATCTGGTTTCATCCTCATTTTCTTCGCTGTATAAAATGTTGCTCAGGGCACCATTCTTCCTTAGAACCGACAATCCCTTTTCCTGTTCCTTCTAGAAGGTAAACAATATTTGCATAATAAGTGATATGTCTTTTACAAAAGAACGTGAAATAATTATTACATTTTTCTTGGAAGCTGATATGAAATTTCATAAGTATTGGATAATAAATCATTGCAAGCCGAGTTATCTAGGTGATGCTATACATTTAATTTAGGCTATTCCATAACTTGTTAAACAACATAATTCATTTATTATGGTACCTCTATAGCAGTAGCTCTAATTATATTCCATCTTCTTGATAGTAGAATCCCAGCACCCAGAAAAGTGTGGGGAAATGCTTGCTTTCCTTTTGTTATCCCCAGTACTTTGTTCAGCTAAAATTCACTGTTGAGAAATGTTTAGTATGTTTTGATTTAAACAAGAGTAGCACTACTGACCTGACCTGGTGACTGCTGAATTTTTCATCAAGATAAAATAGAAAATTAAAGCATTAAAACAGGGGTTTGTTGCTTTGCGATGCCTTGCTTTTTGGCCAAAACTGATTCCCAAATTGGCTTGTAAGAAAATCCACACAAAGTTATGATATAATTAGGGATCTGCATTTAAGTGAATGCCTCTTATGTCCCTTGCACTTGATGATAGTCAAGGTTAAAGACTCTTTCCTAACCTGCCCCAGGTCTCCAGCCCAGGCAGCAAGCCTCGGACCTGCCTCTAGTTGACTCAGCAACCAGTGGAAGCTTGTGGGGCCATCAACCAAACATGGTGGAGTGGAGAATTTAAGCAAAAGTTTGATAGTTTTATGGTCAGGTAGGAACTTTATGTCAGTGAGGACAGATTGGGAATTGACTCTCAGTGAGTAAGAGAGGGACTAACTGTCAATGTAGGCAGTTTCAGTTGAACTGGAGCTAGGTAGGCAGGGCAACCTGGTTTTGATCCCCTGGGGAGCCTTAAATCCTAGAAGGGACTGAACAGGTGTTGCTGCTTATAAACACTAAAAGCCATTTTAGGTGGGAAAAGTCTGAGACTCAGGTTGGTAAATAGTGCTGTTTTAAATTCTCTGTAAAGGCTTTGTGTCTTGAACTGAGCGTTGTGCCTCTCTTTTGAAACCATCACACTTTTAAACCCCCAAAAAGTGTAAGCAAACAAACATTTAGTTTTGTTTCAGAAGTGCCTCCTTGTCCTTTGAACACCTGCGCATGCAAAGAGATGACACTGGGCAGCCTTCACAGAAACATAATACCTTGCTGCTGTTTCAACATAAATACAACCATAAATAGCTAATTCTAGAACACTCCTAGACCACAAGGAGAATTTATTTATTAACATACCCATACAATTGGCCAGCTCACCAGCACCAATCTTCAGTGAGGGTGTCTGTCACAAACCTATTCCAAAAAGGCATGGCAGACCACCTAAGTCTGCCACTTAGTTATTCAGTGTGGAGTAAGCAAAGAAAACAAACCAGGCAAAATGTGGACTGGTCAAACATTTCTACTTAGCCCTGAATGAATCACTGAAAGACAGACAGACAGACAGCAGGGAGAGGGGACTGCAAAAGAAGAGGATGGAGAGCACCTGACCAACTCTTAACGAGGGCTCTGATTTTGACACACAAACCCATGCCACACAGAAGGGTGTGCCTTTTACAGCTATCCAGGCTGCAAATGCGTCCCACTACCCAATACCAGGGCAGAGCAGGTGGGGGAATGAGGCTACTGGGGAAGAGGACAGTTCAGTTACTAGATATTGACCTCCAAACCCTTCCTCAGCATCAGTTAGCTTTTTGTATGTTTGTTGGTACAGACACATATATTTTTATTTATATCAGTTTGTAAGTCTCCAATAAATAAATAAAATATTCGTTGTTCACAACCTGATCATTTGAATTGGCGGTGCTGTGGATTTACCTTGTAGACGAAAAGGAATGAATGGCAATTACTCTCATATTCGACAGCTGAGATGAAGTTTAGAGCCTATGTAAGAGGAAAAGTTAAAGAAAAGGATCATGAACAGCAAAGAATAAATTATCTGTGTTTCTCTGGGGACTGGAATTAAATATTTCTTGTATAATTTGATTTCTTATACTCAAATCTAATTAGTAATAGTAGCATTTACATACATTTCCATCTATTCAATTTTATCATAAAGTTGCTTTGCTGAATTGCACAACTTATATTTTAATGTACTGCATTCCTTCTTATTGACACAATGTATTAAATATATTAATGAGAGATTTTCATTTTTTTATTATTCCAAATGGAAGTCAGAAGTTTCAGATGGAGTTGGGGTGAACATAAAATTGAGTGCAGCCCTTAAAGTGAATGCAATATGGTTGTAGAGGGTTTTTATGGGGGGGGGATATTATGTTTAACCAAATGTACAACTTGTCATCATTGTATAATTGTAAAAGGAGATATAATCCCAGGCCTGGCAGGGTGTGGAAGAGGAGTTGGATTGCATTTAAAATGTCAATAATGAGTTATTAAAATGTGACACCAGAGGGTGCTGCAGAGTTCTTCCCGTGAAATAAGTGGGTAGTTCTTGTAGAAAAGGAGATGAAGGAAAAACCGAATGTTTTAGAACGATATCAAAAACATAGTTCCAAGAACGTTTAAAGAGTGAGTATAGATCCAGCCACGGTTAATTCTTTTTAATGGCTTCCTTTGCCAGGAGTAGTCTTTTAAAAAAATCTTTAAAGTAGTAGTTTTACCAAACTGTTTATTTCTACACTGTTGCAATATGTATATATACCAGACTCCACCAGTATCTGGATTTGGCAACCCTGTAAGCAATTGGATGGATACTGTTCCTTGCTGTTTGAGTAGAGTTTTATTGTTTTTATGGCTGCTGGTGGTTTTTGTGCGGGAACAATTTTTGTGTTGTTTGGAATATTTAAGATATTTGTATTTATTGGTGTGTTGTTTTTTTAAAAAAAGAAATGTGAACCAATCAGATGACTTGGTTTACTCAGTAATATGCATATGCTAGCTTACAAACAAGCCTAACAATAAGGCCTGATGAGCCTGACAGTGTGATATACATAGTTAAACTATGAATGTGGGTGATAAGACTAGCTTAATTCTATCCATATGGTGAAATCCTCTCTTTGATAATTTTTGTTCTTCTTCCAGTATCTTTTCTGTTTTCAAGGACTAATGAGCAAACAATTACCTTCAATAAAACTCAGATTGCAAACACAGAGTGCCTTTATAACTAATTCTTGCAGTTCTCCGCATACACAAGAGTCTTAGACATAGAAAATAAAAAGGTACAGATAAGCAAACATGTATGTATTTGATTTATATAGATAACAGATCTTTCCACTGCAAGATGGCTTTAATATAGAAAAATATGCATTTATTGTCTTTTAAGTGCTTTGCAAAAATATTGTTCCATGCAGCGTAGCATGGAACAAGTGTCTGATTACTAAAAATGGGTGTCTTTCTCATCTGCAGGGGTTGGAATACTCCTCTCTCTCGCTTAACATCTGGGGTAGAAAACATTATCTTGATACAAGCATCAAGCTTTTCTTTTGAACTTTTTCTGGTTCCTGTCCAACTTTTCTCTTTATCTCCTGCATACCAGCTTCTAGGTATCTGTCTCCTGACAGGAGAGATGTTTAGAGGATTAATGCCTTGATTGGCAGGTTGGCTAACATTACAGTTCTATTCATGGAGAGATCTTCCTTCATGTTGGGTTTTCTTTCTTTTTTTACGGAAAAAGGGTTGTTGTTTTTTAAGAGAGAAGCAACGTCTGCCTCCCATGTTACCAAACTATTCAAGCAAACATAACTTCAAAATATAATCTGATCCTCAATGGCTTTTATTGTAGACCTGAATGTATAGGAAACAATAATTTTCATTTCCCCTGTCTAATAGAGCCTGGAGAGATGTCAGGCTGTGTAATGCAAAAGAAGAAATACTGGTGGCTGAAAAACTTTCCCTCATTATTTGTTCATAAGCATGAGTTAAAGGCAGAGTGGAGAGGGAAACGGGAAATGATGCATCTTGCTTAAAAGACACTTATCAGAGCATTAAAGTTCAGTCCTGTGGTTTTGATTATGGAGTGAAATTCTGCTTACAGATGGGGCCAACTCCTTCCACTCCGAAAGCCCAAATGCCCTGCTCTTCCCTGGTCCAAAACAATGTCAAGTTGCTTCTGTATATACCTTCCAGCTTATATTTCACCCACCCAGCAAGAGACTCCCAAGAATATTGCATGGAGATGCCACACCTTCAGAAGCAAAGCAGCATAACATATGCAGCAAAAAGCCTGAGAGTAAATGGTCTTCAGGCTTTTCTTCTTTTGGTAACATTTGCCTTTCCTAATAAGCCCCAGGGTATTACCATGGAATAGGTACTCTAAACATGGTTTATGCTAACTTGGCTCTTGAAGAACTAAAAAAGAGGTGGGAGGTTTTGAGGGGTCATCTCTTTGCCTGGGTGAGGTCGCAGCCAAGTCAGTAAACAGATAGAAAAAGAGGGTGTATGGGAAGAGCAGTTCAGAAGAATCAAGGCCTGGGTTATTTTTAATTAGATCTAGTTTGGAGGTCTAAAATAAGGGGAAAGGCATGGCTGATAGGATGCTGAAAATTAGCTAAAACATTACAATGAAATTAAAAAAAAAAAATCCCTGATAATTTTGCTAATTAAATTGTTATGGAAAAATTGCAAAGCAGTGTGAGCCCAAGGGAAGACTTACTGCTTTTTCGGAAATCTTCCTACTAGAAACCAATCCTCAGAGCACTTATGAAACATCATGCTGCATGCAAACCAGATTTAGATTTGTCAAGTTGTTTTGAAGTGGCATCAAATAATTGATCAGCAACTATGACTGTGATTATAGTATAAAATCAGAGCTGAATTGTGGCAAATAATTGCAAAAATAATTAAAGCCATAAATCTTCCTAGTAACAATATGAAACAATTCCTCTTAATGCCCCACAGGGATAGGGCTGTTAGGTTTGATTGGAATTAAACCCAGTGATGGGAGAGGGGAGGAGGGGGGAATGTAGGATGAAGAAAAATATACAGTGGAATACTTTTTAAACAGATTAGAAACACACTAAGCTATCCTAAGTGTGAAATCCTATGCACACTTACCTAGAGTAAGTCCTGTTGAATTCATTCTGCCTTACTTCTGAGTAGACATATATAAAATTGCAGTCAATCTATGTACTGTATATATAATCCATTTTTAAGCAATAATGATACTCTATTTCATGGATGTAGCTATAATAATGGAGCCAAAATAACACTTGTCCACACTGATAATAGAAAGTTAAGTGTGGATCTATGATTAAATGTAGCACATTTAGGCTGCAATCCTATGCACACTTTCCTGTGAGTAAGATTTCTTGAACTCAGTGGAACTTAATTCCGAGGACACATGCATTGTTAGTGAGCCTTACTGTGAAAATTCCATATATACCCTATCCACAGCCATTACAATTTTTATAACTAAGCCATGAAAGAAACAATCTGCAAGCACTGTGAAGGATTTGCTTTTCTCTTGTGAATATACCATGATGTCACAGCAGCGAACCAATTACAAGGTATGATTACTCACAGGTGACAGGCAGTAGGTTTACTGCCTTTTCACAAATATTGGAGGAAATGGATGTCCAAGCGCTTCAGTGGTTAAATAGTTCCTTCTGGATCTTAGAACAATATCAGTCATCGGGTGTCAACAGGGGGCGGGGGTGGAGTGTTGAATCTTTGACAGAAAAGAATTACTTCATCTGGGACAGCTACATTTTGTCTGATACTTGTTGGCAGCTTTCCGTGGAAGATGAGGAACTTACAAAATAGATTTCATCAAAATCTGAGATAGAAGGAAATGAAATCTTAGAAATGAAAGCACATTATGCTTCTGGAATGGAATTGTGCAAGCACAAAGATATATTGGGTGAGAAGCGGATGTTAAAATAATTTGGCTGCCAGTGAAACTCTCATGGTTTATCAACTGGTCACTGGTTAAGATGGCTTAAAAAATGTGAATAATTTCTATTACCCATGATCATTCTCTCCCTTTTATGAAATTGGTCCAACCTCTTACCCTGGACAGGGTTGCCTTCCCACTGGAGGAGCAGGTACAAAGTTTGAGGATGCGTCTAGATCAGCTCTGAGGCCCAGGTGACTAGAAGTGTCACCAGCTATGACAGGTGCAGGAGCTACAGCCATTCCAGAACCAGAAACACTTGACCACCGTAGTTCAGGCTTTGGTTACTTTAAGGTTGGATTACTTCAGCACACTCTGTTTGGGGCTTTTCCCTTTTCTTGATCTAGGCTCTAAGCACGTCTGCTTAGAGATCTGAACTATTTTACTTTTTGCTCCCAGGTCAAGTTCAAGCATTTGAACCATTGGGTTCAAACAAAACCTACCTCTCCCATCACCTGAAGCCATATATCATCAGGTAAACCTGTGGGGCCAAATTGGAAAGGAAGAATCAATAGTTCACCTAAGTGCACTCCCAGGCCTTCCTTCCTAGTCACTGGCAGAATTTGGTGCTTTTTGAATTTGATTCTTTTTCCTGCCACCACCTATTTCTTTATTTACAAAAGTTATTAAGAGCTTAATCAAAAGATCTCTGAGTGGAGGATCTAGCCTACTGGCTAGACCCAGTTCCCCACCCTGCTATAAAAGACTATCACTTAAAGAGATGCCACATGATGGAAAGCAGCTGACTACACATAATAGCTGCCATATGGAGGGATTTTCAGGTCCTAGTTATACAATTGAGATATGAAACAAACTTCATGGCTAATTAGAAAACTGTACCAAGGGTAACTGACATGCCAGATTTGTTGAACATTTTCTTACCTGGCAAAGCATGTGATTCTTTGCACTAGCCCCCAAAAGGGTTCTGTTGATTTCAGGGAGAGGGAATGAGTTCCAAGTTCTCTTTTGGGGATAAGGTTAATGTTCTCCTTCCAGATTTTGAGCTTATACAAGGTTTTAAACAGCACACATTCAAATTGTAATAGGAAGTAGGATCATAATCCTACAAGAGCTTTTATGAAGGAGTCACTCTGAAGCCTCAGCTGTGCGTGGATTGCCTGTGTTTGGTCAAGGATTGTGTACTTCAAGTATCTCCTTTTTAAAGCTCAATAATGGTTGTACTTTGGTTATCATTTTTGTTCCTGCCTTGCTTGAGGGTCAGGCGTAGGTCAGGTCCTTAGTATTATTTGTATAGCAGTGAAATCGAACACTGAATAGAAAGTGGAAAATTGCAATAAATGTCACTGCTTTAGCTACTGAGAAGGGGGAGTATGAGAGAATATAAAGAAACACATTAAATATATTGAATTTCTCAGAATACTGTTGTCCTTGAATGCTTCTCAGCATATGTTCTGGAAAATCTGCAGGCAGGCAGAGCTTTTTTGTTTTTTTGTTTTGCTTTAGCACTGGAAGTGAATTTATTTATTTAAATATTTCTGTACAACCTTTCATATGCAATGGCAATGTAGTTACAAAAACAAAACAAAACCCAGAAACCTAATCAAATTAAGTCAGAATAAAATAGCAGTGATGGCAAATGAAAATGAATCATCTATGTCCCAGATCACAAATGGGTTTTAATCAAATGCCAAAAATGGCTTCAATGTAGGCACTTGCCACAATTCAGGGAGGATGTGGTTGCACAGAGATGGCACCACTATTGAAAAGGCAATTCCTCTTGTTGCTGCTTGTTGAGTTCATGCAGGTTGCGGCACAACCAGTAGGACTTCATCTAATGATCTTAAGTCACCAGGCAAGTTGAATACTGTATGAGGACACACAGCCCTTCAGTTAAGCTAGTCTCAAGATGTTTAGGGTTTGGAAGGTCACAATTTAAATGTAACCCAGTGTTGGCAGACAGTGTAGATTCTTTAATAGCACTGCAAGATGCACATGGCAGGATGATGCACTCAGCACCCTAGCCTCTTAATTCTGCACGAGCTGTAGCTCCTGGACCCACTGTAAAGGCCCTCACATACAGCACGTTACAGAAATCCAGTCTTGATTTTGCCAATACATGTGTCACAGTACCAAGGTTATCCTGGTCCAGGAACAGTCAAGCTGTCACATTTCCGCAGGTATTTGTCATGACAACTAGGCCAATTTGAAGAAATCCCCCCCCCCCCCAAAAAAAATGTTGATACCAAAAGCTTCTAATGTTGTATTTCTTGTAATGAATGTCATTTCATTGTAATTATATTAGTCTTCTTTTTAAGGATCTTTAGTGCAAAGTCCAGTTTGGAATGTGTGCAATGTTTTGTCAATGTTTTAGTGCAGAATAAAAACCCTAGTGCCTAGAGATTCACCTGGTCCATTGAGTTCAGACTCTCTTAACCCAAAAAAGACTTTTGCCAACACTTGCTGAGTTAGAAAGAACAAAAGGGCTGTCTCTATTTGTTTAAATGTGTGTGTAAAAGCTAACAGATAGGGTGGGATGTCATTCCTTAAAAACCCACACCAGATTTGGGAATTTAAATCAGTAATACATATTTATGTATTCCAATAATAAGTAGTTGTTTGATTAAAATACCAATGGTTCTCTCTAGTATCATAGCATAACATAACTGATTCTCCTTTCTAGCTCCAGCTTTTTTATGAATCCTTTTCTCTCCCAAGTCCTACAGATTTGTCCAGTCTTCTTGTTCTGTCCAACTGTCCTTAATAAACTATCTCCACTTGCCACTCATTTTGACTCCAGTCATTCATTCATCTCACTCCTGCTGTGTACCAACAATTCTTCCATTCATTTTCCAAACTGTATTTGCCAATATTTAATCCTACCTTTATGTAATTTCAATCCAAAAGTCTTGTTGTGCAGCATTTCTCACCCAAAAGATATTGAGGAAAAGGTAATACCTGGTGTTATCTGCATCGGGAGCATGGAACTTTTCTCAGTCTGAGGGCCACATCACCTTGTAGGCAACCTTCTGGGGGCCACATGCCAGTGATGGGTGGGAATCAGAGGCAAAAGTGCAACTCTTGCTTTTATATTGTAGGCTACAATGTAACCTCTGTTGATATGAGCCTACTAACTTGCTAGTATCACAGGAGGCTTTGTCTGATACAAGAAAACTGTGTAACTGAATGGACTAGCATGAGCCTATGGACTAAATACCACTAGGCCTATGCAGTTAAGACTACATTCCCCACAATGGTCTGTTGATGTTTGTTTTTAATTTCTTTTTGCTTTTAACTTGTTTTTAACTTTTTAGGATGTTATTGTTGGGTTTTTAACCACTGTTAAATATTTTTATGATACCGTGGTATATAAATATTTTTTTATAAATAAATTAAATAAAAATAGTTTAAAAACATTCCAGCATACAAAAGTTTAAGGTTTCTATACATAAATATACATCACACACCAATTGTCCAGGCAATCAAAAGCTATTATCATAGTTTGTATTCCAGCCAGGCAAAGGCTCAAGGGGAACATGGCACAGGGGTGGTGAGAGGTGTGGCCTAGTAAGAGTTCTGAAGACCAGACAGAGAGGCCTGCAGGGTCACGTTTGGCTTGATGCTCCCTATTGTTGTTTAGTCGTTTAGTTGTGTCTGACTCTTCGTGACCCCATGGACCAGAGCACCCCAGGCACTCCTGTCTTCCACTGCCTCCCGCAGTTTGGTCAAACTCATGCTGGTAGCTTCAAGAACACTATCCAACCACCTTGTCCTCTGTCATCCCCTTCTCCTTGTGCCCTCCATCTTTCCCAACATCAGGGTCTTTTCCAGGGAGTCTTGTCTTCTCATGAGGTGGCCAAAGTATTGGAGTCTCAGCTTCAGGATCTGTCCTTCCAGTGAGCACTCAGGGCTGATTTCCTTCAGAATGGATAGGTTTGATCTTCTTGCAGTCCATGGGACTCTCAAGAGTCTCCTCCAGCACCATGATTCAAAAGCATCAATTCTTCAGCGATCAGCCTTCTTTATGGTCCAGCTCTCACTTCCATACATCACTACTGGGAAAACCATAGCTTTAACTATACGGACCTTTGTTGGCAAGGTAATGTCTCTGCTTTTTAAGATGCTGTCTAGGTTTGTCATTGCTTTTCTCCCAAGAAGCAGGGGTCTTTTAATTTCGTGGCTGCTGTCACCATCTGCGGTGATCATGGAGCCGAAGAAAGTGATACTCCCTACCCATCACTTATTTAATAATTAAGCTAATATAGATAGCTTAATATAGACAATGTTCTCCTCCCTGCCCCACTCTGTAATGTTTTCCAACTCATATCCTGATTTGCAGGATTGTTTTGTAGACTTAAAACTTATTTTCTATGTGTGTTATCTGCAAACTTGTGAAATCTATAATAGTCTATAGTGCTTCTAATTGTTTCAGCCTGCTCTGTGTGATAAAGGAGTGTCAACTTAGTAGAAATCTTTAAATTTCCCACAGATTTCTCTGAGAAATAAATGAACTATTTTGCTTGAGTTCTCTGAACTAGATAAGGGAAGGAAAAAGAGAATGAAATATGTCCTAGTGGCAGTGTCTCTATGACTGTGATGACAGTGCCCTAGACGTTTCATTACTGCCTGTAAATCTTTTGGGAACTGCCTGGTGTTATTTACAGTACTGAAAGTATGACACAAATGTAACAACCATTTGTACAAGCACAAAAGTATTTGTTTTCTTTGAACGGAATGTAAGATAGTACTACTGCAGGTTTCTTTGGTTTTTTAAAACCTATTATTATTCCTAAAGCAACCTATAATGTGTTCTCCATATTCTTACAATTCTGTGTTAATAGGACTTTCGTTGGTGTAGCTTATATTTTACCTGGTGAGCTAACCTAACAGTTTTAATTTTCATGAAAATTCTTTTATGCTCTCAGAGTGGGCCATAGTGTATAACTACCAAAGCGATTCCATACTCGTTAAGGCTTGCACTATTATCATTATCTTAGAGAGGTCACATTCAATACATATAACAGCAAAAACTTGTCAAACAGCAAGAAACACACTTCTCTTTGATTTGGAAAGCAGCAATGGATGTATACCTAGCTAGAAAGCTATGCATCTCTCTGAACTACTAATGGTTTGTGAATGTTGCATATGCAACTAAATTCATGTTAGTTTTTAAAATGTATAACTTGCAGTGAAATCCTAGGAGGGTCTATCTGCTATGTAGCATGTTGCAGATATTGTTGTTTATGAGGAATATATGGGTAGGGTGTGCTGTTGAACCTGGTACATCCTTGTGCAAATTAATTGAAACAAAGCATGTTTTCTATCTTACTCATAATGCTGTACTTAAAACAAACATGAAAAGTCAGTTGATCATTATGGTGTCGGAAGCCTGCAGCCAATAGAAGGAATGATGCACTTGCCACAATATATTGAGGTTCTTCCAGAACTGGAAAAGAGGTATCCTGACAGTACTGGGATATTGCAGCAGGACCTAGATCCCTGTCACAAATCGAAAGTGGTGAATAAATTAATGACAGAGCAGCAAATACAGGTACTGATTGGCCAGGGAATTCCCTGGATGTAAATCCCATTGAGAATTTGTGGGCTATATGCAAAAGTAGCCTCCGTGCTGTAGACTGTGTACGACTATGGAGAAGCTCATTCAGGCGCTGATTCAAGTGTGGTACAGGGATCTGAAAATCAACAGTGACTTATCGAAACCAGTAGACTCCATGCCAAACTGTGTTCAAATGCTGCTTCAAAATAGTGGAAGTCATATCCGTTACTAATGTAACTAATATATGAGTTTTCTGCTTACAACTGCCTCCATTCGCAGATGTTCCAAGTTGCGACCACGGCAAACCCAGAAGTAACCGGCAATTGCCATTTGCGCATGAGCAGGAGCGGCAATGACAATTCGGGCATGCACAGACGCGGGAAATCGCCACCCGCGCCTGCGCACAACAGTGCCTCTCCCAGCGACCTGTTTCGTCATAAGGATGGGCCTCCAGAACTGTGGTCATGAGTAGAGGTTCCACTGTATGTGAGTTTTGTACAATAAACTCAATTGTTTGTTTCAATTAATTTGCATAAGGGTATGTTGTTGTTGTTGTTTAGTCGTTCAGTCGTGTCCGACTCTTCGTGACCCCATGGACCAGAGCACGCCAGGCACTTCTGTCTTCCACTGCCACCCGCAGTTTGGTCAGATTCATGTTTGTAGCTTCGAGAACACTGTCTAACCATCTTGTCCTCTGTCGTCCCCTTCTCCTTGTGCCCTCCATCTTTCCCAGCATCAGGGTCTTTTCCAGTGAGTCTTCTCTTCTCATGAGGTGGCCAAAGTATTGGAGCCTCAGCTTCACGATCTGTCCTTCCAGTGAGCACTCAGGGCTGATTTCCTTAAGAATGGATGCGTTTGATCTTTTTGCAGTCCATGGGACTCTCAGGAGTCTCCTCCAGCACCATAATTCAAAAGCGTCAATTCTTCGGCGATCAGCCTTCTTTATGGTCCAGCTCTCACTTCCATACATCACTACTGGGAAAACCATAGCTTTTACTATACGGACCTTTGTTGGCAAGGTGATGTCTCTACTTTTTAAAATGCTATCTAGGTTTGCCATTGCTTTCCTCCCAAGAAGCAGGCGTCTCTTAATTTCGTGGCTGCTGTCACCATCTGCAGTGATCATGGAGCCCAAGAAAGTAAAATCTCTCACTGCCTCCATTTCCTCCCCTTCTATTTGCCAGGAGGTGATGGGACCAGTGGCCATGATCTTCGTTTTTTTGATGTTGAGCTTCAGACCATATTTTGTGCTCTCCTCTTTCACCCTCAATAAAAGGTTTTTTAATTCCTCCTCACTTTCTGCCATCAAGGTTGTGTCATCTGCATATCTGAGGTTGTTGATATTTCTTCCAGCAATCTTAATTCCGGCTAGGGATTCATCCAGCCCAGCCTTTCGCATGATGAATTCTGCATATAAGTTAAATAAGCAGGGAGACAAAATACAGCCTTGTCGTACTCCTTTCCCAATTTTGAACCAATCAGTTGTTCCATATCCAGTTCTAACTGTAGCTTCTTGTCCCACATAGAGATTTCTCAGGAGACAGATGAGGTGATCAGGCACTCCCATTTCTTTAAGAACTTGCCATAGTTTGCTGTGATCGACACAGTCAAAGGCTTTTGCATAGTCAATGAAGCAGAAGTAGATGTCTTTCTGGAACTCTCTAGCTTTCTCCATAATCCAGCGCATGTTTGCAATTTGGTCTCTGGTTCCCCTGCCTCTTCTAAATCCAGCTTGCACTTCTGGGAGTTCTCGGTCCACATACTGCTTGAGCCTTCCTTGAAGAATTTTAAGCATAACCTTGCTGGCGTGTGAAATGAGTGCAATTGTGCGGTAGTTGGAGCATTCTTTAGCACTGCCCTTCTTTGGGATTGGGATGTAGACTGACCTTCTCCAATCTTCTGGCCACTGCTGAGTTTTCCAAACTTGCTGGCATATTGAGTGTAGCACCTTAACAGCATCATCTTTTAAAATTTTAAATAGTTCAGCTGGAATACCATCACTTCCACTGGCCTTGTTATTTGCAATGCTTTCTAAGGCCCATTTGACTTCACTCTCCAGGATGTCTGGCTCAAGGTCAGCAACCGCACTACCTGGGGTGTACGAGACATCCATATCTTTCTGGTATAGTTCCTCTGTGTATTCTTGCCACCTCTTCTTGATGTCTACTGCTTCTGTTAGGTCCTTACCACTTTTGTCCTTTATTATGGTAATCTTTGAACGAAATGTTCCTTTCATATCTCCAATTTTCTTGAACAGATCTCTGGTTCTTCCCATTCTGTTGTTTTCCTCTATTTCTTTGCATTGCTCATTTAAGAAGGCCTTCTTGTCTCTCCTTGCTATTTTTTGGAATTCTGCATTCAATTTCCTGTGTCTTTCTCTATCTCCCTCGCATTTTGCTTGCCTTCTCTCCTCCGCTATTTGTGAGGCCTCATTGGACAGCCACTTTGCTTTCTTGCATTTCCTTTTCATTGGGATGGTTTTCGTTGCTGCCTCCTGTATAATGTTTCGAGCCTCCATCCATAGTTCTTCAGGCACTCTGTCCAGCAAATCTAAATCCTTAAACCTGTTCCTCACTTCCACTGTGTATTCATAAGGGATTTGGTTTAGATTGTATCTTACCGGCCCAGTGGTTTTTCCTACTTTCTTCAGTTTAAGCTTGAATTTTGCTATAAGAAGCTGATGATCTGAGCCACAGTCAGCTCCAGGTCTTGTTTTTGCTGACTGTATAGAGCTTCTCCATCTTTGGCTGCAGAGAATATAATCAATCTGATTTCGATGCTGCCCATCTGGTGATGTCCATGTGTAGAGTCGTCTCTTGTGTTGTTGGAAAAGAGTGTTTGTGATGACCAGCTTGTTCTCTTGACAGAACTCTATTAGCCTTTGCCCTGCTTCGTTTTGAATTCCAAGACCAAATTTGCCAGTTGTTCCTTTTATCTCTTGATTCCCTACTTTAGCATTCCAATCCCCTATAATGAGAAGAACATCCTTCTTTGGTGTCACTTCTATAAGGTGTTGTAAGTCTTCATAGAATTGGTCAATTTCAGTTTCTTCAGCACCAGTAGTTGGTGCATAAACTTGGATTACTGTGATGTTAAAAGGTCTGCCTTGGATTCGTATCGAGATCATTCTATCATTTTTGAGATTGCATCCCAGTACAGCTTTCGCCACTCTTTTGTTGACTATGAGGGCCACTCCATTTCTTTTACGGGTTTCTTGCCCACAGTAGTAGATATGATAGTCATCCGAACTGAATTCGCCCATTCCCGTCCATTTTAGTTCACTGATGCCCAGGATGTCAATGTTTATTCTTGCCATCTCATTTTTGACCACATCCAACTTACCCAGGTTCATGGTTCTTACATTCCAGGTTCCTATGCAATATTTTTCTTTACAGCATTGGACTTTCCTTTCGCTTCCATGCATATCCGCAACTGAGCGTCCTTTCGGCTTTGGCCCAGCCGCTTCATCAGCTCTGGATCTACTTGTACTTGTCCTCCGCTCTTCCCCAGTAGCATGTTGGACGCCTTCCGACCTGAGGGGCTCATCTTCCAGCGTCATATCTTTTATATGCCTGTTGTCTTTGTCCATGGAGTTTTCTTGGCAGGGATACTGGAGCGGCTTGCCGGTTCCTGCTCCAGGTGGATCACGTTTGGTCAAAACTCTCCACTATGACCTGTTCATCTTGGGTGCCCTGCTCGGCATAGTTCATAGCTTCTCTGAGTTCTTCAAGCCCCTTCGCCACGGCAAGGCAGTGATCCATGAAGGGGGCATAAGGGTATATGTCTGTTTAATACAGTGATACCTTGGGTTAAGTACTTAATTCGTTCCGGAGGTCCATTCTTAACCTGAAACTGTTCTTAACCTGAAGCACCACTTTAGCTAATGGGGCCTCTTGCTGCTCCCATGCCGCTGTCATGCAATTTCTGTTCTCATCCTGAAGCAAAGTTCTTAACCCGAGGAACTATTTCTGGGTTAGCGGAGTCTGTAACCTGAAGCGTATGTAACCTGAAGCGTATGTAACCCGAGGTACCACTGTATTGGGCCAGAAAGTAGGGCTGCCATATGTCCGGGTTTTCCCGGACACATCCAGGATCCGGCCCTCGGAAATTGCGTCTGGGGGTAATTTCCATTAAACAGTAAAATGCCCGGGAAAACAAGGATGTATGGCAACCCAATGCAGCCTCCCCAACAGCTCCAGTCACAGATGCAGCAGCGAAGGCAAATGCCTAAGGGAGTGGGATTTTGGGGTGGGGAGGGAGAAGCCTGGTTAGAGCCCAGCTGGGTAGGCACCCCTCACTTCCATCGGGGCAAGTGAAGCAGTGTGATGGGGCGGCTTCAGTATGAAGAGGCCAACTCAGCCTCAGCTGAGCCCAGCACACTAGCAGCCTCAGCACAGGATGCAAGTCAAAAGCCAGGCAGTCTCTGCCAGCAAGTTTACCATCAATTTACGTTTGGCGAACCGGCCCCCCTGGCCAAAGCTCCAAAATTTACTTTAGCTCAACAACTTTGCACCCTCCCTTTAGGTCTCCGAAAAGCAATGACACAGAACACACCCAGAGGTGTCAGTAGGGACATACAGTATGTGGCATTTCAGTTGGAATACTGCTTTTGCCTTTCAGGACTATACAGTGGTACCTTGGGTTACAGACGCTTCAGGTTACAGACTCCACTATCCCAGAAATAGTATCTCAGGTTAAGAACTTTGCTTCAGAATGAGAACAGAAATCACATGGCAGCAGCGTGGCAGCAGTGGGAGGCCCCATTAGCTAAAGTGGTACCTTAGGTTAAGAACAGTTTCAAGTTAAGAACGGACCTTCGAAACAAATTAAGTTCTTAACCCGAGGTACCACTGTATCGCCATATGCTATAATATGAGTCAGAATATAACAAAATTTTGCCTTATCCTATCAGTTGATTTAATCATAACATCACTGGTGGCCGGGTATGAGTTTTGAGCAACCTTTTCAGGATGTGATCTGTGGTAGTAATTCAGAGAAATGAAAGTATTGCAATAACTAATGCACAAAATACTTCCAGAGAACTCTAGCTGGATAAAGGCTATGGTAGAATTTTCACTTCTGTCGTCTTTATCCTTCACTCACTCTTATTTCCAGGAATGGGAAAAAAACAAACTGAAGACTAATCAGAACCAGATGCTCTTTCAAGATCATCTGTAAGGCAAACATGAGTTATTATCATCAAGAACCAGCCGCAGTAAAACTTGAGTGTTCAGAACACCGCCTGGGTGGTTTTATGTCAGATGAAATAGCACACTTTAATCTGAATTTTGGATTATTTGTTTGGAGTGCCCCACTAACCATTGGCATGAGAGATGCTGGTATGAATATACCTCTGGTTGTCTTAATTTTGTGCTTAGAAATATGTTTTGCTAAAGTGTCGCCGATTTTGAACTGTTCTGTGGGGAACCTTGTGGTTTTTTTAAGTATTATAAGGGATTCTTGTTGAAAAGACTGGTGATGTTCCTGTGGCCAGCTCTAGCCAGTTTGCCAGCTACAGTTGTTCCTGGAGGTACATAGCCTTGTCACAGAGTAACATGCTCTGGGAACCTCCCAAACTGGATTACTCTAATGTTCTCTCTGTGGACCTGTCCTTAAAGGCAGTCTGGAACAATATAGCTGTGAAATTGTGGAGTGGTACACCCTGTCCATTCTTAAGGAAATCAGCCCTGAGTGCTCACTGGAAGGACAGATAGTGAAGCTGAGGCTCCAATACTTTGGCCACCTCATGAGAAGAGACGACTCCCGGGAAAAGACCCTGATGTTGGGAAAGATGGAGGGCACAAGGAGAAGGGGACGACAGAGGACGAGATGGTTGGACAGTGTTCTCGAAGCTACCAGCATGAGTTTGACTAAACTGCAGGAGGCAGTGGAAGACAGAAGTGCCTGGCGTGCTCTGGTCCATGGGGTCACGAAGAGTCGGACACGACTAAACGACTAAACAACAACAACAACAACACCCAGCTGGAGCCCTATAACATCAGTTCTAAATAATTTATAATGGTTGTTTCTACATTATCAAACCCTAATTTAAGGTGCTTTTGTTGTCAGTGTTTTAAATGACTCAGGCCCCAATATTTGAAGGAACACTTTTTGTCATACTTGTCTGCCTGTGCATTAAGATCTGTAGGCTTTTTCATTGTCCCCCTGCCAGATGAAGTACAGTGATGTTGGATAGGACCTTCTTTGTGACAGCACTCTACTTTTGAAATACTGTCTCCTCTGAGAGGCATTTTGTGGTGACATTACTTATTTTTGGGTGCCCATTGCCCAGAGGAAGAATTGCTTTTGAGCTGATTGCCTGCTATATTCTTTTTGTTTTTGTTGTTAATTTAAATCCAGTGTCTAATAAGGATGGGGATGGGGATGGGGAAGCAGGGATGGGGAAGAAAATCATTCAGTTCTCAGTTTAATGTGTAGCTACCTAATTCATACTCCCTGAACAAATCCACAAAATGAAATGCAGCTATCTTTTGCAAATTCGCATTTCTCTGAATTTTGTGGTGCAGTTCTCTGACTGTATGCATTCATGTATTCAGAAATGCATAAATCATGGAAGTGTATGCACATAAATGTATACATTAGTGCAAATAATGTACAAATGCATTATATAGGTAAAATCACTTGCAAAAACGTGTGTGTTAAGCAAAGCAGCATGCAAAAATGATTTTATTAGAACAGATGTACACAAAAAAGCACACAAATTTCACAGGGACTGATGCAGAAATAGGGGAACTGCACATAAGACCGAAGAAATGAGAAATGGAAAAATTAAATTCTCAGATCTCTTCATCCCTAACTTCTAACTGTGCTGCAGATCCATTACTTATCCTGAATAATCATATTACAATATTCTTAGCTTGCGCCTTTTGAGTGCTCTATGCATCCATATAACTTATTTCCTGATTTTTATTTTAAAATGAAAATCAATTATGATTTTAAACAAATATGCAAAGGATTAGAATTCTATAAAAGCCATTAGGCTGATTACAGTGATATATCATTGTCAAAAAATAATTTTGATTATAAGAGCTATTCAACAGAGAACAGACTTTCTTGTAAGGTGGTGGACTCTCCATTGGAGATTTTTAAGCAGAGGTTGGATGGCCATCTGTCATGGATGTTTAGTTGAAATTCCTGCATTGTAGGGGGTTGAGCTAGATGGCCTTTGGGGATCCTTCCAACTCTACAATTCTATGATTGGTAAGCTCAAGTAAGGAGCACTAACAGCCTAACACCCCCCCCCCACACACACACAATACACACTTTAATTGCATTTTCTCCAAATCAGTTTCTTTCTAAACAAAAAAAAAATACTGATTTCCAGGTTTATAATGTGAATTTTCCGCCAGTGTCTTTATATTAAGGTAAAGGTAAAGGTACCCCTGCCCGTACGGGCCAGTTGTGTCCGACTCTGGGGTTGTGTGCTCATCTCGCTTAAGAGGCCGGGAGCCAGCGCTGTCCGAAGACACTTCCGGGTCACGTGGCCAACGTGACGAAGCTGCTCTGGCAAGCCAGCACAAGCGCAGCACACGGAAACACCATTTACCTTCCCGCTATAAAGCGGTACCTATTTATCTACTTGCACTTAGGTGTGCTTTCGAACTGCTAGGTGGGCAGGAGCTGGGACCGAACTTTATATTATATATATATATATATATATATATATATATATATATATATATATTAAAAAAAATAACTTTATATTAGCTCTGTGTTAATGCTGTAATTGTGTCATTATGAAAGGAAAGCAACTTCCCCCATTGATTAACGAGGCAATTTTATCAATGGAAAGCTTGATTTGCTACTTAGCTCTACAAATGTCTCTCTTGGTAGCAATTTCTTTCCCAGTACTGTGACCACTTCCATTTTTTCCTCTGTTTCTGGGTAAACCTTCATTATCCATTTTGTCAGGCTTCTAAGTATTGCTCATACAAACAGAGCACAAGGGAACTCAGGGCAACACTATAATATGTGGCTTTCCTTCAATTTCTAGTGTCAGCTGTAGGCCAATATTTAGACATAGCAGCCAGACCCACTTTGAGCTTGTGTTGTTCTGCTTTTTGAAGAGACCATACTGAAGAAGGTCAGCTTTGAGAAGTTTGCAATGCTGCCAGCTTTACAAAATTCAACCCATCCTGCTAGCTATATATCATTACAACAAAGTCATTATTACTTCACTGCAAAAATAATTTGTCTCACTCCCCTTACCAAAAACAAAGCATTGCTGTGACAGTAAAGAAGAGTGGGTAGAACCATCAATGTTATATTGAGCCCATTGGTAGAAATGCAAGATATAAATGTAATACATAAAATTGATTGTGCCTCTTTCTCTCTATGTTCAAATTCTTCTTCACTCATTCCAGTCTATATGACTTATGCCTACCCTCTTTATCCTCAGCTCCCATCTGTAACCAAGCTTTGAACACATGTAGCTGCATTTGCCGACATTCCTACCCTTGTCTCTCCCTCTCTCCCTTCTTCTTATTTCCCCATTGTCTATCTTATTTTATAACTTTCTTAGGGGGAGGAAGCTGTCCATGTAGCTCTGTAAGGACTCATATACACTGCTGGCAATGAGGGGAAATAATTCCAAATTAAGGTAAAAGGCAAAGATAAAGGAGCCCTGGATGGTTAAGTCCAGTCAAAGGGACTAAGGGGTGAGGCACTCATCTTGCTTCAGGCTGAGGGAGCCGGTGTTTGTCCACAGATAGCTTTCTGGGTCATGTGGCCCAGGACATGAGAGCACGCGGAAATGGCATTTACCTTTCCACCACAGCAGTACCTATTTATACACTTGCATTGGTGTGCTTTCGAACTGCTAGGTTGGCAGGAGCTAGGACAGAGCAAAGGGAGCTCACCCCATTGTGTGGATTCAAACCACTGAACTTTCTATTGGCAAGCCCAAGAGGCTCAGTGGTTTAGACCACAGCGCCACCCGCTCCCTCTAGTTACCTATTAATCAATTACCTTTAATTACCTTTTAACTCCAAATTATAATGCAGAATGTATATTTGGTCTACATAGAATTACTGCTCTAAAACCACTTCAGCTTGTTTTGTCAGAGAATAGGGTAAACGGAAAAATGGCTATGCCAAAAGCAGGTGCTTTAGTATTTTTAAACACCAGTTTGTTGCTATTTAATTGTTATGCTGGGCTACTAATATGCCCAGACCTTCACAAATTATCAAATTAAATTTGTTATGAGGTAGACAACACAAAATAATGTACATTTAAGCAGAAAAAATAGAATTCAAAAAATAGTCCTAAATCCTAATTTCTTCTCTCTTTAACAAATCAAACTAGGTGAGGCTTGGGAATGGGATTAAACTTTTATATCCCCTGTTTAAAGATGTATCCAAGTAAAACTTGTTTTAGAAACCAAGTTAATGCATCTATAAGGATCACTACTTTCAAATTTTCTAGTCATGCTATGGTCGCTATTGCTATACAGGATGCAATTGAAGTAGCTAACATTAATACATTATATTTTCACAGTGAATTTAAAAAAAAAACAACAAAACCCTTAGCTTAGCACATTCATAAAACATATGAATATTCACTATTTTTCTTTAAAAACAAAATGCCTTCAGCATCAAAATAGTATTAACATATTCATCACGGAGAGCATTTGAAAGGTGGGGTATCACCACTGAAAAACTCTCAACGTGCCAGCTGACTTACCTCTGAGGATGGGTGCACTCAGAAAAGAGTTTAAGATGTCAACAGAAGGCCCAATACTGTGCACTGTAGTAATTTAACTTAAAACAGAGGTTCCCAAATTTATTTGGCCTATCCCACTTTTCAGGAGGGGAAACCCCTGAGAATCTACCTTCTTTAGACAAACAAACAGAAAGATGCAGTGACAAACTTGATGAGGAGGTGGACTAGAGCCGGGATTAAAAACCCATGAGGCAGACTGGAGTGAAGCCTGCCGGCTCAGTCCGATCCACCCTAGGGGCGGCAGCCCAACACTATAACTATGGTCAGGCTTTCTCAGTCCAGGAGAGGTCACAGTTGATGTATGGGCCTTTGCTGATTGAAGGCCCTCTGGCCCATTCAAGCTTCTTGAAATATATTGCTCTACAACCAACCGCAACTGGCTCATAGGTCTTTTGTATAGAAGGCAACTCCTTCTGGAACTGGTTTGACATTGAGCAGACAAATTACCTTCCAATAGCACTTTCATCTCATCAGGACTGACTTTGAATTGATTGGCCTTATTCAGTCCATTGCTGCTCCCAGATTCACCATCTTCTTAACAACAAAGACTAAAATACCCTTAAAAAAAAAAAGTCACAGCATACTGCTTGCACCCCTTGTTGCTGTCTATAATTTGTATCTTCCTGTTTTAGCTGGATGGGCAGGGCCACAGGCTTTGTAGTAGAGCTTTGCATTCAGATGGTACCAGGTTCACTCCCTGCCACTGCAGCAGCACTGAGAGAGACACCAGTCTCAACCCCTACAGAGTCACTTCCTGCCTGTGTAGACAATACAGAGTTTGTTGGACCAATAGTATGATTCAGTATAAGGCAGCTCCCTATTCTCTTATGAGGGAGGAAGTATCAAGTCAATTGTGTTGATGTGGCTGGTGTAACTTTCCAAAAGGAGCAGACATAGGGGAGAAAGAAGCTGATTTCTGCATCCAGACACTCTCCAGAATTTCCTTTTGAACTAATTCATTTACCCATGTTTACTCCCCACAGCCTCCAGCAGCTAGCTTGATGTTTTGAAATGCTAATGCTGTACTCAGGAAAAGAACACACAAAACTTTCCCATCTCATGAGATAGATTTTGTAATCACCCCATATACTAGAGGGCAGTCTTTGGAACGGGCCTTACATACACTTGGCTCTCTTGTCAGTGTGACCTTGGCTAGCTCGATTTTTGAGGCACAAGACAGAGAGACAGTCAACACACACAATCTCACAAAGAAATTGATAGGGAGGCAGACAAAAGAGTGGTGAAAAGGAATGATTAGAACAAGCACAATGAAAAACAACAGTACAGGCAAGGATTTTCTGTCAAAGTTTGGTAGACCTTTGACCTGAACATCACAATGAAAGCTGTGTAAGAATCAACAAAGAAATACACCCTCCTCTTTTTAACCATGAAAGATCATTCTGAAAGCTATAGCTTCTAAACCAAGACCAATTCAATGACAGAAAGCTAGGGCATCTGTTCAAGGACAAATGTATCAACTCTAGAGTACTGATGTAACTGTAATCAAACTGAAGAATTTTCCCCATGCATACAAATAATTGTTGGTGGGAAAAACACTCAAGTAAAGAAGAATGGATGTTATAGAATTATCTAAGCAGGGATAACTAATATGAAAATGACACACGCATCAGTGAATGAGAACTGTCAGTCTGCAAATGTCAGGGGAGGCGGTGCTGGATGAAGGGATGCTTCAGAGGGCTGTGCCTGAATGACAGGCAAGGCAAAGCAACAGAAGATGGCCCAAACTGGACCAAGTGCCACTGAAGCTTTCATAGGTTGGAAATGTTCAGGCTCTTCGCTGCTGCCGATTATTTCTAGATGTTTGAGGAGGCATGCATAGGCATGCTGCAATCTTGTTCACACTTATCTATGTCACATCAAACTCAATGGGCTCACTTCTGCATAGGTATGCATAGAATTGTACTAAAAAAATAAACTTTAGTTTGTTGATATATCTGAAATATTTTCAGTCCAAAGACCACCAAGACAGCTAACAATTATAAAGCAATAAAAACAAGTGTATTGCAAGTGTATTTCATTCCTTTTAAAAGGTATCCTACTAGAGATGGATGAATCTTGTCATTTTTTGTTTCTTTCAGTTTCTCGTTTTTTTCCAGTTCAGTTCCCCACTTACTCATTATTTTATTTTATTTTTAAAGTACTCATTAAAATCCACCAGCATTTTAGTGGACATCTGTCCTGATATTGGTATACAATTTTGGCATACAATTTTGCCCAATATAAGCATTTATTTATTTTTTGCAAAACACATTTCCCCAAGTTTTTTATATTTCCCACTATTATTCCCTAAGTTACTTACACTAATGTATGCATCCAATACACATTTTGTGTTAGTGCATTTTGTACACATGACTTGGCTGGAGAATGGCAATGTGAAGTTCATAGAAGTGCAAATTTTGAAGAATAGCTGTGTTTCAGAAAGTGTGAATTGGTAAGCTTTGCCTTTAAATGAAACAGAATTGAATTTCTCCCCCATCCCTACACCTTACAGTTTGGGATCCAAATTTATTTATTTATCTTGAAGTATGCATGGACACACACTACTCTTTGCCATCTACAGCAGCTTGATTGAAGTATGTGGTAGAGTCAATTTACAAACGTTGCTGCTATTGAAACTGGGAGTGAAGTTCAAGCCTTCCCTATCTCACGTCCTTTACAAATTTCTCAAACACAAGCTTTTATTTCTTTGTCCTGCTCAGCTGATGTTAAAGGCCGTAAAAAGATTTATCCCCACCCACCTCTCTCTCCTGTTAAGTAACACCTCAGGATTCCTTGGCAGCTGGAGGAAAAGAAAGTAACTGAATAACTGAAGCTTGTATAGTATAGCCAATAAGATGATGTGGAAAGTCACCAGTTAAAATTCCAGCTTGGCCACGAAATCATTGGGTGGTTCTAGGTAAGCCATCATATCTGAGCCCTCAGGGCACATCAGTAATATGGGGATAATAACGTTGGTTTGTCTTAATTTCTTTTTGATAATTAGAAAACAATGTATGTAAAGTGCTTTGAACACCTATGAAAATATTAAGAATTGTTCTTTGGTTTTGCATTCCAGATTTCCCCATTCCTTAGGCTGAAGGGGGATATTCAGATATTTACCCTGGAAGGGAAGCAAGCAGCTCATGTCACAAATGACATGTTTGTAATTCAGACCTGGTTGAGGTGCATTTTAGAAAGGACATAGGAAAGGACACAGAAAGATGTGCAGTTTATTAGGTCTTAGGGCAGCTTCCCATGAATTGCAGTCAGCTCTTGGGGACCTTTGGGAGCAACATCCTGGTTAAAGATGCTTCAGAAACAAGTGGAAGATCAGTGGGCTTTTAAAGGCCGAGAGGTTAATTAAGTCATCTCTCAGTGTGTTAAAAGAAATAATGTTAGATTTTTACACACTGGCAGCATTTTTCATGAAGTATTCTACTATATAAACTCTAGCCTCCAACGTGTAAGCTGAACCCATCAATCGTCTGTAGCACATTTAAATGAAAAATAGTTAGGCTCACAAATTGTGCCAATGAAAAATTTCTTCAGCATAAATAAGAAAATTGACAAGTATTTTTAAAATGGCAGTGTTCAATGTCCCCTCTTGAAGAAATAGTCAAGTTAATAAACTGGATAATTGGAAATTTCACACTTTATAATTTGTAAAATAGCCAAGGTCCAGTTAAGGCAGGCAATAGTAGTATAAATCTTTTTAGGTCTTCAGGCAGACATAATAAGTAACCATAAAAAGATGTAGCCATTTATGTGCTCAAGGAATGTATTGAAGAGAGCATGCTACATTAATATAGATGCACATATTTTTACAGAAAATTATAACTCTGCTATTATTTTGGACCAACTCTAATTGCTCTGCATGCACTCTTCTACTTTTCAACCCATCAGCAGAATCTTACTTTTATTTGCCTTTTTTATCTACACAGTTTGAGTCATACAGAACTCTCACATACTTTTCCCACTTAAATTGATGTTTGTTTCCCCCTTAGTTTTTAGAATGCCTTCTGCATTTTTAAAGCATTTCATATAGGTTAAGGAGGAAAGAAACTTCACTTGAAAGCTTTCATGGGTAGGGTGAAATTTTTATGGATAGGGTGCAGTGCTTTTGTGAGTGTCCCAGAGGCCCACATGTCCTGAAAACCCCATAATGTTCTTGGCTAGGCTTTCCTATTAGTGTAAGAAACTAGGGGAAGCTGTCTACCATGCTCCTGACAGATGGTTGTGTGAAGTCTATTTACTTTTAAATTCATCAGTGTAGAAACATTTTATTTGAAGTGAAAAGGGTTTTCTCATAATTTTCTCAACTTGGGAAAAGTTCCTTAGGGACCTGCAAGCCATAAGGTGATCCCCTTAATGTCTTCGCCCCATGTGCATCTAACTCCTGGTGCTTGGGAGAGGCATTAGCTCTATTACCTGCCTCCATTACCTGCCGCCACCACCAGTACTACTCCTGTAAAGCCATCCACAAGCATCTCCTGTTCCTTTCCTTCTCCTTGCCGGGATTTTTGGTGGAGTACAGGAACAGCAGCAGCAATAGCAGACAAGAAAGGGGTTTTGTTGCCGTTCCTCATTCCCCGCTGTACATCATCCTAAGTGATGGGCTGTAATGTTTTATGGGAGGATAGGGTAATATATTTACAGTGACTCAGATATATGTAAACTCCAGAGGTTGTGACATTTTATACAGAACAGAGTGGTGGGGTGGGGGGAGGCAGTTGAGCACTGGTTTGGACCAGAATGGACATAAGAGGAATGGTTATGTTATAGTTGTTGCTTATGTAGATATGTTTAAATTATTGTTTACAATTTGAAAAAGGGAAAAGAGAAAAAGAGAAAATGTGAAATAGTCTTCTCTCTTCTTCTTCTCTCTTCTTTCTTGCAAAATTGTATTACAGTAGTTCTTCCAAAGGCTCTTCTTCCTCTCATAGCTCCATCACACTATTAGCTTGGGTGATGTGGGAACCACCAGATTAGACTACAGTACTGCAATATGTTCGAATCCCCGCGGCGGGGTGCATTCCAGTTGTTTGGTCCCAGCGCCTGCCAACCTAGCAGTTCGAAAGCACCCCCAGGTGCAAGTAGATAAATAGGGACCGCTTACCAGCAGGAAGGTAAACGGCGTCCCGTGTGCTGCGCTGGCTTGCCAGTTGCAGCTTGTCACGCTGACCACGTGACCCGGAAGTGTCTGCGGACAGCGCTGGCTCCTGGCCTATAGAGTGAGATGAGCACATAACCCTAGAGTCTGGCAAGACTGGCCCGTACGGGTAGGGGTACCTTTACCTTTACTGCAATATGTAACGGATGATGTTTCTGCCTTTGAAGGTTAGCTAGTTCAAAATAGAACAACTAGGCCTGTGAGTAACACCTATTGCACAACTGTTCAAAGAATGTTTGAAGGAAGGGTTCAAGTCACCAGTATCTCCAGGTAGGACAGGCAAAGAACCCTGTCTGAAACCCTGGGCAGTGACTGTCTGTCAGTGTAGACAATACTGAGCAAGATGACTCAATGGTCTAACTCAGTAAATGGTAACTTCCTATATTCCCAGTCCTTAACCTACTAAAATTCAGAGTGATTTAAAGCACTGCAAGATTTGGGACCTGCTCTTGCCTTTTGGAGTCTTCTAGTGGCTACCATACTTTTTTTATTTCTCCAGCCTGTAAACCTCTGGTGGTGTTTCTTTTATGCTGAAACTATACCTGTTGTTATATGCTTAGTTACTTATTTGTAGGGTTTATTTTGCGGGAGGGGCTTACTCTAGGTTGTTCTTTAAATACTTGCATTATAGGGTGTGATATAAATCTATAAACTAAATAAATGTAGTTGCACATATTGTGCTCGCTTATAATTTAGGCTACATGTACCTTTATTTCATTTCAGCTTTTCAACCGCAATCATCTTTCACTGCAGTTTCGGGAAAACAGAACTATTATCTGACAACAAACTTCTTGAAAAGTTTACCCTAAGAGGCAGAGTTCAGTCCTATATTTGTCTGTCAATAATTTGGTGCGCTGTGGTTGTCTAAATTTTAAATCCCTAATTCTGACAAGCAACTTCTTGTATATCTTATCTTAAGCTGCAGAGTTCAATCTTGTGCATGTTTTATAAATAAAAAAGTAAAGCCAGCAAGCATTCAAGCATTATCAGACTATCGACTTGCTCTGCTCTGTTTGTAAATTCTAAAGATTTAATTAATTCATTTTAAACAGAGAAAAGCTGTTGCAAAGGCCAATTCTGTGTATGCTTACTCAAAAAACACTTTCCTTCTTTTTTTCCCTTGTTGCCTTATGTGTTGCCTTATGAGAAGACATTACCATATATATCTCTGCTCCCAGTCTTGTATTCCTCTCTACATCAATCAACCTTGCTTTACATATAAGTTGCACCAGTAGTACCAACAAATGTCATTCTTTCTGTAAATTAAAACATTTACAGAAAGCAGTGGGTCAGTACACTGCACTACTAGCCCTTGTTCTCATAGGGTCCTGAACATCAGTGATCCATAAAGAGCATGGATCCAAAAGATCAAGGTATGGGCTGTAGTAGTCAGAAGCTGATTCTTTAGAGCAGATGGGGTTTTGCCCCACCAGTCTCAGTCTTCCCTCAGCCAACTCTCATCTACCTGCCTGGGAGTGGCCCTCCCTGTCATTGGCTTCTGCCCTTCCAGTCCCAATAGGCACCAGCCACCACTGGTCAGAAGTGTCCTTAGGGCTCCAGTAAGAACAGACACTGCTACTTACTAATGGAACCAAGCTTGCTTATTTAAACAGAGAACCCAAGTGAGACCCAGAACTTCTATCAACCACCCCATATTGTCAACATCTAAGGGTGTCTTCTTCCATGCTTTCTCTAGAAGGTGGATGAACCCTCCTAAAAGTATCTGACATTGGAGGTTTTTAAGCAGACGTTGGATGATCATCTGTCTTGGATGCATTGCAGGGGGGTGGCCTTGATGACCCTTGGGGTCCCTTCCAACTCTGCAATTCTATGATTATTCCTGCCACCTCCCAGTACTGTTGCATACCCTTTTAACACAACATGGCATGCAAATTAACGCCAGGTACCATCATTTGCAGTTTTCATGTTTCTTGATACATAAGTCAGATTTTCTTAAAGATAGTTTTGACCCATAATTATTCATAAGGTTTAGACCCTGGACCAGAGCTTTCCAAGTGTGTCGTGACATGTTAGTGTGTTGGCTGCAGTGTGTAGGTGTGTTGTGAAAACGCTCCTTTAAGGGGTTAGTTTAACCTCCGGTTTGCTAGTAAAACTGAAATGATGCTTGTCTAAAAAGTGTGTCACCAACATGAAAAGTTTGGAAAGCTCTGCCCTATACCAAGTAGTTCCCCCTTGCTTAGCAGGCATGCTAAGATGAATTGTGAATTGTGGCAGCAAGGTGGAGCAGATGGGAGAAATGAGTAATATATTTTCCACCCGTGGAGGGGGGGGGTAAACCAAAGTGACTGTTCCAGGTGGCTTAATGCTGCTGATATAAACACTTAAATGGGTACATTCATATCAAAAGCTTCATATACTTTTAGCTCAAAAAAGAAAGGAAAGGCTGACTTTTTGACCTAAGTTGACATTTGAAGTTATTATGATGTATAAATAAAGAACCACAACTAATGTTCTTAGAGTACATGACTTGCTTTTTAATAATTTAATCTTGAATTTATCAAAGTATGGGCATCTGAACTTTGGTTGCTGTAAACCTTACATTTCTATTGACCCCACCACCCCCAACAACTGAAATACCAAGCCTGGTTTTATATTGAATGCAGTATCAACAGCTCAAAATAAACTTATGGTAGACCTACACAGGCATAGCGGGTTTTCAACTCAAGAAACTTTATATGGTTTAGGTCTGGCACTGAAGGACAGCGGGGCACTTCTCCCTTTTACATTCAACAGGTTAAGCCTTTTCTAGTATGGATATTGTGGCTCTTTATTTGCTTTTTACCATGGGTAAATTGTTCCATACAGATTTCCAACCCGCTCCCTTCCTTATGCTTATCAAAGTAAAGAGGTCCAAATGGGTCTAAGATGTCACCTGACCTGTTTAGTTTTTCCACGCTATGGTACAGTGTATTGTGCAATTAATAGATTTGCATCTATACATATCAATTAACAATTGCAAGTTATACACGGATTTGTGTCCTCCTTTATGAGTGAAGAGGAGGGCTCAGTCCATATACAGTACACGTACTTGACCCATAAAATCCTGCTGACACCCCTGGGTCTATTCTCTTTGAATTAGATAGTTCATTAGGATTTTTTTCCTATCAGAATTATATATATTTAAGTCTAGGGACTTAAAGTCTTGGCCACCTCATGAGAAGAGAAGACTCCCTGGAAAAGACCCTAATGTTGGGAAAGATGGAGGGCACAAGGAGAAGGGGACGACAGAGGACGAGATGGTTGGACACTGTTTTCGAAGCTACCAGCATGAGTTTGACCAAACTGCGGGAGGCAGTGGAAGACAGGAGTGCCTGGCGTGCTCTGGTCCATGGAGTCATGAAGGGTCAGACATGACTAAATGACAACAACAAGTCTAGGGATTTTCAGTGGACTTAGTCATGCTGCCTAACTGCTTATGATTGGGCTGTAAGTCTGACACTGCATTGTTATTTGGAGGTCTAGCTACCTAGTGACTTTTTATTTAAAGAATGATTGCTAAATTTTGACTTCTAAAGTGGGTGAAAGATCTGTAATGCTTTATCTCCTAAATACTGTCTGCGACAACCTACATGTTGGTGGATTTGCAGGTGGTATTTTGTTTGATGTAGCAAGCTTTACCTGTCACTGTGCTCTTTAAATGTGACAGTTTCCTTAAGACACCCACAAATGATACAACGATTAGAGTCAGAACAATGAGATCCAGGATTAATGACAGCGGGCTTTAATACGGCTCTCACAAGTAATTTATATAAGATAGGAGGCTTGTGAAGAGTGATGGAAGCATGCTTGTTTTTTTAAGCAAGCAAGGCATTGCTTTCCGTAATACAAAGTGATAGGATATGCTAATATACAAAGTTATAGGATAACTGACCATGAAATGAATGCTGTGTTTCTTGTTAGTATTATTTCTAAGGTTTGGTTCTGCGTGGGCTATACCACTTCAGTCTGCAGATGGGTTTGCATGTGATTGAATGTTGTGTTGTTATAAAGGTAAAGGGACCCCTGACCATTAGGTCCAGTCGTGGCCGACTCTGGGGTTGCGGCGCTCATCTCGCTTTATTGGCCAAGGGAGCCGGCGTAAAGCTTCCGTGTCATGTGGCCAGCATGACTAAGCCACTGGCGAACCAGAGCAGTGCACGGAAACGCCGTTTACCTCCCCGCCGGAGCGGTACCTATTTATCTACTTATTTATCTATTTATCAAACTGCTAGGTTGGCAGGAGCAGGGACCGGGCAACGGGAGCTCACTCTGTCACAGGGATTCGAACAGCCAACCTTCTGATTGGCAAGTCCTAGGCTCTGTGGTTTAACCCACAGCGCCACCCGCGTCCCTTCTGTGTTGTTATAGCCAAGGGCTAAAACAATTAAACTGAAACTAAAAAACAAGTAGATAAGGGACAAGGCTAACCTAAACCTATACATCTAATTTCCTATGTAGAAGGCTTGTTGAATTCAGTCATGCAATTTCCCCCGTGTGCTAACTAAGCTAAAGTTTGTAGCAGTTCTGCAAATAGAGGATATTGAAGTAAAGGATACAAGAATGTTCAGCTTAGCAGAGATGCGTTCTTTGTGTTCATGGTTTCTTTTGAGGTGATGATGGCAATAAGATGAAAAATTTTGCTCTGAGGCTACCTATAATGTTGGATGAGCTTAGAATGACAAGAGTTGCAGTTTAAATAAATATCATATGTGGCTATGCAATGAAGACAATGAAGAAGATAAATGACTTTCCAAGTACAATTACTGAATGTAATTGTGGAGGATTCATGGAGGATAAGACTATCAATGGCTACAAACCACCGTGCCTACACTCTGCCTCCACAATTGGAGGCAGGGTGCTTCTGAACACCAGTTGCTGGGAACCACAGGAGAGCAGAGGGAGCTTGTATTCTGGCCCTGCTAGTGGGCTTCCCATAAGCATCTGGTTACCCATTGTGAGAACTGGATGCTGGACTAGATGGGCCCTTGGTCTGATCCAGCAAGCTTTTCTTACATTTTTAACAGTGTTACTTGTTCTTTTTGGAACTCTTTGAGTCCATATCAAAAACATGTGGTTATAAAATCACCTTAAGATGAGTGTAGTTTTGGTGTGTTTTTCAAGGCTGACTTGCCCTAGTTTGCTGAGGCCTACAGGATGTCCACATCAGTACTCAGATAGTGCTATTTGTCAAAAGGGTAAGTGGTGACATTGACATGTGATGGTAGGGTGGAAATAACTTCTGGAAGATGTTCATGTGAATGCTAGTTGTTTCTGGAGATTTGAATGCCTTTATTTAGTACAGCGATACCTTGGGTTAAGAACTTAATTCGTTCTGGAGGTCCGTTCTTAACCTGAAACTGTTCTTAACCTGAGGTAACACTTAAGCTAACGGGGCCTCTTGCTACCACTGTGCCGTGATTTCTGTTCTCATCCTGAAGCAAAGTTCTTAATCCGAGGTACTATTTCTGGGTCAGCAGAGTCTGTAACCTGAAGCGTCTGTAACCTGAGGTACCACTGTATATCACTGTTAAAATGGCTTACAGTTGGTGTTGCACACCTAAGGGTTCTGCTTTATGTAGAACATACTTGGTGTCTTTCATGGAAGGTATTGTACCAGACCTTGAAGATTTAATACAATGTACACAGAGAAACTCTTTTATATCTCTGTTGTAGCCAGACACCATGGGATATCTTGGGTGGCTGACTTTATATATTTTTGAACAACATGCAAAATCTTCTAGGAATAGGATTAGGATTAATAAAACACTTTGAACCATATCGCTTCATAGCTAATTATTATCAAAGGTTCTAAAAACCCTTTAGCTTTTTCCTGCCCAAAACATGTTTGAGACCACACATTTTTACAATAGTGTATATGTGTGTGTTTGCAGATGGAAGGAAGACTTGCACTATCGGGCAAAGTGAACATCTTTCAGTCTCCCATTGACCTTTTATTAAGACTCTAGCTGTGCTCAGTAGCAAAATTGATTCTAATTGCATCACAGTAGGTGACATTATTTAACCTGAAGCAAAAGCAATTGTTTTTATTCAAAATTATGCATGCTTTCCCACTGATTTTTTAAAAGATATAATTGAACCCCTGGAAAAAGCAAATACACTAGTTTCTTTTTCTACAGAACTATGAATAGCTAAGCTACCTAAAACATTTGAGCTAATAATAGAGAAAAAGCTTTGTTTTAAACAAAAGACAGTGATATTGAATTTATGTTCTACATTTACCACATGCTATGAATGCAACATTTTTTTTTGGCAAAACAGACATTAAATATGAATAATCATATTTTTTCTTCTACATTTTATATTGTCAAACATCTGGTAAAGAAGTAATAATGGGAAGCGTAGGAAACTTCATCATCATTTCTTCCATATAATCACTGTACTTTCTTTCCACCAGCATCTTATCTCATTAGAATCCCTAGCATGTGCTCATTTCCTTCTTGCGCACCAAAGCAAAATAAGAAGCAGCACAGAAGTCCATTAGCATTTACAGAAACATTTGTCAACAAGAACTTCGATGATATAATTTTTCCATGCTGCCTGCTGGGATGCTATCCAATCTGGTTGGTAACCAAGTTGGCAAGATTCTTACAGATCACTGAAAAACACTGTAAACAAAAATGTCTGAATTTTATTTGCCTTTGGAAATGTGTTTAGTGAAGTCCTTGGGACATGACCTTCTATTTCCTGAAATGACAGTTTCCACCATGTTGCATTCCCCTTTTAGCCTTCCCCCATTCATTTTAGACATATTAATAGCTATACCAGGTTGAGATCATGTAAGTGGTGGTGTAAATTATTCATTCATAAAGTGAAAAGATGATAAAATTTATAGACAAAGGGGCAAGGGGGCAGGGTTTTTAGCTAGCATAGCAGTGGACAGGATTGCATACCATGAAGACATATTTTGATTTTGCTTTGTTTCTTGTATTTGTGATGCTTGCCAGGAAATTCCATCAGATTAGTACTTAGATTAAGCTCTCTTAATGTTTTAATATATTCCAGGGGCTATTTACACAACATACAAAAAGCAGGAGTCAAACAGTCTCTTCCGTTACTTTTTTCTGTCTCATGGCTGGCAATCCTGTGGCCCATGGAATTGTTTTACTTTGCTTGTGTTTCCTCTGCCTACAACTTTCTAAACAGATACTGTGCCAGAGAGAGAATTGGCACTTTTCCAAAAAGAGGTACCCAATTTTGAAAGGGCTTTCCTCACTATCACAATGCTAATGTAAGGAGCTGTCCTCTTAGTGCAGTGCTGCAATGGAAAATACCCCCACTTCTGTGTTATTCTGTGTGTGTGTGCTTGCTTGCCTGTACATGTGTGTGCATGCCTCTGCCTTTCTTTCAATTGCACCAAATTAGTCAATTAAGCAGTTATTTATTACACATTTAGTCCACCCTTCCTTCCAAAACAAATGGCCTTCACTTTGCTACTTAGTGCACATAGCAAAAATTTAGAATAGAGGAAGAACTATTAGAATTTTGATTCCCAATTCTGTAAGATACACCCATTTTTTCTTCATTTTCAAAAATGACCACTTATTCTTCTTCTTCTGGTGGCAGCGATTGCAGCCTAGTGTGGCCATGGGGGAACGGGGAAGGAGGGAGGGATCTTCACATGACTGGCAGTGGCACTAACAGCCTTGTCCAATTGCACGGGTCTTCTGGACACCCTGACAAAAAAAATAATTCAAATCTGCCAATCATGGCCAGGCTACTGGGTGTGGTTTGTGCAGACTGGCCTGAGGGAGACAGTCTCCACTGTCACTGTAGCTTAAATTCCACTTGTGCTGAGGGTGTGCAGCACAGTCAACAATGGACATCCCATGCTCCCTGTATAATTTAGCACTGTATTTTCAGCCAGGGAAAAATTTGTCTGCAGAGAAATTGGACGTGTCTGGAAGTTTTGCCAACCTCATAGCAACAGTTACAACTTTTGGCAAAAAAAGCCATTGGGTTGGATCCTTAGTAGAAACTGGAACAAAATGCTTAGGGTACCTCAGAAAATGGGGGCTAGGCTGGTTCAGGATACATACGCAGTACCTAGGCCAAAGTCTACTTACATCTGTAATCAATAATATTGTGGCCATTGTAACCCCAAGCCATCGGACTAATCTACAATGGTCTGCTAAAACGTTAAAAATGTGTTATAAAATGTGACACCAGAGGGTGCTGTAGAGCAGTGATTCACCAGTTGGGTGGGGTATAAGTAACAAATTATTATTATCAATGGAAAATTGTATTGAGAGCTATATTACTTTTTTAAAGCATTTTTACAGATCAGTGTAGATCCAGCCATTGTCCTGTCGTTACTGATACTCTCACACTGCGTGCCCCCAGCGATCCCAGGTTCACTGTGGCTGGGCTTGTAAAATAGATCTAGGAAATTCTTCTCTTTATTTATCAAATTGCCTTGTCTCCAGAGCTTGGTGCTATGCAAAAGTAATGAAGGGGCTCCCTGATACCCACAATGTCCATTTCATATATCTAACCATAGAAAATAGTAGACCTGACTGACACATTTTTTTTCCATTTTCAGAATTGGTTTGCTTTGATATTGTTTTACTTGTAAGCTCTTGAATTGGTTTGATCTATTTTCTTATCAATAAAAACCAGTGAGTGAATGGAGCATGGCATCAGGATTTGCGTAATATCATGCAAAAAAAGGGTACTGAACAGTGACTGTGGTGCAGCTTCCTTCACAGGGAACTCCATCTTGGATAGGAATCAAGATGGAGATGCTGTGAATAAGGTCAAAAGAGATAGAAATGACTTCTACATTTTCATGTTTGCATTTTATCTATAAATGGCAGGAGGAAAGCCATCCACTGTAGGGACTGCCTGTTTCAAAATGAACGGATGTTTTATTGCACCTTGAAGAAGGAAAACCCCCAATAAACATGAACTCGAGAGCTGTTTCCATCTAAAAGCCACACTGCCACTACTCTTTAACACAAATTTGACATTACAACAAGAAAGCATGTAAGGTTTATGTTGGGTTATTCACTGTAACAGCCTGACCTACTATAAATGATAGAAACATAGTACCTTTGGAATCACATGTTGTAAGGAATGTTGCAGCACCATTCCGGTCACTGGTCACATAATTTATAGCATTCGCGTCCCATTTTAGTGTTTGTTGAGACAGAATTTACCTTCAGTGTAAGGTCACCAAATATATTAGAGACCTCCAGGGGAAAATATAACAAAATGTGACAGACAGGAGACAGGGAACTGTAAATAGAAAATCTGGTTTTGGTGGTTTTACTTTTGCTTTTTTCTGTTTTTGAAAGGGGGGGCAGATTACTTCAACAACATTTCACACATAAAGCTATAAAAATGTACAAAATGAAAAAGGGAGAAAAGCGTATCCAGGATACAATACTACCATATCATTTCCTTTCATTTAACAGTTAGGTTTGAAGAAGAAAAATAATCAGTCAGATTTTTCTAGTTATTTATACACTGCAGTGCAAATATGTCTCAGGAAGGAAGGTGGATTTCAAATGCATATCCACACACACACACACACACACACCAAAATCCTTTTGTACTTCTGAGAGATTCATGAGAGTTGAAACATCAGTAAGTCTGGGGACATCTCAAAAACTAAGGTCACCTTCAGACAGCCTGTTTATTGGGCATTCATTCTGATTTGTTATTGGACCTCTCCAAGCTGCATCAAGCAGTCTCCCCCCCCACACACACTTTCCAGTAGTTTTTCCAATCACTTTCCATACCACAAAATGTCTGATTTCTTTTAACAAGCAGGTTTGCTGCACAAGAGACCAAATCCACTGCAATTGCACAGTTTGAATTTGCCGTTGAATTCTACACGCAAAATAGCAACAGTTTGGAAGCACTCTAACACTGTTATGGTATAAGCTCATGAACTAGTGTCTACTTCTCAGTTGCACGAAGTGTTATCCTTAGTTGCCCTGCATATATACAAATGGGAATTAAAAAAAAACATGAGGCTGATAGTCATGAAACTATGTATACTTTAAGATAATGCAACTTAATCCAAAAACCCCAGGGGCACATTTAGTAAACACAAAAGGATGCGTCAAAAGATGTGGTCTGTAACATACTGTGCTCTCATTCCTTTTCTTCTTTTTCCACAATTCCTTGAGAATATTGGTGGCAATTTAAGCAACCCCACTCCTAAGAATCGTAGGAACCATACTTTAGACTGCTGGGAATTGTAGCCCTGTGAAGAGTAAACTACCGTTCCCAGGATTCTTGGGGTTTTAAATGTGCTTTAAATGTATGATGTGTATGCAGACTACATTTTGATTTGTGTTCAAGCACCCCTCTATATGGGTGTTTGGGCGTTTCTAGCTGATTTTTGTCAGTGGGTATAGGTAAGCTAGGATCCTAAATATTACAGTAGTGTAATTACCTTACTCCCTTAAAAAAAAGAAAAAAGCCTTGTGCCTGTATCCTGTGACTTCTCATACTAGAATAGAATTCTGGAGTAGTAATCATGGTTGCTGTGCCAGCACAATGTTCACAACATATATTATTATGAAGTACAGATATGAAAGCTTACTTGGTGGCAATAGGACATCCTGTGTTAATATAACACAGGAACAGGTGTCTGAGCTTGTGTGAACAGAGCAATAAGTGAGCCATTATACATTACTTTAAGGCATTCTGGATACTAGGAGATTATCAGTGCAAAAAACCCCACCTGGTATGTGGTGGTAAATAATGAGATTGCAAATGGTGGGGAGCGGAGAACAAGTGCCTTTTCCAGTTTGCTTCCATCTAGTGTTCATCTGATGTTAGGTTGATGCAAGCTATTCTGCATGCTGGCACAGCTACTTTACACACACCTTTATGTCCACAGAAAATTATTTCTGGTATTGAGAGGATCAGCATATTAATTGGGTCAGATGTCTAATATAAATAGCTGTGCTTGCCATCCTAAGCACTCTAGCCTGTTGAGTAAATTTGAATTGAAATCAATGACACTTCCAGGTAATATGTTTAGGATTGGGATAGCAGGGATTTACTGAAGCACTTCTCTTTTCTGAGGAAGTACATGCCTCATTTTAATGTATAACCTCCAATAGAGCTCTCTGGTGCTTTCCACTGTCAAGGACCACTCAAAATGTATGTCACAGAGTTTTAAGTTATCGCAATGCCACTTGCTGCATTCCTGCCCCATTATAGCTTCCAAATAGCAGAAATGGTGACCCAGCTTCAAAAACAGCACCACAGAAAATGGCAACCTTTTTTTGGACAAATTTCTCCTTCTGTGAGAAGGGTTTAAAAGCCTCAGAAAACTCTTATTTCCCCATACATCTGAACTGGGGATCAGAGTTATTTATCTTCAACAAGCCACAGTAGCTGGACAACTTTAAGCAATAGCTTGTTGTTGGCTTACGAAACATGGCCTGTTATGAAGCAATTCAAAAAGTTAGGCCACTTACTTAAAACATTTTATATATATATACCGGTGTGTGTGTGTGTGTGTGTGTGTGTGTGTGTGTGTGTGTACACACACACACACACACACACACACTTCAATTCAAAAGAAACAAAACAAAATAGCAATAATGAATAAATAATCAAAATTATGACTAAGAATGCAATCTTGCACACACCCCATGTTGATGTCTGTGTGGATTTGGGAATGTGAGTAGTCTCCTCTGTGCCAGACTGTCACTGGAAAGGAACACCATTGGCTGGGAAGTGGTGGTGAGCTGTCCTGCAATGGAGGCCTCAGCTTGTCCAGCTGAGCAGAAAACTTCTTCTAGGGCGTCTCCTGCAAGAATAACTTTGGGGGTCTCAGTAGCACGTGCTACAATGCTATGCACTCCAGCTGTGGGCCATGCTGTATTTATTTGTAGAAATCTACTTTATACAAAAGTCAGGCCATTAGCTGCTCTAGCTCAGTATTGTCACTGGCAATGAGAAGCTCTTTAGTGTTTTAGGCCCAAGAATTGAATCTGGGACCTTTTGTGTACAAAGTATATTGCTCTACCACTGTGCTATGGCTCTTCCCTTGGGTCTAACAAGCCAGATCGCTCTTTGAATGTTACTATTGTCTGCATAGCTTGGACTTCATGAATTTTTTAAAAATAATTGTTTTGTTGTTATTGTTTTGACACTGAGTGGCAGTACTTTTTAGTGTTTGACAGCCAAATCTATTGCCATATGACAGTCCTCCTACTCCGTGAGGTGCTTTCTTTCTCCCTTCTGACAGTAAGAGCTTCCAAGATGACAGAAGAGGCTTATGCGTCTTTAAAAGGAAGAAGAAAGTAAAGTTGGGGGGTGGGGAGAATGAGGAACCTTCCTGTCAAAATAAAAGCATTCATTTAGGCTGCTTTTTTATTATAAATCACACCTGACTGTAGATGTGATGGCTTACATGGTAGAACGTTTCATTTATGCATGTCATTTGTGGAAAATGCTGTCACTTCATCGTCTATCAAGGTCTTCAATGCATGTCTCTAAATAAAACATTAAACAATGAAAAGCCTTAATAAGTTCATTCCCTTTGAGTGAATGCTATTTTAAAAATTATATTAAAGTATGTCTCAAAAAAAAGTATATACTAGAATATTTCAATTAACTTTCTAATCAAACATATTATCAACATGGAGTTGATAATACTTGGGATTGCTTTGTTTGTTTAGCAACTGAAAATGAATTTCTGGAAAAGTTTCCTTCGGCTGTGATCTTTTTTTAAAGAAAAGGTATGGGACTAGTAGCTTTCCATGTGACTTGAGTCTTCATTGCAACGAAACAGAAGCTCATACAAAAAAGAAGAGCACTTTTTACCCTATCAGTTCCATTGTTAATAGCCTGTCAAGAAAACCTTTTTAAAAGGACAGAAGATGAATGGTGTATATATGATCAAAAGAAATATCTAATTCTTATAAATAAATAGGTTGGTCCCTGGATGGCTTCACAGTTCAGAAAAGTTTTGCTATGAATATGCAATCTCTGGAGAATATGTCTATCAGTGTGTATTAGCAATGGCAAACAGTATACCTTCCAAGTACCAGTTGCTGTAGATTGATTAGGGCTGTTGCCTTTGTGCTCTGCCTGTGAGCTTGCTGGAGACATTAGGTCATAGAATCATAGAATTGTAGAGTTGGAAGGTACCCCAAGGGTCATCTAGTCCAACCTCTTGCAAAGTAGGAATCACAACTAAAGCATCCAAGACAGATGGCTATCCAACCTCTACTTAAATACCTCTAGTGACAGAGAGTGCACCACCTCTCATGGGAGTCTGTTCCAGTGTTGAACAGCTGTTACTGTAGTCTCCCTTCTTTTAACTTGAAGCTATTGGTTCAACTACTAGTGGAAACTGAATGTTGGCTGGAATTTCAATGAAATCCTGTAGCACAATCTGTGTTCTCTTTTGTGTGTATCAGAATGTGTCCTGTCCCCATTGATTGATCTGGGGAGCCTCATATCTGAGGGCCAAATGTAGCTCTCCAGGCCTTTCTATTGCACAGGACTCTCACCATCCCTCAATGGCCCTGCTCCACACCTTCACTGGGAGCTTTGCCTGGCTAGAATGTGTATTCAAACTGTGATAGTGACTCTTGCTTGCCTGACAGAGGTTTGTGTGCTTGAATAGAAACCTCTGGTTTTTGTATGGCTAGAATTTTGCCTGTTGTACAAAGGCAAGAGGCACATCAATTTTTCCACTGACCTTTTCCTCTGGCGTGTCCTCTGGTCATACCCAAAACTGATAGGTCACCCCTAGAAGGTTCCCAGTTGTATTGCAGGGCCCTGCAGGAGTCCATTATTTCTCATTCTATGTAGCATCTATATGAAGCTGCTGGCAAAGGTTATTCAAGGATTTGGAGCAAGGTTTCACCAATGTGGAAATAATGCCCAGTTCTCTCCCCCCCCCCATCCATCTGAATCTGGTATAGCTGTGCAGGTGTTGGGCCAAAACCTGAATCCTGACAGGATTGTGGGGGTGCTTCCTATGTTCCAGAATTGGGGATATGGCCTACGCATGAAGGGGTTGCAGCCCCTTTGAAGAAAAACGTGCATTGCCTGGATCCAGCAGTATCACTTGAGGTCCAGGTGGCAAAAATGGATAGGTGTGTCTGTTTCCAGCTACTGCTAGCGTAACAGCTCCCATAATTTTTGGATGCCATTAGCCTGGCTACAGTGATTCATGTTGCCATAACTCCACATCTGGATTACTATAACATGCTCTACATGGGGTACCCTTGAATGGAGTTTGGAAGCTGCAGGCGATGCGGAATGTGCCAGCTAAGTATTGAGTAGTGCAGGGGTTGCCAACCTTTTTGGACAGTGGGCAAATTTTGAATTTTGAGAAAGGGCTAGGGACTCCATTCACAAAATAGCTGCTGGGGGGAGCATAGCACAAAATGGGTGCCATTGGGAGCATGGTATAACAAAACAAAACAAAAACAGACACACACAAACACCAAGAAAACATATGCCATGGAATGTCAGCCATGCTGTACTGGTCCTCATCGTGGCAAACATACAATATTGCTTTTATACACACACTGATGCTGTTTCTGTTTCTGTCAACAGCAGCAGGAAGAATTCTTCAGTTCCAGGAAAAATGTACAAGGTGTCCACACCACACTCACTCTCACCTTACAGAAACCACTTAGAAGGTACCTGCACATTTTGCTCCACAACATTCTTTCAAAAAGGGCTAGAAATTAATAATAATAATAATAATAATAATAATAATAATAATAATAGTTCACAGACTGAATCAATTGTCTAGGAGCACTAAAGAAAAACATTAATAGTTGTCATGCCACCTGTAACCACATGGAATGGTGCATCAAAATGGAGTCATGCTACATTAGTATGATTTGTGCTGTCTGTTTGTATACTTGCTTATAAATCTCTAAGTGATCTGGAGCCTGAATACTTAAATAAGCACATCTTGCAGCATCTGCCAGCCCAGCCTTTGAGATATGCAGGAAAAGCCCTTCTTGTGATCCCACCTATGAGTGCTGCCTGTTGAGCAAGGTCTGGCTATTTATGGTTCTCTGCCTATGAAACTCCCTGCCCTTGAATGTGCATCAAGTATTCTCTTTTCAGCATTTATTCACCCAGGCATTTTGGGTTTTCTGAGACCAAGCACGGGACTACTTGTCCTGTGCCTGCTCCTAACCTATTAAATGTAAGTTAGATTTTAATGTATTTTGAAATTTTTGTGATGCAATGAGAACATTGGATGGGTTTTGTTTATTTTTGTTATATATCCTGTAAACCACTCTGTAATTTTCAAATACAGGGCAGTCTATAAATAAAATGGATGATATCATCATCATCATCATCATCATCATCATCATCATTACTGCCTTGAGCTGAAAATAGTTCCTCCTTCCTCCTCTACATCTTCTTTCAAATATATCAATGTTTCATTTGGATTTATCCTTTCCTTTATTTCCTGCTGATACTTTTCCAAGTCTGGATGTTTTCTGCATATAAAAGCAACTAAGCTATAGAAATATGGTCCATGATTCCTTTCCAGAGGAATCATTCAGGTCTGCTCTTATGCCCTTGGTTTTTATCTGAATAATGAAATCCTGAAAAGTAGCTCATTTAGAAGTTTTGAATTAGTATAACAATATTTGTCAATATTTGTTTTAAAATAGTTCAAACCCATTTCTAAGGATTGTGCACATAGTAAGTAGTTCATAAGAATTCTCCCAGTGTACTATGAAAGAAATGATCCATCTTGTTTAGTAGATATACTGTCACCTCCAATGACTGAACTCATGTACGACAGAGAAGGTCATAGCCTTTCTCAACCTACGGTGCATGTATATTATGTGCTTTCCAAAATTGCAGTGATTTATTCATGTAACATAACATTATGACTTAAAAACATAGGCTTATAAGTAGAAGTGATGGACTATTATTTTATTGCCACTAGCTAGGAATGCTGGAGGGAAGCCCAAGAAATGTACTTTGGTGTTGAAATGTCATAGTCATGTTTAACACCTTTTACCCGAATAATACTGTGTACATTTAAAGGTCCGACACAAGGGAATAAACTCCAAGAACCACTTTTATCCTGGGATTTCTTCTGCCTAGTCATTGGGTTTTCCCAGAGCTATCAAAGACAAAATACTAACTGCCAGGTCCCAATTTGGCCTATGAGATCATTCCTCACAAACCACGCCTGCCCCTCACCTGATGTCATATAGGATTCCAGGTGTGGAGTAGGTGAGGATGTGGCTACAAAGGAAAAACTGAGAGTCTAAAGTGAACTTTGATTGTTTTTTTTGCAATTGGTGTTTATAAGTCAGCACCAATTAGCTGATTGGCACAGACAGGGAGACCCACAGGAATCAGCTGCAGCTGACGGATCTCTGTTTAGGAGTAGTTTGCATTGAGCCCACTTGCTAAAACATGGGTTTTTCCCCCTCTAGAGGGGAAAGAGGGTAAATTTCAGCAAGCAGGTTCAATGCAAACCACTTTGTATAAATGAGCAAACTCCTTTGAAGACATCTTCCCACCGCCAATCAACTGACTGGGGGTGGGATCATGCCTTCAAAGGGGACTGCTCCATTCCTGCTTTAGCAAGTGGATTCAATGCAAACTGCTTTGGGCTATTGGAGTAAGCCTTGAAAGTGCACTGTAACCACACATCTGCTTGTTGGCAGTTACAGCCATCCCCTTTGAGCTTTGACAGATGTCAATCCCCTGATGCCATTATGACATCAGGGGATTGACAGATGGCATCTCTGCTTATCTGTTAAAGTTGGCCTGCAGAGGGTGAGGGATTGAAGGATTCAGCCCACTGGCCAGATAGAGTTTCCCACCTCTCATGTAAATATTATGTAGCAATACACCTGTGATTTTTTTTTAAAAAAGAACTGTAAAGTGTAATATACCTGATGAACAGATTAGGGAATCACATTTCATTCCATCTGTTGTGCAGTTTTTAATTTGTGCAGCTGCGATGTGAAGGGTAAATTTTTATTTTTTACGCCTTTGTGGCTGTAGTCGGTTTCTCAAAAAGGAAATTAACAGTGGCCTACCCTTCTAATCAGTGGTGGATTTTGCTTTTGTGTAAGTTATCTTACAGTTCCTCACTACCCCATCACCACCCAAAGGCACCTTGACTGAGGCTTCAGCTTAGATTGGCAAAGAATTCTGTGCAACCAAAGGTGATTCCTGCCAGGAATTTCTCTTGTATTGAAAACTGACAGCTTCCCACAGCCAAGAGTCCCTGAAAAACAAATGGAAGTCTAGTAGTGCCTCTCCTGAGCAGTGGGGAGTGGTTGATTTTTTTGTACATCTCACTGCACTAAAATTGCTGCACCCAATCTCTCCCTCCTAGGTGGAAGGGTGTTTCAGCAGCTGGGGGTGGGGGAGCTGTCAGACAAACTTGTGGAGATGGCAATTAGTAGGGGGAAAGTCACTTATTTAAGCCTCTTGGATTTGATTGGATTGGGAACATAAACCACTTTTTAAGCCCTCTCCCCAAAAAGAACTCTGATAAATTTCCAGCTTAATCCATAGCAGGCTTGGGTGAACTCAACCATCCTCTAGTTAAGAGTATTAATATTACCTAAAAGTCTTGAGGTCCTATCTGTCTCATTCATGAACATTCTAGGTGGTTTCAGAGATGTCAGAATCTCTCAGCTTCAGCCCTTATCTGTAATAATATTGGCCTGAAGGGTTTTGTGAGAACTCAAGAAAACAATAGAATTGTAACTGGACCCAAGGTTCATCTAGTCCAGGTTGTGAAACAATTAGGAAAGGCAATCTATAAATAGTGATTATTGATTTTGTTAATATTCTTGGTTACTTGTCACTTCAAAATTTTCGAAAATCCAAGTTGATAACCCCCCTCCCCCCCCCCCCAGTGCAGGCACTGGTTTTTGACTCTTGCAAAGTAGAGACAGACATCAGGTAGCACATTTGGTTCATTTGTCTTCAGCCTTTAACCATACAGATGCACACTGCTTGCTATGAAGTAACCAAACATAGGACCCAATTCCAGGGGGCTGTGGGTGCTCTTGGGCACCCACAATAATATAACTGTGGGGACTGGGCATCCACAAAGGCAATGAGCAAAGCCAGGGAGAGGCAGCCAGGGAGAAACAATTCAGATCCGCCTTCTGCAGCCAGCTAGCGAGTTGCCCTTTTCCAGGGGGATGGCTCAGACACGGAGACAGAGTCTCTCTGCCTCTGAGTCTGAGTCCCCCCCCCCCAATGGCAAAGGGTGCCTCACTGACCATGGAGAGGAGGAGGGAGAGGAGCTGTCATCACAACAAGGACATGCGACATCACATGTACACGCCTGCATGTATTGCCTGTGACATCACAACACTACATGCAGGTGTGTGCATGTGTCATCGCACATCTATGGTACGGTGGTGGGCACCCACAATCCTGCTGGCAATATGGCACCCCCGTAACCAAAGAAGGGCCCTGGAGGACCTCCTGTCTCTTCCACTAAGTGGAGTGTAGCTCAGCTCTTCATTGACGTGTGCTATCTCTCTCTGGTTCAGAAGCACCTCAACGTAAAAGACTGGAAAAAAAGGTCCCACAGGCCATCTTCATGCACTCGTGACCATTCTGTTTCTTATGCTCTTTGGTCTGCCTGCATCATTACACACATAAAAAGGTAAATAGGTAATTTATAGACAGCTCCATAACAACCAGTGCCAAATGATAAACTGATATGATATTGTAAGTATTTGCAAAACATATATTCTGCAGGGTTTAAATAAACATTAAGTACATAGCATGCACTATTTGTAAGTGCAATCATTTCTAAGTCAAAAACAGAGACAGACAGAAAGGTGGGGGAAGAGATAAGGAAGCCTTATAGCAGCTGCATATTCCAAAATTTTAAAAGCTTATGAAAACAGAATGGGATTAAATAGGTTTCCCTGTGTTTTTCGAGTTTATTCAAATGCTTTTGGTGAAATCAGCATAGAAAATTTTCATGAGAAATGTGTAAGTTTAATCAGAGCATTAAAAACAAGTCAATTTATTAATCATATCCTCTGTTTTCAATTAACCATGTGGCACTGATTTTTGAAGATTTCTAGCTTTGAAATATCCAGCACGCTTTGTCATAGTGAGAGAATGGTTTAATTTTAATTGCATTTGAGAAAGAATTGGTCCTTTTGCATTATGCATTATATCAATTATCATGGCAGAAGAAACACACAAAATACATTAATTATAGGTTGTGACCCAGCAAATCACAAAAATGCTTTTCTGAAGTAAATTATTGCCACTAATTAGCTGCTTGTTTGCCAGTGCTAGACAAAATTCAAGTGATCTATTGTTAATATTGGTTATTTTGTATGATATTGCTGACATATTAAACATTTGGATTTCTAGAGCCTTATGTCCTCACTGAATTGAAATGAATTGAAAGTTGCATGTTCCATTTATTCTGATGAAGGAAATGCCAGACAGGTTGAAATCTCAGAAGTTACTAGATCTCACCAAGTAGGATTTTCCTCTCCTTCATTACGGATAATAGGCATTTCTGTCCTAGGGGTGCATTTCTTGCACTCCAACCCATCTCTCCACTAGTCTCCACAATTTCAAGGTGTCAGAGGCAGGTTCGGGTCCATCCACTTAGCCTGTTGCACCACCAGCTCTGCCTCTAGAGTTGTCAAAACCCATGTTTAATCATGCCTCTCTAGGGGAGGGGGTTACACTGCCTGTTCTGTGTACCGCTGAGGAGGTAGTTATGCCTCTTCTGTAACCCAGGCCATAGAGGCACAGGCACCAATGTATGTGTGAACAGATGGGGGTTCACCTATCTCAGAAAGGTGCTTACCCAGTCTTAAGAATCAGAACTCCTTGCTGCACTGAATTGTGCCTGCCCCTTTCTCTTATGGGGTTTCAGTGGCTGTGTAGCTGTTGGATTTTCTTATATGCCTTTGAACCACATTTTGCCCTTGTACCACTCTGATCAGAACATTAAGTATTTGGGTAGAAATCGCAGCCTGAGTTCAAATCACAGCTGTCAACTTTCAGATTTGAAAATAAGGGACCTGCAGCCTCAAAAATAAGGGATCAGCAGCCTCACCTGTCCCGATACCCCTACGGGATATCTAACTACTGGTATCTGGGATAGCAGTGTGAAGCAGCAGGAAACGGCGCTGGAATAAGGGAATTTTCCGCAAAAAAAGGGAAGGTTGACAGCTATGGTTCAAATTCATGAACCAGCGGGAGCCAGGACAAATCCCTCCAGAAGTTTCAAGCTAGAGAAGTTGGTATGAATCTGCCTGATTCTTCACTTTGAGTCTTAGCTTGCAGGGCTTTTTTTCCAAACTGGAGAAAAGCAACAAAATATGTGCACTGCACACAAAAATATATGCAAAGGAACACTTACACCATACAATAAATAAGGTTTAAATTGGAGAGGAGAATGTGGAAAGTTTAAAATGGTCAAAATACTGATAATCTAGACAAATATTTGACAGTGAGTTCCATTTATGGATTAAATAACACTGTGTGCTCTCAATTAACATTCATTATTGTTATTGTTAATATTACAATTTGAATTGACCTCTTGTGTGACCTACATAAATCAATCAACTAGTATCTAGTATCTGTTGCTTTGGTAGCTCAAGGATTAAGGCACATATCTCTTTGTAAATCATGCAAATAAATAAGAAATAGATATCAATCTGTTTCTACCTAGAGACCAAGACTGGTGATTCAAACGCATTTGATCTTATCCCATGCAATAGTTTCTGCTCAGCTATAGTGCATGCAGAAATAATTGAATACATTATTTGGGGGGGGGGCTTCTGTGCTAGAAGAATTAAAAGAGGAATAATGTATGTTAAATATATGTTGTTGTTGTTGTTATTGTTTTATTTTGATTCCTATTCTGCCATTCCTACTGAAGGAGCCCAGAATGGCAGATAGAACAATAATAAACGTTAAAAGAAAGCAACAAATGAAAACCATTTAATAGCATTCTAAAAGACTGTTTAACACATTAAAGAAAAAAAGGTAATAACATTCTCAAGCGGTGATCTTATGGTTGCGAGGAAAACTGCCTTTTGCAGACCCTCCAAGGACACCCCTGATTTACAGAACTCGTCCTGGTTTCTGATTTGATCCTGGAATGTCTTGCTTTTTCCTTAGGATGTCCCTATTGTCATTAGAGAAATATTGAAGAATATGGTAGGATGCCCAAGCATGTATTTCTATCATTAATGTGTTTAATGGAGAATGTGATGGTTACTTCTTTTCCTCCCCACTTCCTTTTTACTATTAACCTGCTAAAGCTACAATTGTCAAATTTAAAAATTATTTCACTTGTAATTCACATAATTGCTTTGGTAGTAGCCAAAATTATTTCATTTGTCATATCTTCAGTGCAGCCTGCAAAATATTATATTGTGTGATACAGTCAAACCTTGGTTGTCGAACGTAATCTGTTCTGGAAGACCGTTCGACTTCCGAAACGTTCGACAACCGAAAACTGAAAGTGGAAGCCTCAATACAACAGGGAAACTCAAAACGGAAGCCGCGTAGCACAATCAGCTTGCGAAAATCATTAGAAAACCAGAATAGTTACTTCCGGGTTTTTGGTGTTCGGGAGCCGAAACGTTCCAAAGCGGAGGTGTTCGGGAACGAGGTTTGACTCTACCTGTTTTAAAGAATACAGTTACGTTTTACACACTAAAATTACTATCAGACAATACAGTGGTACCTCGGGTTACATACACTTCAGGTTACATAGGCTTCAGGTTACACACGCCTTCAGGTTACACACTCCGCTAACCCAGAAATAGTGCTTCAGGTTAAGAACTTTGCTTCAGGATAATAACAGATATTGGGCTCTGGCGGTGCAGCGACAGCAGGAGGCCCCATTAGCTAAAGTGGTGCTTCAGGTTAAGACCAGTTTCAGGTTAAGTACGGACCTCCGGAACAAATTAAGTACTTAACCCGAGGTACCACTGTAGTGTTATTTAGGGAGGATACAGAGTGAGCATTACCTTTCTCTGAATTTTGGACCATATGTGATATCACACCAAATCATGTAATTTAATGTTGTGCTACGGCAATTGATTTATCAGTGCAAGCTTTTCTGTTTGTCATGTAAAGTGTTCTTCCCTCCTGCCCCCCTTGTAGGGTTCTAATGACCTCCTGAGCAGATTTGGGGAGGGCATGTGTGGAGGAGAGTGAGGAAAGTCTTGTTGCACTAGTGGAACTCATCGTGGTGGTTTTTGCTAATGCAACAATATTGGCTCTGTTTGCCTATTGCAATACAGATATCAGTTGGCCTATGTACTAGATATTGTCCATTTTTTTACCTTTTGGCAAAGAAACTGCTTTGGTCACTCTCTATGATGACTTCCGTCAGGAGAGAGACAAGAGAAATGTGTTCTGGTTAATTCTCCTTAACCTCTCAGCGGCTTTTGATACCATCAAGCTTGGTATCCTTCTGGAGTAGCTGTCCAAGTTAGGGGTGGGTGGCACCACTGTGGTGGTTTTGGTCCTACCTGAATGATCATTTCCAGAGAGTGATGCTTGGGGCATGCTATTCTGCCCCATGGGGCTTTCATTGTGGGATTCCTCGGGGTTCCGTTTATGTCCCATGCTGTTTAACATCTACATGAAACCGCTAAGTAGGGTCATCTGGAGTTGGAACACTTTGTCAGCAATCTGCTGATGACACACAGCACTACTTCTCCTTTACATTTGCAGGTATGGCAGTGGATGTGCTGGACCATTGTCTTGCCTCAGTAATGGACGGGTGAGATCCAACAAACTGAAGCTCAATCCAGACAAGACGGAGACAGTGTTAGTGGGTGGTTCGCTAGACCTGATAGATGAGTGGTGGCCTGCTTGAAAGGGTTGCACTCCCTCTGAATGAGCAGGTATGCAGTTTAAAGGTACTTCTGGATCTTTTGCTGTCATTTGAGGCTCAGGTGGCCTCAATGGCATGAAGTGCCTTCCATCACCTTCAGCTGATGGCCCAGCTGAGCCCCTATCTAGAGAGGGGTATCCTAACTTCTGTTGTCTATGCTTTACTAACTTCTAGGTTAGATTATTGCAAAACATTATATAAAGTCTTAAATGGCTCAGGACTGCAATACTTCAAGGATCACCTCTCCCCATATGAACCAATCTGGCCCCTGCCATCATCTTCTGAGGCCCTTCTTTGTGAGCCTCCTCCATGAGAGGTCCAGAGGGAGACAACACAAGAACAGGCCTTTTCTGTGGTGGATCCCCTTTTGTGGAATGCTCTCCCCAGGGAGGCTTGGCACCTTCATTACATAGCTTTAGTTCCCATGCAAAAGCCTTTCTCTACAACCAAGCCTATGGCTGGTTAACATTCTATGGCCTTTTAAATGTGTTTGTGGAGGCGGGTTATTGGTTTGTATTTGTTCTTGTTTTGTTATGTATTTTGCATTCTCATTTTATTTTTTTTATGTTGTGAACCGCATTGTGATCTTTGGATGAAGGGCACTATACAGATTTAATGAATAATAATAATAATAATAGATTTGCATTACAAAGAAACAATTCTGATTGCTTCATAAAGAGTGATAATTTCACATGAATTAACCAACTTGTTATTGCTTTGATGAGGAACTTAGGAAGCTGCCTTATACGATCAGACTATTTGTCCATTTACTATTTGTCCTACTGTTGTCTACACTGACCATTTAGTTAAATATAACCTGTGCTTGGATTTAACCTGGGGCCATTTACATGCCCCACAATTAGATTAGATACAAGCAAGTAACAACAAATAATTTTTAAATCCACAGATCTGTTGCAATTTAATCTTGAGTTTTTCTAAGAATGGGGTTTTAAACCCTGCTGAGAATGGTTCCCTTCCTATCAGTCCATAGCAGCTCTTGATATAGCTCCTCAGTTCTGTGACCTCAAGGAGATTGTTGTCACTAATTGTGAAACTACATACAGAAAAGAAAAATTTCCTATCCACATTAAAAATGATCTCCAACAGTTCCAGGATGACTTTGCTACATTCTTCCTAAGAGTCCTTAACTCTTCCTTTAGTCTGATATTTTCTCTGCATGTTTCTCTCCCCACAGACCAAAGCAGAAAGAAATCACTGAAAAGCAGCAATTACAGCCGAGTAAAGTTGACAGAAACAGTAAGTGAAGACCTCTGTGTTCTATCTAGATCGTTGTCTGGTGTCATGAAAAACAGCATCAATGAGTTAACACAATTGCATCTCTACAAAAGTGTATTTTGTGTCAGAAATAAGTTTTATTCTCCCTCCCCCCCGCCCCGCTCCCCATGTCATGCAGAGTATGTGTTGGAAGTTCAACTACTGTTTTTAAGCAAACACTCTGATTCCCTTTCTTGTGATTCAAAACATGTCTGCCAATTTCCTTGCCATGCGAAGCAAGATCAGCACATAATCTCTTGCTCCATCTGTATTCACAAAATTCAGGCTAACTATACAGAAGTCCCTATACTGTAGCAATTACTCAGGCCTCAGAACAGCAGCTCTGAAAAGTTAATAATTCAAGCAGCTCACTGGTAGACATTTACATGTGTTTTTTCCCCCATTTCAGTTTGGAAAGAGAATATATTTCTGAGTCCACCCATGCATGAAATTTCTTTGCTGGATCAGGATGTTGTTTGCCAACTATCATGCAGTTAACTACACCTTAACATAACACTTTTTGTGTTAGAAGAAGACTTTGTGCATTGATGATGATGTATGGAGAGGGTTCTATACATTTATGATAGACTTAACATATTCGGAGTCATACATGAAGTAAACTGTGCCGTTTGGTTCTTTCTGCTCCTTTTTCTGTTTGAAAAGCCACGTTCAGATTTATTCATAATTAAAACTTCCTTTAAAATGTTACAGGGTGGGGTTCTTTTCTTTTCTTTTTTCTTTTTGAAAGCTATGACGTTTTGAAGATCTAGCAACCACATGGTTCTGTGTTCTGGGACAGAAACATATTAAAGAAATTGGTTTGTATTCTGGAAATATAAAAAATAAAAAATGCATTTAAAATATTGAATAGAACCTTAGTGTAAGTGATAAGCTTATAAAAAACTGGGTGACATCAGTTTCTTTGAAGAGCTTCCCTGGATTCCAGAGCATTTTGAGGGTAGGAGAATAGCAGTCTACTTTGCCTACACCATGGGTAGGCAAACTAAGGCCCAGGGGCCAGATGCGGCCCAATTGCCTTCTCAATCCGGCCCATGGACGGACCAGGAATCAGCATGTTTTTACATGAGTAGAATGTGTCCTTTTATTTTAAATGCATCTCTGGGTTATTTGTGGGGCATAGGAATTTCTTCTTCTTTTTTTCAAAATATAGTCTGGCCCCCCACAAGGTCTAAGGCACTGTGGACCGGCCCTTCTGAAAAAGTTTGCTGACCCCTGGCCTACACCATGTGTCAGTCAGTAAATCTGCATCATTCACATTATTCCTTATTTTTTAGATTGCTATCTGATTACTTTTTGTCAGTTAGATCACATTAGTGTAGCTCTCCAACCCTGAAATTTGTACCCTGTTTTCAGTTAAGACTGCAATATACTATGAGTGTGTGTGCCAACTTCGCACCTTTGTGGTTGGCATTCATTGGATATACATCCAAAGCAGGTAGCTACCATTACCACATGCTGAGAAGCTGATTACTTTAGTCCCTCATTCTAGAATGAAACTGTCTTTGATTTCAGAAATTGCTTTACAATAGGAATATGTTTACAGAAGAATACTTTGGCTCCTGGGCAATCAGTTGGTTTGGCAGTGCCACACATGCTGTGTCTATGTTTGGCAGAGGTGTGGGGTGATGATTCTGTGCTGCCTCTTGCCCTGGGGTGAGCCATGGTGCCAGGAGGTTTCCTTGGAGATTTCTGAGAAGATGCCATGTGTTTCACAGCTGATTGCTTTTGTTTGTTGCAAGGTGTGTGCGTGTGTGTGCGTGTGTGTGTGTCAGCCTCCCACACCATTTGGGACTTAAGGGTTTGGTACAGAAAACATTCTGCCTTTCCTCATCTCTGCTGTAATTCCCAAGTAATATTGCAGGAGCATGACTGTGAGAAACATTGCAAATCAATTTCAAAGATTAAGATGTGTGTATGTCTTTAACCTTATACCTAATAAGGAACTTGTCACACCAAGCAGTAGGGAAAAAATGGTTTATTGCATGGAAATGAAAGAGACAGAGTATATGGCTGCTGCTTTAGACAACAAGGTTACAAATATGAAGGCACTAAATGATCATTCCATATATGCACATACATTAATTTTATAGAGTGACTAGTTTCCTAACAACGCAAGAACCTACAGAGTGAGCATGGTGATGTGTCACAACACTCACAGTAAAAGAAAGAAAAATAGGGATGGAGAGAGGTATACCTGATTTGGGAGCAAGCAGAGAATAAAGTCAGGGATTTGCGATCTGTGCCTTCTGCGAAAGTTAAGCTCGCCCCTTCAAAATCCTATGCCACCAAGGGAACAGAGTCTCTCACCCATCCCTTTGTTCCCTGATCCAGCGTAGTGTAGGGCTGATCCTTGAGATCACAGTGGAGCAAAGAGGAGGTCTTGTTGGAGCTGTGAGCTAGCTAACCATTAAAAACCTAGGGTTTTAGTATACTTTGACTTGAAAAAACATCTATGGAGAAGGGAAGGCGTTTCCTTAGGGAGTGACCCACACAGAACTCAGCCCTTTGAATCGTCGTTTGTTACTTCTAATGTTCTACTGTGTTTTTGTGAGATAATTTTGAATGAAAGGGGGTGCAATCTTAATTTTGTAAGACTACATATTTATTTCTATAATTCCAGAATCATAACTACCCGGTGCTTCCCCCCCCCCTTTTTTTCTAAAAAAAACCATTTAGGGGAACTCTCATTTTCCTACTCATATTGAAATACTGCCCCTCAATGAGGCCAAACTTAGATTCACAAAATGTTTAGGGGTATGGGTACCCCTGCGTACCCCCATTAAAAAGCACTGACTTTACCGTAAAATATATCTTCATTGTCTCTTGGGAGTCTGGTTCCTGCTTACAGGAGGCTGATAAACAGTGAACAGACCTTCCTGGCAAACATAAGGATTAGTTCTCTTGCTCTTTATTTCAACTATTAGGGTTAGAATGTTAGCTGTTCTTTCAAGGTTATGTATAAACTAGGAGCTTGTACCAGGGGCACATAGTTCTTAAGGGGCATATTTTATATTAAATCTATGCATGCTGTTCTGATGCCATGATCCATGTAAAAAGTTTAGAATAGCACCCATCATTACAATGTATATCTAAATATAAATATATCAGTGGAAATGGTAGTTAGTGTACCAGAAGAGCTTGTGGTATGTGTGCAGTATGCACTGCATGGTGGAACCACTGATTTTCATCTTTTCAGGTAGAAGAAAATTAATCATTGAGGTTTTTTAACACTAAAAATAGCTGACAGTTGGCAAAAAAGTTTGAGAACTTTTAATGTACTTGTAGCCTTCTAAACCACAAGGAAAATAGGATTCTGAATAGCTACTAATGTTTCTATTTAAAAAATGCAGAAAAGTCAAGGACACTAAAGCAAACTGGAATTGTGCATTATTGCTCTGTCAAATCTCATAATTAAGCATAAGAAAGGGATAATATTAAGGCTTGACAAAGCTATTTGAAGTTCATGCTGCCACCTGGCCTTTAGTCTGTCGTACAATGTAGGTCCTACAGCATTTTTATGTGGCTAATGTACATTAATTGATCCAAAACCTTGTAATCTTTGCAAACATTTTAAAAGTTAAGGCCCTAAACAATCCTTTATTTCCCACTTTCCCTGCCATAATCCGCTTTGAACCATTTGTTTCTTGCAGAACAATGAGAGCCTGCAGGTTATCATTTTCCCACTTTAGAAGAAGAAATCTAAAGATACATATGGTATTCAGAGCAGCATTTTAAAAATGCATTTGGACTGAAAACTTTAATGTCATGTTTCAACAGCATGCAAATGAAAAGGACAGAATTTATAAAGCCCTCAAAATATCGTGATTTTAATGGAAATGGCAAGAGATTTCTGAATGCTAGTATAATAATTCCTTTTATGTAGCACTCACTAAGATCATACAGTCCTACAGGAACTAACACATTGCCCTGCTTGGCAAACCTCTTTGCAGAGCTGTTCTTGGTTCTGTTATCTAAAATTAAGAATCCCCTTCAGTTCCAGGGCTAAATGATGTCATGACATCATTATCATTACACTTTTACATCATCAAATTAAAGAGGTTATTAAAATAAATTAACCTTTCTTATTCCATAATAACACCCTCATCTGCTTAGTCCAACATGGGTTTATCTTTGACTTTTAACTTCTTATATCTCATTTATGCCAAGAAACCATTTTAACCTAACTATTCCTTGCTAACATGTACAAGATAGCATTTTGCTGCTGCCCTACGGTTCCTTTTGAACATTCACTCAGCAATGTATAGTCTATTCCTTTCAGTTAAACATGAATGCATTAAAATAACAGTTACCCTAGCGGCTGCAATTCTATATACACTTACCTGGGAGTGAGTCCCAGTTGAACATAAGCCAAGCAAGTACGGTGGGGAGTGGCAAAAGTATGCACCTGGCTTGCTGGAACTGGCATCACTGTGATTTACTGGTAGGGAAGGGGCAGGGTGAGGTGGCAAGGAGGTTGCTGCTGTGCAGACGTACTGGTAAGAGCAGTGCTTTGGCTCTGCCACTGCCTCTGCACAGCACCAATCTCTCTGCTACCTTTACCATTCCTCCTGTCCCTCCTGGTAAGCAACAGCAGTGCCCGTGCCAGCAGGCCTGGTACATGCTGCTGGCCCTCCCCACCAGCTGCTTCTGGATTAAACATGCATGGGACCATAACCAATGGGGGGGGCAGGGAGCCATTTGGCCCAGGGCCTGAATCGCAAAGTGTGGGAGGAGCTCAAATGTAAACACTTGAAAATTGTTGTTATGTACATCAAACCAATATGCAACACACACTCTCAGCTTAGAGCTGCAAATTTAAGCAAAGGAGGTGTGATTTAGTAAAATTCCTTTTTGGTTAACTGTGTCATTGCACAAAACTAATATTCTCCCTCAATAAGTGTTGCATTTGCACAGCAAAAGGCTAGAAAACCACTTTTTTATTTTAAAAAAATCAGATATTGTCTCATTCTTCAGTCACTGTCTCTGTTTTGTGCGTTACCGTGTTTTATTTTCATTATGGTTGGGGGCAGTGGCAGCTCGTCTATTAGGGCAGTGTTTCCCAGCCTGTGGGTCATGACCTGCATGCTGGGGCTAGCAGGGGAAAAGATGGTTGGGGAGCAGCAGCTGGAATGTCCCAGTGTGCTCAGGTCACTGTGGCCAGAAAGGCAGAACCCATGGCAGGTGCCTCCTTCTTTGCTGGAGCTCAATTACGGTATGCTGGTTTAAAAAAAAAAAAAAAAAGTTGGGGTGGGATGGAAGAAGCAACAGGGGCATCTCTGCGCATACAGGCTGATGATGATGATGATAGCCTGGTAGTGCTCATGGCAGGTATCTCCTTTGCCCCCACTCTCCACCCCAGCCTAAGAGCTTTTCTGAAGAAGGAGCTGCTCAAATATGTATGTGTGTGTGCATGGGCAGGCAATTGAGAGATGTACATACCATATTTATTTATTTATTGAATTTCTATACCACCCTTCATCCGAGGATCACAGGGCAGTTGACAATATAAAATAACATAAATACATAACATAGTAACAAGCCAAAACAATAACACCCCAACACATAGTTTAAAAGGCCATAGATTGTTTAATTAGACAAAAGCCTGGAGAAGGGGAATGTTTTTGCCTGTGGTCTAAAGATACGTAATGAAGGTGCCAGGCGAGCCTCCTTGGGGAGAACATTCCACAAACTGGAAGCCACTGCAGAAAAGCCCACTCTCATGTTGCCACCCTCTGGACATCTCATGGACATCTCATGGAGGAGGCACATGAAGAAGGGCCTCAAATGATGATTGCAAGTTCCAAGTCAGTTTATATGGAGAGTGGCGCAATACCCTCTGATTTTATAACCATGTTCACAAATTGATTGAATCAGAACCCATGATTAATCCATAAATATGCATGAACAGACTAGGTACATTTCCCCTCCCATTATTCTTTCACCATTGTACTTTAGAGAAGAAAGAGGATGGGTAATTCAATCCAGTTTCCATAGTCCATCTCCCATGGCAGAACCAAATGGATCCATTTCCAGGTATCTAAAGTGGATATGGGAAATGGGTGAGGATAAGGAAGTGTACACTTTCCCTCTGTGTTCAATTTGGTCTCTTTGCTGCTGCAATTTGTTTGGAAATGTTCGGAAGGTTTCGAGTAACGCTGTCATGATTTGATGAAAATTTTAAGCTACTGTTCAATGTAGAGTACCTGGGAGGAAAATATGTTTAAAGAATCATATGAATTGTGGCATCATTAAAGGTCTTTCTGTCAGTTCTGCAACTGATAGCAGCATTTAGAAAATTTTATTACATCTGTAGAGCACAGTAATTCACAATGAGTGGCATAAAGTTGATAGCATTCAATGGCATTCACATTCAAAGGTAAACACTCCTAGCTTTGCTATGAACACACAACCACAATTAATATTTTGATATCGAGAGATCTTATGCTATCTTTAGACTGGCACAGGGATCTTTTTTTCCCAGATCCCCCACCAATACAATGTCCCTAGAAAGAACACTACCAAATCACATAGCATTAGTTTCAGGGATATTTGGGGTGCATTTTGAAAGTCTAAATGGCTTTTACTTTTAAAGAAGTTAAGAAAAACCTGAAATTTTGTTAAATACCCTCCATATCAGAAAGACAAATTATTTTTTCTGCACTCCTGAAATCCCACAAATATCATCAATTTCCCCCCTTTACATTTGTTGGAAACGAAGGTCTGTTAGAGATGTTGGGAGAGCATTCATATTTCCCTGTGCAACCAGTGTTGTAAAACACAAGGAGAGTCTTTCTACACAGAGCATGTTCCTCTCTCCACACCTTCCTCAACATGTGGATTTGGGGGCAGGGGTAGCATCACCAGGGACAGCCCTACCATCTTTATTCCATGCAATTGCAGGCATGTGTAAGAAAATCCCTGAAGTTGGCTATAGTCTTATCAGCACCAGAGCAGCCATGGAACCTTACTGACAAATGATCATTGCTCTGAGTTACCTTGATATACCTGAAATTTTCACTTTACACATGCATCCATATGTGTAGTAGTAAGAGATTTTGATGTGGTAAGTGTGTGTGTGAAGGGGCCTTAAATGTCATTGCTAAATACTGTTGAATTGACCCTCTTTTATGCATAACCCCCCCTCCCTTTTCCCTCCTTTATCAGATATTTCCAGTACTGGGATACTGTTAATTATTGCCATCATGGACATGTGTTCCAGCTGCTTTATAACAAAAAAAAACACCACCCCTACATTTCACACTGGCTAAGCTGCAAACAGTAAATGCCAAGGATTCACTAGGGGCACTACAATTTCTGAGGCATGAAGCTAATACATGTTTGTCTCATTACTGTCAGCAGATCAAGTTCTTTGTAGATGGTAAGGGCTCATAACTCAGAGGAGACCAACTCACAAATGACCTTTGGGAGATCACAGACATCACATCTTCCAAAATTTGTAATATGGGCCTGTCATTAATAAGAGACAGTGAAAATGATGTTCATGGTGTTTTGCAAAGCTGGTTTTTTAAAGGAACAGGAAAAGATGCAGGTTATCATGATCTCGAGGCTTAAACACTGTATTGATAACAACATAAAATTTCTTTTTGTACTTGCTTCTGGTAAAATAGTTGATATCTGTGGTCATATTGCTGCTGTTGACTTCTTAAAAACATACTGACAGAGGTCAAAATTATGCCGGAAAATGTGTCATCATTCCCAAATGAAGTTGTGGAGGATACTTTTGGGTCATCATCCCCAAATAAAGTTGTGGAGGATGCAGATATGTCCTGAGAAGAGCAGAGAAGATGTGATGCTTAAACCTTTCTCCTTGGGCTATTTTTCTGAGCAAAACCATCTCTCAAGATCATCTCTGCTTTTCCACCAGTAGCAACAAAGACGTAAGGTCCCCCTGCCACCACAATCTTGTTTGCTGCTCCTGATGGGGTTTGAAGCACCAGTGGTTGAAATTCAGGTTTAATAATAAAAGCTGGGTCAAGAGTTAGACTTAATTATGGATTTGAAATAGAAACCACTGGTGCACTACACATAGAGATCTCAACAGAGATGTTTGCTTGAACTACCTCACACATTGGATTAGGTCATGAGGGTCATACTGTGTAGCCACTGGCCATGCGTCCTACTGGCTACACATTGTGAGAGGATGTTGAAGTCAACCATTTGGGGGTAGCCCTCTCGCATATCACTAAAACTTGTGGACATCCTGAAAGTTGGAAGATTCAGATAACCTCAAAGCTCACCTCAAATACTACTCATAGCCTGGGGATAGCATTACAAGGTATTTCTGTTTTCTACCACATTCCCATCTCTTTGGATGTCACATAAGGGAATCCTCAGTCAACCCCACTGTTCATATTTATGCCTCAAAAGCTGTAGATAGCCCTCAACCCACCCACTATCATGGTCTTGTGTTTTGTACAGATGAACTTGGAGATGCCCATTCCACAATTCTCTTTCCTTGTTTTCTGGCCATGTTCAAAGGCTATGGTGCTTCTTACAAAGCTGTTTCATTCCAACATGGGTACCTCAAACCACCTAGTCATTGTATATCATCTCATCAAACTACCATAAAGCAAAATTCAGTTTAGATTGTTTCAACAAGAGGTAGGAATTTGCTTTGGTTGTTTAGGCCATTTGTTTTACAGCTTATATCACTGGAACTGTTTTAGAGTAATAAGTTTAAGAGAGAGATTACTTTTCTGTATGAGTTTTTCTACTGTTAGATAAATAAAGAAATAAGCAAACAACTTTGCTTAAGTGCTTGGGGTGCTGTGCTCACCATGACTCTAAGTGCTGAAGGTTTTGGCAGATATATAAATGGATTTGGACTGTTTCAAAGACAGAATGTTTCACACTCTCCTTGCTTTAATTAAGCTCAACCTAAGGCTGGAGTCAGACAACTATCTCACCAGGTGTTTTGTTCCAAGCACTCACTCTCTGCTTCTTTCACTTTTCAACAAAGTAGTACCCCTGCCAAGTTGTACATAGACTGCCTTGCACACACCACATTATTGCTTCTTTTCTGTATCCTGTAGCTATGGCTATGTAGCTCTTTATTGGGCAAGGATCCTTATTTATTTAAAATATTTCTAAACTGACCACCATTTCAGGGTGGTGGTGCACAATATGCATAGATAAAAATTATTCATACAAAATACAATAAAATGAAAATAACAACCTTCACATTAACAAATTAAGAGGCAGCAAAATCTACAAAGTATATAAGTCTACAAAATCTACAAAATATATAAATACAGCAGTGACATTCAGTTACATTTCCTAAAAGCTGCATAGAAGCAAAATAAACGCAAAGGCAGGTAACAGAAATGTCCAAAACAGAGAATTAAAAATTAAGAGTCAGAGTCCAGGAAAAGTTGGGTAAAGATGTAAGTGTTTAAGAAATACTTAAAGGTCATTTCTTTCTTCACCTCACAAATTACCCAAGGGATGGCATTACAGAAGGCAGGTGCTATTACTATGGGACAATTTGCTGGTTATGGTGCATTCTAAAATGCTGATGGGTGAGGCGACAATGAGGTCAGGACAGTATAAATGTGGCAATGGCGTCAACAGTGCTTCTACCTGAGCCTTTCTACTACACCTACCTCATTGTCGTCTCACCTCCCCCTCCCCCCGTCAGCAGCAGATATTTGGCCAGAGGGAGGTCAGGTAAGTGGCAGAGCCCCACTGCATCATCTGCTACTTTGTTACACCCAGATAACAGCTCCTACCATCAGAAAATTCTTCCTGATGTCTAGTCAGATTCTCTTTTCATGTAACTTGAAGCCTTTGGTTTGGGTCCTACCCTTCGGTACAGGAGAAAACAAGTTTGCTCCATCTTCCATGTGACAGCGCTTTAGATTGTGCTGCATCAAATGCTAAGAGGAGAGTTTCAAAGGCTTCATGAAAATTGTAGTGTGCAATTTTTCTAGTATACCCATTTCCTCTAATAAAATGGAATTTTGTATTTTATTTTCGCAGATGTATGCATATTTTTGTGCAACTTCCCCTAATATAGGAAGTTTTGTAATTTGGGAGTGGGATAGAGAACTGCATTGCAAAATTCAGAGACGTGCAAATTTGGATGAATAATTTCATTTCAGTTTGCATTTTGTTCCTGGGAATGTGCACCAGGTAGGCTCACATTAAAACGTGAACCAAACTGAATTCATCCCGATCCTGAATTTTGTCATTTTTATCTCTCAGCCAAAAATATAATAAAAATGACTGAGCAGTTTTATGAAGAAATAATGCAATCAACTGCTGTGGGCATGTCACTCCAGGCAAAAGATTTAAGTATGTTGGCTAGAATGTCTTTGTGATTCCCCCCTGCCTTAAATAGCATTGTTTAATTAAAAACCCCACCCTTCTGTATTTATATCATGACAGTCTTTACTCTTTAAAAGTACTTCCTTATATTTATTTGAGAGCTGTGAGCACTTGCAAAAAGCCATCTGGCAGGCAAACTCTCTTTTTCTTTGCAAAAACAAAAGCTCTTTGCACTCTGCAAGCTCCTGAATGTTCCCTGCTGGGATCCTGTGCTAACACTTTTTGTTGGCAGGCACAGCGTTCACCTCATGCAGACCTACCGTGGCTGAATGAGCGCTGCCCTCAAATACCCTTCGTTTTCTCAGCAACAGGGTTGACTGCTAATCCTTAAGGGGATTCTAATTGTTTTAAATCCTCTTGGAAAAAAACAACAACCCAACCCTGTGCACATGTTCTACTCTAATAGTTCTAACTCCCCCTCCCCTTTCAACCATCCCTTGCCCCTGTTCTTCTGCTGAGGATCTGATCATCACCACCGCAGTTTCTTTGTTTAGAATGGATTCAGTGAATGCAGAGATGCAGAGTGCATGTGCTTAGTGGAAAACATTTCTTATGCATCTCCATCCATTACTCCAGCATAAGATTCTTAATGGATGGATGGCAGCAATTTATTTATAGATGCCTTGGGCACAGAGCAGACTGTGGGGAGGGCTTGTTTGTGAGGAATGGTGATTTTGGCATGTTTAACCAACTGTGCCGATTGAACCCAGACATAATGATGCTTAACTTCCCTGTTGAGCAAAAAGTTGAGTTGAGCAGAGACTTTTTTTTTTTAAACACACACACACACACACACACACACACACAAAACAAAGAAGTATGAACTTGTTCATACAAATCTATCCCAGCAAATGAACCATGAGCAAAACAATTTTTCCAGTTTGCATGAATTTATCGCCCTAGAGTGAGACAGTCTTAAAAGTTGCAGTATATATATGTTTCCCAATAAAAGGGAAGATGAACAATTAATTTATCTAATGGTATTGTTACTCTAAAGATCCCTTGTACTTTGAGATCATTAGGAGAGACAAAACACTAGTTTTATTGAAGACTTTTATTTAGGGCCACTTAATAATATTATCACTTTTACACTGAGAATATCATAGGTGCCAGTTCCGGGGGCTTGAGTCACTTTGCCACACACACACCAATTTTTTTTTTAGGGCTGGGCCCCCCCAATTTTCAAAAAGTGTTCAGTTCTACATTCTGGCTCCATGCAACATTGCATCAGGCCACCTCAATCATCTTGAGAAGTTGGTGCCTCTGCTACATATACTAAAAAGTATAGTGTATGGCACAAGCCTACTCTATAAGGCCTGTACCCTGCATGGTTGCCTATTCTATGCTAGGTCTGTAACTGAGTGGTAGAGCATATACATATGTCCCTTTGTACTTACAATGGAAAGAGGGGAACATGCCTATTTATCATTCATATTTTACAATACATCCACTATTTCATGTATTTTATATACACTCTGTATATTAAATAAACAAACATCTGACATAGAACCAATGTTTTGTGCTCTTGATATTTTCAGTTTTTAAAATAAATATCTAGACTGTCATTGTAGTCTATAGTATACTAAATATAAATAATACCAAAATGTTATGAATGTTACATTTGAGTAGCATCAAAGGCACTGACACAAAGATGATAAAGAATCACTTAAATATTTACAGTCCAAAATATACACCTTTCTTAACTACTATGGGCTTTCACGGAAAATGCTCACCTTTGAGACTTCAGTAAATGGCTTTCTTCCTCCTCCTCTTCTTCCTCTTCTTCTGCCTTGCCTAATGATGCTGTGCTCTTCTCTCATAGTGAACACGCATAGGCAGTTTTTCTGATAGTTAAAAGCAGTCTGTGAACAACAAGAAAAGGAGGGTGCAGCTTGTAAATCTAGCATAAACTGATATTCACTTTTGGACAGTGAGGTGAGTCTTTTCCGTTTAATGTAGAAGCACATAAACATGCTTTGAAGTTTGAACTCATATCACAGAGTGAAGATAACATTCTCTCAGGGGAGATGGCATGTTGCTATCATTTTGCAGCAAAATCCACACTTTTGTTTTGCTTGTGTGAGTGTAGCCTCCTTCCTTTGTTACTCCTCTGGCATTTCAAACGAGGAAGAACAAGATTTTGTTCATGTCAGCTGCAGGCTCAGCTTATTTCTCATTTCCCCAGGAGTGGAAACTACTTTTTTCACTTCTCACCTTTTTTTTTTCCTCCTTCTACAGTTGAGGTTTTATTTTCTTTTACTTCTGTGGCTTGATCACACAGGACTTCTGGTGGGCTTTCTTTCCAATAGGGGGTGCTGGATATCCAAACCAATCCAAGGGCAAACCATTGCCTCCCAGAGCTTGGCTGAAACCCTTTGTCTGTTCCTTTATATGTGGTTCCCAATGAGCAAGACATCAAGAAAAGTATCTTTCTCATCTCTTCCTTATCCTCTGGCTTCCCAGAACCTTCAGGTCACATTGCTCTGGGAAGCCAGTCACCGTATCTCATCTATACCATGTCTGCATACCACTAATTAAAGGAGACAAAAGCCTTGTTCACACCTTGCACTGAACAGAGGCACAGGCTGCCTCTCCAGGTGTTTGTACAAAACAGTGTATATTTCTTCAGTTGTATAGCTCAACTATTGTGTACACAGGTATACAAACTATACACTGTGTGAACACTGCATGTGATAACTCTGAATGTATAGAGGTAAACAGGCTGTACGCTCATTAAATATAACATGTGAACACTCCTACCAAAAGGAGCCAAAATAGGGAAAAGTGGGAGTGTTTAGAGGGAGAAACTGTTGGGGGTCAGTTTAGTAAGTGTTGCAGCAGTGATAAAAATAGCAAACATTTTTATACCCTTATTTTATGCTATAAAGTTTTGGGGGCTGTAAAAAAATTGTAGGGCAAGTAATAATAATAATAATGAGGGCTACCAGCTGCCGAAACTACAGCACTGCTACTAAGATCATACAAGAAGTAGAGGCAGTGACATAAGGTATGCTGGAGGTGGAAAGTAATGCTGTATCTCTAAAGAGCACTTCAGCTCAGCCATAATCATGATTAGATTCCATCAAGCCCAGCAGGACAAACAGGTGACTCCTGTCAGGGCCGGGCTAAAGCAGTTAATTCTATACCTGAAATAAATTCTAGAGTGGGTGTTTTCCAACTTTAGGGCTTAGAGCACAGCAGGAAGAAGATACTGCTCCAATGACCAGGCATGCAAGGATAGTCAGTCTCCAAGTACTAAAGTGCAGTCAGGCTTGTCTAGAGGCTTCATGCTGGCTGCCAAGGTTGGCCATTCCCTTTCCATTAATCATCTAATGAAGGCCATGGAGACTCAGTTGACCAGTTAACTAAGCTTGGTTCCAGCCTTAGATACAGATTACCACATAGACAAAAATGCATTTGTAACAAAAATAGGGAAACCATGTCCCACTGAGAGGAGTATTCATTGGGGAGTGAGTGAAGTAAAGAGTTTAAGAGTGACAAAACTGAAACAAATCTTATCTCTTGCTTGAAAAAGTTGTAATTACCCCACAAGATAAAAGCTGTTAAATTTGTAGTAATAGAAATATTAAGATAAATTAAATACCAAGCTTATCTCCTTACTGTGGTATCAATATTTTATACTAAACATCTGTTCCCTATATCTCATCTCTGAAATGCTTCCACCCTTTATCAGTGCAAGCACAGCTTTTCAAAGCAAATTAAACCAAACAGTTTGCACCTAATCACTATTTAATCACAACATGCAGAATGACATATATGGATTAGGGTGAGCCCCATTTTTCCCAGTTCAAGAAAAAAAATCTATGGGAGGAAACACTTGATTTGCAAATTTGTTAGGCACAAAGCTCAGGCATATTTAAAGTGGGAGGCATGTCAGGATAAAAGACGAGATAAGCACGCAAATGAGAGAAGGAATATTACAATCTACCACAACAAAGAAAAACATTAATATGCTCAAAGCAGCCAAATTGCTAAGGCTGGATTTTGTATTGATTAATTTATATTCAGCAGTTGCAATTGGACTAGATATAAACCAAAGTATTGGGAATGGTTCCCAGGTGTCTCTGTAAGATTGCAGCCTGGAAGAATGTATGTGTCCCTTTAAGCTTCTCAAGGCTGAAAGCTTGGGGAAGTCATATTGTTTTCTACTGGTGGGCAGACTCAGATTGATGCTTTATGAGCTATTGCAAAATGCTTCCTGCAAAATCTCAGTGTGACAGTGTGCCATGTTTGACAGATCAGTAGTGAAGATTGAATGTGCTTGAATTAATAAAGGTCAGAATCATCAATGCAAAGAAATGCCTTGTAACATGTCAGCAACCCAAAAGTGTGTGTGTGTGTGTGTGTGTGTGTGTGTGTGTTATGTGTGAGTAATAGATCCTGCTGATACCAGATACAAAAGGAATAGCTCATAGAAGATCAATGTTGTGTCGAAAATCAAAAATGTTCCACAAGTAGGGATGTGTGCACTTGTTCCTGCAGGCCTGGAAAGGTTCAGTGCTAATTGTACAGAATTGTACCTAGTTGAGGAGTTCCCAAACCATGGCCTGTGGACTAACAGTGGTCCATGAGCTTCATTTAGGTGGCTGTGTGGAGTGTGTAAATATACAATTAAAAAGCATTAAGAATGTAGCACACCATATTGAAATTGCTACAAAAGACATAACAAAACAACAAGTGGTCTACAAAGACCCTTAGCAATTTTCAAGTGGTCCATGGTAGGAAATGTTTGAGAACCACTGATCTAGTCCATATACAAACAACAATAATGAGACTGACAAAAGTACATCCTAGCTCAGCATCAGGAAAAAATATTTTACAATGTAAAAATTAAATTGAAAAGAAGTTCTAAATTTACCTCTATGGTGAAGTTGCTTCTCTAGTCTGCCTGCCAATAGCTATGATGGTTTAAGTGTTAAAACTGCACCAAGCCAATGCATGATCAAGCTTCTTGTCACTGTGCCAGAGAAAAATATGACTATGTATTATTGATCTCACACTTTTTTGCTGTATAAAATGGTTTATAATAAACATTCTCATCTATCTTCACAACTTGCAAGTATAATAATCTCAGAGTCTGGGAATAAAAATGGGAGGACAGGAGGAATTTGCCAAGAGCCGCACAGTTGAACTGAGATATCTAAGCAAAATTTCAAGTTTATTTTTTATTTTTTATATCCGTATTAGGACAATGGCTTTATTAGGCTAACCAAAATACCACAAAGTAGTGTGCAAGTTTTTGAGTTTTCTAGAATTCTTCATCAGCCCAGATGGAAAACTTGCTGAACGTGCGGCCATGGAAAAGTAAGGGTCAGCAGGTTGGGGCCTGCTTACCTGACCTCTCATGATAATGGTTTATGAGGAGACATGAGGGTGAGGTCGTGGCAAGTACAGCACCATGAAAATACACTAACTGAGCCAATCTGGCACTTCCTACAGGGCATTTGCATCATGCTGACCTCACCACCACCTTACTGCCACTTTCCTCTGGTTCCTGTTAAGCTGCAGTGATGCCAATGATGGGATGTCAGATGATTGCCTCCAACCCACCGCACAGTGTGCTACTGCCATTGAGTCTGAAGCTGGTCACTCAAGATAAACTGTGGGAGGTGGTAGCACACATAACACTCTGCTATGTATGAAAAAGGTTTCAGAATATATCTAAGGCATAGAAGAAGGAGCATTCAATGGCTGCTACACACACACCTTTCACCTTGAAAATATAAAACCCAGTGTTACCCAGATCTGCAACCATCTTTAGGTGAAATGACCAGATTCATTGGTAGGTGGAAAACAGGAATAAACAGAAACAAGATCATTTTTTTATTAGTAACCAAGTTGGAGATTAATTTTAGGTGGCATGCTTGTAAAGAAAAAGCCAATAGAAGTCAAATTGAGTAACTTTATTTACTTCTGTCTTAAAGTGGTATAAGGGCCTCTTTCTCCAGTTCTTGCTCTCTCCTCATTCATTTCTTATATTTAAATGTTGTGAATTCTTTACTCAAAGAATCATATTAGTACGGACAAAATTGGAGTTTTGGTAGAGCAAGCTTCCCACCACCACTGGCCTGTTGTCCAAAACCAAAATAAAAGATTGAGATGGTTTTCCACAATGCCTGAAATAGTTGTAGAAAACCCTGTAACATGCAATCTATGTGCAGACAATCATAAAAGGCTAACAGGCACCTAACTACTCGTGACTGAATGAGAGCATAGATGCTAGAAGTTTTACTGATCACATCAATTTTTCAAGCACTCAGTACAGTATACATAGTTGAGAACTAGTTGTTAAGCAACACAGAAGGATAACATTTAGACCTTGATATGATAACAGATTCATTAGCCTGTATAGTATAAAAATAGCCCTTGGCCATCATTAGCAGACTGTTCAGGGTTTTTTTTTCTTTACACAACTCAGTTGAGAATAAATTATATGGGATATTATTCTCAGATAGTAAAGCAATATATTTTATATTCTTGGTGAGTTTTTATAAGTACAGCCTTTCCACTGTACTTACCAGTTGCCCCCACACCGAGAACTGAGACCCAAAGCAAGAAATATTGTCAATCATTAACAGCTTTCCTCTGCAGTGCTTAAACAGTAACTTAACCTAGGCTACCTGTGAGCAAACCAGAACTGAAAAGATAAGAGGGTAAATATACCACTCCTTACTTGGGTGACAGCATGTAGTTCACCTTCACAATGTAATCAGTAGCCCTGTAGGCAGGGTGGGACAAGTGGGTGCACTGTGTCCCCCCACCTGTGCTTAACCCACTTATATATTTTTTCTTTGAAAAAAAAATTTAATTATTTTTTGCATGACAGCCTCCACTTAAAGAATGACAGCTGTTTTAAGAAACAGAGCAATTTAAGAAATTGACCCTCTGAAAGATTCAGTGAATAAGGCAGGGCGAGTGTACAACATCTGGCAGAGACCCCAAAGGTATGCTCATTCAAGACTTTGCACGAGTGGGGGTAGCTTTTTCATTTTTGGCAATGCATTTTTTAAACATCAGTGCTAGCACACACATGCCATCCTTCCAGTTAACATGAATTCTGACCTTCCAAATCCTATGTTCCAACAATTCAAAAGAGAAAAAGATTTTCCAGCAAAACCTCAAGTTTGATGAAGTCCTGCCTAATGGGAAAGCTCAGGGGCAAGCCAGCCCTCTAAACCAGGTCATTCTCAATAAAAAGAGGATGAAACCATGCACAGTCCAGCATGATTAGTCATGCAGATCAGTAGCTGTCTCCCCAGTGTTCTTGAGAGAAATCTTGTGTGTTTGATCCTTACAAGAGATGGCCATTACTCCTCCCCTTTTAGGATGGCAGAGTGATAATGCCAAGATATGTAGTGGCATAACAAGAAAAATATTTTAATAGCTTGGGCATGGAAATAATTACATTGCTCTTTTATATCACCTTTTTATTATTTAGAAATCTATTTTTGTGAGAATCTCTTGCCAATATTAGATCATGGTAGTGATAAGATAGTGAAAGGGGTAAAATATGCCACACTATTTTGACCCTATTTCAGTTTATTCTGTGAGTAGGTTGCTACTTTTGTTAATATTTCTGTAATTTCCTGTACCAATGCAAGTACCTCACAGTGGCCAGCCAGATACCTTAAGAAGCTTGCAAGCCGGACATGAATTCAACAGTGCTCTTCCCAGCTGTTCTTAAGTTTATATTGCATCATGTGCATGATATTACAGTGGTTCCCAAACTATGGTGGCTTGGTCATGCTGGCCACATGACCCAGAAAAACTGTCTGCGGACAAGCATCGGCTCCCTTGGCCAGTAAAGCAAGATGAGCGCCACAGAGTTGTTCACGACTGGACTTAACTGTCAGGGGTCCTTCACTTTTTTTTTTATTCATACGTAAGTCCAATTGAATTCAATTTGGCTTTCTCCCAGGTAAATGTGGTTAGGATTACAGCCTTTCTGTCTTGATTTTACAGTTCTTCATAAACTTAATGATGTCTTGTTTCCCTCACTCAGCTACCTAGGAAGGACAGTTTATCATCCTGTTGATATTTTGCTCTTTATGTCCTGCATTGTTTGAATTCATGTGGGCATATTAAACATTTAACAGGTGCTCTAATGCCAGAATAATGCCACTTATACAAGTCAATTTTGTAATGCAATATTTTATTTCAAAGATGTGTATTTATGATGGCCGTGTGTGTGTGTATGTGTGTGTGTGTGATGAAACATAACACTCAAACTAATTTATCTTTTCAAGGTTTGTAGTAAACATGATTTTGTGTTTAAGCACTTGATATTCTCAGATATTAACCAAGAGGTCCACTCCCCCCAACCACATAGCATTGCATCTACTGGTACCAGCTGGGGCATAGTCATAGGCTTTATAAGGGCCTCATTGAGCCATTTCTTCCACTCACTCACCCACCCCACCCCCATTCTAGAATTGGGTTGCCAATTACTTTGGGGCATTCTCTACTGAATTAAGAGGGTGCAGGTGTTTTGGGGTTGGTCCTGTTACATAGGTTGATTTGTATATTGTCAGATATGCTGTCATACTCTGCAGTTATTTCCACAGAATATATTTAAAGCTCATTCTTCCTCCAAAGAATCCAGGAACTCTCATTTGTTAAGGTTGCTGGGAATTGTAGTGAGAGGTAAACTATGGTTCCCCAGATTCTTTGAAGGGGAGCCATGAGCTTTTCATGTAAGGTATGGATGTGACTTGGGTTCAGGAGGAAACATTGACTGAACAAATTAGAATGCTTTTGCTTTAGGCATGTAATGTGGCTCGCAAAGTCACATTTGTCATTGAAACACCTAATGGAACAGGGTTTTTTTTTTTGCTATATTTATTTATTTGTTATATGTATAGCCCATCAGGGTCCGTCTTCTATTGTGGTGTCCAAAACTAAACATGGCAGTCCAGTTTCTTTTCTCTTTTTAAAATTTCAGGATAATTTGCTGGTGTGGCTGCATTAAGGCCCTAGTCTGAAATCCTTTTTTAAAACCCTGCTTTTTTTTCTTGACAAAGGTTAAATCAATCTAGGTCTTTATTCACTGTCTGGGCATTACTCACAGCACTTTCTGCGATAACCTCCTATAATCTGTAATTTAAAAGGCTATATACCAACACAAATGCCTTTAAAAACATTTCTGATTGGAATGATTTCAAACTGCTTGTCAGGATTTCACTTGATCAATTAGAAAGCTAATGCTACAGTTACCTTCTTGCAACCTCCATTGATCACCTTAAGCAAGTTGCCAGTTAATAGATAACAGCACTGCTCTGCAGATAATCCCAATGAGTGTGAGTTTTTTTCATCTCCAGTTTTTGAATCCTTGGGTGTATATTAATACTCCTTATTACTAGTTGTTTTAAGATAGCATATTATAAAGACAACACTGAATTATATATAGTGCTGAACTATTTAAGCCACAAAATCATTTAAGTCAGAGGTGGCTGTGCTATGGCCTTCCAGACATTCAACTCCAACTCCCATCAGACCCAGTTGCCATGGATAATGGTCAAGGATGATAGGTATCATAGGCAAACAGCATCTGGAGGGCCACAGTTTAGGTATCCCTGACATATATTCATGCAATAAATTAAGTGATAAGGGCATATGTGAGAATATAAGTAAAAAAGTATTTTATCATCTCACCTCTATAACATACGAACACAGAATACATTCAGGAAATGCTGCAAAAGCCTTGAAGGTGATCATGTGTGGTGTTAAGATACTATTTCTGCAATGTTTACTGGTTTGAACATGAACTTCTGCACATCAATAAAACACCACACAAAAATAATCTGGATAGCACTATAGAGGAAAAGATGGGGAAACATCTAGCTATTTTTAATGAATTAAAATATCCAAGCCCAGTGAACTTCATCCAAGGGTACTAAAGAAGCTTGGAGATGTAATTTCAGAACCTCTGTCTATATCTGTGAGAATTCTTGGAGAACAGGTTGAGGTCTCTGTGGACTGGAGGTGGGCAAAAGTTGTCTTCATCTTCAAATGTTTTTAGCCAGCTTTCTAAGAAAGTATAAATGCAGCCATATGTCCCCCCCCCCCAAAAAAAAACCATTGTGGAAAGCCTTATTTATTCACCCACCTCAAAATCCAGTTCTACAGTTCTGGAGTCTGACCTGTGTATAATCTTGATCTGGTTATAGCTCTGGTTGACAGCAAGATTAAACTGATGATTCAGAAGCAAGTTAAGAAAATATAGATATTCTTCATAGTAAGGATATGAATCAAATAATCTCAAATTCTCTATGAAAAGTCCTAGAAGAAAGGCCATTACTATGTACTCGTATCTTTGTAATGACCTCTTGGTTTAAACATATAGCGAGATAATAAACGTATACTTTACCTTTGTTCAGATACATTTAAATAATGAGCTAGGCATACTCTGACATCATAACCTCAGGACTCTTATGTCTTTTGAAACACACGGTGAAAGAGTTAGAAGATGGACCAAAATAGTTCATCACCTGGAGCCAGAGTCTATTAATGCTTGCCACTGGATTAGTAGTGAGAAATCCAATTCCAGCAATAAGAAACCAGCTGTCAGGCAGTGTTATTCTCCTTGGAGGTGGCGAGCATACATCCTATTGCAAAGAAAAACAACCTCTAACATTAACCGTGCCCTGCACAAGGATGAATTCGTGTCTTGTACATATAATAACTTCAGATCTCAGAGGCCAGAGTTCACAAATTGAAATTGATGGCCAGCCGAGACAGAGAATCAATACAACTATATAATCCTGTTTGGAGTATTCAAATGGCGAATATCAAGGACTCATCCACTGTCTATTTGGTTTGTGCATGTTTTTGAAGGTAGCAACTGTTTATTTAAAGAGTTTGCAAGGATGATTATTGATTTTAAAAACTGCAGAAGTCTGCTCAGAGAATATTTGCCATTCCTATTTGTATCAGTCAAGCAATGAAGTATCTTCCCTCACTGAAATGAGTCTTTGTCATAGTCTGATAGGATGCTATCCATGTATATGGCAAAACAGTAAATGAAAAGATGTAGATGACATAGATTTCAAAGGACTAACAGAAATCTAGACTTCTGGAGATTGCGTCCTCAAACATTCATTTCTTGAAAAGTTCTTTGGTACTCTCTTTGCTCGTGTAGAGACTATAGATCACAAATTCCAACATTCAGCTGTGACAACAAATTGGAAAGGAGATCTCTATGTTCATGTTGCTGGATTACGTCAAGTAGCAGTGAGCAGAGTGGTTGCAAGTGAGAGGATGGGATTACCTCTGCAGTAGGTGTAAATGAGGAGTGCAGCAAGATGGGTTGTCTAACTTCTTAAACCTAAATATAAGCACAGAGCTTCTGTATGTGCTAGTAGTGCCATTACCAGTAACAGATCAGCTTGAAACATGCCGGGTGTACATATGGAGCCAGCTCCTCAGCTGAAGTAAATGGGACCTGGGCTTCAGGGCAGTTCAGGTGCACCTTAGGGTAGAAAATAATAATAATAATAATAATTAATAATAATAATAAATTTGTACCCCGCCCATCTGGCTGAATTTCCTCAGCCACTCTGGGCGGCTCCCAATCAAGTGTTAAAAACAATACAGCATTAAATATTAAAAACTTCCCTAAACAGGGCTGCCTTCAGATGTCTTTTAAAGATAGGATAGCTGCTTATTTCCTTCACATCTGAAGGGAGGGTGTTCCACAGGGTAGGCGCCACTACCGAGAAGGCCCTCTGTCTGGTTCCCTGTAACCTCGCTTCTCGCAATGAGGGAACCGCCAGAAGGCCCTTGGCGCTGGATCTCAGTGTCCGGGCTGAACGATGGGGGTGGAGAAGTTCCTTCAGGCATACAGGACCGATTGGGGCATTAGCAAATACACACATTGCTAATTCAATCTTTTGCTTGCTTCTCTGGAACAGTAAGCTATGTTTGTTGGAATAATACTGCCTTACTTTCCTGTTTACATTTACATTTTTAAGAAAAAATATCTAAATAACATTTTATTCATTGAGTCCTTCAACATAATTACTGTGAGACTCTTGTGCAAGGACTGTAAAATATTTATTTAAAGTTGGAAGCATTTCCTATTATACTGAGGTCACTGTAATAATTCTATGAGGTCAAACTCAAGTTTGGTGGTGGGAGTGGGAGTTGTTTTGTTGTGCTTTGCTTTTAGAACTATATATAGAATGTACAGATTTAATAATTAAAGGCTGTTGAAGTCATGTTAGATGTAGTGATTTTAATGATGCAGTAGTCTTGTGGGATGTACTTTGCTTTCTGTTTTGTGCATTTACCTTTTTCCATGGAAACCAATTTTGTATCCTTATCAAAAATGGTTGCTGCTGAGGTTTCCACAGGTGTAAGAAAAATGAAGTAAACAGGGTTATAGCTTTTGGTGGACCAGCAGCTACTGCTGAATGCCTGCAATAAACTTCAGAACTTTAGAAAGCAATACCCCATCCCCTTACTAGCATTTGTGTCTCTAGAAATGACTTCCATGTGTCACAAGAACACCTGTTGCAGCAATTATATCTATCTTTTGAGGAAAACATCATATACAACCCACTTGCAAAGTTAAAAACACACTAAAAGTCCTGCTGGATCAGGCCAAATGTTCATCTAGTTCATCATCTTGTTTTCACTGTGATAGTCAGATGCCCATAGCAGGCTTATCAGGTTATCAAGTTGTCTGGTTGTCTTTAAACTATGAAAAGGATTTCCCCCCTTCAGCTGTCTAGTCACTGGAATGTTTTAAGCATACATATATATATTTAATGAGTGATACCACAAGGGGTAGGACTGAAGCTAGCAAGGGTGCAGGTGTGTAGTAATTGGCCATTGCAGCTGAGCAGTGACTATGGGGCCAGAAGCATTTGTGCCTGTAATGGTTGGCATTGTGAGGTTGAGGCTGGATATTCCTCAGTCAGCACCATGCAGATAGACATCCTCCAGCATGCCCCACTGTATAATTGGCTTCTGCTGTGCTGGGTAGTAATTTTCACCAGCTTCTGTTATTGCTTTGTAATGTAAGCCAGCTCAATGACAACAACCAATTATTACTTACTGCCAACCCTCAAGCCAACTGCTGTGCCAAAATTTAAACTGTGGTGTATTTCCAGTTCTACTTGGTCATTTTCTTGCATCCATATTTGCTCCTAGCCTGCACTTGCATCTTGCTCCTTAATTCTCCCCCACTCTTTCCAGGACTTGCCCCCCCCCCCTTGCTTAAGTTTCACTTGGCTTGCCTTTGATGTTGTTTTTTGTATACTCCAGAAAAATTGTGGTGGCTTGATGAGAAATAATAGACGGAGGTCTATATTTGTCTTTTCCAATTCTTGCCACAATGCATGTCTTGGGACCATATCAAAAGCTGACTTTAGATCGATAAAAGCAACATATAATTTTTGCTTCAAATTATGGATATATTTACATAGCAGAAAGTTCAGCACAAAGCACTGGTCCAATGTGGATTTCCCTCTTTGGAAGCCTGCCTGGACTTCAAATATCACCTTATTTGTATCAGCCCATTCTTCTAATATCCCAAGAAGGAGCCTGGCATATAGTTTGGAGGCTACATCTAACAAACTAATGGGTCTATAATTGGCAGGGTTTTTCTTATCACCCTTTTTATATATTGGGGCAATTATACTCAACTTCCACCCTTCAGGTATGCGACCTGAGCTGTTAATGTATGAAAACAATTTTGGGTATAAGCTTTCGTGTGCATGCACACTTCTTTAGATACACTGAAACAGAAGTCACCAGTGGGAGGGTGGTGTGGGGGTTTTCTCAGAAGAGTAGTAGGGGATGGGTGATTGACTCAGTGGGTATAGTAAACCGGTTGACAACTGTTAACAACTGCAATTAGTAAAAGGCAAAAGATTTATACGATCTGAAGAGAAACCAGAGTAATGTGATGCCAATAAAAGGTTTGATGATGATGATGACTGCAATTAGTCCTACAATTAGTTATCCACAGGTTTACCATACCCATTGAGCCAATCACCTATCTCCTACTAGCCTTTTGAGAAAAACCCCACCCCGCCCTCCCACTATATATAAGGGTCTGGTGACTTCTGTTTCAGTGCATCTGAAGAAGTGTGCTACTCGACAATTTTCTTATTTATTTCAACTGTGTCAGACCAACACAGCTACCTACCTGAATCTAGAACAAAACATGAATGATTCCATGCAAAAGCATTAGCACAAGATGCAAAAGAAATGTGGAGAAGTAGAGGAACAGCATCAGAATGTGACATTTCTGAGCAACTGCTGAGGTCAACAATATTTTAGGGTGGACTCTTTCAGTCTCTAAGTTGCAGACATTTCATTTGCCTGAATCTCTGATGACAGTCTGCATGTCGAGGGTTGGGCTAGCGGTGTTCTTAGTGCTGCCATGTGTGCTGCTGCTTTTCACGGCAACTGGTCCTTTGCATATATTGCCTAAGAGGGGACAGTAGAAGCTGATGCTGCTGTGAAGAGGGAGAGGGTAGGTAAGAAACAGGGTGGTAGGGCAGCAAGCAGAAGTAGCATCAGCCACTACCTGCCTGATCTCTGTCAAATACAGACAAGGAGCATTTAGTAAGACTGGCCACTTAAGGTGTCTTGTTGAGGACCCTCAAACCTAGACTGCGTTCCACAAAGGAACAATAACTTTTCCACGATGTATATAAAGTTAGTTCAGGTAGGTTATCATCATTAGAAGCTGCAGTACTGAGAGGTATATTAAAGGCATTATATGCTGCTGGTGTGGTACAGTCATGAGTTAAGTCTCCTTATTGGTAAATAAGCACAGATGTCCCCAACAGCAGGTTTGAAATGCGTTCATAATGTGAGCGTAATCTGTTCACGGTATGTAGGCTGAGCACTACCCCCCCCCCAAAGCATTTAATCCATTCACAATTAATTAAGAGACGTTCATTGATTGTCCTGCTTATGCACCTGTGAAGTCAACATTCATCGGAGATGGCTGGCAGTGGCAGCAGTTGTTGGCACATCCTGAAAACTTGATTATGAACCGTTTACTCAACCTCAGAAACTGCTGTTCCTTTCCGAAGTTTTCATGGCCTGGTTGTTTTGCTTTGTAGTTCATGAAATAATAGCTAGGCTTTGTCATATTATCATGGAAGTCAGGAAAACTCATGGCTGTTCCAAGGGCAGGGCATGCTTTTATCTCATGTAAATGAGATGACCTTTATAAAAGCAAATGCAGATGGTTGGGAAATGCATGAGGGGATTTGTGTGTGAGACCTTTTGGAACAAAAAGATAAAACAAGCCAATCAACCAATTTAAAGTTTGGCCAAACTTACCAGTCAATTCATGAATGTTGTATCCTTTCCTAGGTATCTTTGTGGGCATGCTTTCCTGGGCTCTCAATACAGTAGAGTTCTCTTAGACTCTAGTTATGTATGTCTGTATTTGATTGCAGATTCCTTATTGTGTCCATGTGTTTATGTGTGTTTAGTGTGTGTGTGTTCTCTTTTCTTTGCTGATATGATTGATCCTACTGGTCAAGCCAAGCACCTGAGCCTCAGACCATTTATTGGCAGACAAATGAGAACAGCTGTAGGGAAACTGAATGGTGAGGAAGGATTGTTCCCTTCCCACTGTTCCGATCCTCCTGGCATAATGTACACACAATGAAAGGGAATATTATGTGGTAACATGCTGCCTTTCCCCCTCGTTCCACACTCCAGGTTTCAAGCAGCAATATAAAAATGTGTTTGTGTAAAAAAGGGATAGCAAATTGGCATTAGACTTCAGTAGGCTCTACTCCTGGCTGACAGTTCAGAGGGGAGCAGAAACTAGGGACAGGGGCGAAATTAAATTCAGTATGAATTTAAAGGTCTTTCTACCAAATTTAAACTTTCTGAAACAATACGAATCAAAACACAGCTATCCTTTGCCATGTACACTTATCTGAATTTTGCAATCCAGTTCTCTGATCTGTGTTTACAAAAATGCATATATTAGGGAAACGTGTGCATATAAATTAAGATACTGTATTACTGAAAATAACACACCAAGATGCATTAACTTAGGGGAAATTGTTTGCAGAAATGTGTACAGTAATCAAAATCACATATAAACATTGTGTTTAACAGGAGAAAATCATCCTAAAATGCTGGTGATTTCTCATGAATAAAAGCTCAAATTGCCACAAAATGTGAAGAAATGAATTTAAGATTATAAAATTGAGAAACAGAGAACAAAAATTGACAGATCCTTCCATACTAAGCAGAAGCAGTCAAGGTCAACAGAAGGGAAACCAGGTTCAAAGTGGCTTGCAGAGCAATCTTAACTCCTGATGCACATGGTTATGGTAGTTAGAATGCAATGCATTGCTCCCGACAACTGGTCATGGAGGCCAACAGGAAAGGGTTTGTTGTGCCTGCCAATGGCATAGACTGTTGACAGATCACTGCAGCAGTGTTCCCACTGGTGGAAACCAATGTAAGACACCCTCCAAGTGGTAGAATGGTGGTGGGGAGAGGCACAGCTGGACTGTGGACCACTGGATCCTAAGCTGGAGAAAGTTGTGTTATGGTCTCTCTGATGATCCATCATGGAACTGGCACAGCAAAAATGAAGAAAACTACTGGTTCCCCTTCTGCTGTAGCTGGCACAAGTGGCAAGGCTTCAGATACAGTGGTGGCTCCACTGCTCTGTTGAACCTTGCTGCTCCCCAGGTAGGGATCAGGATTGCTGTTCCAAGCAGGTTTGTAGCCAGGAATAGGAAGAAGAGAAAGCAAATGGAGATCAGAGGAAACAGAGGGCAGTATCAAAGGAGGTGACCAAGTTTGGGGAGGGGTCAGGATCTAAGTTAGAAATAACTTTGTTAGAAGGACTAGAACTAGATGCAAATTTTGGCAATGTTTATGATCAAAGTAGTCAGTAAGATAGTTTGAATTTTAGTTCATTAATATGCTGTTTTCCACAGGAAAATGTGGAGGATCTTGTCCACTTCCTCAGGTTGTTAAGATGTGCCACTGATGGATGCAGGGAGCAGTTTTAATAAACACAAGATTTCATTATTGCTTCTCTGGCATGCAGCAGAAAAGCTGACCCAGCGTAGGAGGGAAGGGAGACCAATAAGCAACAATCAGTGCTGCTGACACATTCTGAGAAACAGCTTTTTTCACTTGCAGTGACTCCTTGATGTTCATTTGGGGCTGTTGCGGGCCCATTTATTACAAAGCCTATTCTAAACTGATGACTGCTTGGCTGTGCTCCCCCTGAGCCTTTATCAGCAATTCTTAAGCTTAATATAAGCAGGAACTGCTCCAGTCATGTCATTAAAATCCAGCATTTAAAAACAGCTGTGAATTTGGATTTGGGAGGGGGAGCTAATCTGTTTTAAACAGATTTATACACAGAAATTGGTGGGTTTTGACCCAACTGAGCTTCACCCACAGCAGACCACTATTTGTACTCACATATGTCAGAGCCACCTGTGCATGATTGGATTATCTTTTCAAGAATCAACTAATTATGTGCAAAATCATACACAAAGAAATGGTTGCATTATACATATAAAAGAATCAAGTCCCACGTGGGACTATATATTTCTAGCATAACTATATATGAATTAACATGGAAGTATTTTTATACAGTTGAATTCTTGTGTCTGTTTATATGCTGGGTTCCCCCGCCCCCCCCCCCCCCCAGAAACCTGGACTGTGTGTTTGTATGTACAGTGGTATCTCAGGTTAAGAACTTAAATCGTTCTGGAGGTCCGTTCTTAACCTGAAACTGTTCTTAAACTGAGGTACCACTTTAGCTAATGGGGCCTCTCACTGCCGCTGCCCAATTTCTGTTCTCATCCTGAAGCAAAGTTTTTAACCTGAGGTACTATTTCTGGGTTAGCGGAGTCTGTAACCTGAAGCGTCTGTAACCCAAGGTACCACTGTATGCATAGTATGCATATAATATAATGTTCCTATTATTTCAGAACATATATGTGTGTGTGTGTGTATTGTGTTTTGTCAATATCAGAGAGGAAGATTGGATTTAGGAAACAAAATCAATGTGGACAAACTTGGCATCAACATTTTCAGAAAATTTTATCTCTAATTTAGAATAACATATATCTTGGAAGAAAAAAACTATAAAATATTGAATGTTCACCAACCTACAATTATTGTTAAAAACTCATTAATCAGGTACACTTTTCTTCTCCCACTTCTTAACCTTGGAATTTTGGTAGACAGACGAACTAGTAAAACAGACAAACCTTTCTCAAAGAAAATCATCATAAGGTTAGTGGATAAACGAAACCATTAAAAGCTGCTTTCTTCTATCCTAAAAATTTTGCTTTCTGAAAGAGATCTTTGTAATGTTTGCATTTTCTGAAAGGGAAGTATCCCTTGTTTTGTTTTCTTATTTAATTATAACTGTCTTTGAATATTTATTTTAATAATAATTTTAAAAAAAACATGAATTGGGATTTTGGTGAAAATCTCCCAAAGTTAATCTTATTAACTTGTTTGGCACATGGTCAAATTATAGGTATGGTTTTATATGTAAGCAAATACCATATGAAAATGTCTTACTATCACAGCACACGATGCCCACAGTGCCCTGAGGGGCGGACCATAGAAATAAACACATGGGACTTGTGTTGGGTTGAATTAGGCCAAACCTTTTATTGATTACAGATGTAACTAGGTTTGGGCCAAGGCGTTGGATATTTATCCAGTATGAAGCAGCCTACCTGCTGGTTGATAAATAGGGTAGGATCGACCCTGAGATGGGGAGTTGCCCTTTGATATGCACCAGGTGTTACAATCCCATTTAGGCCACCATTGGGAGAGGTGATGTGGCCCATTTGATCCCAAGTTAACCCCCAGACACTCCTCCTGGATCCTTTTAATGGGGCACCTAATCAGCTAAGGATAAAACCCAATCCTTATCCACCAGAAGTTGTGACTGTCGCTATGAGGTAGGCAAAAACCCACAGATCAGCCATTCATTTGCAGGGAAAAAGCCCTCCCTGGCCCTGAATATGGTGACTGAATAAACCATAGTAAGGTCCTCACACTGACTGGGTGGTGATCTCCAAAGAAGGGGAGCTACAAAAGGCCAGCTTCTTAAATACAGCAGGAGTGAACCTGGTTCAGTCCTCACTTTATGTTTCTTCCCCGCTTCACAGCTGAAATTATATAGCATACTCTTGGGGAAATATACATCCATCGCATGTGATAGTTTACCTGTAGACTTTCATACTTCCCCTTCTACATATAAGTGCTTTCTGTGTAGGAAATGTGCAACATCGTAATCCAAAATTCAGTTTAAAAAATAATAATTCACATTTATTTCAGTGGATTTGAAATTTGATATGGAAAACATATGTGCCAAGATAAGATATACAACAAGTTCAGGCTGTACAACAAATTTTAGAAATAGTTCAAATACCATCTACTTTTACCTCAAAAGTTTAAGGAGTGTGGAAAACATATTGAAAGAATAGCTATTATTAGTATGTAACTGTAATTTAAGTTCACTTTGAGCCTGGTTTCACAAATTGTCAGCTTCTGCCAAAGTCTGAATTTGGACTACATTATTGATGTTGGCTCAACTGCATAAATGAATCAATTGATGAGAAAACCAACAGTTGATTCAGTTTATTTTCTATAAAGTACAGATTTGGCTACAGTCAGTGCATCAAGTCTTCATTTTACATGGCCATTTAACATGCTAGTTCATAGTGGTCATTAAACAGCTTCTATTTTCCACTTAATTACAGACCTGTCCCAGCGCTTTCTGAAAATGAAGTGATTTTAAAATGGCAGAATAGTAATTTTATTTTATTTTATTTTACTTTATTTTGTGTGGTGCGTAAATTAAAGCTCAGACATTCTCCCATTTGGATAATTTACTAGCAACAGGAAATGAACTGATTGCAATTATTCTCTCTCTGTCTTCAGCAGAAGGGTCTGTAGTTCTTTGCCTTGGTAATAGCTGTAAATGATACTTTAGTCAACTGGTACTATCGTTCCCATTTCAGCTTCACTGACGCTTCTGAATAGCATAAAAGGGTTTTCGGAGATTAATCCACAATTAGATATTCTGGTATCCTTTAAAAACTGTCAAAAGACCCCTGTGGCCACACTTTTTTCCATTTAAAGTGATACTGAATTAATAATGTTTTGCCATCTCGTCAGACCTTTAAACTCCTGTGACTGATATCACATCAGTTAGCCCACTTAAGCAAAATGTCACACGGCAAGACTTCCATTTTGAATAGGTCATTCCCACTGAAGGCTCATTAGTGCTCACTGTCCATTTTGCTTTCCAGGGCTTGTTGAAGCTGCAGAGCCTTCTGTTTAGAAGTGGGCAGACGGGTGGGGAGGGGGGAAGCCTCCCCTTTTTCATTCCAAATCACAGACTTAGTGTGGCAGCACAATATGTTATAATTCATTTTGAATAAGAAGTCACATAATGTTTAGATAGAAGGCCATAAAGTCATGTTGTGTTTTTAAGGCGTGGTGGGGCTGTTTGTGATGTGGGAGGAAAACCGTTTCACCACAAAATCTGAGGAACCATAACTCAAAGTTAGAACGTTACCATAGTTATGCAATGGTTCTTGGCATCTCCAGTTAAATGGATCAGGTAGTAGGTAATATCCTGGAGAACTGCTGCCAATTAAGAGTAGACAATGCTAGGCTAGGTAGAAGAAATAGTCTGACCTGGCATAAGGTTGCTTCCAATGTGTTGGAACTACAGCTGAAATCAGAGCAAGCAACAGCACTGGAATATAGTTCTTGGTCATCAAGCCAGGACTGTATAAGCCAAGATGGATGAACGGCACCTCCAGATGTCCATTATATGTCCATTCATGATGATTTGTGCTGATGACTGGGACCATCATATGTGATCCCACTTTCAATGCTGTTTGCTCCTGCAGAAGTTTTGGTGTGGTCACACTGTTTCATTTCCAGTTGGTACATATGCCGTAAATTCCCATTGAAATCACAGAATTTTTCACACTGCAAATGTTCCAGTTTATTTTTATTCTACTTTTGTTGAGCTATAGTCCATCTGGATGGCAATAATTTGGTAGCATTAGGGATGCATCTCAGAACAAACCAAAGCAGAATAAACCCACCACTGATGCACTTTTATCATTTCAAGAGCATATAGCAGAACACATCTGTAATAATACTAACAACCAGTCTGGAGGGGCCCTGAATGTCCATATTTTCAGTTTGGAGTATCAGAACCTTGATTGTTCTTTGCCCCTTTATGTGCTCTTTCTAAATATAAAAAGGGTAGAGAGGTAGGACAAATAATTGCCTTTTTTAAGGCAACTATACTAACTAAAATGCAGGCAATGTCTTCCCCAAAAAAGTGAACAACATAACTTAGAAAGTATCAGTCTTATTCCTCTGTTAGCTGTAGTTAGAACATGTGTAAATTTGTGGAGAGCAAAGGAAAGACCTTGCTTGTGTGCTGCTCTTAGGGCTGTTTGGTTACCATTTATTTATTACCTTTACAAATGGGTCCTCTTTTTTGCTCTTCAAAATATGGCAAACCCTATCTAATGAGACTTCCTTCTAAGACTTCGATTGATAAAGTGGGATCCAACCCATGTAAAAAGGCAATAATGGTTTAGTTTTGCCAATTTTCTTATCACAGAATGCAGAGTAGAAAGTATAGCATGCTTTAAGTTAAGGGTTGGGGACCTGGGGACCTCTAGATCTTCCTGGACTACAACTCCCACCATCCCTGAGCATTAGTCATGTGGCTTGGTCTGATGGAAGCCAATATCTGTGGTGCAATAAATAACAGCCTTTAATTAACACCCACTTTACTGAAAGGAAAAAGTCACTAAAGAGTTGGTATTTCTAGGCCCAGAGAGTTAAGGGGCCTTCTGAGTTGTGAGTTTAGTTTCTCTTTTACCTTTCCTTCTTGCTTCTGTTGCAACAAGTAATGGCTGATGTTGTTAAGTAAACAATAGAGTTGCTAGATCAAAGCCCTGCCATTTCTTCCATGAGCTCTGCAACAATCTGGAGGGCTGCAGGTTCCTCATCCTTGATAAGTAAAGCTAGCTATGAGAAACATTTTGACTCCTTTGTGATTTTGGCTTTGCTACTTGTGTCTACTTCACATAATGGAATGAGTAAAATATATACTAGCATAATGAAAGGAAGATATACACAATTTCACCTGTTTGCCACACTTTTTGCTGTTTCTCTGTTCACACAATACAATATAATCACAGGAAGATCTTGCAGGCAAACATGGGGGGTGGGAAATGATTATAGAAGCTCTTTCTCTAATTGGGCCTTCAAAAGCTATTCAATTCCAGGATCATTAACCCAGTAATTATTTTAATGTCTTTTCCACTACCAGAATGTGTTAACACGTAGGCATTGCTAAAGCAACACCATGGAAAAGCACAAAATATATTGTGAGAATATTATAAAGTACAGTTGGACCAATAGATAATGGGTTTTGCTAGTAAACTGCTGGTACATCAGTATACTGGAGTGCCCCATTAGTGAAGGAGGAGGTTCTGCCATTATAGGGCTCAGAATTCTATTGCTTATAAAAATAATAACTTACCTTACATATACCTTGACCCTTTGCATACACTCTGATTATTGTACCTTCAGCGGTTAGATGACTCTTAATCAGCGATAATACCTTCTCCATGGTGGTGCTTGGTTCTGGAATAACTTTCCAGAGTCAGTTGTGTGATGATAACCAGGTCAGGACAATTTTATCACTCTGAACTTATAATGATTAATCTATTTACTGATGGTATGATTATTGCAGTTTTACTCAGGAATTTTATACTTAGTAATTTGATTGGAATTTTAATTGCTATTAGGTGATCTTAATTCTTTGCTACTACCCTTTAAAGATTTTAAATTGAGAAACAGGATATAAATACTCACCCAATCAATGAATCAATTATTATTATGAATGAATTTGAAGAGTCTGACCTATGAGCAGAAAAATATTTAATAATAGTCTGAGCTCAGCTATGATCTGTCAGCCTCAGCCTCTCATCTGTACTATGGGGGTAATTGGACAGAACAACCTTGCAGGGCTGTTGTAATAATCTGGAAGATAATATATGTAACATGTTTTGAATGCATTATTTAAATATATAATCATGTTTTAAGTCTAATTCCAAGTTGTCACTGCTTCCTGCTGATTTCTGTTGCAAGGGTATTGCAATCTCCATTGTAACTGTGAAAATCTGTTATATTTCTTGGCCTTTCGTTCTTGTTTTTCTTTATATTTTTTAAAAATTGTTTTTGTCCTTTCATAAAAGGATTGATGCAGATAATAAGCCTGACCTAGTTCTACTCTTAAAACTGCAACTCTCAGGAACTTGTTAGAGAGTTTGATCTTCTATGAGTTAATCAAGGCTCAGAAGGCAGTCCAACTGGAAACGTGTGGCATCATAAAAAGAAGAAGAAAAACCCTTCAACTTATATATTGGAAACAGAAGTTAAGACAAAAGACTCTCATGGAAGAAGGTCACCAGAAATATTATCTCCAAGATCACAGAAAGAACTAACAGTTCTTTTCTAGGTGTGCAAAAGACACATTTATAGCTGAGATAGGAAACTTATCATCTCAGGATGACAACGTCAAACTTCCACTTCACAAATGTATTTTTGTTTTGTTTTGTTTTCCCGTATTTTTAGTTTATCCTAACCTGTAATCATAAAAGGACATGGGGGAGGGGGGAGGATTGTTGGTGAATAAGATTTCCAGAAGAGATTCCGTTTCCCATAGGTATAGGATGGCCATGTGTCCTACTTTATCCCAGAATGCCCTCTATTTTAAAGCCTCTCTGGGTCCAAGTCCAGTGTCAGGAACAGCCCCGTCATGAGGCAAAATGGTGGAACAAGCATCCTCTGGGGGAAGCATCAGATTTGAATGACTTTTGAGGCACAGGGTGCTTTGGAGGGATCTTTAGTTTGTCAGAGATGAAGTGGGATCTCAACAAGGTATAGTCAAAGCAACTATACAAATAAATTAGCATATGAAAACTTTATGCAGATCTGTCATTTATGTCCTCTTTTTCAATTATGCATAAGTAGCCACCCTATGTAGACTAGGTACTGGCAGTAATTCTAGAACTATAAATGCTATATCAAAATTGTGCTCTCCTTCACAACTGGGCTTAGAGTTGGAAAAAAAGTTGTTTTCTGATAAGGTGGCCTGAGGGCATGAGGTGAAATCAGGAATGATAGGGGGAAATTAGCTACTTGTAGACTGCTCTTCCCTTCATCCTTTATTTTACTCATAAGTCATTGCCAGTTTTTGTTTCTTTGTTGAGGGAGTGACACCTAGGACTGCCTAGAAACCTAATGGTTTAGTCCTGAAAATCCCCATCAGAGCAGTGCTATGATGCCATACTCAGCCATTTGCTGCTGAAAGAAACACTCTGCAGATGATACGTTTTGATTCTCACCCCATATAAGTCACTGGGAGTGATCATCAGGGAGTTTGGGCTGGGTGTTCATCAGTATGCAGATGATACCCAGCTCTACCTCTCTTTTAAATCAGAACCAGTGAAGGCGGTGAAGTGCCTGTGTGAGTGCCTGGATGTGGTTGAAGGATGGATGATGGCTAACAGATTTAGGTTGAATCCTGACCAGACAGAAGTACTGTTTCGAGGGGACAGGGGGCGGGCGGGTGTGGGGGACTCCCTAGTTCTGAATGGGACAACTGTGCCCCTTAAGAAGCAGATGTGCAGCCTGGGAGTCATTTTGGACTCACAGCTGTCCATGGAGGCGCAGGTCAATTCTGTGTGCAGGGCAGCTGTCTACCTGCTCCATCTGGTATGCAGGCTGAGACCCCACCTGCCCACAGGCTGTCTCGCCAGAGTGGTGCATGCTCTAGTTATCTTCCGCTTGGATTACTGCAATGTGCTGTATGTGGGCCTACCTTTGAAGGGGCCCCAGAAATTGCAACTAATCCATAATGTGGCAGCTAGAGTGGTGACTGGGAGTGGCTGCTGAGACCGTATAACACCAGCCCTGAGAGACCTGCATTTGCTCCCAGTACGTTTCTGAGCACAATTCAAAGTGTTGGTGCTGACCTTTAAAGCCTTAAATGGCCTCAGTCCAGTATACCTGAAGTAGTGTCTCCACCCCCATCGTTCAGCCCGGACGCTGAGGTCCAGCACCAAGGGCTTTCTGGTGGTTCCCTCACTGCAGGAAGTGAAGTTACAGGGAACCAGTAAGAGGGCCTTCTCGGTAATGACGCCTGCCCTGTGGAACGCCCTCCCACCAGATGTCAAGGAAATAAACAACTATCCAACTTTTAGAAAACATCTGAAGGCTGCTTTTTTACATCACGAAAAGTGGTTTTTGTAGAACTGCAAGAAAGCAGCTATTTGTCTCTGGTTACCATTACTGTTAGGTTCTGCATTCAAAGACACATGGAATGGAAGGAGCCCTTCATGGACAATTGGCATACTTCACTTGTACTTTCTTTTATTTTCAAAATCAATTCAACCCCCGCCCCCTGTCATTATGATTCTCCCACTTCCTAAGATGGAGATAGTTTCCTACTTTGCCAGTTCCAGTGCTGCAAGACTCTGAAACAAGGTCAAGAATGTCTGAATGTCTTTCTGAATGTCAAGCAGCTGTGGTACTGAACTATAACTTCCACCATCCTTGGCCATTGCCATCTTTGCTGATGGGAGTTGCAGTTCAACAAGATCTAGACTGCCAGAGGCTCCTCACCCATGATATAGAGACTGCCTGAGAGAATCGGAATTTACAGGGAGCAAAATGTTCTCTCTTCCTTGTCGCTCTGTGCTGCAAATAGCAAAACAATAGATGAATGTCTGAGGAGCTGCTATTTACTAAGTATTCATGTGAAAAGAGGCCTCAGAGCTGGCTTCAGATTATCCAGAAGGGACTGCATCTCAATTGTTCTCATTACATTCAGCCAGCAGTTGGCTCCTCTCGCAGCACACTCAGTGACCAAACACTTGCATCAAGAAAGAGAATAATTAATTGGCAAGTTTCATTGCGCTACACACATTGTAGATACTGGGAGGAATACTATATGCAAGTGCTTGTTTCACTCCTTTCTGTTCTGTTGGATTCTCTTAGAATGCACTAACTATCTTAAGATGTTTTCTTGACTGCTGCCACTGGATTCACAGCAAACATCAAGAATAGCATGTCAGGCACATGAACCTTCTACCTGAGCAGCGGCTTTTAAACTATTGAACAGGTCCACAAAAAGTTGTTACTTTTCCTGTACTTTTTGCTGGGTATATAATAAGTATTTTAATTATGACTTCTCTAAAATAAATTTGAAAGTAGACTTCAGCCTGATTCTATGTATGGCATCCATTAAACTCAGAATAATCTTAGCAAATGCAGTGTGATATTCAGGGTGTACAAAATGTTCCCTTCCCTTCTCCAATAGCCTCAGAGATACACCCACATTGCTTTGGGATACACATTGAAAAAGCATTCATAATATCTACTTCTTTAGCTTAGGTCACTATTAGGAATGCAGTGGTTATTCATTATTTCTGTTTCCCCAAGTGACAATTGCAAATTCATAGTTACGGATAAGCGTCCTGAATAAAACATTATCTTGGTTATTGCGGATCTAAAGAAAAAGAAAAATGGTAACTTGTGCAATCAAACCAATTGCGTGGAATGGAGGAGAAGCACAACAATGGGGAACATTATGAGTACTACTTAGACCAGATGGATGACACAAAAGACTATCCAGTGTATGATTTGAATGGGGAATAATGATGAGCACTAGTTAGACTGGATACTTGCTCAACAGCTGCCTTTAAATGGAGAACAATGTACACTAATGTTAGGATCTGAACTAACATGCAAGCAAACATGCCAAATAATTTGGAAACCATTTTCCTTCTGAGCATGAGTCCTAATGCAGAATCTTTCTTTTCTCATGGAAATTTATGTAGGAATAATAGGTTTTATACATGACTGGTAATCACTGTTACATTTGTTTCCAGATTATACATGTTATTTCTATGCAGTGATTATGTGTGTGGATAACTACTGTGCCTAACACCTCACTCATATTGTAGACTTATGCTAGAGTGCATTGTACCAAACATAAGGCAGTGTAGAAGTTAAATGTTTTTACTATTTATCCATCGTATGTGTAGGTTCTGCAATCTGGCAGTGGTGTTTAGGGAAATGGTTACCTCAGAAATATAGCAGTATTTGGCTTTTCTTTTTACCTGGCATTTGCACAGAGATTTGATATGAGCTAAAGTGTCCACTTATTGTTTATTGTTCACTGGAAATTAAGTGATATGGAAGACCTCATTGGCATCTGGGTATTTTGAATATTAATGGGTTAGTCATCGTCACTATGCTTTATTACAGACTATGTAGATCTATTCAAAATCCACAGAAATTTATTTATACACCATTACATGTAAAGCAGCCTTTAATTATAGCCATATAGAATAGTATATTATCTCTAATTAGTGCTGAAGAATGGATGCAAAATAAAGTACTGTTGGCAATCAGCAGTCATTATACAATAGCATGATCACATCTGTTCATATTAACAGATAAGCAGCAAACATCAAAACAGTGTTTGATTCATCCTCTAAAACTGTCTGAGCAAAATATTGTATCTAACTCATCTAACTCTCTCAATATCTTTTGCTGACTTTGATCTGATTAAGGTCCAAAGAAACTAACCACAGATGCAAATATTCTAGTGCATCTGAAATTAAAACCCACTATAGTTCAACAGTCTAAATAGCTGAAATACACAGCAGCTGAAGTGATTATAGGCATAATGTAAACTTATGATAGAAAGGTTTTTAAATCTCTGCAGGTGTAGGATTATAGCAAAACCTATTGAAAGATACAATATTCTGCCTAAATACACCAGTACAAAATTAATTAGGCAGTTGATCACATAATAAATGTGTGATTGATAAGCTAATGGGAATAAACAGCTATAAGTCAGTAACAAACCAGATTCTTTTACTAGATGCAGCTGATTTTTCAGTTCTGGTATTTACAAGATTTTGTGCCTAATAGAAGACATTTTTAAAAGGGAAAAATAATTTTGAAAATGAGAACTCAGTTACAGTATTTATCTCTGTTGGAAACTATAATGTGTAAGCAATGTCAAATTTGCAGATAGACAAATCTGGAAGTAATTCTCTAAGATAGCTGCCTGAAAATCACATCAAAGCCCACTGAAATAATGAGACCGGCTCCAGCTGTTGGATTCCAACAGCTTTTGATTTGTGCTCTAGTAGAAGCTCCAGGTTTTGATCTTCTGTTGATAATTTCCATGGTATTGAAGTTGATTTGTGCATTATTTAAAAACAGACAGCCAACAGCAAACAAGGGTGAATTTGCAAACTGCATCTTAAAGGGCATTTTGTTTCTGTTCTACAGATTATAGCATCCCATTCCATTGCTCTGTCACAGCTATCCTAGTTGAAAAGGGACATATTTGTCTACATAGATTCCCCCACCCCAACCCCCCAAGACTTGAAAAGCCAAAACAAAATAGACAAGAACACTGGACACTAATGGTCAGATTTGGGGATGCCACACATTTTGGACCCCTATTGATATCTTCTAGATAAGGAAACAATTATATACAGTTCTTCTAATCTACAAAACATGCTAAAAGCATTCTTCCTCCTGAAAGCCTCAGAAGGCCTTTGCCTGTGAAGATAACAGAAGCCTTTAATTTACTTGCTAGCAGCTATTTAACTACGTTTATTATGAAAAATTCAATGTAGTGTTTCTAACATGGAAGCTTAAATGTTTATAAACTGGATTGTTAGGATGGCAAACTTTTATGTTTAGTTAGTCAAAAAACAAAGTTTAGTAGATGTGTTTGTTTATGTGATTCTGTCTGATGAAGATGCATTTTACACTTATTTCTTGCTTTGCATGCTTGGTCACATTAGAATTTCCCAGCAAGTATTAAAATGAAGATGATTAGTCTAGGTTCTCTTCTAAAATGTACTGACAACCACTCTCAGACACAGTGAGTGGTGAAGAAACTGGAAAGCAAAAGAGTACTAGATACTCAATTATGGATTACTAAAGTGATTATCTAGGTCTCACTGGGAAAGACGGAATCCTACAGACAAGACAAATTGGATCATATTGATATAATTTGAACAGTTTTCTGATATATATTTTTTCATTGGCTTAGACTGCAGTCCTAACCCTACTTACTTGAGAATAAGCCTCACTGAATTCAAGAGGACATACTTGTAAGTAGACATGGTTAGGATTGTGCTTTTAGATTGTCCTGTTAGTTTCTGCTGATGGCGTGACTTGTAAGTGGAGTCTGTTTAATAGGCCATTCAATCAGTGGAAGGGGTCAGCAGAAGAAAAAACTGGAGCAGCATGAGAAGCAGTACAGGGGGGAAAGGAGTTTTGGAAAGGAGGAAGACTCTCACCTTGTACCTGGATTCCAGTTTCCTCCACAAATGGAATGAAACCTTCCTTTCCTGGAGGTTTAGTTAGGATCCAAACCATAATGATTAAAGGATCGTCTTGGTACATTCCTCTTAAGTATCAGATGGCACATTGCCCAACTGCAGACGTATTGGAGCACATTGTGTAAGAATGCTTTTGTACATGTGTGGTGACATTTCACTAGGTACCATCTATTGCCACACTTTCATTTTGTTTCTATCAGCCCAAAGAAAAGGTTGCAGCTTTTCCAAGTGCTCTTCACTGGCAGAGGAAGAGGAGTGGGGGGGGAGCGTTGGGGTGCCATCGCGGCTGCCCCTCCGCCCATGCTGGGCACCACACTCCCGCAGGTGGCGCGCCACACCCCCCAGGACACGTGCCACGCCCCTGCGGGCAGCGCACCACCACCCCGGGACGCGCACCAGCCCCGCCCCCACCTGCTCTCCGTCCCCCGGTGCCGGAGCATGAAGCTCCGCCACTGCTGCTCTTGCTGTAGTGATTACTTAGGAGTATTGTTACTCCCATATTCCAGGAATCTATCAGAGCTTCAACAGATTAAGTGAGCTACATGTCCATTTAGGACTGAGTAGAATCAATTAGGGTCAATTAGGCTTCAGAAGCAGGCTATTATTCCCCATCCTTGCAAAAGTAAAGTGTAGCTATGAGTCTAACCCTTTTTTCAGGGTGTCTTCAGAATTCTATGCTGGTTTTGTAAGCTCCTGGTCTTGAATCTAATAAAGAATGTGGGCTAGAATTTGGAGGGCACCTTTTGCCCATGGACCAGCTCCAGGATTCATGCCCCAAAATATTATTTGAGCATGTTTGGCTCAGCTCTCCACACGGTCTTCACACAAAGTAAGGATAGTTGCTCAACACAAAGCACCTATTACTTTCCAAGTTCATTGCTTCCAGGAAAAGAGATGATGGATACACCTCTCCATCTCTTGTTATCAAAAACCTTGTTTCAGTTGTGTTGGAATATTCATTTACTCACAGCCATGCCACAGGAATAGGCCACATTTACCCTTGGTGTGGATGATTTTTAATACCTAACAGAGCTAACCATGTTCAAAATCCTTGTTTCGTTCCTTTCACATTTTCTTCTGCTGAATGTAAAAGAATGGATGTCTTTTTGTCTAGACACACTTCAGTGTTCTTTTGAAAACTCTACACACGGCAGGGTAGTAAGCTAGGGAGGGCACTTATCTTCAGTGGTGGGCTATTTTCCACAAGAACATATATTTTCAGTCTCCTAGGAACTAGACATGTATTTGTTCATATTGAAGATCCAGGTTACTTTTCATCTATGCTGTTTTGTTGCTCCAGTCCCCTCATCCTGACTTCTAAGCTCTTCTGCCTCTGACATCAATCGTGCAGAGCCTGCATAAGGATCAAAGAGCAAAGCTGAAAGCAGAATTTAGACTTGCTAACAGTGTAATGGAACAATTGCACAGTGGCCAGGTGCACTGTATGTCATACTTAAAGAAAACAATAATAAATAAAATATTGGATGAAATGGAGGCATCTTGGCAATTGAGTATCTAAAATACTTTTCTTCTTTCTTTCTTTCTTTCTTTCTTTCTTTCTTTCTTTCTTTCTCTTCTGCATTTTCCTACAATTTTATTCCCTCCCCCCTACACAAGAAATAGACCAATATTCTGCAATTTGACCAACATTTGGGCCAACTTTGCTTTCGTTTTGATAGTTCAGCCATCAATGCCACCATAAACATGTTTTCTCCACTATTTCTTTTAAAAGCATGCAAAGTGCTCGATAAAATAGAGCACTAAAGAAAAGTGCATGCACGTTGCTCACTAAAATAGAACTCCCAAGTAGAGGTGTACAACCCCTATTACCACTCTAACAGGATGGAACAAAAAATACCTTTCTTGCCTCAATTGTTATCTCCTGTGTTTTCTTTTCTTTATTGCTGTATTCACAGCACAATACAATGCACCACAGGAGATCAACTATGCCTATGGAACTCTGTTCAAATAGGAACTTCCCATTGCTATTGATGATAGCATAGGAAATGCTCTGCCCATTCATGGGGATTCTCATATATTACTCTCTTAGCTCATGGAACAAGCAGACAGGACCATTTGTATGCTTGCAGAAGCCCTGCAAGTGCATACCAGAGCAGATAGATCATGACCCAAGTGTTTGTTTAGAGATTTAAAATTTCCCATCTTATGTGTATGTTCAGTAGTGTACTTCATTTTATTATGTTTGGGTTAACTGCAAAAGAACAAGTTTTATCTTCTCAGCTGAAATGAATGTCATCACTATGTACTGTCTGGCATGTCTGGCTATGTCTGGCATAAATATTCACCAGCACACGAAGTCCAATCTATTTAGTAGCACCAGAATAACTGTCCTCATCCCTTTTGGCCTATTGTTCTACAGATGGGTACCTATAACCCTCCAGATATTGCTGGACTCTAGCTCACATCAACCTTGACCCTAGGCCATGTTGGTTTTGGCTTATGGAAAGTGGAGGGCCAACTGTTGCTCATCCCAGTTGTGCAAAATAATACATTTTGCTCATACCACAATTACATTATTCATTCTTAAAAACGATGACTATAAAACATGACACTATACCTGTACATTCTAGAATTAGACTAGAGGTGAACTAGCAAATCTTTATTAGTGGTGGTGTTGGAGGACATTATCGTTTTCCATTCCTGAATGAAAACTTCAGATTACAAAAAACAACAACAACAAAGAGTTCTTATGCCATCTTAAAGACTAACAAATTTATTATAGCAGAAGCTTTTTAGTTTTAATTTTGTTTTGTTTTACTACTATCTACTTCATCAGATGCATGAATTTTTATCCTGGGTTTCAGTTCTGGATGGTTCTGCAAGGATAACATTTTCTACATCTGATGGAGTAGTCAGCACTTCACAAAAGTTTATTATGCCTTAATAAATTTATTAGTCTCTATGACTGTGACATTTTTAATGCAAAAACCTAACAGGGTTTCCTCTCTGGAAATTCATATTCATTGCCAGGCAACTTTCCCAACTAGATAATAGGTTGTGAACTTTGCTATTGGATCCTTGAAGAAAAGTGGAAGCATTAGGGTCAAATTAGATGAGATAGCTGGAAATTGCAATTAGCGATTGGGAGGCGCAAATTAGATTAACTTTTTCCTGCTCTTCCCACAGATGACATTTTCTAATCTAAATCTTCCCATCAAAGCTGCTGTTCTCCTCACAGCAGCCATGGTTTTATCTACTTTGTAAATATATTGCATATCCACTTTTAAGGATACCAATTTTCAGGAACCTTTATGTGAAAACAAAGGCTTTGCACATCCCAGTTCTTGCCACACTTGGCAGTAAATAGAACCAGTTTGTGATATACTCCATGGCCTGTCATTATAGTTAGTATAAAGGACACATGAGAACACATTCCAATACAATCTCAGGTCTCTCACTAAACTCTGGAGATATATGAAAATAAGGCATTCATTGTTTCATCCGTAAAGAACTCACTAGTTGGCACTAGCTGTTGCTAGCTCTGACAGTGATGGCTTTTACAGGGAAGGAGGAAAAGGATCAGGTCTTTCCTCACCAAAAATAGATCATATGGTTCACTATATATGTACTAATTGATGTGAAAACGTCCTCCCTTGATCTGCACATGCAAATCACCACCGCTGGACTGGGTATATGGCATCTTTTGTGAAAATACTCTCCTGTTTAATCCAATCAGAAAAACTGCCAATTTAAGGTGGTTACATTTTTCTTTTGGTTTGTTGACTGTGTAGTATGAGCATACATGGAGATACTTGTTTGGGAGAGAATAGTGTTGAATGCAGTGGGCCTTTCAGAATCAAAGCAGATTAAAATACAGACACAATGAGCCTGATGTGGGGAGAAAGACAGCATGAGTCAAAACGGATACCAGCTTGCTTTATTGAGTGCCATAGAAAGATCCTTCCTATCATCTCTGGGCAACGATGATTGGAATGAATTAAAAAATTCTCAAATGATCTGCAAAGACACCTTTAGCTATCACTGTGCATGGAAACTTACATTCTGAATCCCTTGGGCAGCGAAATAACGTTTCGCCATTTGCTAAATAAGGAAATGTATCATAAATCAGCCATAATCAGAGTAAACACTATTATTTATTTATTGTTTCCACTACAGGAAGAAAGGGTACCGCTTTTTTCCTTTTATCCTTGCTTTTTCCACCCCTTTTTGCCCTGAGGATCCTATTAGTAGAGAGCTGAGCAACTCTGTTTCATCAGAAATAAATTGTGCCTTACTTTTTAATATAAGTACTGAAGAGCTGTATAAAGATTAGAAATACGTTTGAACCCAGCATTACTTGATGTTATTTTCCTTGATGTACCAAGGTTCTTGGGGGCGGGGAGTGAAACAACATCTCCTTTTGAAAGCTCAGAGCAAAGTCACTTTAAAAGAGCTGCAGCAAGTAGTTCACTTGATGTAGAAAGGAAAAGAGAACTGGGATCTATACAGAAATATTCAACCTGCTGTATATGTTCCAGGACATCATGATGGAAACCCCACATAATCCCCAGTGTTACTAGGAGACAAGATTTCTTTTTTTAAAAGACAAAGACAAAGGAAGTGCCAGTGCCGGGTGCCCTCATTTTAAAAATGAGAGAAAACTGTAATTCCCAAGAAACAGTTGGCTAATTCTCACTTTCTCTACAAAGAGGTTGGTGATGAAAGGACACCTTTAATTAATAAGCACTGTCACCACTGCTTTGGTAACAGGCTGCTGCAAATGAATCTGTAATTAGATTAGAATAGAGCATTTTATAAAAGTTCATGTGACTCCTAAATGCTATTCTTTACAATAACTATTCCTCCCTCTTGTATCTGATAAAAGAAGGTGAATCATGCTAAATTGATACATGTAAAACTTTCTGGAATCTGTATAGTTCAGAAAGCTCAAGCAAAATTTTGAGGTGGTGTTCGAAGGCAATATTTTTGTAGCTTTGTAATAATAAACTCTGTAGTAATGCAGAATCCAATGTTTGCTCCAATAAGTACTTAAAGAACCACTAAGGGGTGGTGGTTATTTTAAAGGGAATATTAAAACACTGAGATTTAGCCAAATTTCTTGCCTTAAACAAAACTGGTTTTGTTTATTTTTTTTTATAAAAAAAACATTCTATTTTAACAAGGCAACCATGCACATGCCACCAGCTTTCAAAGTGTGTTGTTTATCCCCATGATGTTTGTACCCTCTCTGCAAAACCAAATATTCCAGTGAAAGGAATACACAAAAGGGGCATTTCAGAAGCGTTTGTTTGCATTTTTAGGCTCAACTCCAATATCTATAAAGTATGGCTACACATGTCAAAATTATTCATGCATGAATGCTTGTGTAGATCAATGGAGATGCACACTGTGAAGTTCAGATTCCAAATCCTTGCTGCAGTTTCAACTATGCACCACCCTCAAGATCCCATTATTCCAATGTTTTCTGCAGTTCTTGAGCCTACTTGCACTTAATAATGCTGCAACCTGAACAAATACATTCTCTAGATCTGTTCTATGGATCAAGGTAGAAACTAGCACCGTAACAATGGTTTAACGTCTGCTGCCCTTTGGTGGTCATGCCCACCAGAGGTCAGCACTGCATAAACCACGCTATGGTGCTAGTTAATACAAGATATGGAAATCCCATTCATGGTGAGTAGAACTGTCTTTTTTAATCTATTACTTAGAGTAATAGAGATTCAAGAAGCCTTATAAAATCCAAGTTTTTGTTTTGAAAAATAAATTTATAACATAATGATTCCAACCTAGTTTCCAGTTGTCACCAAACTGAAAAAAATACATTCCCATGCATTCCAAAGCCAGGTTAACTGATCAAAGACACCTCCCAAAGTATCCCCAACAATTGCATTGTGACATAAGTGGCATGCCAGCTTGAGTCCCCCCCTCCCCCCGTGCAGCATTCTGACAGGCTAAGGATGTAGAGGGATCATTTATGTTTCCACCTTCATTATTCCTCTCAGAGCCACAACACACCTTTGTCTTGCTTGCTGTGCAAGAGATAGCACATCACAGTTGTCCTGCTGCAGTTATGCTTCTGCACCTGAGGCCATATTCTAGTGTAAGTTGGGGGTGATGGGTGCTGCACAGTCCAGTGCGGTGACCCTGTCCTAATTTTCTAGATTGGTGAGAGTATAAGCTTGAATATACTTAATTGTAGCTAAATAAATAAATAAATAAATAAATAAATACCAGTGGAAAGGTTTAATTACAAGCCATTCTCATTTGAACTACCGTACTTAAATGATGATTGATTGATCCCACGAAGATCCCTCCATGGGCCAGTTTGCACATGCGCGTGAGCCAACGATTTTCGGCGTCTGCGTGTGTACAGGTGTGATTTCCTGCATCTGCATAGACATGATTTTAGGCATCTGCGAATTAGCAGATGCGATTTTCAGTGCCACAGAAGCGAGTCCCCACGCTGCGCCAGTTTAGCACAGCATGTGAGCGGGCGGCTTGGTTCAGGGGCAGCTCATGGGCCAGTGAAACAACCTCTGCAGGTGGCTTCCGGCCCATGGGCCTTAGGTTGCTGGCCCGTGGACTAAACAGTAAAATCAAAGTTAAGAACCAGGACATGGAAGAGACCTAAATGTGCCCTTCTGCCAGAAGACTTATCAGATTTATCAAAAGAGTGCTGCCTGGGAAGTCATTCCAAATCCAGAGGAATTCTGTGTAGGAGCTCATTCCTAAAATTGTTATGGTGTAGTAGACAATTACAACATCCCATTTGTCTTACTTCCTGTTTCATTTATTGCAATACTTGGGTGGGGAACCTTTTTCCGCCCAAGTGCTGCTCTCCCTCATAGGGACCATAGGCCAGTGGTTGGATGGCCCAGAGATAAAAAGTGGGTAGGGTCAAATGCAAATGTGAAGCACAGCACAGGTGACTCTTACTCTTGTACAGTAGGCTAAATGCCAACCATATGCATTTTTGAAAAGTAGGCTGTATACTAGTTCCATGTCTGCCTTCCGTTCTTTCCAAGCACAGGGCTGGTAAGAGAAGTGGCCTGGGGAGAGTTCTAAGGGCCAGACAGAGATGCTTGGCAGACTTAGCCCCTGGCCCTGAAGTCCTAACTGCCAGTGCCCCAATGTAATGCAAACAAACAAACAAACAAACAAACAAATCCTGATACATTACACTGTGCTAGCTTTGGTCCAAGACACTAATGCGTTTTTATTTCCTTATGATTCTTTGGATCCAAACCAATGCCGTTTAAGACTAGGCTACTTATTATATAAGGTAATATAACATTACAATTTTCCGGCAATAACTCTCTTGATAATGTAATTGTGATGGAAAATATTTAAGTAAGAAATATATTTCACCTTGATTCCTTTAATGAAATAGTTTAAACTATTATGAGTTATCACATAGCTCATCAAGTCTCCGCTAAATAAGTGGCGAAATCTGGACCAGCTTTAAGAAGGAACATATCAAAGCTTCAGATTCAAAAGTAGCCAATAAACTTTTTGAATACTGCTATAATTACCAGCACTATGCAGAGCCTCTGACAATAAAGGGCAAAAAACACCAGTAATCTAACTCCATAGTAACTCTCAGCAACAATAGTTGAATATCACAAAGCAAAGTACCAATTGAAAAAAAGCGATGGGACAAATAACAGAAGCAGAAAACTTGCCCTCACATGCTAGAACATCCTCTGCATGAGCTGCCAAGTGAGTTGACGGAAGCATTACTAACAACACTTCTATAGCTTGTGATTAATGCAGGTGGTGGTAGTTTCACCATGCTGTATTATGGATTGCAATAATTAAAAATATATGTATAAAGCAAATATCCCTCAAAGAATTACCTCAGAGGTTTTTTTCCATAATCAAAAGGAACATATCCTCAAATGGCATGAATAAAAAGAAACCATCACAGCACTTATAAATCAAAATAATAGTTGCATTAAAAAATTAAGAGAACATTGTCTGGAAATGATACACTGTACATGAATGTCTTCCTCACTCAATTTCCGAGAATAGATTTGCCATTAGCTACAGCAGACTTAGAGAACATTAAATATCCAAGAAATGCAAGACTCCCTTCTGCCACTGAAGAACCTAACAAGAACCCGGGAGCTTTGGTATGGAGAAACTGATTTACAATTTGATCGGGGAGATATACAAGTGCAGTGTTTAGATCTGCATGAGGTGCAGTAATTTGGTTCTCTGTGAACTCTGAGGCAGAGATGTCACTCTTGCTTAGCTCACATCAGGCAGCTGTTGGAAGCCGAATGAAAATGCAGATGGAGGAAAAATCAATATGTAACAAATAGGGCAGCAGAAAAATTGCACTGCTAACGAGGGAAAGAGTAAAAATATACTCTCAGATGGAGTCAAATCCTGGAGTCTCCCCTCATGCGAGTGCCTCCATTGAAAGCAGAGGGACGTCTTGTTTGTTTGATTGAGAGTTGGTTAGTATGTTGTATAAATATGACAAGTGAGGTTCGCATACCGTAACCTCGATGGGAGCCCCAGAAATCACCTGGTGTGTGATATCTGCAGGGCTACAGAGAGGGGAATACTGCTGTCCTAGGCCCAGAGTCAGTGGGGGGTCTAGATTGTGAGTTTCCTTTTTAAAAAAAAGTAGATATATAGGCATTGTAGAACAAACATTAAGAAGCGGCATATATCTAGGCACTGTTTGAAGCAATTGCATTGTGAAATATAAGCCTGATCCCATCTTTGTCATTTTAGCCAATAGTGAAGTTCTATAGAGAAATTTAGAGTTGTGCAAGCACAAAGGATGACCCCAAAATGGCTTCAGAATGACCCAGAGAATTGGAGAATGGACTTTTTGCTTCATTTTGAAGTTGTTGGGTCTTCCATGGTATGCATGTCACTCTAGGATTTTTCTCTAAATTTAGAGAATAGAGAAGAACTGCCTGACTCATTTTGAAAAGACTTCCTTGTTAATTTTGAAGCTGGTTTTTCATCTTCCCTGGAGGAGCAGTGAAACTAATTGAGAAATCCTGGATTATAGTGAAGCTGTGACTGGAGAGCAGCATGTCCACACAAAAGCAAAAGGTAGCAGCAAATACTGGAGTTCACATTCTTTCTAGCTCCACTTAAATTTTATGCAAAAATGCTCCCCCCTCCTTGAGTATGCAATTTAAAAAAAAAAAACACACCCGCAAATGGAAATAAAATCCATCATTGTATATCCATATTGTACAGGGGGTTGTTGCAAAAAAGGGGCTACATGAAGCCTGCAAAGTCCCCGCCCAACCAGATGGGTGGGGTATAAATAAAGTATTATTATTATTATTAGTTTGCTGTACTAAAATTGTGTGTGTGAAAGAGAAAGAGTAATGCATGAGAACTGTAGTGTAATATAGTGTTGCTATCCATTCTTTTGGTGTGTTAATTTGGGGGGGGGGATTAGTGGGTGAGCTGCTTGACTTGTTGTGATAACATTTCAGTTATGAGATATAATTGAATAACCACAATAAATGCTCTTAGAATGCACTGATTTTTAAAACAAACAAGCAATCTTTAATTAATCTTGAATTTAACGAAGCATCAGCATGTGAATCTTTGTTGCTGTAAATCCTTGAACTCTTTTGACACCCATCCCTGCCACTGCCTATCATGCCTAGTCTTGCACTGAATGTAGCATGGCCAACCTAAAATAAATTGATAAAAGACCTATAGCAACATAACTTTACAAAGCATGACACTTGTGCTTTTTGCATGGTTTGTAGTTGACATTATGGAGACAGCAGGGTCCCTGTGTGACAGGCCAAAATTAAACAAGTCAAGTCTGAAAAAATGCCCTGTGTATACCTGTTTCAATTTTAAATCCTGGAAAGTTGCATTATCCAGTTTGTTACATGTATACCTAGCATTGTCTAGGCCAGGCATAGGCAAACTTGGCCCTCCAGATGTTTTGGGACTACAACTCCCATCATCCCTGACCACTGGTCCTGTTAGCTAGGGATGGTGGGAATCGTAGTCCCAAACATCTGGAGGGCTGGAGTTTGCCTATGCCTGGTCTAGGCCTTTGACCCCCCTGGGTTGGGGGGCTCCAAGAGTGTGTCTGCAATGATGTGCCACATTCATTTTCCATTGGTCACTATGCGATTTGTAATGTGCACAACATATTTTTCTTACTATTTCAAGGCTGACAATAACTTTTGGAAATATGTTGATGTATTCAGGTGCTGCTTTGCAGTTACAAATAGGAGATTTTCACTCCTAAGGACAAAAATCATGGCTATTAATTGCACCCTTATGCATAATATTGATGCTTGTCCTTGACTTGCCTCTGTGGATTTTCAGCATGCATACTGTGGGAAGAGTGAAAAGTCTCAAAAGGAAAGGGGCAATTGACCCTGTTTAGAAAGCCTGCATTTTTTCCTCTCTCCTCTTTACACTTATAACTAATAGCTTGAGCTGCCTAGGAAGGAACCATATAATAATAAAACTATGAGGTGATCATAGTTGCAACTGCAAAAAGTATTACATTCTGACATTATAATTTCAGAAATCAAAAATAGTTTCTGATACTCTGAAATTTAGGCATGTTGGTGACAGCCTCAAATGGTCTGCGTTGAATGTGTAGAGGCATGAAAGGATGAAGGTCAGTGAGGTGGACTTGCTATTTCTGCCTGTCTAAGATACACAAAAGATTTTAAAGATGCTCTAAATACAAATATGTATCTATACACTCCCTTAACACCATGATTATATGAACTGTCATGAGAAGAAAATGCCCCTCTTAAACAATAACTTCTTTCAGTTAGTTATTGGCCTTTCGGCACAGTGCTAGATTCTCTTAAATCAATTGTGAAAGCTGCTTTTAAAAATGCTTGAGCTGTGTACTAATAAAAAAAGGGTTTCGCCTACATTTTAGAGATTAATATATACAATCAGTTTACATTTCTAATGAAATTCAAGCACTGCACATATTTTATAATGTCATGTGTCAATCATTCTCTATTACCATGATGCAAAGGGTCATGCTAACACACATAGTTGAAACAGTAAGAAGCTACTCTGTCTTGATATTTTAAAGAGTTATAATACCACTCTTTTAAAAAGAAGTTTATATCAAGAATAGTGTATGTTTCTTCTAAAACTACAAGGTCACTGCCAGATGCAGCATAACCTAGCCTTTAGGCACCTAAAGTCTACCTTGTAGTTTTTAAAGAATCATCTGATGTTCTTGATATAGGGTGATTAAAGTCATGAACTCACATTCCCACATTGGATCGCATCATTAACAAGATGTCAAGGGAGGCAGATCAGGGTTAGGATTTGATGGAGGTTTTTGCTCGGGTGGGATGTCTACGGTTGAGACACTAAGCCAGTGGAAAGCTCTGTGGACATAGATCTACTGCCCATAGAAAGACAGCTGGTTATAACTGGTCTTAGGAGCCAAAACAGGACATTCCAGAAGTGGGGCAGCAGTAAGGCTGTGTGGCTTTAGAGCTATCGGATATAAGATAAGGTTACCAGACGTCCCCGTTTCCCAGGGACAGTCCCCAGATTTACAAATCAGTCGCCTGATAAAATCCTATCATTCCTACTGAAGTTGAAAAGTGTCCCCAGAAAAAAATCTGGTAAAAAATCTAAGATATATTCATTCTCTGAGGAAGCCCCAGAATTGAACCCCTCTCCTATGCCCATTTGGAGCTAGAATAATTAATACCCTGCCTTTGAAGCCAGTGGAGGGAATGAAAAATAGAACAGCTATATGGGTGAAATAAGAACTACTACTCTCATTGCCAGCAGAAGCTGGCAGGGCCTTGGAAGTGGCAGATCATCTCCTTTTGTTCCTCACTCATAATTAATTATTTTTCATGGTATGCTGTGCTTTACAATTCCTACATTATTTTATCTTTCCATCTATTCATTAAAGCAGTTTAGGCTAAAGGATGCCCAAACTCCCGCAGTAAGGTTATTTGGGTAGCTGAATGGATAGCTTTTTGTTCTATTTGTTTGAAGTGGCACATTTTTAAAATTAATGAGATTACACCTGCAGGTTTTCTGGGTATTTGTGCTATGTAAGCCACCTTGAACTATGGCCCAAAAGGTAGTCTATAAATAATTTATAAGTAAATAAAGTTTGCTGTGGTGAGATCTGAACATGAGCTGCAACTCCTGTCTTCCTAACTTGTTCACTGTGGTACATTGGGCCTAAAATTTTGTTGTAATATCATGTGCAAAAGTAAACAAAGTGTCATTTTCTACATCTTATACACTTCTACATCTTATACACTGCTGTCCACATCTCCCCTAGATTTAACTAATCATAATATCCTGCTTTTTTATGTAGAAAGCCACACCCCAGTAGGTTTCCCTGTTCTAATACATTCTCTGATATTCTGAAGAGCTTTCCATTCTGTATTTGGTTGCTGTACCAAGCTATCCGAAAAGATGCTGTAACCATAGATACCGTGAACAATTTAAATATGAATCTCAGAAGCAAAGACCATTTCACCTGTAAATATTTTGGTGTGAAGAATGTTGATGATCTGATCAGAGGGGTGGGGGTGTTTTGCAACTGCAGTCAGGAAATGAAGAGGCACTACAAGGTGAAATAAGAATAAAACAAGGACCACATTCATTAAATTATGCAAAATCATGCATAGTATCTGCAGAGTGAACCCTACCCAGCCAACAGGCCTCACTACATAGAAGGAAAATTTCAGGTTTCTTATGTCACCTTAAGTGGTGCCTAAAGGTGCTCACGTGCTTAATCCTAGGCTGGATACATTCAGTGTTGTCCTATAGCAGACTAGAGTCATGACTACAAAGAAAAGAGTTTCCTTAGCACTGGCATAATTCCTCCTCATAATCATTTGTGTTCCAGAAAGTTACAGGAATTTTATTTAGTATTGTGTGTCGCTGCCCCCGCTCCCTTTCATTAGGAGCCAGCACAGTGCAATGGTTAGAAACTACGTTTACACATATCTAGCATTGCTATCACAGACAATGTGTCAATGACCCTGCTGCATTAAGTTGCGTGTCGAGGTCCCCCAATAAAACACAAGTGACACATTATTTTTGTTTAAGGTTTTTGGCATAATTTTGGCCACAGCTTTATTAAATTGCAAGCAATGTGAGTGGTTGCTTAGGCATTGGTTGCAACTATCTGACCCTGCATGGGGACAGTCTGACATTTGCACGCCTGCAAAGTCAGAAAAGAGTAAGACACCCCGGGAGAGAGACGGGACTGCCGTCACCTCTCCCCAAATGCTCCCAGGGGCTCTTGCATGGCCCTAGCCCCTTGACAGGGTTCGGACAAAAGCATGGCGAGCCCCTGGGTTCCTTTAATGGAAAACCCTTGTAGCCGCAGCACTTTTGGAGGGGCAGGCACAGCCAAATCCATACCCCTCCACCAACCAATTCCCAAACCAATGCCTATCCGCAACCTTACAAGTTGTGACGATTTGCTACGCAGTAGGCAAAAACCAAATGGCACCAGCCAATCAGCCAAATGGACAAAATTCCTACCAGGTCGCTGCCCCAAAAGCAGACAGACCCATGACAGCCATAGCAAGGTCAAGTGAACAGCCTAAAATAGGGAGAGAGGGTGGGTGATCCGATGCACGCAGTGAAAAGAGGAAGTTGAACGCTGCGTGCAGGGCATTTAAAGACTAGGGCTGTCAGTCAAAAAATGGCAACATATAATTCTCCCCAGGAACAGCCAGCCCTCTGCTAATGGTGGCCAAACTCTTTCCTGCCCAGCAACAGCGGAGTGTCTTGCTAGGCCCCACCGCAACACGTGCTCTCCATGAAGGAGAACACGCTTTGTCATATGCCCAAACTGGGACTTTATTAGTCATTGGACAAAATTAAAGGGTTTTTGAAATAGTGGGTTCAGTTTACACCTGCTTAAGCTCTGCACATGATGAGACACAGAATTTACTCTTTTCTTTATGCATGCCTTTAAACTCCTTGTAAAACAACACATGTAATCTGCAGTTAACACATAATCTATCAACCACTAGACATGGTGGCAGGGTTCACACAGTCAGGGTTCATGGAAGTCCTCATGTGGTCTTCCAGTAGTGGGACTCATTAGCTGAATCCTTTCCTATTAGCACTACTTAAATGTGGAATTACAGGAAGGATATTTTCATATTTATAAGAAAAGTGGCATCTTTAATAAGGATGATCTCTGAAAAGCACATGGAAGAGAAGCTTACACTGTAAGTTGTCACAATGATTTAAAGAAAACTCTTTGATGTACATGTTTTTTTCAGTCCAATATCTCCCAAATGTTGAAACAGTTCAACATTTAAATTGAACTAAATATTTTTACGATTGTTTGGGATTTTGGGATTTGTTGCAATTCCGTTTTTGTTGACATGAGTTGCCCCAACTGTCTTTGGGCACAACGTGGAGAAATATAATGTGACCAGCCAGTTTATGGATATTGTCAGGAGCAATTCTCATGATTGCAAATGTTAAGTTGGGATGCATGTGTTGTTTTAGTTTCCACTCTTCAACTGGAAATATTTCTTAATTTAACACCTTTCCCTTGTACTCTTTGTTGCACACACACAAACTCTCTCTCACACAGCCACCAGGCCCTTTTCCTCCCAAGTGCCTCTTCACAGGATCACTGGTATTACTACCATCCTGTGATACATATAGGGTTATATCCTGTGCAGCACTGGTATAAGGAGGCACCCTAACAAGTCAGGAGACCATTACTGTATATCTTTTTTTTGAGTATTCAAATAAATAACATCTGTCAGTTTTAAATGTTTTCACAGGTTATTGTTTTTTCCTAATGTACACATTCCTCTGTCCTTTGTGGAATATGTGCTCCCAGAGCTTTCTGATGAACTGAAGATATCATTTTCTAAAGAACCTTTGAAGTGAGACCACTCACAAATTGAAAACTTAATTCAGAACAAAATGGCCATTTTCCTCAAAACACAGTGAGTGTTACTCTAATGTTACTTAGAAGCCAGTAGAATGTGCTCTACTAAAAGTATGCATAAACATCAATATTTTTGGTGATTTTTGGAACACTATCAGGACTATGATGAAACAGATAATGGGATGAGACTGTCCCTAGCCAACTTTACCTCAAGGATAAAAGAGACCAGAAAAGACGTTATCTTTCAAAATTGGGGTGGGAAACTTGTGACAATCTAAGATGTTGTGGATTCCAGCTTCATCAGACTCTGTCAGCATTGCCAGTGATCAGGGATGATGGGAGTTGTAGTCCAGTAACATCCAGAGGGCCACAGATTCCCCATACCTGCCTCTAAGTTTAAGGGAATGGGCAGCTACCCTAAGGGTGTCACGTATATTGGTCCATGGTTGTAAAGGCAGTGCTATTTTTCTAGAAAAAGAGGTGCTGGAACCCATCTTGAACACCTTTCTTGTTCTCTTTTAATGCCAATGGCACCCACCTGAGAGGTTTTTGGAACTGAGTTCCAGTCAGTTTTGCTCTGTGTAAAGACAAAAGACTATGATTCAGAAGGCAAGATGAAAGTGCAAATGTTGAACTGTCATAACCCCTCTTTTTTTGAGAGAGAGGAGCCTGGCAATTACTTTATAAGAAGGTGAACAGTCTTAACAACTTCACAGTATTCTCTTAAAAAGTAGCAACAGTTAAAATATACATTAATTTGAATGTGTCTTGCATAACAAAAGACTAAGACTTGGGGCATTTGAATTTGAAACGTTTATGTTAGGATTTATGAGTTTATGAGTTACACATTTTAAGTCACTTTCCAAACCCTAACCATTTATAAATTCTAGTTGATTAATAATCCAGCCTTTTAAGCACTTAACTAATACATTTTGTGAATTGTAAAGGAAGCTGGATAGTTTTAATAAACAAATACTTCTCCATACTGCTAGAAGGAAAGCCCATCTTTAATATTTGGTTTCAATCCCTATCACAGATAAGAAGCAAATTAGCTTTTTAAAAAATCAAATATGCTCTTACTATTTAGCCACACAGCTAAATTTTGCTCTCACTTTTTAGGCTTCCCCCACCTTTGAAACTTTGATTGATTAATCTACCAATTAAACTAATTAAAGCTTACAGTCCTAGTTAAGACTAGACAAAGTTTGGAAAATCAGTTTTTGGGCATATACTGACCTTATTCATTTCTGAAATGTCCCCAGTTTATCTTTCCTTAGACACGAAACTCACCTAGGCAGTTTTTTGTTTTGAAGACTAACTAATGGTTAAAATGCGAATGAACACAAACAGGCACACATGCCAATTTTTATAAAGATGCCATGTTTACTTCAAAGGTTTGAAGAAAAAGAAGAAGAAGAAGAGGGGGGAGCTCTGAGAGAGATTGTTTCTGTATGCCCAACCTTACATTTCAGCCAAGTTGTTGCTGTTTCTTCTTGTTGTTTTTTGAGCTTGGAGAAAAATGCATTATGTGCATCTATAGTAGAACTGAAGGTCGGGAGGCCACTCAGCTTGCTGCTTCCAGCACTGCAGATATGAATCAGACTCCTGCGATTAGCAGCACTCACACTCACACAACAGGGTGAGCCTGAAGTGGGAGGGAGGATTGTTTAGTCACAAAAGCAGTGTTCGGTTGCTTCAATTCCGACTTTGAAATAGCTTTCCTACTTGGAGCGAGCCCCATAGCTCTGCTTCCTTTATAGTGTTAATGTGCTGAGCTGCCAAGAAAAATAAAACACAGAGAAATGACTCTGGTTGCATCTTTGAGCATCACGAGGCAAGGCACAACAGGCTTCTGGAGCAGGAGGCCTCCGTGATTCTGTTCACCTGTCAGAATACAAAGGACTGTGGCACTAACCCTAGGCCCTGTGAAGCTCAAGGTGATGAGAATGCCATCCACCTACAACTGGAATTGTGGTTGTTAGAGATACATATTTCAATCATCCCTTAGTGTGGTGGCCAATATAACCTTAGGTCTCATACCACAATATTTTATTGCCTCTAGTAACTATTTGCTGGGACTAATCCTAAATACCGTATGTGGGGGAGAGCTTGTATGCTTCAGTCTTACCTTAGGCTTATTAGAGTTATTATTCTGGTGTGTGTGCTTTGCTTGTACATCTTTGTTTTAGGATTGCCTCTGCTCTGGTTGTGCCCTGTCCAGGGTCCTGATGTAATCTGCACTATCTAAAGGCAAAACAAGATGTGACATTCGGTGAATACAATTAACATGCAAATATTTTGCCATGCACAACCTCAGCAGCCTTGGAATTGGAGGGGTAGCATGGTCTCAATAGAAAAGCATTTCCAAAGGTGTTATTTGCATTTCAAGGAAAGCTGCCTTTAGCACAAATGGTGGCCTCCCTTGAAATGCAAATAGCATTTTAGGAGAGGCGATTTTTTGTCAGGACCATGGAAGAAAGGAAAAGAATTAAACTTCTGCTCATACCCTAGGTTCCCAAGGCAAGGCCCAATAGTTAACCTGCATGCTCTGAAGGACTCCCCTAAGTTAGCACAGCAGGAGAGTTGCATAAAGGATCAGATTTGTGTGAATTTTAATCCAGGATTAATTTCAGGTTCACACAATTTTGCAACCTGGTTCTCTAGGAATATTCACTAAGGAATAAAATAATATAGAGAAGGGTTTATAATAGATGCATCAATTGCGTTTGTCTAAACAATATGTGCATGTGCTGTTGTATAGAAGCTTGCAGTGAGGATTGCCGGGTAAGTTTGCATCCTTATCTAAATCCAATTGGAGGTGCAGCTGTACTTAGAAAACATGGATGATAATGGCTATGGTTTTTCACGCCACCTCTCTGGTGCGCTTCAGCATGACCTTGTCAAAGTTAAAAGCTCGTAAAATTCCTATTTACTTTTTATGGCATTATGATTCTGCGTAACAGTGCTTAAAACAAAAACACAGTATAATTATACTGTCGATCAAACAGCTAAGGAAGGCATTTTCCACTAGCTTTGCACCTAGCAAACTGTAAATAATTAATAAAACTAGAAGCCATGACTAAGTGGAGGCGTTTGGGGGCTAGTTAAGCATTTGTCATTGCTCTGGTTAAAGCAGCCACCGCGCACAAAGCATCAACTGTTTACTTTTATCCTGTGAGTATAAAAATGGATGTTTATTCTTATATTGCTATGCATTCACCTAATAAAAATCTCAAGCTGCCAATAGCACTCTGAACAGGTGTACAGTGAATGTACTCATTGTTTAATTTATCTGTGTTTCCAGCCCATTTAGCTTCCTCCAACAAACAACAAAAATATTTTCTTCATTACCTCCAATTAATGTAAATGTCAGATGCAGTGAATATATTACTGTGTGGATAATGCATGATTTGTGGGATGTTTTGCATTAAAGTGACATTTCCCCCTGCAAATAACCCAAATCACATGCTCCTGTCTGTCACCCCGTTTATGGAGATGGCAAACTTATTTCCAATAGATTACTTTCTAAAACTGCTAAATATTTGTTTCCAAAGTTTCAGAGTACTTTCTTCCATCACTGGACCAATTCTAAAACAATTTAATGTAGTTTCTCTGTTAACCCAGATTCAAATGGGAACCTGTTGTAGTTGTTTTTATGTTTAAATATATTAGGAATTGTACATACTTTCAGAGGTTGAGGTTTAGCAGCTGTTTAAAGTGTTTTTCAGCATTATACACATCAGAAGACTATATACCCATCCTAGATTTTCCGTTCCAGCCCTGAACTGTTCCAATACAATAAATATGGCAAACATTCAGCTTGAGCTGGTGGGTGGGGATTGTGCACTGGCTGGCACAGTGCTAAAACCAGAATTTTTGTGATTTTGGAAGCAGGGGAAAATACCACCATGTGCACAGAAATTGCTCCTAACAGAGGCATTTTCTGAGCACAGCTTAGTTCATACATTCTCCACACCATAGCAGTGATGTGTACAACCAAGGAAGGCTTTGTGCTGTTTATATGGAAGGGAAATTATCACACATATCCTTGGGAAATGTTGCTTAGAGTTTTGTTTTTTTTAACTGTCCTCCATTAAAACAGGCAATTATTCAATGAGTCATGAAAAGCTACCAAAATATCATCCGTAATTCATATGAAGCTACCTTGTTTTGAGGCAGACTTTGTCCATCTATTATTGTCTTCTACAGTGGTACCTCGGGTTACATACGCTTCCATACATTAGCTAAAGTGCTATCTCAGGTAACCTGAAACAGTTTCAGGTTAAGAACGGACCTCCAGAATGAATTAAGTTCTAAACCCGAGGTACCACTGTACCTGAGATCTTTTAACGGATCCATTCTGCATGCAAAACGTGGTCTGCTTATAAGCCGTAGCTCTTCCCTCCTTTAGTTATTGTCTCATATGTATGAGTACTTCTCCAAGTTATAATATCACATGTATGTATTTTCCTATCCCTGTTCCATATTATTTGCAGGTGGGTGGGGAAATTAATGCATGGCATGATGCGCAGCATCATAGGAGTGCTGTTTTTGCTGATACCCGGTCTCATTGTAACATGTATTTCAGTCAAAAGACTCATGTTCTTCCCTTCCTTCCTTCCCTCCTTCCTTCTTTCATTGCTAGTTACCTAGATGGAAGTGTTTAGTGCTATTATTAGATGTTAGGTGGGTATCTTCTAGAAGCATTGTAAGATGTTCTAATATAATGTTCTCGCAGCCTAAACTGGATTTCAGTTTAGCATACATTAAGTCGCTCCCACCAATCCCAATCCAGTGGTTTTGGTTTCTGTAGTGAAGTGGCATGCAATCTGGATGGTAGTTTTGATATGCATATCTGGACCAAACTACATATAACAATAAATACATATTTTCAGTTAATGTGCACATAGCAGCAACAGTGGTGATTATCAGGAACAAAGCCATCAGCTTACAATACAAATAGCAGCTTCAGTGGAACAATTTGTGTAAGAACTAGAGGAGAAATGTATTACTCTTCCTCCCAGGAGCCATTGGTGCAGTGGAGTGGTGCCACAGAGCTGTCTTCAGGAGGTCAGGATGATAGCAACAAGGTCAGGGCTGGGCAGATGTACTGAGGGGAGTGCCAGATTTGTTCTGCATGTATGCACCACCCTTGTAAACTGACTCCAGTGTTTAGACAGCAGCTCTGGGGCACCAGTTCACCATGTCATCTGCTCAGACTTCCTCTCCACGTGTTTCAATTCAGCTACTTATTTGCATTTAAAAAAAACCAAAAACAACAATGTGCTTCATAGTTAAAGACACATGTCCCATCTAGTTTGGCCCTTTGAGAATTATCACCCTGTCCATATGACTTAGAGCCCAGAGGGCGGACCTGTGGCTCTCTGATCTTGTAGGACTCCAGCTCCCATCAGCCTCAGCTACCATGGCCAATACTCAGGGATTATGGGAGTTGTAGTCCAACAACATCTGTAAAAATGCAGATTACTCATCTGTTTTGTAGAGCTCTGTGGACCACTGTAGAGTAGGAACAAAGAGACACATACTCTGCCCAGTATGTTCAGTAAAGCATGACAGATTCAGTTGCCGCACAAATGCCAAGTGAATACACTGACCACTTGCTATGGTCAGTGTATGGTTCTCATATTACACATTTGCTTTGTCTGAAGCTACTTTCTAGGTAGCCCTTGGGAATTAGAGAAAATATGAGAAAGAGGACTACATCTACCGACAACATTCTTTTTAAAAGGCAGCAGCTGTGAAGACAAATTACCACCAGGAAGAACTCCTTTAGAAACACGTTCCATCTATTTTGTGCACATGAGTAGGGAGTGAAGTTCAAAAAGACCTTATTGCTCAGAGCTGCCTGAGGGAGTTGCCTGCAGAGGAGTAGTGGGCAGAAGGGGATTCTCTCAAGGATCAAGCAGATGAGAGAAAGAAAAAAGCAGTTGCTATTAGACAGAGAAGGAAAACAGAATTAGAATAATTTGAGAATCATGCTGTATACATGTCTATTCAGAAGTAAGCCCCATTGAGATAACTGGGGCTTGCTCCCAGGTAAGCAGGTATAGGGGAAATTGCATTTGTGGTTTATTTGGTTGCTTGTGTTTGGCTAACAGTACACTTTTTTGCCCTGCTGTTGACAAGATAGCTTGAAGCAAATTCCAAAGCAAATAAGAGAATAAAAGACAAGCCTGATGTGATTGATCCAATTATCTCTATGGCATCATAAACGCTCAAGATGTGACCTAGTGATCCAGCAAGGCATTGACTAGCAGGCAAGGCTTAGCCATGGTAGTAACAGGGGAGGGATTTGTAAAGGGAATTACAAATGGAAAAATCTATTAGGGAAGAGGGCATGCTTGAAGTTATTCTATTTTCCCTAGCAGAGGTCAGAGCAAGCTGCTTTGTACAGTAAAGCTTTAATGCTTCATGAGCACACAGAAAAAGCTAATCCAGGGCTGTTTAAAAATGCCAGGTTCATACCACTGTAAGAGGAAACATTATACAGTTTATGGTTTTGTAGAAGAAAATAAAAGAGGAAATACTGCACGGTGTGCTGTGATTATACAAGCTAACTGGTTTTTGGCAGCAACTCTGTTCCTTTCTTTTCTTTCTTTTAAGGAAAATGGTGATGAAAGTTTCCAACAAGTTCACAAATGTGCAACAAGAAACAAATGATCTGAAGATGGCTAAAACAAACAAATTCAGTCTATGTAATTTGTAATCTTGTGCAAAATTCTGGTAATTATCCAACACTTCAGGCCTCTTTTCTGTAATATGCTGCAAATGGAAAGCACTGCAGCTGAAGTCTGACTTCGGAAATTGCTAGGAAGCACAAAGCCAAACCTCTCTCAGTGGAAACTGAATGGTGGGCTTACATCAGCTGAGATTTTGGTTCTCCACAATCACAAGATCACTTACAGCTTTTCTCATCAGATTGTAAAGGAGGCAGGGGCGGGTGAAGGAAAAGGGAATGAATAACTTCAAAGTATTGCAAACAATGCCCTAGCCTTTCATGGGTGATTCACTTGAATGGCTTCACTTTGTTCTTGCTCAGCTGTAGATTTCTAACATGCATAAGAATCTTCCTAGAATCTTCCACCACCACTGTGTGAGGCAGAAGCACTCTGGTTATTTCTGTAGCTGGGGTTGACAGAGCACACATCCATGTAAGCCTGATGCCCTGCTAGCCTTTCCTGTCACCAAAGCCTGAGGTGCTCTTACCAAATGACAGAAAAGCAAAAATGCTGCCATTTCACTGTTGTTTTGATTCACTGTTTTTGTGTTCTATCCCTTTTATCCATCCTGTTCTATGTCATTCTCTTGGCAGTTCTGCTTGAGGTCATGCAAGCACTACAGAAACCACAGCTCACTTATGGCCCCAAGAAATATGAAAAAGGTGTGGGGAAAACTTTGTTGTATCCTTTATCTTTCCTTTGTATAGACACATGCACATGCTAAACAGAAAACATAATCTGTACTACTGTAAGTACTAATTTATAGTACTAATATTTTGTATCTTTTTTAGGAGAATCTATATTTTTATTAAACTACTCGATATTCAAGCAAATATCCTGCAGCAAATTTTTTTCTCACTAGAAAGTGCAAATATGTAGCTTTCTTTTCTCTCCCATTTTTTTTTACAAAATAGCACTCAAGTGCCACAGATTTACAAATTGTATGCATTAGCAAGTTTTTTAAATGAAAAATATTGTGCATTAATGTGCTACATATTTATAATTATTTTAATTAACTTTTTTGCATCAGTCAGAAATATTTTTGAAAGATTGAAAGGTGATTCTTTTTGCATCCTTTGTCACCTTTTTAACATCTGATGCAGTAGTGCCAACTATGCAGATGGCCAGGACAGAGAGGCATTAAGATTCATTCTTTTTTTAGAATAGGATTAAACAAGTTGTCATACTTACATCAAATAAAACATGAGACTACTCACCAAATGTGATTTTCTTCCCGTAATGGAAAGACCATAGCTCAGTGATGTAGCAAATGTTTTGCTTATAGAAATGCCAACATACTACGTCTGGCATCTCAAGCTAATAGAGGATCTTACATGGCAGCATTAGGAAAGACCTGAAATTTGAAGAGCAATTCCCAATAAGAATGGAAAATACTGACATTGACAGATGCCACCTTCCCCAATGGTTTTCAGCTTTTCTTTTTCTTTTATATATTTCTAGTATTCTCTTTATTACTAAAAACAAGCTCAGAGCAGGTTACAATCAAAATACATTCAAACCTAACGCATAATAAAACCACCAAATAATAAAACACCATCAATAATAATAATTCAGTAAAAAACAACAACCAGAAATCAGCCAACAGTTCACCTAGAGATCTGTGTAGCTGTTGCCAAAACATTCATGTCGTTGATATTGCCAGTCTTATTTAGAATATTAGAGAATTCCACAATCAGGATGCTACCATTGAGCATGTTCTCTCTTGTGTTACCACATATCAAATTTCAGGTCAAGATGGCACTGTGAAAAGGCCATCTCGTCTTTTAAAGTATGATGAAGTCTATATGGGGATAAGTGCTCTGTCAAGGATCTAGGTCACAAGCTGTATAAGCAACTTTGTATGTCAATTCAAACATATTGAACTTGGCTTGGTAGCACATGGGCAGCCAGCACACAGTCACATGACACCCAGATGTATGGGAGCTCTGGGATTCTTCTTCTATCATCATTCCTCCATGTGTAAGCTATTTTAAATGACTGAAAGTGGGCCTGGGGGGAAAGTAAGGAAAAACCTTTTAATAGGCAGACATAAATGCACTGAATTTATGTATATGTGTTTATTTTTTCATACATAGTCACATACCAGCGCTTTGTCCTATCATCTGTTGGGAAGGGCTTTTGAGAATACCATGAATACATATAACAAAATATAAATCAGTACTCTTTCCAGAACTCTCTTCCTCAGTAATTGTGTCTTCTTTTAAAAGAACATTATCTCTCACACAGATGGTCGGAGTGATGTATTGTGGGAAATCAACTACTCTTGGCTCTTTTCCTGGGCTCTTTGCTTAGAAACTGTAGTATTTAACCCCAAAAGTGTTATTTAACACTGTTCCAGACACCTTTTTAATCAGCAATGGTAGACTGTACAATTGCAGGCTTTACAATTGCAGGATTCACTTTTAGATCCCCAAACACAACTTTGTTGTCTTTTTGTGAGTACTGTATTTTGGAACATTTATAAAAAGATCCTGACAGAAGCTTATATTCTGCCCTTTAAGCTAAGTTGAATAATAAAAATAAGAGTCTTAACAATGTTTGAAGAACTTAAAGCACCTTAAAAACCAAACAAAATACAAACAGATGAAATAAACAAAAAGCCAAATTTAAAATAATATACAATACCAAGTGTACTGTCCTACTAACGTGCTATGTCAGCACAAGGATTTACACTTGCTCAAGGAAATTTTCTCTTCTCTCTTCACCCAGTGCAAGGCACATGGAGAAGGGCCTCTGTTGGGCAAGGTCAGTCATCAGGCACTTGGTGCTTCTCCTAAAGAAGGTTCCAGTGGCACCCAGTGACATAAAATCGGGGTGGATTTTCAAGAGCTGCCGCAGCGCTCTACATTCAAAGAGAAATTACATTGTAATACATGTCATGTGTCAGAAATGTGAGAGGACGAATAAGATTAGTTCCAAATTGGCTTTCAGTCAGTGAATACAGACAACCAGAGTAATAGTTTTCTTAGTTTTCTTCTGACCTTACTGTTCTCGCCACCATCATTTTTGTATATGTGTGTGTGTATGTGTATACACTTACAATTTAAGATAGCACTTTGTGATGTCCACAACCGTCTGTGCCATAATAAATTTATTAGTTATTTATATATTGTAAAGGATATATACATTTTTCACCAAGGAGCAGGGGTTTCTTTTGAATTCAGACTGGGATACCAAAAATGCAGTTTAACGGGTTGTTTGTTGTTGTTGTTGTTAGATGAGAATATGAAGCATAAAGCATAGAAAGGCGGATAACTCCTGGCCCTTTCAGTTGCTGGGAAATCCCCTCCTGAGCACTGGTACTCAACTCCTAGTATTATGGAACAGAAAGTACCATAGACAGCTCCATTGGACTTGTTCTACCTGTGGTATTCAAGTCTGCCTAAGTCTCAGCAATTTCATCTCTAAATTGCCTTGCAAAGTTGTTACAGCAGGCCTCTGAGAGTTTCAGGGCAACAGAAGCCCATTCACCACTTGGAAAAGCTTTGCCAGATAGCTACTTGATGACTCAATGAATGCCAAGATGGAAGCTTTCTTCTTCTTCTTCTTCTTCTTCTTCTTCTTCTTCTTCTTCTTCTTCTTCTTCTGCGATCACTCATTGCCACTCACTGTTAAATCGGCTGAGTAAGACATAAACACGGATTTAACAGTGAGTCCAGTGTGAGCCAGTGTGGTATAGTGGTTAAGAGCGGTAGACTCGTAATCTGGGGAACCAGGTTCGCGTCTCCGCTCCTCCACATGCAGCTGCTGGGTGACCTTGGGCTAGTCACACTTCTCTGAAGTCTCTTAGCCCCATTACCTCACAGAGTGTTTGTTGTGGGGGAGGAAGGGAAAGGAGAATGTTAGCTGCTTTGAGACTCCTTCGGGTAGTGATAAAGCAGGATATCAAATCCAAACTCTTCTTCTTCTTCTTCCGTAATGACTATGGAGGCCAATTCTGGATCCACACATCCTTCCACAGTGGGGACATAAGTTTCCGGGCAGGAGTTCCAAAGGTGACAAACTATCCAAGAAAGCACCCTCTGCCAGTATTAATATGGTCTGTTGGGATGTAGGCAGACTTTCAGATATTTGCATTTGTCAATCAAAAATAGTGTGCTGTACCTTATATACAAAACAACCTCTTGGAATTTCCCACCATGCTAACAGAAGCAAGTGGCAAATTGAATAAGGAGTCAATTTGTTCCTTCTCCCCATGCAAGATCCATTTTCTACCAACTTTAAAATTGTATATAAAAAACTTACATGTGGATAAAAGTTTCTGTCAATTTGATACATGGCTTATTTTCAAGCCAATTACAATGGAGGCTCTCTCATATAGAAGTTATTATTTTCATGGAGCAGCTTCATTATAAAGGGGGTGGTGTACCTGGGACCTTAGAATTCAAGAAGACGCTGAAGAGTAACTTCTCCTCAAGCAAAAAACCAAATAGCATCTTTTTGTAAATCATCTCAATTTACATATCAGTTAGCACTGTTTATATTTTTGCCCCTTGGGTGTTGCTGGTTACTTTAGACAAGTTGTGGAAGAAGGACCAGGGTTCTAATCCAGGTTCATAATTATTTTCTAAAATAAGTGGCAAAAAGATTCAAATTTTCTTTCCATGTTAATAATAATAATGTAAATGCAAAGCCCATTGCAGTCATGCATATCTCTGGTCTGAGCACTGTCCCACTGCCTGTTAGACTAGGCAATGCTGTACTAGATGAAGCAATAAACTGTTTTCATTCTGAAGCAGCTTGATAAAAACTGTTAGGTGTGAGGTGTGTGTTTTTTTTAAAGAATTCCTTTCAAGTGGTCAGTTTTGCACAATATCCTACCAATATATGACAATCTCTGTTTAATTTCACTCTGGGTCAGGGTGAACCCAGCACCTCATGTTTATATTAACATATGAGTGTGTACCTACTTGTGAATCTCACGGGACAGAAATAATATACATGATCCATCTCTTTCTTCAAAGGTTCTGTGTGGTTCATAATAAAGTTAGTAGGGATACCAGAAAGCATTGCATACTGTTTCACCATTGTTTTTTGTTTTGGTGGTAGAATATTGCTTTGTGGAATGTTAGGGCTGGTGCATCATGTAGTTGTATCATGGTGCTTCCAGAAACAGTATGGCTTGTTCTGAGCTGATCTTTCTGTGGGGGTGATTGACACATTAGGGTCTGTACATTTCCTTTCCTCCCCAGATAATGCATTGCTAATCTTTCACTTGCTGTCCACACCAAGAAGCTGAGCTTGACCTAATGGATCTAGTGGGCTGGGAGTCAATTGCCTAAATTGCCCCCCTGCCACTCTGCACATGCCTGCAGGCATTTATGTACCTGTGTACATGCACTATTTTTAAAAAAGATCCTAGGAAACAAACAAACACAGGAACAAGTGTTACCAACCTTGGTTTATCATGGTTCACAACAGGCAAAAGGAAGGATTTTGGTAGTGTTGAGAATATCTGTTACTATTTGTTTGGATTTCTTTTTTAATACTGTGGTTTTGCTCTGTATCAAACCCTGCTTGACTAAGAAACAAGAGCGATCAAAAAGTCTTGTATAAGACCTCAGCATGGAAAGAAAGAAAGAAAGAAAGAAAGAAAGAAAGAAAGAAAGAAAGAAAGCCCAATATATGTACTGCAGTTACACTCTCCAGATTAATTCCCCAATGTGTATTAAGATATTGTGAAAGCAGCTCCTCCTAAGCAGATTGTCGAAATTCAAATGTGCATTCAGCAGGGAACAATTGGTGGAAATAGGGCTTCCAAAAACAAAGTGACTTGGTTGTGTTCAACTGAAGAGAAAATGGGAGTAGGAGTGTGACAAGCCATCCACCAAAATGGAAATGGAAACATGCTAACAAGTTTTCACGGCAACAGTTACTGCAGGTATATAGCAGGTTACAAGATTTTCTGCACTAAGAAAAATCCCAATTAAAAAAAACAAATTAAAAAGTTACCAGCTGACACTTTGATGACAATGTTGCCATGTGGACATTGCAGAAAACCTGTGCACATGAACAGCACTCTGACTTAATCTAGCACCATGGTCTGAGCCCAGGGAAAAGTACCTTCATGACTCCATGGTGAAATTTTACGGGACATCTAAGTGACAGACATTTATTGTAAAATAAGAGAGGCTTCAGAGGGGCTTCAGCCTCTCAGATAAAGGATTTTAACGATGCATTGAATAGTTAAGCAATGTTGGGATAATAACATTAAGAAGTAGCATTAATACAGCTTGTAAATTGGCATGGTAACACTAATATCTATTCTTAATGTTTGGAAATAGAAAACCAGCTGTAATTCCAGGTGCCTACAAAGTGTGAAAGCTAGAATTTCTACCTCCGGGCATCGTTTCACTTTAAAAGGTTATTGAGTTAACTAATAGTGCAGTGTCTTACACTGAAAGGTCAAATAATTGTAAAGGTAACCATTTTTAATTAACAAGATCAAAGGGAAAAGAGTAACACTTCAAAGTAACCTGGGGTAAAAAGCAATCCAGAGGAAGCAATCAAAAATTATTTAAACTCCTTAGCTACTGAGTATTAATGAAAAATAGCAGGAAGGCATACAGTATGTGTGTCTACATTTCTTATGATGCAGGCATGTTTGGCCTGCCATCAGTTCTTCCATCAAAAAGATGGAAGTTAGCAGCCAAGAGCAAAAGCGTAGCTGGGGATGAGAAGGGAATGTTGAAAAGAGAAGACAATTCTAGTGCAAGAACTGTACTCCTCTCCCTTGCCACACAGAGAGAGTTTTTCTCTGTGAATGATAGAAAAGAGAACCTGTGTGAGGGGGAATTCTAGAGTGAGTGATAGTAGAGCCAGGAGTGGGAGTGGGGGATGAGTGCCTCTTCAGGAAATCCTTCCCAGCCTTTTTGCTACTTCCACAGTCACTGCTTCCATATGAATCTCACCAATGCTTTCTCCGCTATTATTTTAATTTGTATGCTGCTTTTCCACATAACTGTGTCTACATGGAAAAGAGAAGCGCTAAAACATGCCTCAGAACTTTCATGCTCATCAGTGTTTTAAATTAAATTAAAATAATGCAAGTAGTCTAAGTGGCGTACCCACATAGTGCCCCCAATATAAAGGACACAATCAAATACACCATTAATATTATACCTAGCATGTCCTTATATGGGGTTATTAGAGTGGAAATACAGTGTACTGCAATCCTTGTTGCCCCATTAGTCCCATTAAAAACTCACTTGGGAGGATTTTCATGACTTAGCCCTCATACTGAAGTGGTTCTTGACAATATATATATTTTAAACCAAGTGTGTGATCACTGTGTTCAATCAGTTATGCATACAGCATATTGTAAATTATGTCTCTATGCTGAACAAGAATGGACTTATGCTCAGTTGAAAATGAATAACAAAGCCACTGTGAAAAATAGAGGAAACGAAAATAACAAGGTTATCTCTCTGGATGTGATAAGAGTCCCATGGTGTGGGAGTGAGGGTGGGGGTGTGGGAGAGAGAAAGATAGAGAGAGGGTGAAGTGGGAAAGCAAACTTTTTTTTAATTGCAATATCTGGATACTTTATGGGATAAGTACCTAGTGAAAATAGAGTGTGAAGTTGACTGAAGAAGTAAATCTACTTTGTGAATGTCTACAAAGAAAAAAATCAAATGAGAAAATTCAGTATCAAAAACATCAAAGACAATGATGCAGCTGCTTTCATCTCCTGCACACACTAACACTTCAAAGTAAAGCAAAATGCTTGCCCTTCCTCCACTACCCCCGAAGGAGGACAAGCTCAGAGCAGAAGATATGTCTACATATCTTCTTTGAAAGAGCAGTCAAAATAAATATAAATAAATCCTGTACTGGAAAAAGAATGCTGCGTAGGGGTTGATAAGATGTCTTTGGTACAGGACACAGCCATTTGCCTTAAGTCATGAGTGAGAACCGATGGCCCTCCAGCAGTGGCATGCAGTCCACGGACCAGTGGGACTAGCCTAGTCCCCTTAATGTACCCTGTTAGGACCTTTCGGTGTACCTGCTTAGCCAGTGTCTCCAGGCTCTGTGTATGTGTGTGCATGCACTTCTCTCTCTCTCTTTCTCTCTCGCTCTCTCTCGCTCTTGCTCTCTCTCTCGCTCTTGCTCTCTCTCTCTCTCTCTCTCGCTCTCTCTCTCTCACTCACTAGCTCTGTAAAGACTGCAATGACCCTGCACAGCAATACACACGCATGAGCAGGAAGTGGCTGTTTGAACCAGAACTGCAGCCCCCTCTCCTTCATTTTTTTAAGGAACAGCAGTCAGAAAGCCTGAAGTGCCCACGGGGTGTGCAGGATGGAAGACAATATCCCTGCAACCTTAGTATCTCCCTCCTCTTCCTCAGCCACTCTGTGTGTGTGTGTGTGTGTTTTGAAAGCACAATGTTTTAATAAAATAAACCCCCAGCGCCAATCTGCCAGAACCTGAATGATCAGTAGCAACATGCAACAGCAACAACAGGGAGAAAATGAGATGATGAAGATAGGGGTGTGTGTTAAAAATGGTTTTTCAATGGGAGGGGGGAATCCACCCTTCTGCCTGAGGTTGTCTTTTTCAAAAAGCAAAGCCAATCTTTTCTTCTTTTTGCAAGCTGCTAGGAACTGGCAACTTGACTGGCCAGGGAAAGGATTTCCTTGGGAGGCTGTGGACTTTCCACCATTGAAGGTTTTTAGGCATCTGCCAGGGATTCCTGCTTGCAGGTGACTGGAGTAGGTGACCCTTGGGGTCCCCAACTCTACATATAGCCCTTACTGTTCCTCCATGAAAAAAATCACCTCACGCCACTGCCCTCCAGATGTTGCTAGACTACAGTTCCAATCATCCCTGACCACTGGACATGCTGACTGTAGCTGATGAGAGTTGAAGTCCAACAACATCTGGAGGTCTACAGGTTCTCCACCCCAGCCTTAGATTCAGGTGCAGGTGATGATAATGATAATTTAAAACTAGCATACCAGGAATAGTATAATATTAGTGTCCTGAAAATGACCAGGAAACATACCTTGGAATTGCTGCTTTTCCCTTTTAATTTCATTCCCACCCTCAATATTATATTATGGTATTTAAATGTATTTTTGGGGGAGGTGGGGATATCTATGAACATTGTGCTTAGGTCATTTAGTAATGCAAAATAGATGAAACCCTATGAGGATTTTCTGACTGGCACAAAGGCTCTCATTGTAAAAAGCTAATCTCTTGAAAATGTTATACTATTGACAATGTTGCTGGCAATAATTAAGAAATTTAAATGAGACACTCATGAAGCTGCAACAATTGTGTATAATGGTTTCATCTGAAGTAATATTTTCAAATATTAAATGTTCATATTGTAGGATGAAAAAGTGCTTTGCGTCTTAAGGCAGGCTTATCTTCTAGTGGAATTAGCTCAGAACAATATGCTGTGAAGCTGATGTCAGACTCCTTATTATTGACTGTTGGTGACAAATAACAAACGCAGGCAACATACAGGGAGTAGTAGAATTTCTTCATCCATTAAAGGTTACAAATCCTTTGATTGTTTTATCTAAAGATCAAATTGTTAATAGTTTAGGATCAAAATTCTCTTGTGGACATTTATAAATGCAGCTATGTGAGCTCTGTTTTGTGTTATTGCTACAATTTAATGATTTGTGAGCATGCTGCCTAAAGCCATTTGTCTATGGTGAACAGCTCTCACCAAAATTTGGCCTTTTTTCTCACTACAACTGATATTGGGCAGGATTCACCTAATGAGCCTTCTCAGAAGAAGCCCTGCATAAGGATTTCCTGCTGTTCAATGGTGATTTCCCCCTTCACCTCCCTCTACATGCTCCCCAAAATTGGTTCAGGAGGGGTCAGGAGAACCCCCATAACAGCACAGAGGGGAAGGAGAGGGTGGATCAGTCTGTCTGGCAAGCTAAAATGCTGGCACACACTAAATGTTCATCATGGTGCATCACTGAATCTCACCCACTGTTAGAGGAGTTTTCCTTGGCTCGGGTTTTAATTCAGCATTAACAACAATACCAAAGTGATTTCCAATCTCATATTCTACCTGTTATTTCATTCAGAACTACTATATATTTTAAAACACAATTTGAAAGCTGGATTTCAATGGAGGAAAGCACTGGAAAAGTCTCAATTATCAGTTATGAGTTGCTCTAAAACTTACAGTATTAAAACATCCCTTGAAATATGCATTAGAGAAACTTTAAAGGGATCATATAAAATTCATCAAAACCTATATTTCTGAAGCAGGCAGTTTTTCATTAGAATTATGGATGTCACCAACTTAGTTCAATATTTTGTGGCTATGTTTACACAAATTGAAAGCTGTTGACATACACAAACAAACAAACAATTATGGGAGTTTATCTTCTACCAAGGAACACACCTTTATATGTTAGGGTGGGGGAATGAGATGTGTGGTACTTGTGATCTATAGAAAATGTCAGGCTCATCCATTTCTTCCTATAGTCCCTAAGGCAACCTATGTCTGGGGAAAAAATATTTATTAGCTTTCCAAACAGTTTGTAAGGGTCATCCTGAAGTTCATTAGGAAAGGAGTGGGGTAGAAATAGCAGTGAGAAAACAGGAGATTGCTAGGAACTTAAGTTAGTACTGTTTCCCCCAAAATACAATCTCCTTTCATTCACGCTTCAGTAAATTTTAAAGTTTCATATCATAAGCCACCTTTTTTTTTTTTTACACACAACCCTGAGATCGTTAAGAAACCTATTCCAAATCCTTTGATCTTCTTTTCCTTTTTCTTCCAGAAAATTTGTCAGTCTTGTGAATGACTTTGGAACATTTTTAAAAGAAATGTGAAAACTTTTTTTATTTTAAACAAATTTGATTGAGGTCTACATATGAAGATGGATTTGCAATGGCATTTATATTTGTTGTGTCCGGTTTGAAACAGATGCACTACACATAGGAAGATAGACAGCTGTCTTATACCAAGTCAGACCATTGGTCCATCTAGCTCAGCATTGTCTACACTGACTGCTCTTCATCAGGTGAACCTCCATACAATCCATTCATATAACTATATAAATAAGGGCTAGACAAGTGGGGAATGTTCTTTCCTGCAAGGTTGCGTCACCTAGTATAAATGGGGATTGCTTAACAGCTGGAGAGGGAAAGATTAATGAATTGACAAAGTGGCTGCCATTGGTAATTTTTCAACAAGTATGAAAACATCCTAAATCCCTTCCCACAGGGCTTGACCCCCTTTTGTGATAAATCCAAAGAGTAAAAATGAAGAAAACTAACTGAAGAAACATTGTATCTCCTGTTCTTTGACTTTCCAATATTGTTGCATTCAAGGGCTCTTACTAACATCTGAACTCCATTCTAAACCCAACATAGCATGTTAAGGCACATACAGTGGTACCTCAGGTTACAGACAATTCAGATTACAGACACTTCAGGTTACAGACTCTGCTAACCCAGAAATAGTACCACGGGTTTAGAACTTTGCTTCAGGATAAGAACAGAAATTGTGTGGTGGCAGCACAGCAGCAGCAGGAGGTCCCATTAGCTAAAGTGGTGCTTCAGGTTAAGAACAGTTTCAGCTTAAGAATGGACCTCCAGAACGAATTAAGTTCTTAACCCGAGGTACCACTGTATTCTTTTAAATAGATCTACTAACGTGTTAAAACTCAAAGGAATATTAATGTAGAAAATAGGGGTGGGTAGGAAATCAAGTCATTTTATGTAGGAATTTGCAAAGATATCTCTTCTTGTAATGTCCGTAGTCCTGGGACAGTCCTGAGCAATGCTCACATGGCATGTAAACACATTGCCAGCATTTTCTATGTGATCTTGCCACACAGTAGTGTGGCAAGATGTCACAAGGGAACAAATCCAAGAATATATGAACTCTCCCATTATGGAGTCCATAATGTGCTGTGAAGACTTCATACCACAAAAGAATGAAACTGGCAGTTTTGTAAGTGCCACATAACATGATTTGTGCTCTTGTCATATGAACGTGTTTGCCCACACTCCTCTTCCTAAATGAAGTTGCAGGAGATTGAAACGTATTTAGGTGAGGACCACATGAGGGCCCAAGGGACAGTGAGAAGTGGGTGGAGCGTAGCTTTATAAGCCTGAGTTCTCCCATCTTGTGTTTTTGTTGCTCCCTCCCTCTTCTCTTATAGGCAGCATGCATTCTTCTTAATCACCTGCAATAAATGGCTGGATATGCTTTTCATCTATTCCACACTGTCGGAAAGAATTTAATTTGCATTCAGGAGTGGTTTGCTTTGGTTTGGTTTGGTTTGGTTGCTCATTGGGTATCGGGCAGGTAAGGAAATAGGGGAGGAAAATCTTCGGTACAGTAAGGCATTATTCAGTTAAGGGCACCTTTTAGGGTCAGTGCATTTTTAGGCCTTTGTAGGTGAGCCAACATGTGCACCCAGACCCTGCTGTCCAACGTTCATCCGAAACATGCATGTCAGGGCCAAAGCTGACATGCATGTTTCGGATGAACGTTGGACAGCAGGGTCTGGGTGCACATGTTGGCTCACCTACAAAGAGAGAATAATTTCCTCCACATCCCTTGCTGAAGAGCCACAGACTGTAGCTGTATCACATGCCCAGGGGTCTGGAGGTATGCTACCCCGCCTGAACTAGCTAAGAACCTGACTTGCCCATATTTTCTGAATTTGGTTGATTTATTTATTTGAGTTGCAGTTCCTCCAAGTTGTTACGTTCATCAATATAGCTAGCTCCCCAGTGCTTTGTCTCACAAGCCGTCTTTGTGGGTGTGGTGGCAAAGCGTGTTCTCCAATAAATGAGAGCACGTGTTGCGGTGTGGGCCACCGGGCCAGGCCTCTTGTTGCCAGGCTGGTTAATAGTTATTGCCTGGCATTTGTGATTGGAAACCCGGGTTGCTGGGGCAAATTATATGTTGCAAATTGGGTGGGTGGGACCATAGTCTTTAAATATTGGTGCACTCTGGTTTCTCTTTCTCTTTGCAGAGTGCATCGGATCAGGAGCAATCTTCTCATTGTCTGGTTACATTTCTTTATTCTCCCCCTTCTTTTTAATCCTCTCTAGTCCCTTAATTAATTTAATTCCCCTCTCTAGTCCCTTAATTAATTTAATTCTCCTTTTTTCCTGTTTGATTTCTCACCCCACCCCTTTCCCTGCCCTTTGGGAAGATTCTCCCTGTACCTGTGAGCGCTGCCTGTGCATAATCCTCCTGGGCTTGCCTTTCCCAATAGGGAGAGAGCCCCCATTAGGGGCTTTCTTTTGCAAAGAGGTTTCCCCCATTTTTGCCTGTTTAATTGTGGGGCTAGTCAGGGCTGTTCCCAGCCTAGCTAGAATCACTTCGTTTATAGTATCCCCAGAGGTTGGCTTTATTTTGGTTGCATGCAGTGCTGTTGGCCAAGTTTTAATTTAGCCTTGGGCAGGAGCACTATATTGAGTTCCTTTAATATTGCAATGAGACAAAAAAGGCAGAGAGCAGAAGCTGGGAGGCCTTCACGGCCTTCTCGGCCTGCACATATCATTTAAGCCTAAGCCTGCTACAGTTAGCAGTACAGCAATTGTTAAGTCTCTGTGGCATGTGACTCACTTTCTCTATAAGAATTTATCTGTTTGCAGGCTCACTTTTTGCTAATGTATATCTTAGGCAGACAGAGTGGAACCAGAGGCTCTCTGTGCCTCCAGTGAGCACTCTGTGTATGCTCTTTAACTATGCTGTTTCTGAACAAGTTTATTTTCTTCAAGTTTGTTTGCCCTGATAGTGGCAACTGCCATTTTAGAGACGAGCCATTGTGGCTTAGTGGCTAGAGCGCAGGACTAGGACCTGGGAGACAGGGTTCATATCCCCCACTTAGACATTGTTATCACATAACAAAACAAGCTGCTCCTTTTGGACTATTCTGTTGCTTGGTAGTTCGGCCCACTTGTGATATTGCTCCTATAAAGAACTTTGGGTTTCTTGAGGGCGTGCTTCCCTCTAAAGGGCAAACAGGGGTACCTGGACAGGTGGTGGGCTGCCTCGAGTTTGTTAACTCATTGGAAACATTTATGTCTGGCCTAGCAGGTGATCTTAAGGCTTGGCCCGCTTGGCCCTAGAATTTGATGGCCTCTGGCAGCGTTTCCGGCCTGAATAGCTTCCCCATGTGGTGCACAAAGCATTGGTTTCACCAGTTCCTCTCATTTAGTTTTTTGCAGACTATGACAGAGCCTTTGCAGATGCCTCCAGAGTTTGCTTCTCCTGCAAAGGTTGACTTGCTGATGGCCTAGGTGCCTTATTCCAGAAGGAAGCATCTTCAGAGACGGCGATCCAGGAGCAGGGAAAAGGGGAGCAGGGATGATGCTTACACCTCCTTGCAGGTACGTCAACATCAGATGTCTACTACCAGACTTTTAGAAGACATCTAAGGCAGCCCTGTTTAGGGAAGCCTTTAATGTTTGCTGCATTACTGTATTTTAATCTGTTGTTGGAAGCTGCCCAGAGTGGCTGAGCAAGCCCAGCCAGATGGGCGGGGTACAAATACATCATCATCATCATCATTATTATTATTATTATTATTATTATTATTATTATTATTATATTGTGGGAGAGTGGACTAGATCATCCTCAGGGTCCCTTCCACCCCACTATTCTTTAAGTTGCAGTTCACTATGGGAACGTTAGATGCAGGGCTGCCATTATCCCCTCAGCTTGCTAGGATCACAGGGACGGGGACATGTGGACCACTTGCGCAGCTCCACATTTCAAATGGAAATTCCCTGAGCAATAGAATCTTAAGCTGTATGCAGGAAGCTGGCCCGGCAGCAGCTTTGTTGGGACTTTTTAGGGTTTCTGGCCGGCGTAGGCCCTGTAAATTTACACATCATGGTGGCAACTCAAGGCAGGGCATTCTGCCCAAGTGGGGGCTGGGGACTAGCAAGCAATAACTCGATACCTCTCACCCATATTTCCATAAAAATATCTTCCTTGAAAGCCTGGCTAAAAGGTTATCTAGATGGGTCAGTGGTTTTGTGCTTGTGAGAAGGGTTTTTCCCAAGGTTTGGGATTCCTCTGGCTTTTCAGCCAGTGGCTCAGAACACAGCAACTCAAAGCCAGTCAGAGAGCTACCTGTGGTAGCAAGTAAGAAGGTTAGGAAGCAGCTTTCATTGGGACGTATGGAGGTATCCCCTTGATTCTCCTGCTATTCCTATTTTCATTTATCCCCTTTGGGGATCGTCCCTAAGAAAGCCCCATATAATCCCCCTTATAATTTATCGCATCCCATAGGCACCTCAGTGAATGACTCTCTGGAATTGTTCCGTGAAATATGCATCTTTGGATCAGACAGTTGAGCTTACCAACAAATTGGATGAGGGCCTGGTTGGCATTATGCGATATTGAATTGGCTGTTAGGCTGCTGCCGGTTCACCCTCTAGATTATATGCAGTTGGGCTTTAATTGGATGGTCCTTGCATTTATAAGGCGATGCCAATGGGTTGCACTATAGGCTGTGCAGCACTCGAGTCCTTTAGCATCTTTCTGGATTGAACATTGCGAGTCAAGACTCGTTTAACTGGGGGTACCATTATTTGGATTATCTTACTGGCTGGTTCATGTGACATCAGCCTCTGCTAAGGCTTACTGTACGCCCCTTTTATTCCCTGAGGAGCTGGGTGTTCCCAGTGGTTAGGACAGTGGCTCCACTGCCCCTTTAACGTATTTGGGGGCTAGCTGGATACCGTTGCTCATACCTCTGCTTGCCTGTGGAAAAACTGTTTGCCGTGAAGGACGTTATTCTTGTAATACTTCCTCTGATAGCAAATGTTGCTTTGTCAGATTCTATCATTGCTAGGTCAGTTTTAAAAAATAAAATAAAATAAAAATGGCATGCAGGGTGGTTGTTCCAGGCTGCCCCTTCCATTCCTGCTTGGCCAGGTGGTCTCATGGCCCTGGGTCCCTTCATCATCCTGTACAGTGGCCTTGAGCCTGGCAGGGCAAGGCAATCACATGTGACCTAACTTTTCTTGAGTTTTCCCCATTGTAGTGTCAGCGCACATCTGGACTGAGGAGTGCAGGGACCGTCGGGTCTGTCTTGGTCTGATAACCAGTCAGTGTGAGGGTCCTGGCAAAATGGTCCTCATGCTTCGGCAGTCTCCACCCCCCTTTTATGTGCTTTCCAGCTGCACTGCTTAAGGTTTAATATTGCGTTTCTGCTCGCTTTATTACGGGATCATCTATTGTTTTCGCTGTCACTATATCCCGTTTTCAGTTGGAGAGCTTCAGATCCTGGGCTCTGGACGCCCAGCTATAGCCGGATTTTCTGGAGCTCCTGTGGCGCTTTGGCAACAATTGATAATTAAGAGGAGGAGTAGCTTACATTTCCCCTTCTGCTTTCAGGTCTTATGAGAAGGCCTGGACTGATTTCTTAGCGTTTAGCTGGCAGTCCTCGGCCATTCAGAGGAACTTGCCTCCATTCTCTGAGCAGGACCTGCAGTAATTCGCCCACCTGCTGCAGATCGGATGCACTGTTAAAACTATCAGAATTCAGTCCGCTGCAATGTCTGCTGGAGTAAAGCTTTAATTTTTCAGAGACCCTTCTAAAAGTGTGTCGTGCGCAGGGTCTCGGAAAGTTGGTAAAGGCTCCAGCCTTCACAGGACTGCAGGCAGGAAGCCGGTCAATCTTGACCTATGCAGTATCCGCAACAAGTTAATACTTGTCTCCTAGTTCTAGTTCTATACGAGACTTCTTTCAGTATTCCATTGTAATTTTGGTGTACTGAGGGTTGGGGAAATTGTGTTGGAGCCAGCACGGGGCTGAGAGTTTGGAGGCTTATTGCCTCTGGATGTTTCCTTATCTGCTTTGGAGCTTGTCATAAGTGTCTGGAGCTCTAAGTCAGACCTAGTGGGCAGGGTTGCCATCATCGGGCTTCCAGTCACAGGTAAGGTGGGCCCTTGCCCTGTTATTGTATTCTAGAAATCTTTGGCTTTTCGTTCCCCTGGGGGCTGGCCCGATTCTAGAAGTTGCTGGTTCTCGTGAGTTGCTGCTTCGGGATATATGTGTTTCCCTTTTGGAGTTGAGACTTGTAGTGCACAACTCCAAAAACTGACCAGCTGGGTCGGGGGGAGGTTGTCCGCCTCCCAGTGACTGGGGAGGTGGGCCCATTCCCGGTCAAGGATGTAAGGAAGTACTTGGCCTTGAGACCTCCTGGGGACAGCCCCCTACTCATGCAATAAAATGGTCACCCTTTGGCACGACACCAGTTCACATAAGTCATACGTAAGGCCATCTCTGCTTGGGGATCTCGGCCTCTGGTTTCGCTCCTCATTCCTTTTGCATAGGTGCAGCGACTATGGCAGCCCATTGGGGCTTCTCAGCCGCCAGGATCAAGGATTTGGGGAGATGGAAATCGTATGCTTTCAAGGGTTATGTGCGAAACAAAATGCTGAGTTTGGTACTAATGCTTGTTGTTTCAACCCTTGTAGATCCCACGCTGGTCCGCGTCTGGATAGTGGGACACAGCATCGTTCATTGGGCTGGCAGCAGAGCGAGGCAGTCTGCAAGGGGAGCGTGTCTCAGCCTCCCACAGCACGTGCAAGTGTCATGGTTTTCCAGACGCGGAATGTCATGGGGAGAGTTTATGCCGCTGATTGGTCACCGGCTGCTTTCGTCCAATCCCTGTCATGGGACCAGGGCCGCCCAATCCCTGTCATGGGAATCCTTGTCATAGGACCGGGCAATCCTTGTCATAGGAAGGCCATAGTGGTGCAGCTGGGAAAAAATGATGTGGCAACTATTGATTGCCTTGCTTTGCGCACCTCAATCCAAGGGATTTGGAGGCATTGGCAGCCTTATTACCTTCAGTGAGAATAATTTGGTCTCACTGGTTGCAGAGGCAAACCTGGCGCGGTGTTCCCGCCCGGAGGCCGCTGTAAGGGCCAGGAAGCGCATTAACTCTGCTGTTTGAGTGAAGGTATTGGAGCTGGGTGGTTTGGTGATTTCGCACCCAGACATTAATTTTAAGGCTGAGGCCCTTTACCGGGCAGATGGAGTGCACCTCTCCAATTTGGGGAATGATGTTTGGCTGGATGTGGTGGCTAGTTAATTGGGTTCATGGTTGGGTTTGTGAGTGGTTGGCGGCGAGCGTTAGAGCTCGTGTGGCGGTTAGGCATTGGTTATAATATGCTGGTGGTGGAGGGGTCTGAACAGGCGGTGCCTGCCCCTCCTACTGCGCTGAAGGGAATTCTGTTAAAGGAATCCTGGGGCTTGCCATGTTTTCGTCCAATCCCTGTCATGGGACCAGGGCCGCCCAATCCCTGTCATGGGAATCCTTGTCATAGGACCGGGCAATCCTTGTCATAGGATTATGGCAAGCTTTCGGGGAGCTGCTGGGGAGAGCGGCGTGGGTCCGACGCTTAGCTCAGGTGACCCCCCAGTTTGACTTTCTCTTCTACTGGCTACCGATCGGACCTCGGGATGCCAGTTCTGTCCCAGGCGGGGGGACAGATAGTCATAACCAATGTCTAAACAACCACTCACTGATTTTGTATTTTAATAAAGTTGTGGCCAAAATAGTGCCCAAAAACCAAAACTAAATTACGTGTTATGTGTGAAGTTATTTGAGGGGTGGCCTGGGGACCTACACGCGCAAAGCGTGTTCTCCAATAAATGAGAGCACGTGTTGCGGTGTGGGCCACCGGGCCAGGCCTCTTGTTGCCAGGCTGGTTAATAGTTATTGCCTGGCATTTGTGATTGGAAACCCGGGTTGCTGGGGCAAATTATATGTTGCAAATTGGGTGGGTGGGACCATAGTCTTTAAATATTGGTGCACTCTGGTTTCTCTTTCTCTTTGCAGAGTGCATCGGATCACCCGCCCACCCGCCCTCTTTTCCGGTTGACCTTGCTTTGCCTGTCATGGGGGTCGTCTGCCTTGGCGCAGGGGCCTAGTAGGAATTTTGCCATTTGGTGATTGGCTGTGCCATTTGGTTTTTGCCTACTACTCTGCAATTCGTCACAACTTGTAAGGTTGCGGTTAGGCATTGGTTATAATATGCTGGTGGTGGAGGGGTCTGAACAGGCGGTGCCTGCCCCTCCTACTGCGCTGAAGGGAATTCTGTTAAAGGAATCCTGGGGCTTGCCATGTTTTCGTCCAATCCCTGTCATGGGACCAGGGCCGCCCAATCCCTGTCATGGGAATCCTTGTCATAGGACCGGGCAATCCTTGTCATAGGATTATGGCAAGCTTTCGGGGAGCTGCTGGGGAGAGCGGCGTGGGTCCGACGCTTAGCTCAGGTGACCCCCCAGTTTGACTTTCTCTTCTACTGGCTACCGATCGGACCTCGGGATGCCAGTTCTGTCCCAGGCGGGGGGACAGATAGTCATAACCAATGTCTAAACAACCACTCACTGATTTTGTATTTTAATAAAGTTGTGGCCAAAATAGTGCCCAAAAACCAAAACTAAATTACGTGTTATGTGTGAAGTTATTTGAGGGGTGGCCTGGGGACCTACACGCGCAATTTTTGTTCTTCCCTTATGAGAAATGGATCTTTCAATGTAGCAGTGCCTATTCTTTGGAACTCTCTGGCTATTCAGGCATTGTCATTGTGTTGATTTCAACATCTGTTTTGGCAAGCCTATACAGACATATAATTTTATTATGCATATTTATTTATAAAAACTGATTTTATATTTTCATAATTTTGTTGTCAGCTGTTTTAAGTCTAATTTTTGGGTTATTTTAATGAATATTGTGTATGATTATGTAAACCACTTAGACTTCTTCTTCTTCCTTTCTTTTTGAATAAGCAATGTATAAACTTTGCTGAAAAATAATTTAGTTTATTAGGAGCTAACTAAAAACTCATCTACGAACATAATGCTTTTAATCTCTGGTTCACCTGAATCTGTTTTAATGCTTTGCTCCCTGCCAAAACCTTATTAAGTATGCAAAGTTTCCTTTCCTTAATGCAGAACACATATAACAGGAAGACGACTAAAACAAAATTAGCAGCTGATCAAGACTACTTCAGACTGCCACCCTTCTCATTAATGAATTGATTTGATGTGAGCACAATGCTTTGCCTGATACATTATGATAGAAGAGCCCTGACAGAAAATAAAACCAAGGAAAAGTAGAACTTGATCTAAGATACATCAGCCTGCCACCCTCTTCATTAGCATTTTAATTTGATGTGAACTGTGTGGTGTCTTAGTTTCAGCTTTTGTTTAGCTTTTCTCATTTAAAAAATCAGCTCTCCCCATCGGGATATTGCTTGGTTAGCTGTAGATTACCACTAGTACCCCATTGCCTGCCAAAGCTGTTTATCTGAAGCATGCGTTGCAGTATTATATAGAATTGGCTCTGTGTGTGACAAATGGCAGGTGCTCATGATAGCTAAAAGTATGATGGTTCAGGGGGGGGGCAGTATTTTTGAAGACAGTACATTCCTAAAGCATTTTGCATTCAAGCTGAAGTCAGCTTGAAAGCAGCAGGATTTCTTTTCTTTTCTTACTGGTTTCAAAGCATCAGTGGAATGTATGTGTGGTGACCTGGGGAACAATAAATATTATTCATTCATCACTGAGTTGTAATTCTACTCATAATTCAAAGCCATCACATTGCTTCAGCATACCAAGTCCAAAGTCAGATACCATTTTTAAAAGAAGTGGATTCCTGAAATGGGGAACGGGACTGATTCAAAGCACACTGAGCACCTCCCATCAGTTTTCCTTCTATCTTATGGATTTGACAGTCTGTGTGCTTCTAAAGAGATTACATTAACGCCAGGGCCTTGGAGAGCCAGTAGACTTTATTGTGCTTGGTCTGAATGACTTCCATAAATTATTACTACAAGAGTAATTTTACATATTCTTTATTGCAATTTCCTTGCCTCAAAGTTCTCATTTTCTGATTCTAGGTTCTGTAACATTTCTATATTTTTGAAAGTTGACATCAATAACTGGTTGTCGACCAGATCAGTGTCAGCTATACTTTATTGTAGGCCCTATGAGAAATACATTTTGAGGGGAAGTCCCTAGTTTAGTTTCATTATATCTTCCTTATTTATTAGGGACTTGTAGTACCCACTTTACACAAAAAGTCCTAGGGCCAGTTACATCACAGTAAAACAACACAATACATATAGACAATGAACAGTAAAAGTAAGAATAAAAAAATAAAATCAGTTGCAAGAAGTAAACAACATTCCCCAGGGCCTGATAAAAATATGTGCTTTTGCAAGCAGTTCCAAAAATTTGGGAACCACAACCTAGAAGACCCTGTCATGTGCTGCCATTTCCCAGACCTTCAAGGGCATCAGAATCACAAACAAGACCTCCCTGCCATTCTTAAATCCTGCACTAGTCTGTTTGAGACCATGGGACCTAAGCCATTTAGGGTTCTGTATGTGAAAAGCAAGGCCATGAATAGGCAGATTCCAATAGAAGAGATTGTAATATTTCCATCCATCCTAAACTGGATTTGCTTGAAACAAACTTGGAAGGCAAAAAAGGAATATGCCCTTCTCTTTCATCCACAAATGTGTCTTATTATAAATGTACTATATCATGCAGGTGTAATATATAGTGACATAAAACTTAGCACATAATTTGCTTTTCAGGGGCAAACTACAATGGCATTTCACTTTTCTTTTAACAGCAGGCCACTAAAGCAGACATTGCTCAGTGTCAGTATATCTTTCACATTCTGAATATTCTACACCACCACTGCATTTTCAACTTGTTTGGATTGCTTTGGTGTATTTGTTACTATGGAATATATTTCTAAATGTATTGTAGCAAATATGAAATAGCTTTTGTTTCTAGTAATACATGGTAGTTTTTGTTTACTAAATTGTAAATTATCTCATATGCAAGAGAAACTGTATCCCTTTCTTTGGAATCCTACACTTGAATTTTCAGCAATTTGATCCTCCCCAAAGCTCACACCTCCCTGTTCAGGGTCCCTGACTCTTCAGAGAGATTTTGGAATAGGGTGGCAGCACAGGGAGATGGAGAGCAGATGAGGTCTCAGGAAATTCTCCTTGAGCAAAATTCCTTGCACTCACATTACAGTACTTAGGATACCAGCTCATATATAAATATATATTTTTTAAATCTATTTCATTCCATTTTAAGTTGATACTGAGTTTTTAAATTTTCAAACTCAAACAAAAAGGTTATAGCGGATACCCATGAACAGTTTTTGTGGACTCAAGCTCACTTCATCAGATGCATGAAATGAGAATAGAATGGCAACGAGATACAAAAATGACAGTAATAATTTTAGCTTAAATGTATGTTAAATAGATACACCTTTTACAATAGCTGATTGGGGAAAATTTACTTAGCATTGCTGAGATTATTGTACAGGTATTTACACCTGTATTGGGTCAAGAAACCATTCACAAGTCGTCGATAGCTAGAATGCATATCCTGGCGTTTGTAAAATAATTAGTGTGTGTAGTGTGACTTAAAAAAATAAATAAAAATTTCTTGATTTAACCCACAAGGGATGTCATTCAGCTTCCTGATGACTTGAGATTCAACTGTTCCACATGGTATATGGCTACCAGTAATGGCAGAGAAAACATTGTCAGCAGCTTTTCCATATTGATCAATAGGTTTCCTGTTAGCTTTTATTCATTTCACTATAGCTTAGCTTACTTAGTAACTCAGGGCATTTTTGTATAGCTGAGCACGTCAATTCTCCAGAAGAATGAAGAACACAGGAGCATATGAGGATAATTTTACGTACATGTGGTGAAAAATGAAGCAGTAGCTTCTATGACAAACATTGTTCTTCACCTCCTGCTATTTATTCACCTATTTGAAATGCACCATTGGTGACAACATATAGATATTACTAAGGTTAATGACTGGCTGATTAACAACTGAGAACACATTTACCAGCAAATGAGCTGTAGTAATTGTTACGGGAAGATCTTTTTTCAAATGGAAGCATAACTACTTCTTGAAAGAGTATCTTCCATATCTCTTGACAAGCAGCTCTATCAGTGTTTTACCTCGTGTACACTTCCAATGCATCAGACAGTGATGACCAAAGAACATTACCTACCTGAGTAGCAAGGAATATTAATGAAATTGCTGGAACATGATCCATTTGCGGCAGTATTTGCATAGGAGAAAAATGGACACAAGGCAGACAGTTAATTCTAATTGTCAGGAGTCCTGGCAGCTGGCAGAGGATGCTGAATTCAATGGGATATTGCTGATGCAATCACATTAGAGATCACATTTTGGATCATCTTTAATTGTTGGGGTTTTTTAGACATTTGTCTCCTTCTTAAAAAATATCAGTGCAACCCTTGGTCAGAACTTCTTCCAACAGGATCAATAACTTTTAAATTCTTCAAATTCACAGAAATTGAGGAATATATAATGTCGTTTATAGTCTTGCTCTATTGCTCCTCTGAACCATAGCCCACAGCTTTGAGGCAATCTCCTTTCCAGGATAAGTGCCAAAGAATCTGGGTTGTTTGTTTTTGTCTAGAGCAAGCCACACTAGACTTAGAATGGAATGCAAGAGGTAAGGACCACCAAATTTTAATGTCACACAGGTCACTGCTGGAATTTGAGAGCCCAAAGTCTGCCACTGGTTCCGTCATCCACTGATGAAGAAATATACATGATTATTTACATACATGTATCATAGCACATGATAGACACACATATCTCAGCCATCAACAGTTTATTTACAAATTAGTTGCCTTCCCTGTGTGTTTTCTTTCAAAGTTAATGGATTTCCAGAGTGGTAGCCCTGTTAGTATTTTGCAGCAAAACCAACTAAGAGACATGTGGCACCTTAAAGGCAAAGTTAATGAAGTGACTACTGGCCCTTCACAAAACTACATATGGCTGCCCTCCTCACTGTTTGTTTGTATATAAAGCAACTATATCAGCAAGACATAGACAAATTCAGCAAGCAACACTTCAGCATCAGTTATGAATCAATTAATATGTAAACAACAAATTGCAAAGCAATTTATGTATCGATTTATGTATAATATGCACATTTAAGAAAAGGAAAAAAAAACTCAATCTTTCACTGTAGAGAACTACAGTAAAAAGAATTCATAGCAAGAGTCCCTACCATGATGAGAGTTAAAAGGTGGACAGAAGGAAATCCACTCAATAGTTCATTTTCAATGGATTCCTGCAACATCCCTAATCATTGGAGTGGGACACTCCAATGACTGCTTACACTGCCTGACCAAGTGTATTTATATCTATACTTCTTTTGTATAATATCAATTTAAGCACAGAATCCCCTCACATGATGCCAGACCAGCTGGAATACACTCAGTGGGAACTTATTGCAGATTCCTGGCAAAAAGCTATTCTGACAACACTAGCAAAGCCAAGGCAATCTGCAATAACCCATCGAGTCATATTGTCCACCTGCACCATTAGCCCTTTGAAAATAACCATTTAAAATGTCAATAACTCACGGTTACTACAATTGCTTTGCATGCAAACAAACAACACAACTGTTATAAGATACAATGACAGATATAAAAAATGATATATTACAATACACCATTAATATAAGGTCCACTCTCCCCACCCCCTTTTTAATCAAAACAGGCCACCCTTGTAAAGTGGTGCCAACTTTCTTTTTATTGCAATAAATAACAAGTTATCACAAAACCTCTTGTAATTAAACAGAAAGCATCGCATCTTGATCCTTATGGCTTGAAGGAGATAGAAAGGTTGAGCCTTTTTCTCCCTTCAAGGAAATTGGGACATTTGAAATTATAATGTAATTTAAGCCCCAAATCACCACAGTGATATTTATCTTGAGGCTTCAAAAATACAAGGATATTTTTCCCCAACTTTCTCAAAAATTGCAACACAAACTGCTAATGCACCTCGATTTACTATATACGTAGATTGGCAGCAGCACTGAGTTAAGATATGCCCCCACCCCCCGTATCAGGCCTGACCTACACATGCAGAGAGATCACACAGCACTAGACTCCTGGGACAGCACCACTCCAGGTAAGCTTGGGACTGCATTCTTAAATGCCTCTTCCACATAAAATTACTGTTTCCTGAATGCTGAGAAACCAAACTGCTGTCCTGAGCACACCCAGCCCCCAATGAAGTCTCTGCCTTCTTGCAACTCTTCCTCCATCTCTGACCACCCAGACTCTTCCTCTTCCTCCTACCTCAAAGGAGGCCCAGAACACCACAATTCACTGGCCCCTTCCCCTGGATCATCCTCCTGCCCCCCCCTGCCTCCTCTGTCCACTATTTGGACTCCTGCCCGTACCTGACATATGCCAGAAAGAAGGTTAAGCTACAAACCCCTCTCTGAAACAGGCGGATTGCCGTACCAGAAGTCAGAAGGAGCCCCAGGAATGCTGCACTGCATGACTTAGCTATGTAAACTCACCTTCCAAGCTTTCCTGTTCTGCATTTTCATATGAAGTAAAGCATGGCAATGGAAACTAACATCTGAAAGACACCTAAATTTCACTTTTAACACATCTATCAGCTACTAAATCAGCCAGACTTTAGAAGAAATTTTGCTTAAAAATAATGATAACTTGCTCTCATTTTAAATGCAAACACAATCAAAATCTTAATAATTAAAATTGAAATATTCATAGGCACAGGCAAAAACCAGCTGAAATGAAATATTTTTGTTATAATCCTGCTATTCAATGGGGTATGTCAGTACCAGCTGGGAGGTGGTAATGGAATCTTTGATAAAGAGGGAATGGGCAAAAAATGACCATTGCCCCTCCTTCAAAAGTCTCTGCTAGATCTGGGTGCAATCTGTGAATGGAAAAGGGCCTTCTATTTTTTGTGAAAGGGAAACTCTGGATCCAAGCCAATATTTTGACTATCAAAGCAACCATGCCACAGAACCCCCAGTATTGGTCTACTGCATATTGTTACTTAGAAGTGAGCATGTCACAGAATTAAACTTGCCCCCCCCCCAACTCCTCAAGTGAAGACTCACAAGACATATGTTTGGTTTATAAAGATTACAAATTTATTGCAGATTCCCCCATTATTTATCAAAGCTAAATTTCCACTGGAGCATAAAGGACATGCAGATGCCCTTATCTTTGGTCAAGGGCAATACTCCTTAAATTCAATCCCAGCACCTGTTTAAACTAGTACTAGATTAATAACAATAAAATGTAGTTACCAGCACACATTGAAATCATTATGAAATGTTAGGTAGGAACTTGCGGTTTTCTACTTGATCCAACACATATTTTCCTTGAAGTAAGTTCTACTGAGATCAGAGGGACTTACTTTTAGATAAGTGTGCAGATGATTGTAAACTAGTCCAGAATGTATGCAATTAAGTTCTACTTGGAGTACACCACTGAAACTGCTGATCTTAATTTTGTAATGCCTATTTATGACTAACCTTGAATATAACACTAGGGCTGCAACCCTAACCCCATTTACCGGGGGGGGGGGAATCAATACAATTTACTTCTGAGTAGACATGGTTAGGATTGTGCTACAAGCCTAACTTACTTAACTGTATATTTCAATATCACCTAGGTATAAAAGTTGGTGGATTGCATCTCCTTTTAAAGAAACAATTTCCACAGGGTTTATACAAGTGGTGCTTATTTATATTCAGTCCCAATGGCTCCTATTATAATTTTACATAGCAAATTGTTCCATGACCAAGTATATTTCTAGGGAAATACCAAGTTAATGGCCCCCTGCTTCGCTGGTGCCACCTATTTTCTCGCAGGCATGCACCGATCTGCAGGAAACACCCTCTGGTTCAATAGCTATTGATTAATAATTGAAGAGAGTGGGGACTGAGAGTAACCTCATAGCAAGTCAAAGAAAATCATAGAACAACATCTCATGTTTAATCAGAGATGCAGTTTTTCCTGCACAGATGAGAACATTAACCCAAACAGCATTAACCAAAGAAAGAGAAATTAGGAGAATGTATATGTATCTGGGGTACCGTTTGTGTTGTTGCAAATAGGTTATTAGTGACATACAATAAGTTATACATTGATTATTGTTCCCAACGCATTCTTGAAAATCTTCCACTTTGCACTTAAAATTCCCATTTCTCACAGAACAATTTGAAACATTCCTGATACAAATGTGAAACATATTCGCAAATACGTTCTCAAATGAGGTAATGAAAAAGAGCAAGGGTTTAGCTTGTCCTTAAAACAGACATTATAAGACCATTATGCAATATAGCTTAATGTATATGAATGCCTGCAGATTAATTCTTAGAACACTCAGGCAATTAGGAATTCTATTAAGATAGGAACACTGTTCATAAATTCGTCTATAGAAGGATGTACTGTGGAGGCTGGAAATGTTTTCCACAACATGCGTGTACACATTTGGGAACAAAATGAGAATGAATTGGCTCTGCCTGTCATTGACTTTGGCTCCACCTACTGTTGATCTCCCAGCCTTCTGCTCTTCAATCTCAATGGGAATGAACTACCATTGGTTTTTTTCAGCCTTGAACTCTTTCAGATCTTCCATGAATGTTTTTTATGGGTTGAGGCCACTGGCACAATCCTATTCCTCCCTGTTCAGATAAATGTCAAGCAGTACGGTGGTTTATGCAAAAGTGCAACTATGGAAAACAGAGTGCACAGAACAAACTAAACTAGCATTTTCAGATGATTTATGTTTATAGAATAGACATCTGACTTTAGCTAGGCTGTTTTTCCATCTGTGTATGATTACAACTATTTTATCATATGGTGTTAGGAGAAATTGATAGCAACAGACTTGGCCTGACATTTGTAGAGATATGTGATTTAAGAGAATGTTGTAAGAAAAGTTATATTACTGTCTACGTTCCTGGCATCTTGGCATTTTCTGAAGTTACTGAAAAAATTGAGAGTAAATCTACACATTGTGCAGATAGACTCATACTATATCCCACTAGGTTTAAGGGAAAACTTGTTACAATTTTTACCTTGTAATCAGTTTAGAGATTTGATTAAATGAATAGAATCTGAAGACATCCAAAGTATGTTCTTGTGGAATAACTGGATATATTCAGAAAAAACTCCCAGGTGCATTTTGCTCTTAATGTAATGGGGAGACCTGAATTCATGTTAAAGATTAACAAGCACAAGTTGCTAACACCACAGCAAAGACAAATCTTTGTTTTGTTCTTAGTCATGAAAGGAATTGCCTAAAATTTCTTTAGGACTTTGATGAAAAGCTTTGGTGGAATGTCATTGTATACTCTATTTCCCAGCCAATATATTTGGAAAATCTTTTCCCAATGCCTTCTCAGAGTAGTATTGGCTTAATATCAGTCAAGGTGGAGATTTTGGGTTGCATCCAATGAAGTTGTCACATTAGCACAACACACCTTCTTCCTCCTCTCAATTCTCCATGCCCAATCTGTTCTGGGGTTTTCCCCAGTCCCCTCCTCTGATTTGCGGGGGCTCGAGGGGCATGCAGGGGTGACCTTGTTGTATACAACCCTTATCCTGGAGAAATGCATGGTCTGTACATCTGTCTTTCTCCCAAGGCTAGGTTTACAGCAACTGCACAGTTCCTGAAGCTTTTAAAATGTGTTCAGGAGACTATTGCATAGGTACCTAGGCTGTGCAGGACAAAACAAAAAGAGAAACGATAGATAGATAGATGATAGATAGATGATAGATAGATAGATATAGATAGATATAGATAGATAGATAGATAGATAGATAGATGATAGATAGATAGATAGATAGATGATAGATAGATAGATATAGATAGATGTCTAAAAATTCTATTTAAAACAGAAGCAGTTCATAGTCATAGAAAAAAATGAAAATGAAACTAGATTGTTTTGAGTCATTTCTAGGGTTGTCTAGCTGGTTTTCCACAAAGGTACATTATATTGTGTTGCAAACAAACAGGTGCTACAGTTCTATCTAGCTGATTTCCTGTATAAGCAGGGGGTCGAATAGAAGTCCTTTGAGGACCCCTCCAAATCCATGATTCTGTGGTTTTAAAATTAGTTTTATTTTGATTGCAGAAGGGCGACACAATAAAACATTATAAGACTATTTACTCCATAGGACAAGAGGAGGAGGTTTTTAGGAAAACCAGTTAGCAGTTTTATCATGGGAGAAAGAACAAAAAAACAATTGCCCTTTAAAAAAGGGAGCAGTTAGAGATGATGGAGATTGGATCTAGAACCTTTGGCATATAGGCAGATGTTCTCCCACAGCATGTCCCCTCAGGAACAGATAGTGGAAAGAGGAGGCTGGTTGAGATGGGCAAGCCAGGAATTATTCTCTGGCTCCAACTGTGGTCCATGCCAAAAAGAATTTGGGGGCTTTAAAAGCTCACTTTCCTCATTTGAGGAAAGCTTTTCTGAGCCCCTCAACTTCTGATCTGAGTCCAAGCTTCAAAAAGTTCACTGTCATCTCTCCTGACTCTGTTTTAAGTATATAGTATGTAAATTTCACAAGCAGAGGCATAAATGTGCGCACCCTGGAGTATTCCTTCTGGGTATTTTTCTGTGAGAGAGAAATTTTAATCACTCAAGAAAGCTGACTAGCACATTACTCCCACCAGAACATATGATCATTGAAAGAAAATGGAAAAGCACGGAAACAACAGCTGCTCCTGAATGAATCAGATTTGGCTTTAATGTCAGACATGAATCAAATATAGTTGTGTTTTTCTAGAGAAGGGGGGACAAAAATCCTGTGAATCTGAACTTATCCAGTTACCTCTTTTGGTATCTTGGAAGTCAAAGACCTACTTACACATTTCTAACCATCAATACCATAATAGAATATCAAAGATGTTCAATTTATATAAAAGCAAGGGTTAATCCATCTTGACAGAACTTCTTCCTTGCAAAACCATGAATGATTACTCATGCATTGCTACAATCAACCAAATACATAATAGTTATATAGAACACTTTGAAGAGTTCTTTGTACTGTCTCAATTTGAAAATACAGATGTGTCATAGTTATATTTTATTCTATTTCAAGTCTGTAGTAATAAAGCAATCCTCCATACTCTAAGAGCTGCATAGAATAGTTTATTTTATAAAGTACCCAAGAAATGGCAGTAGGCAAAGTGTGCAGCCATATGGATTGCAGTGGACTATGACTTCACTCCTTGCTGAAAGAGACAACTGCACTTGGTTTGACATTTCTTCCAAACAAAGGTGCCTCCTTTGTAATTCCATTCAAATGTGTGGCTGTGCTTCCTTGTTACCCCATTAAAAAGCAAACAAAAATCCAATAAAAAATAAAGCTTGCTTTCATTTACTTGAAAGTGACTTGCTTGTTCAAAGTCTTTAAGATTATCTCTCTTAGAAAACAATTTATTCTCAAAGGTAACCAACCTTGCTTAACTTCAAACTCCTCTTAATCCCTTGATGCTTGATTGATAGTCTGCAATTATCCTAAGTATATCCAGGACCAATTTACAAGTCTTATTTCAGTAGGAGCCTACATCTATAAGAAATTATTGAAGCTGAGGAGGGCATTCAGTATATGGCTTAGTGTGGATGTTACTGGGGTTCTAGAGAGAGCTTGGTAGCAAATGATTTATAATATGTGTGTTCATAGTACTGCTGTTAGTGGCAAGTGAAATTCTGCTCTTTCTGACTGGAATGAGCTCTCCTAAAACAGGGACATATTGTTTGGATTGGGCCTGAATTACCTCATTGTACAGTTTGTTCCGTTGAGACTCCCAGCACTCATAGTATTTGAGTCTATAAAGTTGTCTTGAGGCCTCGCCACCCCAAGATCCTTGCAAAGTTGGCAAACATAGGAGTGGAGGGACAAAGGGAGACTGCACCCTACATCTTTCTTATACTGCGTAATTTCAAATATACACTTCCCAGCACTGAGATCCATGGGAAGGACCCAAAATGCCATGCAAAAGAAATTCTCAGAGGCCTGTACATGGAGAACTTCACATTAGCAAGACAATGGGTCCTAGTGCAGGACTGAGAAGCAAGTCCTCCTTGCCTGCAGCCCACCCACAACTCCTTTGCATCCTATTCTGCTGCTGGACAATGATTTTGGACATACGGAAAGATGAATGAATTAAATTAGGCTTATTTACAAATCGAGCTGAAACTCAAACGTATTTGGGCTTGGATAGCAATAAGTTCATTATTCTTGAACTATATGAATGTAGGGGTCACTGAACTACTGGTATTATGAGGCAGGGCTGTGGGAGTCAGTCACAAAATGACTGCTGTGGGGGCATAAAATAACTGTCCTGGGGGGTGTAGCATAACACAGAGAGAATGTTTTGGTTGAGTGACAGAAAGGCTGTCACATTTAAAAGTGTAAAAAAGAAGAAAGAACCACAACATGGTGCAAGCTTCATCAGCTTCTCCATTCATGTGCAACAGGACTTTCATGCCAACTCTTTAACCTGCAGCTCCTTGCAGTTCCACCTCACAAGAACACCCTAAAGAATGGTGCGGGATAGACGTGATAGTGGGTAGCAGGAAGAACTGTGCTGGCCATTTGCTGAAGCAGAAATATTGCCTGCTTCACAACAGCGTCTTTGGATCCAATGCTTTATTTCTTCCCAAGAAGCTTTTTTAAAAAAACAGAGAAAGTGATGGGACAAAAGAAAAACCTCATGGACCCAATTTTTCCAATTTTCCCCTCCTACAACTTCTCTTACTACAATCTATATGGGGCAGAAAAAGGAAATGGATAGTCCCATGGAATGAGTGGATTTCTACAGGCATAACTTTTGATTCAAACAATCAGATGTACCTTTTAATATTTAATGTATTTTAACATCTGAACTTTTTTGATATATTGTCCTTCTAGATAGGAAATTATAGATATGCAGCCTCTGTTGATTGTTCTTAAATGGGTTCTAAAGACTTGGCTGACTTGGCTTAACTGATTCGTTGGAGGCTAATCTGGGCTTTTAAGTCACTGTTGTTGGGATCTGTCTGTCTCGAGAGACAATGCAGTGCACCTCCAGAAGTGAAGTTAAACTCCTGGAAAATGCTGTGGAAATGAGTAAATTGTAACAGCTGCCTCCTGCATTGTTTTTGCTGTGTTAGCAGCACAAGTGACCTCTACAGGGTGCAAGCCTGGACAGTGTTGGCCTTGCTGATGAGATCCAAAGAAATGGAATGGGGGGGAGAGAGAGAGAGAGAGAGAGAGAGAGAGAGATTGACACCAGTTGGGCTGCAGGAGTAGCCGGAAGGAGGTTTACAAGATGCCTTCCAAACATTTTAGGGACTACACTCTGGATTTGTGTAGTGTTCACTCCTTACTCTTTTATTCTCCCAAAGATATCCTGCAAGGCAGTGGAGGTTTAGGATCAGTGTTTTCCTTCACCTAGATCAGGGGTCTGCAACCTTTAAGACAAAAAGAGCCACTTGGACCCGTTTCCGAAGAAAAAAAGCCTGGGAGCTGCAAAACCATTGCGACATTTAAAACAAATATAATACTGCATATATTGTTTCTTACCTTAATGTCCGATCTGACAGCGGGCGGGAAGGTGACGTCGGGACGGTGCGTGACTAGCGCACACACCGCCCCCATGCGACGTCACATCCAGTACAGCGCCCGCCACAGTGGGGAGTTTCGGGGCGCACAATGCGCCTCCTCCCCTCGCTAGTATCCGCCCCGGAGCCACGGCAAAGGTGTAAAAGAGCCACATGCGGCTCCGGAGCCGCGGGTTGCAGACCCCTGACCTAGATGAACCCCTCATCTAGGTTGATGAGCCCCATCCACCCCTCATTTCCTTCTACAGCACGTGCAGTAACTGCCTTCTTGACCATTGGACCCAATATTGGTCTCATCTGCTCAGTCTGCCAGAGCCTGCCTTCACATGCAGGGGAAATCCCTAACTCAATGCGGGTTTGAGACCCACTGACTACCCTCACCTGGTTTAGCTGGCTAGTCAAAGCCATTTCCCAGGGCGTGGCCACTGGCACAGTCACATACTGACAGCTTCTAGGAGCCATGGGTGAGAGCTGAGTGCAGGATGGTAACCAAAGGTGAACAAACTACTTCAGAAGGATCATGACATGTTCCCCACCAGAGGCACTACACCTCCCTTAACATCCCATACACCAGTATTTTATGTTCTATGGCTAGGTTTTAGACAAAATCATTGCTTTGATTATGAAATTTGCATTTTATCCTTTTAATTTGTTTTATAGCATGAACCAATTTGTGGGGAAAGATAGCCTATAAACATCTAAATAAATAAACTGTAAGTAAATATAGAAAGTGATCTTTCATGCAAAGTACCACCTACTGAGCCCAGTTTAAGGGGAACTCTACAAGAATCTGTGGCATGGCATGCTTTATGTCATCCTGGAGTCTGTGGCTCACTACAATCTAGATTATAGGATTCAATCTATTAAGACTGCTAGAAAGGGAATGTGCCTGGCTTTTGCCAGCTCTAAATCAAAACTGTGACATTCCTCAGGGAGCATGGAGTCAAATACTTGCATAACAGCTAAGCTTCTTCTTATGTACAGAGCTATTTTCTTGAGTATTCATCAATATCTGCTGTTTGTTTCCATCCTTTTCGGGATCCTTTCTCAGGTGTGGTTTTTTGAATGCCACACATAACCAACTTTAGACCTTTCTATAAATCTTGCTGTCCTCTCCTACACACATAAAATGTCACTTTTCTTATAAAAAAAAATTTAACGATGCTCAGAATTGTTGCAGATGGTTTGCTGTGCAGGCCACTCCAAATACACTTGTCAATAAGATTCAGCAATAAAAGTGAGGTTTCACTTTTCTTTTCAATTAATTACACTACACATCTATATTGTGTAGATAGATCATTTGAAGAAGTCCTGGACAAATGTGAATTGCTTTAGGCTACAATATTTTACCTACTTACCAGGAAGAAAGTCCTATTATATGAATGAGTCTTGCTTTTGAATATATTCCACTGCACAACTGATATTTCAGATCAATCCTATTTGGGGTGAGAGTCTGTAGTTGAAGAACCACCACTTATTCATCCTTGTTAGGCTTGCTGGTCAGGGTGCAAGGTGTGTATTAGGGACGGGGAGAACATTGACTGTTTTGTTCTTTTATTTTCCCTCACACTGGCCCCAAGGCCTGTCATACTTCTTTATTTCTTTCTCCCCCCCCCCCCCTCTCTCTCTCACACACACACATACATACTGGCATATGATCCATGCCTGACGCACCTACAAAATGTCCATTTGATCCCACTGCTCCACAGTGATGGAGCATTCCAGGCCACTACTTGTCAGGAGGATTTATGTGGAGGGGGAGGTCTGCAGCACCTAGGATGTCCTGTCAGGGACCAGAGGCTTGTGCCCTTTCTTGCTCTCTTTAATTTCATATGGGCATTCAAGACAAAGCCCTTATAGAATTAATCAACAGGCTTAATTTTCCCTGAATTAGATTTAATCTAGTGTTTCAAGTGTAAGCTAACAAGGTTAGTTTATTAATCTAATTACCTTGATTAATCCCCAGTCTAATGTTAATTAAAATGAGCATTTCCCCCCATTATTTTCTTCGAGGAAATAAATATTTGCTTCACTAAAATGTGTTGTCTTCTCTGTTTTTCCTTCTGTTTATAAACCCATTAACTGCAGTTTTATAAAAGAATTGGAGATTATCTATTAAACAATAATTACAATAGAGGTGATCATATAAAGGAATGTCTGTTTTGAATGCTAAATGCCTTATTTTAAAAGGGCACCGTATTTTTCCATTTAACTTTTACACTTCATTATTTATTTATTTATTTTATTAATGAAAACATTTCTTCTTTCTGTGTCTTAGTGTATTGCACTCACATGCAAAAGCTTTTTCAAGCAATAGGGGCACAGCTTTTATAGGCTCTGTACACACCAGAGTGCTATTGTGCCCCTGGGTCTTGCCTTGAGAGCCAACAAACTGAAGCTCAATCCCGATAAGGCTAAGGTACTGTTAGTGGGTGGTTCCCTAGACTGCTTTTGATTGGGTTACACTCCCTTGGAAGGGAATGACTCCCATTCAATCAAAACCCTGGCATTTATTAATTTCTGTGGTTTACCCCAAATCTATAAAAATACTATGATAATATCCACCTTAAAATCCCTCAAGATCAATAACAATTCTGTTTAATCCTGCTCTTCCAACATGAGGAGATGGTGGGAGTGGTAGAAAAAGGCTGGTAATCAAGTGGAAATAAACTTTTCAGCATTCTGCAGCTGAACTGCTTGAAATTTCTATGGCACGATCTCCTCCCATTTCATGAAACTGGCTGCAAAGTGGGTGCTCCTGGCCAGAAATAAAGCAAACTACATATCCAGTAGGAAAACCAAGAGAATACGTCAGGCTTTAGCTTGCTACTTTGCCATGGGAAAGGAGTACGACAAGGCTGTATATTGTCTCCCTGCTTATTTAACTTATATGCAGAATTCATCATACGAAAGGCTGGGCTGGATGAATCCCAAACCAGAATTAAGATTGCCGGAAGAAATATCAGCAACCTCAGATATGCAGATGATACAACCTTGATGGCAGAAAGTGAGGAGGAATTAAAGAACCTTTTAATGAGGGTGAAAGAGGAGAGTGCAAAATATGGTCTGAAGCTCAACATCAAAAAAACTAAGATCATGGCCACTGGTCCCATCACCTCCTGGCAAACAGAAGGGGAAGAAATGGAGGCAGTGAGAGATTTTACTTTCTTGGGCTCCATGATAACTGCAGATGGTGACAGCAGTCACGAAATTAAAAGACACCTGCCTCTTAGGAGAAAAGCAATGACAAACCTAGAGAGCATCTTAAAAAGCAGAGACATCACCTTGCCAACAAAGGTCCGTATAGTTAAAGCTATGGTTTTCCCAGTAGTGATGTGTGGAAATGAGAGCTGGATCATAAAGAAGGCTGATCGCTGAAGAATTGATGCTTTTGAATTATGGTGCTGGAGGAGACTCTTGAGAGTCCCATGGACTGCAAGAAGATCAAACCTATCCATTCTGAAGGAAATCAGCCCTGAGTGCTCACTGGAAGGACAGATTCTAAACCTGCGGCAGCAATACTTTGGCCACCTCATGAGAAGAGGAGACTCCCTGGAAAAGACCCTGATGTTGGGAAAGATGGAGGGCACAAGGAGAAGGGGATGACAGAGGACGAGATGGCTGGACAGTGTTCTCAAAGCTACCAGCATGAGTTTGACCAATCTGCTGGAGGCAGTGGAAGACAGGAATGCCTGGCGTGCTCTGGTCCATGAGGTCACGAAGAGTCGGACATGACTAAATGACTAAACAACGACAACATGCTATAGACACACGCTCAAAGAAAAAGCATCTCACAGTATTGTGAGCTTTCCTTTTGTATTTTATCTATATATATTCTCAGACCTTTCTTCTTTCATTAGCAGCCTAGTTGATCATTGTTATTCATAGCTACAAAAAAATTACTGTATATTGCTGCACTGGAAGGTAGTCACCTATACAGTATTTTACTCTGTGCATTTGGTGTTTAGTTTTGTCATCGAAACCCTGCTTTTAGTTATCATTCTTATTGATGCTAATATATCAGATTAGATTCTTTTTGAAAGAACACCTTTTGTAGCTAGCTATCTGGACTGGCACAGTAGCAACCAGATAATATGCTTCAGGACAGATGAAAGTTAATCACTACAGACACCATGGGGGGAGGGAAATGCTGTCCATGTACAAGACTGTACTAGTAGGATGTTTTGCCTGCCTTTCAGGCATCCTGAAGTTGCAACCAGCTGAAAAGAGATATGGATGTGATAGATTTATACTTTGATCTTGTATTACAGATCTTGCACACTAAGTTCATGCTGCTAATAGTGTGATGCTTGAGAGACGATGGAAAGAGGAACAATATAAAATAAAGACAGAACTGACAGTTCTGATACAAAGGATTCTCTCCACATTTCAGTTCTCAGTCCTTACACAAGCTTAATTTTTTGAAGTCCCTCCTATGTGAATAAGGACAGTGGCTTGTTGACGGGGAACCAAAGTGTCAGCTGCTTACACCTTTCCTTACTAACAATGTTTATTGATGTGTCCCCAGTAAATTTCCAAATTGCATAGCTACACTAAATAAAATGTCACTTCTTGAATAAATTAGACACTTTCTGCTACTCTCTGAATTGTTAATGGCAGCCTTTACAACGAAATGGTTATTTCTCCTCAGAGGATGCCTCTTCAAACCAGGCTGCACCTGGGGCTTTCTGCATTCGTAAAGCTAAATATTGTTTTCTCTTCCTCCACTAGAATATGTTAGAGGGCTTAACCATTTTATGTGAATATTTTTTTCAAATATGCCTTTGAATGTGTGTTGTAATGTACATGCAGATTTGGATGTGCAGTTGTCAAGTTCCAAATAAGAGTTCGCCATGCGTGCTTCATAAAGCAATTCACGGAAGAGAGGGCTTTCAAGGGCTACTAGCCACAGAGGTTGAACTCTGCCTCCACAGTTGGAGGCATCAGTGTTTCTGAATACAGTGGTACCTCGGGTTACATACGCTTCAGGTTACATACGCTTCAGGTTACAGACTCCACTAACCCAGAAATAGTGCTTCAGGTTAAGAACTTTGCTTCAGGATAAGAACAGAAATCGTGCTCCGGTGGCACGGCGGCAGCAGGAGGCCCCATTAGCTAAAGTGGTGCTTCAGGTTAAGAACAGTTTCAGGTTAAGAACAGACCTCCGGAACGAATTAAGTATTTAACCCAAGGTACCACTGTACCCATTGCTGGAAACCACCGTAGGGAAGAGTGCTCCTGTACTCAAATCCTGCTTGCTAGTTTCCCACAGGCAACTGTCAGCCTCTGTGAAAACAGAATGTTGGACTACACTAGCCATTGGCCTGATCCAACAGGTTCTTCTGTTCTTCTTGTGTTCTTAATTAGGAATAGTTTGGAGCTCTCCTTGTTTCTTAAATATGTAAGATGAATAGACTGGACATATGGTTTATCTGCTGACTCTCACAAAACATACCACATTTCAAGAAAAAGGATGACTAACAACTATAAGGATATGGGAAGTTGCTTTGAATTAATTCAGCTCCCTCTTCCATTTTGAGCATTTGTTTTCTTCACAGTTGGCTAGGTGGCCGATATGCTTTCCCATACACTGACAAGCCTCCCTATAAGCTGAGAACATTATGTGGGGGCCAGCTCAAAGTGGCAGTCTTGCCTGGATTTAGATTTGCTAGGATCCTGTGGTGGTACCCATATTGTGGGACTCTTCTTGATCTAGGTCTCTTTAAACAACAGACAAGGAGAGGAAGGACACACACACACACACCCCGAGCATATTGAAAGTAACCGCTATCCAGCTTTCCTTCGGGTTTATTTTAGGGTGTGCTGTTTTTGTGATTATTTTAGCATTCTGAATTGTTTTAATACATTTATTTACTTACAGAATTACTGGTTATATTGGATTTTATTATTATTTGTAAGAGTGTACAAATTGTAAACTACTCTTGTATTTCCATTCAGATGAGAATTTAACAAATAATAATGCAGGATCACTACTTTCATAATGTGATTGGAAGGCCCCCAGCTTACCTGCACATATTGGGAGGTTCTTGACCCACTTCTGAATGGTTGTCAGTAGTGGTAACTTTGTGATTTACTCCTGTGCCTTTACGTTTTCCACCTGTTTGGAATATGAAGCAGAATTAGGTTCTCCAACCTAGCTTTCCCCTGACCCTTTTCACCGCTTACTCCACATCCAGTTTTCTAGTTAGACTGATGTGTTCCCTCCCCTGCTTCAAACCAGCTTCAAAACAGCAGATTTTGTCAAGAAACTACAAGATTGATATGGATTGTGCCTAATGTCATGTGAATGTGGCTTCACAAACTAGCAGTGGGAGAGCACTGGATGCAAAGTAAGCAGTACTGTGAACAGACCCTTACTTGCTCCAGTGCTTGAGAACATGAGGACAAAAGCCAGTGGAGGTTTGTGTGGAAGTGGGCAGGAGAAGCCACTTGTCTGCAATGCAGCTTGGCAGCCTTGTTTCTAACATCTTTCCTCACTGATGAGTTTCTGTTTCCTTTGCCAAGCTTCTTAGAGGGATTGGATCTTTGCACGATGCTGACTTTTATCTGTTTTGGTGACCCCAGCCCAAAATGAAGGTTTTTATGTGTATCTAGGGATAGTCTGAAATCTGTCACTGCTTCTCCTTTCTGAATGCTTTTTCTTTCTGAATGTGTGAACACATTCACTCCCAGCCAGAAGCTGATTATAAGCTAACGCTAGCAGTTTATAAATCAAGCTTTTAGTGACACCGAAAACTGTGGAAAACATAGCAGCAATGGTGGGGAGAGAAGATGAGAGAGAGCCTCTGGGATAAAATTGTCTGCTTTATTGCTATCATCTTAGAAGCACAGGGTGAGATATTCATATGGGAATTAGCTTAAATGTTCATTCAGCAAAACGTGGCTTCCTGTTTTGATTAGTATAAGAGCAGGATTCTCAAGATGTTATGTCTTTTTTTTTTCTCCACCTACAACAACACTTACCTTCCTGATAAAATTACCAGGGAATTTGAGCTGCTAAAATAATGTTTCCCTTAGAGAAAACACAGTCATTTTAAGACATAAGTAAAACAAACTGTATGAACTACTTAGACTGAGCAATCTGAACAAACACTTGTATCTATTTCTCAGCAGTCTCAAGGGTTTTTTTTTCTCCTTTGCATTTTATAATGTTAATTTTAGTCACTGCTTGACATCAGCCTAATAATTCAGGAGATGGTTTGCAAAGCACAGATTTTATTTTATTTTTAGGATTGAATCCTTAAGCTGTTTATCTGTTGCTTTCAAAGACACTGTTGCAGAGGAAATTGTCTGAGGAGCCCCAAGATGGTTGCCTCTCATAGTTCAGTGACTTACCAGTAAGTAAGGCACAAGGTTTGCATCTTGTGCAGAGGGTCTCTGTTAGGAAAGAGAGAGAGAGAGCCTGTTGTTAGGTGACAGGACACTGCACATGTGCAGAAGTACACTTAAAAAATCCCCACAAAGTATGGAAAGCAGTGGACCAAGAACAAAACTGCTCGGAGCCATGCCTAGAAAGCATGGGGCAAGCAGAAAAATAATCATACCCATGCTTTCTAGGCATGAAGTGGAAATGTGGACGAGCACTCGGTCAGCATAATGTAAGTGTATTGCTGCTGACTATATTATTAGTAATTGAATTTGTTAGTTGCTTTAACCCAAAGCAACCAAACACCAAACAGACACAAAAAAACCTGATGCCTTTTAGGTAAAGCCTTGACTGGGTCCTTCCATTGTCAAATCTAGCTGGAAAATACTTTGTAAACTGCCTACCGACTGTGTTTACAATAATCAAAGTCTCATAGACACCAGTAATTTCAAACCAAAATTAAATACTGAAGTACGCTGTTCTGCCAGATTGAATGGCCTACTCAGCAACTCTGGTTATTCAGAGCAGGCTTTTGTTTTGTATTGTTTGTGGGGAAAGGAAGAAGGGCAAACTATGAGCACAAAGAGTGCATTCAAGCAGTTGTCTAAGGCGTTAATTCCCATTGAAAATACTTGGCTATTTTTTCTTCTTAGTTTTCAGGTAGAATGAGTGTAACCCAGAATTAACCCATGTCTTTTGTGTTTATTCATTGGTGGTTGACCCTTTCAGTCAACTCTCTGTCCCCAGGATTAATCATTCTGACTCCAATTGTCCAAACAGACAATTCAAGAGAGACCTCTGAACAAAAGAGAAGGGAATCAAGCAAAGTATTAGTGAAACAAAATGAGTTAATCCGTGACATGATAATTTACAGCAGGACTACTAGACCAACAGAAGTGCTGCCTGCCATACAGAAAAGATTAATAGCTGCTACATTTGCATCTGTGACAAGTGATTAATAAAAATCTGTGATTAAAAAAATACTCTCCCTTCATTGCCTAAGTGTGTAACAGATTTTGTTTCACCTTAGACTCTACAGGATTCAATTATAGTACACACCATATGTCACTCTTGCCAAAAAAAAGGGGGGGGGGATAAAAACATAGTTTGTCTTTTTCCAGTAAATGCAAAGGACTGTTCATATGATAAGAGCTTGTGTCAACATGATACATACATTCTAACTGTCCCTTTTTACTACTTAATAGAGACAGTCCCTTTTTCAGCTTTCCATTTCCTAGTAAATCATTGCTCTGGTAAATCAGTTTTTCTAACTTTTACCTTTTTAGTGAGAATTGCCACTTTCCTGATCTCTAGGGCTGGGGAAGGCAAGCTGTAAATCTCTATCCTAACTCTCTTGTACATGGATGTAAATACATGCATGAACACAAATTGCCAGTGCAATGCTTTCCTTCAATACCCTTAAAACTGAGCTCTTTAACTCAGTAAGTGAGCAGCTATTGATGCTTTGGGACTGTGATCTTGCCCCAGTAGTACAGTGGAACAACTACATAGCCATCTTATTTAGTTAACTTAGTGATAGGGAAAGTGGAAGGAGCCTGGAACACAAACCCTCCACTATTTTCCCAATGAAAATAGGGATGCCCTATTCTATTCTATTATTATCCCTGCAATGGGGTGAGCTCCCGTTGCTCAGTCCCAGCTTCTGCCAACCTAGCAGTTCAAAAGCATGTCAAAGTGCAAGTAGATAAATAGGTCCCGCTCTGGTGGGAAGGTAAACGGTGTTTCCGTGTGCTGCTCTGGTTTCACCAGAAGCGGCTTAGTCATGCTGGCCACATGGGAAAGGGAATGAGGCAGTGGGGAGGAGATTAAGGTGGTGTTGCAACAATATTCATTCTGAGTCCTTAGATAACAAAGGAAGGCAAGTACTTACAAAGCCACCTTTACCCTCTAGTAAACAATAATTGCTAGACAAGACTGGTTAACTATGAATGAGCAAGTATCATTCTCCTTACTGTGTTTGCAATATTTACCTTTGCTGTTGATATTTTAATTAACATTAAGTGCATTATTTGCCCCGTGTGTTAAATGGGGAAAACTCTACAAATAAACAGCCATTCCCACTTGGACAATCACTCTGTAAATTAGCTTACTTTGTCAATATAGCACATGCCTATCAGCCCATTAGAAACAGCAGGAGCATGGCTGTTCATTTACTTAAGCAGTAGGTTATACCATTAATGTGTGCGATTGGTGTTAATTAGAGCTGTGTGTTGATGTCTCTATGCCACAGAGCCCACATTTATTTTATTTTTTTTAGAAACGCACATAACTCCAAACCAGCAGAATATTAATTCATTACATATGAATAGACTCATGTACTTTGCTGACTTTGTTTGCAGTGTCATTAAGGCCCACACAAAATATGCTAAAAGCACTATAAACAAGGCTGTTTAATTTACTACCTCTTCTGATACATATGTCAATCTCCATAGGAACAATCTAATCAAAAATTAACCAGGAATAACTTGCATTGACTTCAGGCAATCAACAGGACTTGAAACAGCTTCTATTGGGCTGAATCATGCCCCATGTTTCACACCCATGTGTGCACCTGGAAAATAACAACAACAACAATCTCACAAGTGTTCACAGATCTTTAAATACATTGTATTAATAACTCTTAAAGCAGCTTTCTAAGTATGCAACTAAGTATTATTACTCTCATATTGCAAGTGGGAGATTATGGTGATTGAACTGTGGTCATTTTATGGCAGAGGTGGCTAACCTATTTTGGCCTGAGGGGTGTAGTCACCCTTTGCAACCCTCTGGTTGGTGTGGCCAAAAACAGGTTTGGCCTCCCACAATCTCTTGCATGCAGTCTTTCGCACGCGCACACACACACAAGACACATATATGCACACACATAGGCAAACAGCCACTCTTCCTCAGATGTTCTGTGCAGTTCAGCCAAGGAGGTGGGATTATAGCTTCTCTGCTCATTGAATTTTCAAGCTGTCCCTATCAGGGTGCTGGAGCAGATTTTGAGGGTATACTAGGGTTTGGAGAAGAAAGGGAAATTCCATAGTGTAAGCAGAAGTTTGTGGTGCAAGTAGAACAGCAGTGCTGGATACAACCCTCTGCTATTGTTATTTTCCTGCAACTGCAGCCTTTGCATCATTCATAAGATATCCCTTCCTCAAAATGGCCCAATAAGGAAGCCTTGACTAACTTTAGAAGCATATAGCATCCGACTTGCTTCCATTGTCTTCTTCAGGGATACTAAAATATTGCTCAGTTATGCCAGCCTATTAAGAGATGTCTGGTGCTGAATATTAAAGTTGCCATACCTTGGGTAACATATTATCAGTGTGGAAAATTCAAGGATCTAGGTCTACCAGCTCAGTAATCACAATTCTTATTGTCATGTTACAATATTTCTTTGGTCTTCTTGACAGACATAATCACATCTGGCAGTGTTGAAATAGCTTGTGAGCAACTTGTGCATGTCTGTAGGAGTGCAGAACAAACAAATTGTCAGTAATCGTTTTCTACAAAGCAAAATGAGAAAGATAAGCTATTCTTGATTAAGAGGAAGATTTTATAAATAGCATTGTCACTATTCAAAATAAATTTATTTTAGTCTTGATGTCCAGTCATTTTTGTGTTGCCTGAGCACTTACTAATGCCATTGACCTCATCATGATTCCTCTTCTCGGAAGATAAATTAATACCGATGTCTAGTTACACAGGCATTGACAATAATGACATTTGTGTAAATGGTTAGAGGAAATATTTTTTAGGAATCAAAGCCCATGAATTTGAGGGAGATAGAAAATCTGTACACTAATCTGAATCATTTAGTTTCTATCATGTTTCTAAAAATGAGAAAATATCCTAAGATGTTGTAGGTGTCTAGCTCCATAGTTTGCCTTTAAGTGTACTATCATATAAAGATACAAAGATATATTTTTTTCCGGCTTCTGACACAATAACCCTGTGTTAGAGACATTACTATTTAGCATCCCAGAATAATCTTCCTTTAAGGCAGGAATAGGGAACCTCAGACTTGGAGTTAGGGTGGGGAAAATGTAGGCCTCCAGGTCCTTTAATCTGGCTCTCAGAACACTGTCTAGGCCACACCTCTCACTGACCCTTCTCTCAAGTACTTTTGCCTAGCTGGAATGTGGCTTCTTGTGGACAGATGAAGAGATTGAGTGCATTGAAACTTCTTACTTTTGTGTAGCTGGATTGTAGATTCCTATAATAGCCACATCCATTACCCCACCCACTTTGGCCTCTGGCCACATTCATCACTGGCATACAACCTCTGGAAGGATGTCCACAAAGGAATATGACCCTGAAGCAAGAAAACTTTTTTACTCCTCTGTTAGGGAACCTAATTATTAATAAATATAATATTTGTTAAAGCTTCAGGTAGGTAGCCGTGTTGGTCTGACGCAGTCGAAATATATATAAAAATAAATAAATGTCCAGTAGCACCTTAGGGACCAACTAATGTGCATGCACACGAAAGCTTATACTAAGAACAAACTTAGCTGGTCTCTAAGCTGCTACTGGACTTTTTAATTATTTTATATATATATTTGTTAAAGCATTCACTTTATTTAACTTTTTTTCTAGTTGGGTGGAATATGTTTAGCTGGAAGGTTGAAGTATTTTTAAAATGCATGACCAGGGACGTATATTCCTTTTTTAAAAATGTAGATATTAACCATGATAGGAAAGTGCTTGACATGTTTCCTATCTTTGTGTATCGGACCCATTTTGGCTCGGTCTTTAGGTTTAACTGAGATTTTAAGCACATAAGTCGCCCCATTTAGTCTGTGATACTGCTTACATTCTTAATGTCAGATTTCTTCATCTCTCTCTCACACACTATAAAAAGAGGAGTCCATGACATGGATTAATCAGTATTAATGATTTTCAGATTTTGACTTCTTCCAAGGATTTCTGGATAATGCCTGCAAAACCTATGACCTCATGCAGACCATCCGTCTCAAAGAGCAGCAGAGAGCTCAGAGGCTATCCTTCCTCAGGAGAGGCTTATTAGATTTTCTTAGCTGAAGAAATCTGATATACAGTCCTCCTCCCCCTGCTAAGTCATGATAGGAAAAGATCATCTGTTTGTGTAAACTTTTCAAAGGCATATTGACATAGCTCCTTTTGTTGGCATAAATGAATAGAGCATGTTAACACACAGTTTCTAATCACTTTATGTAGGAATATTGCATTTTCTTTTTTATGCCAAAATAAAACATTATTTTTTAATGAAGAAGGGGATGGGGAAGTGTCGTTAGTTTTGTTCAAGCAAACTAATAGCAGGACTTAGGAACACTAGGTGTATTCCTGTATAAGTGCTCTGTAAATTGCTGCTGGCCGGAGGCATGGAAAAGATACATTGATTTGGTTTTAAAGGATTTTGTAAGCAAATACATACAAAGTAAAGTACTTAAAAACTCCTCAGGAGTACAGCGCACAAGAGGAACCTAGGAAAGACTGCGCTAATGTTGGAAGGCTGTGAATGATGTAGTTAATATTCACAATAAGGCAGGTATGTTGTTGTTACTGGTAGCAGCAATCCTAGCCCTCTCTACACAGGCAGATTATGTGAGTGTAAATGTTGTTTGGCTTAATTTTTTTAATTAAAAAACCAGGGTTGGATCCAGACTGGTTCAGTAAATGGAAGGATCCCTTGCTGAATAAAATGAGAGGAGGAGATTTGCGCCTATTACTCCTTCCACCTACAGGCTCTCATGTCACCTTTCATGCTGTCTTGAAGCTTCTTTAACTCTCTGAGGCACATTTTTCAGGAGGGCCAGGCGGACTGCAGCTTGAAGGAAGAATCGGCAAAAAATAACTTCTTCCTCTTTAAAAATCCTAAAAAAAAAAAAATTATTACTGGTAGAGCTGATAGGAAACTGCTTTCGTATCACTGCACTATTTTGAGAAAACAAAATTGTGTAGTCGAACATTTTGCAGAATATTTTTTGGGGGGAGTGGAGTTATATGCTCCAATATTTTTTTCTCAGAAATTTCTAAAAGAAAGAAAGAAAGAAGAAAGAAAGAAAAAGAAAGGAAGAGAGAACATGGTCAACTGTCAGAAAATCATTTTCTGGGAAATTTAAACTGAGCTATAGGTGCTGAGCAGCTGACAAAGATCCCTACCTGAAATGTTGGCGTGCCTTTAGACAGTATTGAGTGTGTTGAGTCCAATTGCTTAATTTAAATAAAGCTATTGGGGAAGGATCATTGCTCATTGGCAGTTCACATGATTTGCATGCTGAAGGTATCAGGATCAATCCTCGGCATATGCAGTTAGGGCTGAAACAGACTTTGCCCTGAATCCCTGCAGAAATGTAGGATAGACACTACTGAACCAAATGGACCAATGACCTTAGCTGGTATTAGGCAATTTCCTTTGTTCCAGTAGGTTCAACCAAGTTGTTGAATTTTTAAGGCTTGTATCCAAAGTAGCACTAAGTCACTCATTCCATTAGCACAATTGTTTTATGCTTGCAGAATGGAACTTCTTCCCTCTTCTCCATCCTGTGCATCTGTTTCATGAGACCAGCAAAGAAGGTTCTCTCTTTCCCTCCATAATTTCTGACATGCCATTGAACACATTACCTGTTCACATTCACTACCTCCCCATCCTCTTATTCATGTCCATGTATATGTTGCATGAACACATGGTTAATATCTGTATAAGCTCAGTGTTAACTCATGTATCTTTACTTGAAGAACTTAAAGGGATGCTTAAAGATTTGTGTGAGGCTTCACTGAGGAGTTTTCTGTTACATAAAATGCCCTTCCTTTTACATTATTGAGAACCCATAATAGTTTTATTATTATTGTAAAGCTGCTGAGATATGGATAGGATAGAATTTCAACTTCTTGCTGCATATTGAGTTTCATTATGTTATGTCTAGTTGTTTTTGCATCTACAGCATTTAAAAGGCAAGATAAACATTTTTAAATTGCTAGAGATCTTTTCCAATGGAAAAGTATGAACAGAAGACATTAAGAAAGCAGAATCCATGCTTATCTTTTGTAAATGATACGAAGTTCCTTCTTTATGTGATGTGTTCTTTCTCTTCCTCTAACACATTTAAAAGAGAGGCAAACTCCAAAATGCTGGTGTCACCTGTTTCCCAAGTGGCTCAGGAGCCCCTTATGCAGTTTCAGTAACATTTGGAAGGGTGAAACAATATGGTGGATCAAGTTATGTGTCTTCTCTCCAGCCAGTTGTTGCCTATCCAGAAAGGAAGCATTGATTACAGAGAAGCGGTTTAGGAGGTGCATAAGTGCTTCTCAGCTTGTTTTTTCTAGTGGAGAGCAGGTCCTGCTACTGTTGCTGATTCTCCCACTGTTGACAGCAATTGGAAAGCCTTGAAAGAGTCATTAGACCCCTGAGTGACACAAGCCTAGAACTGGCATAGTAAAAAAATATGGGTGTGCATTGGATCAGATGAATCCAAACTCCAGAACTGAAATGGGCTGATTTGGACAGATTTGGGGCTTATCAATGCCTATGCAGAATCATGTCCAGGTACTGAAGGGGAAAATTCTAAAGTGTGTCAGAGTTTTGCATATTTAAGGAAAAAATTTAAGACACGGCGTCTGCCAGAATTGGAACATTTATCCCCAAGCTTGCAATATAACCCAAGTTCCGGACTGAGGAGGCAGGAGAAAGAGCACTCTATGTGATTTAAAGTTCTAGCTTCTAATAAGAGAATGGTTTTTAATAGAGGTCTCCAATCACAATGCTTTGGGGAAGGGAAGGTGAAGCAATGTATCATCTTATTCTGTTCAGTGCTTGCTAAACCACAGGGAGGGAAGCAAATGGCTTCCCATTAAAACAACAGGGGAGATTTCATGATTTAATTTTTAACCACCCCAAAAGCGTGAAGGCTGCTATTGCACAAAAACTGATTTTGCACTAGGGATGTGTATCTATGCTTCTGAAATTTGGTAGAATTCATTCCCTCAGAAAGGGCAAACATGGCTGCAAATTTCATCCAGTTCTGCAAATAAAGGAGTTATAGGTGATTCATCTTTCTGGAGGTGGAGGAGAACACATTTTAAAGGTGTCTGGGACAAAAAAAAAACCCTGGCCCTGGTTGCCTGTAATTTTGGGGTTTATAAATCATCCAACTATGTAAAAAGGGGAAACTATTGCAAAGTTAGTCTTTTTATCTTAAGTCTGTAGGTCAAGAAAATATATAAAAGAGCATTTAGAAGAGTGTTTCCGTAGTATTTTTAGTTATGTGTGGTTCCATTTAATTACTTTAACTCCAAATATAATCATTTTACAGAAGGAGAAGAATTATTTCTGATAAGATTTAATTGCTGCTAATATATTATGAAAATGTCGAATATCAGTCTTTTGTCATGGCTATCAAAGAAGATATACTATCTGCAGTTTAGCCTTTTCCATAATAATGTAAAATAGAAAATTAGCAACTTATTATAGGGAAAGTCATAGCCTACTATGTGCTTTCTTAAAAAGATGATACAGCTGATTAAAAGAGTTAATTACAGATGGATTTTTATGGTTATTACAATCTTTTGAGAATTCCATCCATTCATCCAAGTATGTTTCCCAACTTGTTTAACACAACTACTCTTAAGTTGTCAAAAGTTGTCAAGAGTTCTTGCTGAGGTTTAGTTGGAATCTTCTTCAAGATTCCAACTAAATTTAATGAGCATCACCTCAATTCCTTCCTCCAAGTCATTTGTCAAGACATTGAACAACAACATGCCAAGGATAGAACCCTGCAGCATTCCACTTATCTTTTTTAAAATAATAATATTTATTAAGTTTTCCAATTTAACAATCCAATAAAAGCCACATTAAAAACATTCCAAATTATAAAATAATCAACAGTACAAATATTATGCTAAATTATAAATCTTTGGTTGTCTTCCTATGCTCTGAGGTCGGGGGATGGCAGTCATCTCACATTTATGCTGCTTCTCTTAATTAGTCCATGTGATTCCCATAAATCAATCCAATGTTAATCCTTCATTCAGTTTGAACAGCCTCTGACTTCATCTAGTAATCAAGTTAAATCAAACAATATGTTTCTGTGTGGGTGTTTATTTTCTTCCATGTCTTTCATTTTCACTTCTTCGTGCCTGTAGTTATCCACTGCGACATGTCCCAAAATGGAGGAAATCTGGCTTTCTGCCAGTTGGACAAGGCATATGTCCAAACCTCTTCATTTTATCTCAGTCCAGAACAGATAAGCCCGTACTTTGGCTAGAAGCCTCAATTCCCATCTTCCGTTCTTAACAATCCATTAAAATTAATTTTAGATTCATAAATCTTTTCCACACAGTTAATAATTAGGTTGAAATGAGTCTTAAATATTACAATACTCTCCAATCCCTCTTGCATACATAATCAATTGGTAGTCCGTCCTTCCAGGGGGATTTGCCAAGTAAAATAGTAAATACAAAGTATATCAAAAAGAAGCAAAGGAGGTTCATGCCTCTTCCGTTCTGACATACCAGTTCCATCGTGATGATAATCCCTCTTCCACTCAAATCCTTTGGCTCCTCAGTGGCTGAATCAATTAGCAGAGTAGTTTATCTCCCCTTACTCAGAGCATGCCTGTTAATTAAGTCCAAATTTTCAAAAACAGGAGTTCATTTGCTCATAGTTGCGACTTTGGAGAGTTGTCAAAGAGACACACAATACTTTCCAGCCAGAGCCCCCTGCCCCGTGTGAAACGGCTCAAATGTAATGATCAGCCTTTGCCACGGCAAGCCAAACCGGAAGTCTCGCAGCACTCCACTTATCACTTTTTTCCAGGATAGTGAAGGATCATTAGTGAGCATTCTTTGGATTTGGTCACTCATCCTGCCCCAAATCCACTTAACAGTTACATCATCCAGCCCACAGCTTACCAGCTTCTTCACAAGAATATCAGACTTTGTCAAAAGCCTTACTGAAGTCAAGATACATTACATCTACAGCATCCTCCTGATCCACTAAGCTCATCAGGCCTTGGAGATTTGAATTCATGTAAAGTAGCTAGGTATTCCCTTACCACCTCTTTTCCTATCTTGGTTCTGCAGCTCCTTCCTTGAATCATTTATTCTGTTATCACCAGGTTGGGTGCTGCACAGTTCCACCTCTCTCTGTCACCCAGTAGCATTTCTCCATCTTCTCCACACAGAGAACTTACTACTTGTGTGTTCTTCCTCTTGCTTCTAACATAGCCAAAGTAACCTTTATTGTTATTCTGAACCTCTCTTGCAAGCCTGAGCTCATTCTGAATTTTGGCCTGCCTGACCTTCTCCCTCCAGCTGTTGGCTACTTATGAATACTCTTCCTTCATGATTTCCCTTTTCTTCAATTTCTTATACATGCTCTTCTTAAATCTCAGCTCATCTGTCAGCTTCTTATGCAGCCACACTAGTTTCTTTAGATGCCTCCCACTTTTATTTCTTGTTGGAAATGTCTGCATTTGTGCATTCAATATTTCACCTTTAAGAAACTCCCATCCATCATTCAATTCATGAAGGGATCCAAAATTATTACTTTTATTATTATTCTAATGGCCTGAAACTAGCAGTGGCTCTCTAAAGATGTAAGAGGACTTTCCCTTTTTTACACATAAGTAGTTATGCGGGAAGTTGTGGCTCATGGCAAGATTAGCATGAATACAAATGTGGATCATTATCATACCATGTGCATTAGTTGAACTATATGTAAGCATTTTGATTTTGTTTCTAAAATACATTCATATATAAACTTCTGTCTGTTTCTTTCCTCTTTGGTTGATTTGAACCAAGTAACTGAAGCATTCTTGCCAACTTCTTCATTTAAAATTTTGCTCGAGTATGTAGGAATGTATGATCCCACTGACTTCTTTAATAATGAATACCTCCAGTCTGCTCATGGAAGCAAACCACATCACAAAGGCAAGTTAAGAGAAACTTTATCCATTAGTAAATACATTGGTAAGTCAGTTCAGGGGTGGGAATAAAATGATCTATACCAACCAAAGAATAACATGCTACTTTAAGGCGGTTTTTCAGTAGAAAAGTAATACAGATGGCAATTCACTTTCCTCAAACTAGGCAAATATATGCTAAGGTGTTGCTTAAAATTTAACCCCTATTACAGTCTAGTTTGTCATGGATATGTGACCAGATTACAGAATTATTATTTTTAATGTCTTCACTGTTACAAATGACAAGTAAGGAAAGTCCCAGAATTTATTGATGCAATGAATGATCCTGACAGAGCTGAAATGGTATGCTGCTTTGACCTTGTAAAATTAAGTTTGAAACATCACCCAAAATGACTCATAGTCATATCAATATAGGTTTTTATTTGCTAAATCATATTAAATTGTCAGGTATTGTAAAACCATTTACAGTCATTGTTAATTTTTTTCTCCAATCCTTTCCTATTTTAAGCTAAATAACATCATCATCTCACACAAACAAAATTAAAGTAAAAAGATGAAATGACAGATGAATATTAAAGGAGTGGTTTACTGCAATATAAAATCCTTGAAGCACAGCAAAAAAAAAACCTAAAAATCTGGAAGAGAAGAGTTTATGTGATGTGAAAGAATCTGGGAGAAAGGTAAGCCCAGAAAATATAGAACCTAACCAGGAACAAATTATCAAATTGTAGGTTCTCAAGCAAGATCAGACACCCTGCTGTATCTGTGCACATATGCTGCAGTTTGTTTTCAAGCTATGCAATCAGATTAGAATGTGCCTGAATGCTTTTGTAGTGCAGTCAATCAAGGACAAAGATGGCCCTCTGGCAGTGGCTTTTCTTACCCTACTCCTTTACCCATGAAGGCATTTGAAGATGTGCAGAGAGCTTTTCTGTGCAGCCTTGATTAGCATTCCTAAGAATGAGATAGAGGCAAAGTATTAAGAAGTGCAGCTTCCACAACAAGGCATGAAGATTCCAAGCTTCAGGAATCAAGTCCTTTCATTTCCGCTCCTACCCCCAGACCCAACTTCTTTTTTTAAACAATTTTTTTAAACTTTATTTTTTAGTTTCTGAAGAAATTTATAACAAAAAGTCGCAATATATGTCCTGTAATGGAAGAAATTTCTCTGAAGACTATTTTCTGAAATGTACAAGTTTACACCCCCAACCCCATCTTTGACTGGGGAAAAATATTCTCATAGGAGACTGGAAGAAATTACTCAGTTCTAATTGCCCATCTAGGTGTTGCAACTGGAGCCTTTAGACTGTGGGATGTTAGGTGCTCTTTCACTTTATCTCTCTCACTCAAAGCTAAGGTTCAGGGCCATGCAGCACAATTGGGTTTTGCTAGATAAGAAGATGGTGCTGAGGCACTCCTTAGTGAAGTAGACTAAAGTCTCAGAACTCTTAGGAATATAAACCAAGGTGCAGAATAGACTTGGTACAGTTTAATGTTCAGACTCTTCCAACATATGGTAACAACCAGGTTCCTTTTTTTAAGAGAATCCCCCCTGTCCTCCCACATCTCATGTGTGACAAACCTAGGATAAAATACAGGCTTTAGTCAAGGAACGGCTTTTTTGACAAATACATTATCCTTAGTACAGTTTAACTCCTGGGCCATTCTTACTCAGATTTAAGGCCCAGTACATGCATTAATTTAGTGATGTGGCAGTACCTGAAATACTGCTTCCATGTGGACAGGTCCCCATGACACAGTGGTAATATTCTCTAGGAGCAAACATTTGGCTCACCTGGATTATATATGGTTGTATTCAATGAAGTTGCCCTGTCAGCACAAGTTCTTCACCTGCAAAACAGGACTTCCTCTCCCTGCTCCCCCCTCCCCCACGCTCCACACAAATCTGCTCCAGAGCGTTGAGGAAAACCAAGAACAGAGAACAGGAGGAGAGAGGACAGGAAGAGGAAGTCCCATTGCTCAGGGGGAAGTTGTAAGAACATATGAAAAGCCTGCTGCAGCAAGCCCATCCAGTCCCACATCCTATTCTCAGAGTGGGAAGTCTTTGTGTTAACAGGACAACTTCATTGGATACAGCCCACCCAGCTTGTCCGTTTTCCAGCTTTGCATCCGGCTCTGGGGTGGACAAAAACCATGAAATCTGGGTGATCCATTTGTAGCTGCTGTTTCAATGTGGAGTCCAAGTATGTGGAAACATTATCTTTTTTCAATGTAATCCTGGTCACCAAGCCAATGTATGAATTGGGCCTAGGTACTATAAGTAAGAGATTCATTGTTGCTGTTTTGAATGCCAGCTCTAGAACATGTAGTTACAAGGTACATAGTGCCTCTCCTGACCTTGAAAGTTTCATTGGCTCTTCTCTCAATAATCCAAAACAGATCCTGTTTGTAAGGGATTCCAGCCACTGAACAAGGTTACCAAATCCAAGATAATGTCTTATAGTCAGCTTTGATCCCCAGCATCTTTTTCTTTAGAAATTAGTGGTGTGAAAATACATGATTTGAGCTTGAACATAAGGCTCCTTTTGACAAACTTCACTTTGATAAAATGATCTACAAACCAGTCCAATTTATAAAGGCAGTTAAGTTGGAATAATTGGACTTAAGCCAGTTTTTACCCATTGTCATCTTAAATATAAGTACTGCAAGTTTATAGATTGCTTGCTTTGCTACTAAACTACAAGATGTGGTTTCCACAAAGTGGGGAAAACATGCCAACTGAAGTTTTCAACTGGCAATTTCACTTATGATTCCTAATGTTCTGTTCATACAAGAATGACTTGATGCAGCTGCTGCTTGATGTCATTTTTAATCAGATCAGGCTGGAATTTGATTGCATCATGTTAAAATATTTCTAAGTATATAATGGAGTCAGGACAAAACCAAATATATTCAGTTCACCAACTATTCTTCAGGCAAAAAGCTATTTATTTTCATTCCCTAAAGAGGGTCTTGTGTAAGAGGTAAAATGTCAGAAATGATCAAGATAAATGTTGGTTATTACAACTTCACCCTCCCCTCAAAAAAGATGCATCTTTTGTTCATAGAAATGTTAACACACTAAGGTTAGCTCAAGTCATAGCTCCGCATAAATTCCTATGAGGTATTTTCATGTGCTAAATAACAGTCAAATATACTTCCCTTTACTTCTGAAATAGTTTCAGCATTTCACAAAAATAAATGTTGTTTAAAAGACAATTCCAGAAGTATAGCCCCAGGGAACTGTTGCTGTTGGTGGTTTTTCTAAATCACATCTTTCACCTTTGGTTTTGCCAAGTCAAGTTTTGTTCAGAGATTAGACTTTTTCCTCACTTATCTTTCAAATAGAAGTTAAGAAGATGAATTATGTGTTTGGGCTTTGCCTGGTTAGTTTCCATTTCTCATGCAATAGGGATATTTGTACAGCAACTGGAGGATAGATGGAAGGATTGTATGAAGAAAGAAGTGTGTGAACTAACAGAAATATGGCAGAGATTGTACACTAGTTGGTATTGGGCTGCAGCTAAACCTCTCATACCTAGTTAGAATACTTGGTCCTTGTTTCAAGTCCATCCCTTATTTTCATCCCTTTATGCTCTTTCCAAATATTGTGAAGCACATTTACCAGAGAACCTAAGAACATAAGAAGTGTCTGCTGGATCAAACCAATGTCTCATCAAGTCCAACACCTTATTCACATGGTGGATATCCAGATGCCCATGGAAAATGAGCCTCAAGCATGAATTCTCTCCTGAAATTCATTGCTGCCTCTGACTGTGGAGGCACAGCATAGCTATCATGGCTATATCCTCAATTCATTGAGCTTTATCCTCAATGAATTTGTCCAATCTTCTTTCTAGCTCCATGGTGATGCACTGAACTTAGGGGAAGCAATAGGGTACAAGAGCCTCTTCTCACCTCCCAAACAAAGGATGCCTTTTAGAGAAAGAAGCACAAGTCACCACTTGCACTGGTTCAGTTTGATCCACTCTGCAAGAACAAGGTGACAAATAAAATTATACTCTTATGAACTGGTTTACTATTGCTCCACCCTCTCATCTCACAAACAAACAAAAATAACATATGGCATTACCTTATACTCAGTATAATTTCATGGCTGATGTTTCCTAGCTATGCTTGCTGAGTGTCGTTTTAACTGTAGGTGCCAGGGATCAAATCCGAACCTGGTTCATCTGCCACTGAGCTCTGGGCCTCCCCACCCACAAATCCATTATCACTTTCTGCATAGCTGATGCTGTAGCCAAAGCAATTGGTAAACCAACTGTTCTGTCCCTGTACAGGTGACATTCCATACACAGGCATGTCAGGATTTTTCAACATCTCCCATGACTCTCAAAAGACACCATAAAGCAGCACTCCATGAAGTATTTGGGCTGCTATGGGAAAGGAAAGCTTCCTGTGGGGGAAAGGAGTAGGGCTATAATGCTGATCGGTATATTGTACCTCTGCTGTTGGAGGCAATATGCTTCTGAATACCACAGGAGGGGGAGAGTGTTGTTGCATTTAGATTCCGCTTGTGGGCTTCCCATAAGCATCTGGTTGGCCACAAAAAACAGAATGATGAAATAGTTTTGCTGCTGGCCTGTTCCAACAGGTTCTTATGTTCTTATATTGGATGCAGAGTTTTGCTTTAATTTATGCTCCTATATGTGTATTTCAGCCTAAAGCTTTATTCTGTCTCCTAAAACCATACAGCACAGTGCAAATGCACAATTTGACCTAATTAGGTTGGTTCAAGATTGCACGAACTTTGAAGTTAAGACTTTTTAAAAAATCATACAGAATTCATTAGAAATTACATGTAGAACAAGGATGGGTCCTAATATGTATATTTTAATTGCAGTATCTGTGTCATAATTTCAAACCCCTTCTGATAGAAAACATGCAAATAAAATAATGAATTGATCAGGTAGAGATTGAAAACTATTGCGTTGGTCCAAGATCTCTATTATATTGAATGAAGGCTGAAGGTATATGGGCACCTGGTTATTTTTTAAAGAGGGAGAACATGTTTTGTGACCAAATTTGCTATCTGCAAAAAGTGTTCTCTTTTCAGAAATAAGTTATATCTTTAAAGTGAGCCAAAAGGTTTGCAGGGCATTTGCTGTTTGCAGGGTGCTAGCTATTGAACTCATGGTTTTTATACATAAATGGTCTCCAATATTATATATAATAAGATTGCCAGTGAACTTTTCTCTTGTACAGCCCAGGACCATCCACATTTGTGTCACAGTGAAGCTTCAAGCACCATTCAGAATGATGGCCTGTCATAATAACAATCTGTTTTAAACTACGGTTCCCTTCTTCCCCCTGTAGATTCAAACTGCAGGAAAATCTGGTGTGAAAAAGCTAAAGGCAAAATAAAACGGCTCCACTTTTTGAAAAGGTGGCAAAGTGCGCATATGGCTCTTGCTGTCACATAGTGAGATTAAAAGGCGTTTATTACTACCCTGTTCCAATTCCAAGGTCACTACTTAAAATCTGTGCTGAATCAGTTAAGGTCAGAAATCTTTACATTCTGGTCACCCATTGACCCAACAACAGTATTAGTGAAGGAAAGAAGAATAAAGGAACAACATTAAAACATTTCAGGTTGCATCCAGTGTTAATCCCACTTAGGTTAAAGATATGACTCACTTAGGTCCACTAATTTCAATGCATCTACTCTAACTCAGCTGAGAACTAAGAATGTACTTTAAGATTGTACTTGTAGGATAATATTGTTTCTCCAGTGAATAATCTAGAAAATTATTAATGTCTTGTCTTTTATCTGGTAGGCTTGCTATTCATCCCTTCCTGATGTGAATACACTGGGCCAGATTCAACTAATTAATTCCACTAGTGGAAGCAACTAACTGCTTCCACTACACAATGAGGTTCCCCCCCTTGCTCCCCCTGCACCTTCCAAATTGGTTTGGGGGGTTGGGAGGACTCTCTCCCCAAAAAGCACATAGGGAGAAGAAAAGGGATATGGTTCCATGAGGCAAGGAGAAATTATTGTGCTGATGGAGCGATCTGCTTAGCACTATGTTAAATTCCTCCCAGTGGCATAGCGTGGGGGGTGCAGGGGGAGCCGGCCGCACCGGGCGCAACATCTGGGGGGGGTGCTCGCACTCGCAGCTCTCTGCCCCTACTAAAATCCACGGGTTAGGGGGCGCAAATTACTTGCCTTGCCCCGGGTGCTGACAACCCACACTACGCCACTGATTCCTCCCACTGTGTTAAAGTTGTGATGAAGACCAGGATGTAGCCATCCAGCCACAGGGAGGGTTTGAGTGCTGGCAGAAGCATATTGACCCATAAAAACAAAAAGACACCATTTTGAAGGGACTTGGTACAAGAGGCGAACATTAGCAAGGCAAATGTAGAGTGGAAGCCATTTGAATTTTGGAAAAACTCATGACGTCTCTCTATAACCAATTGAAACGGGATACAAACCCTCTTCAAAAGTTCAAAGTGAACACATGAAGAGTATAGTAGGGTTGCATGTGCTAGCCCTATCCTAATGTCCCCACCCCCACAGGAGACCTTCACATACTAAGTGAGAGAGTCTAAAGGGGATTTATAATGAATTTCATCCAAGTAGATTTAAACTTTCTGACTCTGTATGGCTAGATCAGGGTGGTACAAATGGGATGGGGACACTGAAGGCAGGGGCCGTGTGTTAGCTGCCTTGTGCCCTATGCTTTACTTGAATGCCAAAATAAGGCTACAATGTTGTAGGAAGATTTGAGTGTTCAAAGGTTTTTTAGGATGTCCCATGGCTACTCTTTTGTAATTGGAAGGTGGGGATGTTTTTGTTGTTGTTTGTTTTCTATGTTACGTATTTTTATATTGTAATCCACTCTATGATTCTTGGATGAAAGGCAGTATAGAAAGTTAATAAATAATATTTAATATTTCAAGATAAAGGTTTGATACTAGGGATGCCATCTTTTTAAGTACTTGAATCCTAGCCATTTGTGCAGTACAACTAATGCCTTGCGTTTGGTCCAGTTGCTCACTGGCAGGCAACCTGGCAGCCATGTTCTTTTGAACAATCTTCAAGGGCAGCCTCACACAAAGGTCACTGCAGTCATACAAACATACTATAGGCTCTATTCAAAAATAAGTTCAATCAAGTCCTAGGAAAGCAACAGTGGTTCCCAATTAGTTATATACAGCGTACTCCCTGCTTTTCAAAAGCCAAGCCGTGGATCCCCTACTTTTGAAATTTTTTATATCTCCATGGTAGTTTTTGTTATATGGATGGTGCCACAGACCCCCTGTGGTTTGCAGACCACCATTTGGGAACCACTGGTGTATAGGATTGCAGCCTTAATTCATTTAGCTAACTATTCTACACATACTACTAGAGGACTGTGTGGCACATGCAGTACTATTCTTGTGCTCAAATATAGGCTAGGGGAGAGTAGGCTGTGTATGAAAAGGCCAGTGAACTTCTGCTAAGGCTTTTAGCAGGCAACGGGCATTGTTCCAGACTTGTATGGGAATCATATAGCCTAGGAACCTGCTAATCCTCAAACACTCCAGCACACCTCCAAACTGCCCTATTTTCAGCCTCACCACCAGTGCAGCACTGCTTATGAGACAGTCACACTGCCAGAAAACTCCACTGGCACCCAGGGAGAACTTGTGTCTACAGAAATAAGGATCTGCAATATCCTATGCCCCTAGGCCACCCTTCCAGGGACCATAGAATTTCACCTAAGTCTGCTTTTTTACTTACAGTTTAAACCAGCATGAGATGGAAAACTAGTGGCACAACACAAAATCAAACATGTGAATCACTTGATAGTATCTCATCACACATCCTTCCGAAAAAAATATAAAATAAACATCTGATGGGCCTTTGTGTCATTTTGAAAAATACATTTTTAATAATATCAAGGTTCTGCCTTCAAAATGTACTGTGAAAAGGAGATTGGTGAAAGGCAGAAAATGATCAGTATTTTGAAGAAACGGAATGATGTTTTTGCCTTTTCTTTTCACACACTTTTCTATTCTCTTTTGAGTTTGGCTCAGCTTTGACTCACCCCTCAGCCCTGCAAAAACTTAACAATATTTGCTTCAGAGGTCATGTTGGGTCTTTTTTGGCTTGCTCCCAAATTAGCTGAAATTACTGGGTATACAGCAAAATGAAGACTATCCTTTAAAAACTCTTAATGAAAGAAATCACTTTGTTCCAGAAAGCATTTCTATTCTTCTTTCTCACCTATATATGTACTCTTTCTCCCCTGCCCCCCACAAAAAAAACTTTAAACAAGTTTTGAAATTTATCATGGCCATTCCCTGGTGTATATCTGCTTTGGAGAGATATCTAACTGTATTTGCTATTCTGTTTTCCAGACAGCAGCTTGGCTAGGCTTTGAAAAGAGGATGTTAGCATTTTTAAAGCCTTTCCCCCCTTTTTATTATATGAATCAGTGTTCTTGGAGAAGTCAAAGTTCAGTCCTCCTGCTGCATTACAATGCCTTTCAGCCCGATATTAGAGAGCAAGTCCCATTTTACTTTGTAATATGAAGCTTCACTTCGGCATTAATTCCATTCGGAAAGCAGCTGCGCTTATAATAGATTCCTTTTAAGCAAAATGGAAAAATATACATTTATCAAATAACTTTCTTTCAGTAGTGCTGCTACAGTCTTTATTGCATCAAAGTTGTCAGCAATCAGCCCATCTTTCTGAATAAAGATGTGCCAAATCATAGCATCTGACTGTATATTGAATAAGCAATGAGCGAGCTCCAGGAGAGCATCTGTCTGTCTCCTTCTATCTCAGCTATTATAATATATATTTATTTATGCTCACATTACCTTGTTGTATCCTGCAAAGCTGCTGGGTATTTATTTGCTAAACATACATTTAAAGTGACACTCTCACAGTTAACATCACATTTACACCAACATTTTTGCCAGTATTGCTAATAACAATATATTAAAGCTTAGGAGGGTTGCAATCAAATGTACTTTTAAACACACTTCTGGGGAGTAGGACCGGAAAAAAGACTAATTGTCTCAAAATGATACCCATGTTAATGGGTTGCAGCAAAATGGCATTGTCCTACTATGGCATCTTAACAGCTATCAAATTTATTGTAGCATCAGCTTTTGTACTTAAGATGAATAGTTACAATGGCATTTGAGTTATTACCTGGTAGGTGAAAAAACTATTAATATTTTCTATGATGTGTCTTTTTTTTTGAGGTTGCTCATTCCTACAAATGCAGTAATGCACAAAGGTTTAAGTGGAAGAGAAGACAGGAATATAGGAAGCTGCCTTATACCAAATCAGGATCTTGATCCATCTAGAGCCATCTAGATCCTCCCGCTCAGATTGCAATGACTGCAGATGGTCTATACAGGAAGAGGTACATACCCTCCAACATTCTGCTGATGAAAATCAGGACACACATCTTTTTGTGCTGTGCTCCCATGTGAGGTAGCTGACTCGCACAAGAGCACAGCACTGCTGCAAGCACTAGTGCCACATGCTCCTCCTTCTTAAGCTTGGTGACTATGGCAGCACTGGAGGCTAAAACAACATTTCAGGATCCAGTCAGAAGCCAGGATGTAGGATGGCTTCTGTAGTTCCAGTTTGTCCCAGGAAAATCTGGACGGTTGTGGGGTATGCAGGCAAACTCTCAGATAACCCCCACCCCAAGCTGTGATCTGCTCTGTTATAGAAAAGCCAATGCAGGTGTTTATATTGTGCTTTCATTTCTTACCCAGTCGGGTTAGGCCAGGAAAAGCCACTGGTTATCCACCCAATCTGGTGATGGCCCTTTAATGGTCTTTGAAACACAAACATTTGCCTTTTTGTTCTCATAGAATGATACAAGAACCTCCTGTCTTAACAGGACACTCTGCCTTGTATTGAAAATCATTATTTAAAAGTAGGAAATGGTTTTCTTTCAAATAGCACGCTGTTCAGCATGTTCCTCAAGATGCATCTCAGGCACTTACTGGCACTTTGACAATATAATTATTTCCTGCCATAACATTTACCACTAAATTGTGCTTAATATCCAAATCTAACCTAACATAAACCCATAGAGATCAGAAAAGTTTGCTTTTATTTGTTACAAGTAATTTTCAGCCCATCCTGCCTGACAGCTAAATAGACGCTTGATTGGAAAGCAATTAACATATTGAAAAACCTGTGGAAAACAACTTATTTTCAATCAATGGCAAGCGGGTGGAAATGGCAAGCACTGCAGTGCTACCATCTGTGTGTCTATAAACATAGGTCCAAGCACTTTCATTCTGACCACAGCACTGCTATGATTTAGAGATGTCCTTGACTGCCTGCTTCACCAGAGTATAACACCATTGTTAGTGCCAATCTGCTTGTTATATTTAAAAACTGGACAGATGTCATCAAGACTTCTTTTTTATCAATTGGACAACTGAAAGCCATTGTACACCTGGCTTTTAAAATGGCTGAGTTTTTAAAAAGCACATATTCTTGAATATTGATGCATTTAGGTCAAGAAGCCATGAGTTTTTGCATTACCTGATGATGTGCCAGTGTCTTCCATTTGTTTGATTGGGGTGTCATTGTAAAATGCAGGCATAGCATTTATTTTCTGTTAACCTGGAGATGAGTCTCCCCACCACCAATTTTTTACAAGCTGGGGTTGGATCAAGGACGTTTTGAAAACATCTGACAATCTGAAAGTGTAACCTGCCCTAATTCTTTACAGTATTTTTAAAATTAGAGAATAAAAAAATCTCTGAGTGCAGTTGTAAGAGACTGGTTGATCTAATTGATCCCATCCCCCCAAGGGAAGCTACATTTCATTTAATTAAGAGCAGAGCCACCTGCTTGGTGCAGTAGTGTCTAATAACTCACTTCCATCAGCAGATTAGGGCAGCATGTTTAAATGATGTGCAGTGCCCAAACACTGCCACAAAAAGCTATGGCAGTGATTTTTAGGCTGTGGTAGCATTAGCTGAGTTATAGCTTTTGGGCACAACAAATCAGATCTGAAAAAACCTATGCTGAAATAATGAAGTAATAAGGAAAAGGACCTTTTTGTATAATAGCTTAACAAAATTAGGGTTTAATAAATGATAACAATGATCTGTTCACTCAAAGTGGACAAAATCAAAGATCTAAAAAGAAATTATGAAAACCATGTTGCATCTTTATATTGAGTCCCAAGGAGCCATTTCAAGTTCTAATATCATGAATTGGCAAGACTACAATGTAATTGGTAAAGACAAATACTGTAGTGAAATATGAAGGATTTCCTTTGTTGCATAATTCAAGATGCCACAAGCCAGATCTGTTTTGTTTTATTGGTGTAAATCCACCTTCTCTCTTCACCAGTGGAGGGCCTAATTAGACATTATATGCAAATATGCCCCTTTTAAATAGCCCTTTATAAAAAAAAGAAATGAAAATCACTTTATTTTTATTAAGATCAGGGACCTAGTAAGCGATCCTTCCTCCACCCACTCTTTCTCTGCTCCAATTCTCCCTCCAAGCCACTTTTCCCCCGAAAATGTGGGTATCTCTCACATTTGGAACTCAGCCACAAAAACAAATGTTGCCCTTCTACAGCAGCAGTTCTCTTTTTTAAGAAGAGTGAGAAGGACTGTCTGGTAAGGCAGGCAACAGTAGATCCCTCAGCAAACCCCTGGTATATTTGAAATCCAGCTGCCACATGATGCTGCAGTGATCATGGCTGCCACATCCAAAAGGGAACCCTTTGTGATTGCACTTAACAGAAACAACTGGTGCCTGCTCCCTGCCCCGACTCCACAAAATACACATTTCACAGAAGAAAAAGCGTTGAACCCCTTCAATAAAGCAACACCTCTAAGACAATAAAATAGGGGGGAAAACAGGTACCCCCAAAATAGGCAGCACTCCCCACAACAAAACAGCAACACATGCTGTAAAAGCCACTCATTAAAAAAATTAAATAGAGAGGTGCAAAGAGCCTTGGCAGGTGTTAAGGAGATGTTTACGGGTGGTGTTTAACTGGTAGGGTGCCCTACCAGTTGCCATGTTGCAGACCCTAGGAACATAAGAAGAGACTGTAGGATCAGGCCAATTGCCCATCTGGTCCAGTATCCAGTTCTCTCAGTGGCCAGTCAGATACCTATGAAAAGCCCAAGTGTATACATGATGCAGGGAAATGTCCTGAGAGGCAAAGCTCATCTCATGCTGCGTTGTGATCCATATCACAGGAGGGGCATGCGCACAAACTGCTATTTTCAAAAATTTAAACCAATGTAGAAATGCTTTTTTGGTTCCCATAAACTGCAGAGGATTTGGATTAATGCTGGGGGTGTGTGCTCTTCTCTATGCTCAATATGGGAACAGTTAGAAGAAGCCTCCAGATCTCCTGTTATTAGTGGCCTTATAAAAGGCTGTATTCGGGCAGCACTTTATTCCATTTCCCTCACATTTCCATATCTGATAATTTCCATGGTTTGTGTGATCTTTCACACGGTACAAACCACTTCTGGAAATCTAGTGGAAGTTCAGTGTATATTTCCAAGTTAATTGCTTCCAGGGGAAAAATCCATTTGCAACCCCGTTAATATGGAAAACCACTGAACCATTGTGCTGTAAATTGTCCACTGTTTTCATGGATCATGCCATGTGATGAAATCTGGGGTGGTGTTCTGGCATTTTCATGGGTGAATCATTGCGGAACATAAGCATGCATTTGCATAAAGGGTGGTGGAATCCAGTGACGTTCATTGCTGTGTCACACCATGCCTGCTGGTGTGAATAAAATTTAGCACAATATGGCAGTATCTTAAAGGAAACTGGGAAAGAAGCTCTAGATTCATAACCAGGAGAACTAAAGCATTAATCCCTACACCTGAAAGCACCCAAAGGCTTCTCCCAGAACTTCTACTTACTTGGACATGAACGGACATAAAACAAGGTTGCATATACCAGTATTTACAAAAGTAAAATATTTGCTTCTGTGTACTATATTTCCCTACCCACACTCCCTCATATCTGCACATTTTGGATAAAATGAAATGTAAGAAGAATACTGGCTAAATGAATCTATAAAAATAGATTTGGGAATATATTAATTGCACATAAATTTGTAATTAGAATGCTGAGGGGGGCTGAGGAGGAAACATATAAAAAAGAAGATAAATGCTCCAGATTTTAGAGGTTTGAAAAAAAGCCATTTTTTCTGTATGTGTAAAAATTGTTTTGTTTACCATTTGTTTAACGCTGTGTCTTTCTAACTAGCAAATATTTGCAAAATATGTTGAAATCAGATGTCAACAAGAGGAAGAGCAACAACAAAAAGCCTATGTTGCATTTGCAATGAGCTGGCTGGTGACTCATCTCACTATTAATTTTGTTCAAATGGGAGCCCTTGGATTTTTAACACGTTCCTGCAGGAAACTGGGGTTTGAAAATGTTTCTATAGCCATCACCATAAGGGATTTTTGAATTTGATTTCCTTCCCTTCCTCCACCAGCAAAAAGGAATACTAAACAACAATTTTGGAGATAATTATGCGACATACACAAGCCAGCAGTGATTGCAAGGTGGTACAGGTGGACCAGTGTTGCTGACCTGGCTTCCCAACCCTGCATATCACTGGCAGATACTGAGACGGAGAGAGGGGAGGGCAAGGCAGAAGAGTGCTCAGGGCAGTGCAAGCACAGTGGTGGAGCCAATATTATTCTCCTGCCACTGTACCCACACTGCTCCCTGCTGCCTTGCCCCTCCTTTCTCAGTAACTGGCAACAATACAATACTTGGCATTGGGAAGCCAGGTCAACAATGCAGCCCCGCCAGTTCTACCAGCCACTACTCATTAAAGGTCTGCAAAAGAGTTGCAGCTTTTGCCCAAATGTTCTTCATGCTGCTGACCCACCAGAAAGGAGTATGCAGTCCTGATGCCTGTGTATTTGCCTCCTTTTAATGGCATGCTTTACAATAATAATATGTGCAGATTTTCAATTCCCCCTTTTCAAACATTTTTCAAAAGTAGATGCTGGAAAGGAGCAAAAGTAGTTGTTGCCTTGGTTGAAAATCCTTTCTTTCTGCTTGACAACAACTTTGCAGAATCCAGGGTTTAAGTTAGTGTCTCTGCTCAACCCACAGTGGGCAGCTATAGCTATTAGCAAAGCAACCTTTTCATTTAACACAATGCTGCAGAGTATGATTTAGTCATGTATAATCAGGATGGAAGTTAGAGATGCCAAATTGTCTTGGCCTTGGAGAACACATCTGATCGATCAGGGCTGAAGCTCTTAAACTAGTCAAATAGCACAGCATGCTTATCTGAACCAAGTGTTTTAATAAATAAATAGAATGATTGAGACTCTAGCAAAAAAAAAAAAAAAAGATAAATACCCAGCAGGCTCAGATGCCTATGCAGTTGTACAACATGTAATCTGAGTTTCCTTGCTCTTGGAGAGCTGTTACACATACCCACCTCCTGCAGGACTCTTTCAGACACTGAAATATTATTGACTGTCAAAGAATGTTTAGTTCTTCCCAAGGAGAGAGACTACACAAACACCCACGTATCAGAGTGGAAGAATCAGCATGCCTCTATCACATGAATGGAATACTTTTCTATATGGGCAAGACATCATGTCACGCACTGGTACCCAAGTGCTCACTGCTGATGCTGCCAAGTAATTGGCAGTGGCATTCTAGAGCTCTCTGTCCAACCCCAGCATTTAAGTGCTTGGAAGTAGCCTAGCAGGGAACGGTTGCATGTTGCATTTTAGGGGGCATTTGCAACCCAATTGTTGACACATTGATCTCCATCTTATATAACAGTGGGTGGGGGGCAAGTGTTTTGTAAGATTCAGCAACAGAAGCATGCCTCTGAATCCCAGTTGCTAGGAATCATGAGTAGGGAGAATTCAGTTGCTCTTCAGTCCTGCTTGCAGGCTTCCCACCGACATCTCCTTGGCCACTGAAGTAATAGGATATCCTGTACTAAATGGGTCATTGGCCAATTCAGGAGGGCTGCTCCTATGCTGTAACCTGCTGCAATGTGAATTCTCTCAGTTTTGCCCATTTCAATCATCAATGTTTATTTCTACTTATATATATTTATAGTAGGTCTTTTTTTTTTTTACTATATTTTAGTAACACTTCCTTCCATTTTATTATTGGCTTTTTAATTTTCTCTATATTGGTAAGAGCATAATTAGGATGTAATTTTACCAAAAACACACAGGAGCTTCTATTACATTTCATCTCCCCTACTTATGTATTTCAACTTCCTTTAGGGCAGCAGAGGGAGAGATCAGATACACCCCCAGTCATGTCTAGACAGCCCCATCCTGAGTCAGAGCATTTATAAGGACATAGGAAGACTAAAGGCCTGTCTAGCCCAGCATCCCATGATCAACCAGATGCTGATGGAAAGCCCCCAGGCAAGGCATGAGCATAGTAGCCTTCTTCTGCTCTTGTTCTCCAGTGACTGGTATTCAGAGGCATGGCATGACACACTACACATTTGTAATTCCCATCAATTAGAATCAGAGGCATACAGGGATGAAGGTTCTTGGCCAGTTTACTAGATAAATCAAATTCCTACTGCTGTATGTCAGCAAAACACAGACTTTCCAGGTTTCGTTATGAGTTTTGGGGACTCCCAATGCTTGCTTCAAAGAAGAAGTGTCCAAGCTGTCTGCCACTGAGTCAGCCTCAGAGTCTTCTTCAGTAGCCCTTGGGTAAAGTTCATTTTCCATCAGAATCTTGCATTAGAGATGTGCATCCACTTTGAAGAAAAACCAAATACTGAATCGAAATGGTCTGCTGTAGAGGTATATGCACTTTCTCAAAAATTATGTTGGGCTTCTTTCATTGCTTAGGACCTACTGTGGATAATCAGAAGGATGTTTTTACCATCTTCTTCTCCTTCTCCAATTGAATACGTTTCTGAACTTCTCCCAAGGAAACAGTTAAATTTGGCACAGTGGCGACAGTGGCATAGTTTTGTGACTGACAGCTAAAGTTTACAACCAGGGAATTATTTAACCAGGTCTCTTCAATCCATTTCAGAGGGTACTGAAATAACATAGCAGAAGTTATTCTAATATTTTCAGCATTCTTTTGAATATTGGCTAATAGGAATAGCAAAAATGAAAGAGTTGTGGACTTAGTGGTTGTTCTGGTTGTGTGGCCTTCTTATTCCAACCCAGACCAATGCTTTCCTTACTCTTGCCATTGTTCATTTGTTTGTGTCTATCATGAGTCTGTTTTGGTAAGTTACTTAACCCTTCATTCCTGCCCCTCATTTTGTAAGGATCTAATTTCATCAATGTACACCAGTGGTGATGCACTGGTTAAATCACAACACAAAACTGATGAACTACACATATGTCATCTATGAAATCAATTTTAGAAAGCAAAGCGAAACCATAGAACAAAAACAGAATGGTGGAAATCCACTCATACCACTTATGGATCACCAAAAATGATTAGCAATGTGCAAGCTCCCTTCTCCGTTCAGAACTGGCTTGAAATTTAAAGGCTTTCTTGACTGGTATTTAACCCCAGCCCCCCTCCCCAAACCCCAATACACCCAGAAATGATCTGGAATGGGGATAATATTCAATGTTGGAAATGAAGGGAACTAATTGATCAAAATGAAAGGCTTCTTAGTTACATTGTCTGGTCACATGGTTCACCACAATCGATGAGAGTTTCACTGAGAGGACTGTGTTAGCAGCCAGGTTTGGATACTTGGATACTGAATACTGATCTTGCAGTTATAGAAATTTGTTTAAAAGGTGGAGGGGACTTAGCTCAGTGGTAGAGCTTTGCACACAGAAGGTCCCAGGGTCAACCCACAACATCTCCAGGAGAAGCTAAGAATTTCCAATCTGAAAATCTGAAAAACCGCTGCCAGACAGCATAGACAATGCTACGTAAGCTTAGATGGACAAATGGCCTGACCCTTTATAAGTCAGCTTCATATTCTGAGTCAGAGAAGAACTTCTGGGTGAAATGCCACTCCATTTCTAATACAGTCAAGAATTATGCAGTGAACAAAGCTGGTATGGCCTAGTTCTTTGTGGGACTCTGAGTGTTCTTTGGAATATTTGTAAAATGGCTCAAACTGGCAGGACCAAGTGCTATTAATTGTTCCTGCAATCAGTCAAAAGAGCAAGATTTTGCCTGTTGTATGAAAAGCCAATCAGAGTTTCTTTGTGAAAGCTGATTATATATATTTTTTCAAATCGTAATCCAATTGTAAATCAAATATTGCTGATAAATGTTAGATAATCAGCAGAAGAAGGTTTAGCCAATCATATTTAACTGCATTTCATGTCTCGAGTTCCAAAATACTAAAACGTATTAGAAATCAGAAGTTGTATTACATGATTAATTGTGAATCATTATTCTATCTCACTCAAGAAAAAGGATTTTCAGATAACTTTCTATAAACACTGCCCTCTTATATTGCATCCCCCTGCAAAAATTAGGTGTGCTGTTATGTATATTTTTCTGTATTTACAAAAAATGGACAAATTCATTTTTTGTGCTTCCTATAGATTTTTATGTACTTATTATGAATGTGACATTGAAGTTCTGTAGTTTTTATGCTATGAAGCAGTGGGGAGGTAGGGGAACATGTGCTGGGAAATGTTACTTTAAAAAAAGTATTAAAAACAATGTTCTGACACTTTCCTGCACAATGAGGTCTTACATTAAGCATTTATGACAGCTACAAATTCACAGTATGGGTTTGATGCTGTAATAAAAAAAGAAAAGAAAAAGAAATTGGGTCCAACTGAGATTTTACAACTGGAACAAAGTGTTGAAAATTTAAGACTTATCTCAAAATTCTCTATGTCTACAGCTAAGCTGCATATCAACTACATGAAACTCTTTCCAGGACAAAAAAGGGCTGGTAAATTAGAGCCTTCGGTTATGCCAAAAGACAAGCAACTTAAATGAAACGCAATCACCAAGGGTCAAAAATTTCTTTGGAGTTAATATCCTGAAATTAAAGAAGTTCATAAATGCCAATCCATTTATAATTCACTTTTTACATTAATTAAGATAGAACAGCCTTAGAGCCCCTTCAGCATTACAGTGCAAAAATCAGCAGTCTGGAGTGCAGGAGTAATACATTTAGGATTACAGTGCTGTGTGGCACGTTGCACAGGGCTAGGAACAAGGACTATATGAACACCCCTTTTCACGATAGGCTATCTCAAATAGAAATGCATTGAAGTTTTTCCATTCATCTTGTGGGTCTTCGCAAATGTTCTGCAGCAATGCCTTTGATTAGGCATCAAGCTTCCAACTTTATTCAGATGTTTTACTTGCATAAATATGGCTAATTAGCTCCAGTTCTTTTCTTTTTCCAATGTGTAGACTTCTTTAATAGTGTGAGGATTGGATGGGGTGTTTGATAGCATTTCTTTAAGTGTATTTAGCAAAATAAATGAGCAAACTTGAATTCTTAGCTCTGCCAAATGGTGTCATTGAAATCTACGTCTGGAGCATAGCTCCAGGCTGTTGAAGGGAGAACATGTTGTTGTTATTTCTGACGATATCATCACCATCACCACCACCACCATCATCATAACTGAGGTTATATCCTACCCTCCCCCCCCCAAAGGAACCTAGGGTGGCAAACACACATGCAGTTTTTAAAAAATAAAATTACAAATAAAATTAAAACATATTTAAAACATCAAAACAATAAATCATGTAACCAAATTATGTCTCAGGATAGGCTCACCAATGTCAATGTTGTCTCCCCACTACAGTTTGTATCCTACACAGCAGTCTGTGGCACTCCAATGTAGGGTGGACATTTATGCACTACCTAAAAAGAAGATAGTTGGCACTGTATTTTTGTTCATATATTAATTATCATGGGGAAGAACTGGGCCCTCTGTGTATGCTCCATTTGTGATCCAGGTGCTAACAGTTGATGTACAACTTCAACCCGCCTGCTGCCTGTCCTCATGCATTTTTTTACCATTAAACTGAGATTAGCATAGGGAAAGGGCACCTTCTATTAGACGACTGTGCTCTATAAGGTAGGACACCTGGCCACCTTACTCCTAAGCAAGGTAACTAGCTGGTGTTCTAAATTTTCTATCTTGGATAAGGGAAGTTGTATATTCTGAAGCTGATTTGTTTTTAACCTTCTCTTCAGTTTGTATTAGCACAACACCAGCACAGCTGGATACTGTGGTGGGGCAAAATGGAGCAAGGAATTGTAATTTGGCTGATACGGGTTTGCAGAAGGGTTTCAAGGTTATTAAGTTATTTTTTTACAGTTCTGTGTAGCACCTTTAAGACTAACCAGTATAGGCTGAATCCCAATACACATCACAGTCAGGATGGAAGCCTTATGAAATTCAACAGTGTTACTTGTGAATAGAAATTATTAGGAGTGTATAGTTACTGTGGTATAAACCCATTTCTGGCCATATGAGGTTATGTCAAAATAAGTTCAAGTGTAGTCCCTGCAGTGTTGAAATTCATTCTCATGGAGGGCAATCCTACATACACCTGCACAGAATTAAGCCTTGCTGATGGATAAGCATATAGGATTGCAGATTAAGTTTGACCTTTTTATGGTTCCACAAGTAACTTTTCAGCTATGTTGCAACCCAGAGAAATGAGTCACATGTATTTTACCATATTGTACACTTCAATAGCTTTTCGTTGTGAAGCAGTTTTTTAAATCTGAAAATAAATAAAATGGATAATACTCTGCAGCAATCTTTGGGCACTGCAGCTGCTATTTTATAACACTTAACTTTGCACATCACTAATACATAGACACTGAGATTTATAAACAGGCTTCCTGTATGTATGTGCCTCACTGAATTCAGTGGAACCTACTTCTGAATATGCATGCTTAGCGTTGCACTGCCAGTAAACTAACTTGCTTGTCTTATTCTCAAGTAATATTACTTCCTTTTCTTCATTTGTTTTATGCTTAATGTATCTGTATTGTTAGTTAGAATACAGGAATTTAAGAAGAAGTCTTTTAACATGCTGGTTTCCACCCAGTAGTTTACAGCATAATTTAAAAGGTGTTTGTGGCCAATTCGCTGACTGTTAATTGTGTTCCAGGAAATGCTTTTATGTGCCAATTTGTATTGCAGTAGTGAGGCATGAGAACTACAGGCCCAAGTATTACCTCTGTTATCTGAACCTGCTTCCTGAAACATCAACAGGCACAGGGTATTTTTTTTAAGTACTTCTCATTGTGTTCTGCTCTGCTGCGCCAGTTCAAAATGGCTTTCTGTCTCACTCCACTGGTTTCATGGAGGTGGGGATTGATCTGTGAATCTCTTGCATGATATGTTTGAAATATTTATCTGAGGTTGAGCTGTCAGGAGGTGTCCAACTCACTCATTACTAGGCAGCAGAGGGAGGCAATGCTGTCAGAAAGTTATCATTTTCACAAGATATAGCTCTGTTTTGATTTTTATGGACAGCAGGTTCTACGCTTTGCTAGACTTTGCTCCGGAAGAGCTAGTTACAGGGGACTTAATTGAAATACTGAAAATGTTGATGCAGTGCAGTAGTGAATTACACAGTAATGTAAAATACCTGATTATCTTTAGAATTCACTTTTTTCCACCCTCTGCTTTTCTGCCTATTTTGTCCCTGTGTTTACCATCTCTGCTCCCTCTTCACCACTTCCCTTTTTTGTTTTTCTTCAGTGGGCATATGTCAGTAGTTGCAATGTCCAGTTTAATAATGGTTTGTGCATTGCTTCAATCAGAGTACTCTACTGATTTCCTTGGTACTATAGGGAGGAAAAAAGAGAGAGAACAAGCTCTACAACAAGGTGCATTGAGGGAAATTGTTCTGGTAAGACCCTGTGCACCAGTAAACACCTTCCTTGCCTTCCTTACATCAATCATCAGGTTGGCTCTACCGCCGATTACTTAGTAAGGAGTAAAGCATCAAACAAAGCAAGACAGGTCAATTTCCCAGTTGTGTCCATCCATTCCTTCCCCATGCCACCCCTGAAATAGAACATTGCAGTCCATTTAGTGAGCACCCTCTGTTTAGACCCACTCCTTTCATTAAATGTGGAAACTGACCGGCATTTTTACATTATACAAACTGACTAAAATTGTATTTCTTAAATGTTTCTGGTGTTTCAAAATCATGCGATGCTGTTGTAGGAATTGGAATGTTATCTTTAGCTTAAATTACAAGGTGCTGAGGCATGTCACAGTTTATCATAAGTCCTATTTTGGGGTTGTGCAAGCATTTTTTAAAACCCTCTATATCCACTGAATTTGTGGCACTTTTTCAGTTTTAGTAAAGGACTGCTGATTGCATGTTATGAGATGTCGTAAACCTGCAACAGCCTTATTTTAAAATAATTCCATTCAAATAATGACACATGGGATGAAAGTGTTACCGAGCAAGGTGATTTAGATACAGTTCTTTCTTTGCGTATATTGTTTACTCTAGTGTGCATGTAGAGTGAAAGTCTTGACACTTCCAGTATTTTGATAATTTTATATTTGATTCTTTATGTCAGTTGACAAAGTATGTTTACCCAAATGGGAAGGTTCCCAATTGTAAATTGCAAACGGTGAGACAGTCATATCATCTGAGGCTGCAATCCTATACTGACTTAGCTGTGTGTAAGCCACATTAAAACCAATAGGACTTAGTTCTGAGTAGACATGTATAGGGTTGCACTGCTACAAATATATCTTTCAATACCTCTGCTCTAAAATGATTAGGGGCAGAATCCATCTTAAAAGGGTACAAACAAGAACCAAAAAGTAGAACATAATACAGTACATGGGGGTAGCCCGGGGGGGGGAGCTGCCTCCCCTAAATCAAATAAATAAAAAGAACTAACTAACTGCATCACAGATAACCTGGTTCTGCCCCCCCCAACATAAAGCCTGCCCCCCCCCCAAATAAATCATGATACGGTACAAATTTTCTGTAACTGAATAAGGTTGTGTACACATTAGCAGCTTAAAACACTGTGAGGTCATTCCCACCCCTACTGCTGCATTTCAAGTCATGTTTGCACACTTTTGTGCACAGCACAGAGGCAGCAGGGATGTATTCATCTCATGTGCATTACCTGTTTGGTTTCCCCAGACTTGCAACACCCCTGAACTCCTATTCATGAAGCTGTCATCTGCACATGTGCAGTGGCTGTCTCAAATTGACAAACCTTAGCTTAACTGCAAAGTGAGTGTGGATTGTGTTAGCAAGTTGAATGGAAGCCATATCAAGCAGCAGTACTTCTCAAGAAACCACATGGTATATATGGATTGTAGCTAACATCACATAGATGTGACATCAAACACCAGCCATTAAAATATGAAACTCGCTACCATACATATTTAGAAGTGGCCATTAACCTGGATGGCTTTAAGGGGGATTTAGATAAATTAAGGAAGAAAAAGCTATCAGTGGCTACTAGGCATGAGGGGTATGTATTGACTCCAGTGTAAAAGGCAGGCAGTATGCTTTTGAATATCAGTTGCTGGGAATCATAACTGGAGAGAACAGCATGGCTGCTCTGCTCAGGTCCTCCTTGTAGGCTTCCCAAGGCATCTGACTGGCCACTGTGAGAACAAGAAGCTGGCCTAGATGGGCCTTTGGTCTAACTGACCAGGACTTTTCATATGTTCTTTGAATGCCCTTAATAATGAGGAACACATTGGAAATACTAGGCTAGTGAAGGAATTAGAGCCTTTTGCATACAGTTCATTAGAATGATAGAGAAAATTGAAAACGTAGAAAAGGGGAAACTAGCCTTCTCTCTTTTGAAAGGTGAGTGATCCTTCCTGTAATTTAGACATAAAATAAACACTACTCCACCAATAGCTAACATGCATGTGAACCTCTAATGTGGCATCTGGTGGGGGGGCGGGTATCACAGTGGCATGCTCTGACTCCAACCTTGAATATGCCAAGGCCAACATCTGCCACCATAATGTCGTATACACACTTATTCCGCCCAAATATATGCCTTGAAACTGCTTGGCTTCTTATACTAGTGCTGGCAATTGGTCTCACCCCATCTATTAAGTAGCAGCTGTTGACAGTGCTGCTCCAAAGCTGAGAGGGTTTTTTCTTTAAGAAAGAGAGAGAAGGAGAAGAAGAAACTTTTTCATAAGAGAGAGCACATAGAGGCTTCCTTTGCCAACTCCTTCAGGGGCAGCAGGCCAGCAGCTCTATTCACCTAACACCAGCACAAACCTGCCCTGGAAGAAAAAGTGGACTGAGGGTTGGAAAGCTTTTCAGAGGGTAGCATGACAGAGCTTCCCAGAATTGTCCAACTTTCCTCTTGCAAAGTGTTCTTATCATTACTGCAGGGAACTTTTTGCTCTTGGAACAGCTGTAGCAGGGGATAGGATCATGCTTCAAGTGAAAGTTCCTGAAATCTATTCATTGTTGCGGTTAGAATGGGGATACAAACCAATGTTAATAGGGTGGATTATTCACAAAGAGGGAGTCTTAAGGATTGCCCTCGATTGCTCTTAAGGGGCATTTTCAAACGACATTGCTCTTTTTCTTTCTTTTGCTGAATTTTAACTTCTTCTATTTTAATTAGGCTTTCCTTAGCACTCAGTTCAGTAAGGGAGCTGTGGGTGCATATCTGCGTATTTAATTTGTTGAACTCGGCAGTTACTAACGTTGTTAGATTAAAGAGCCAAAATGTTATGTATTCAATTATCCTGTTAAGGTAATGTTATTTGGTGTTACCAAGAAAGATTACTTGTAGAACTGACACAATTTACTTACTGTTGCTTAATAGTGCAATCTCCTTGATGTCTTGGAGCAAGGTGCACTGTAAATCCTTTATTTTTATTTTTTTTCAAGGGCTGATCATTCAGTTAACTGTATAGAGCAGGGGAATGTGGTAGAATTAAGAGATCAAAAATACAGCTAGAGAAATTGTGCTGCACACTAGATATTGAAGAGAAGTTCACTCATGAAAGTTTACATTATAGTATCAGAAACAGACAATTTTGTGATGCACTGGGGAATTATGTGTGGCATGGAGAAGCTATTGTGTGGAAGCAGGGTTCAGAACACTTATACATTTATATTCCCTGTTATTGCATCATGAACCTCAGCAGAGTACATTGTGTTCCTTCCCAAACTGTCTGCCATCCAGATACAGATCAGATCCAGACCTGCTTAGCTTTTGCAAGGTGGATGCATCATGTGCATGTGGTAATCATGTCTCTGTGGCAATCGCGCCTTGGATAATTGTGAAATTTGTTGGCCTTTTGGGGGAAGAGAACTGTGATAGGCGTTTATCAATAAATCCATCAATTAAATTTCTGTCCCACTCTCCCTTGAATGAGCCAAGGGCAGGAAACATGTGGAGATACCCCACTACTGCCACGACAATGTCAGGGGTCTCCATCCTGCTGCCTCATGTGTTTTTAAATTCTTCTTGAATGTTAACAATGAGTGTGACAGACACTCTTCACCAGGGAAAGAATTTCACAAACAAGGAACTGTCTCCGAGAACATCCTATCTCGGGTAAGTGCCAACTGGGCAGCACCCAGAAGTGGCACCACCATTTGTGTAAGTCTTTAGTGTCACTTTCTAAAAATTGGCCATTGAAAAAATGCATTTCATATGTGCCTCCCTGCATGCAACAATGTGCATGGAAGATGAAATACACACCAAAAAAATGTGGTTCAGCCATAGAAACTTAAACATCTTGAGATTCTTGGTACTAAATCCTATGTGGTCACTTTGTACTAGCAGAAGCACCTTTTTTTGCCAAGTAAAGCACCTATTTTTATTTTTATTTTAAAAAAACTACCCTATCCAATGCAGAGTCCTCAAACTCCAAAAACCTTTGTCTGAGGTTTCGGTGTGTGGGGTGACTAGAACAATATAGAAAATAACATAGTGAGCTGCATTTGGTAGGAAGGGGGATTTGGAAAAATGTGTTGTCTTGCTTTATGGAAGCAGAGACACTTCTGCTAGCACTGAGACATCACTGAATACAACTTTAATCTCCAGAAGCATGGTAGGGCAGCTGTATTTTGTACAAAGCATCTTGTTTTCCTGATTGACCCCAAACTGCCCCCCCCCATTTGATAACAGTTAGCACTAAAGTGAATTCCTATTGAGTCACCCAGCTCAGATCCCATAAGGAGAAAATATAATCCTTTGACCACAGGAATCAATTACAGGAATTTTACTATCTCATTATTTTTCAAAAATAGATTTTTGCCAAACAATTTTCCCAATACCTTTAAAGTTTCTAATGCATTTAAATAAATTAAATAGGAGAATTAATCAAATAGTCAGGAATAATGAATAGCTTTAAAAGTTCTACTCAGTTGGAAATACTGAATTGCTTTGTATGAAATTTGGTATCAATAATAACCCAAATGCAGAAAACAAGTGAAAAGTGTTTTATAAGAGCCTATTAAGAAACATTGTGTGGGAAAATTCTACTAAGATAAAAGTAAATTTTGACACAGTGTGTCTGTAGGAAGTAATATTAACAATGGGCATATGCGAACATAGTTACAAATCAAAGAAACTGCCACTTTTTAGGCTATAGAAGGTAAAGCATTAAAGGGTTTTTTTTTAGAGTGCTTTGTCAGTAGTGATATATAAGCACCTCAAATAGGTCATATTGTTCTGTGAGATTAGATGGAAATGAATTAAATCACAATGGCTAACTATTTCTATGAAAAGAGCTATGTGTGTGCATGTGTGAGTGAGTGAGTGAGCATGCATGTGTGTCAAGGACAGCTCACAGATTTTTTAAAAGACCACTTCATTTTAGATAGATTTTTTTCTCTTGTGAAGTATGGGTTCTTCTACGTATGTTGGTATGTTACTACTGCTGCTAAGAATATGTTTCATCATCCTGAATCACATGGAATGATGACCTATGGCATGGATGGCCCCAGGACATACAATAGGTTTAAGATACCACTGCATATGAAGAAAATCTCTCCTAATCCTGAGAGGTGAGGGAACAGAAGTAAAACACCAGTGAGAAGCAAAACGAGGTATTGATCGGGGGTGGGGGTAGGGTAGTGAGCCAATAAAAAGTCCTATTAGCAGCAAAATTAAATGAGTGTATTATCCTACTGGGGATCATGTCATGACAAGGAAGTCTTAATAATTTCATAAGGAAATCCATCTCTGTGGCAAGCTGGTAAGGAAAGAACAAATACTGACCATTGGTTAGTATATTACAGAGTAAAAGCAAAGACCCCTCTAGTGCTAGGATTATACTATTGTAATAGTATTTATCTTTCTGCTTTGTAGAATTGTGTTGGGAAGCATCAGAGAACAAGATTATGTTTATGATAGATATCTATCATCGTACTTGTGTATTAAACTTCTTTTTAAACCATTCAAAGATTGAACTTGAATGATGTACTCATAAGAAGGATTTTTATTTTAAAAGGTTGTTGGTGAAATTTAATATTTATCCCTATGCCCTCCAAAAAAAATATTTCAAAGAACATTGTGACTTTAAAATATCATTTCCATCATGCCTTCTCTTGTGTGTTTTTATATTTAAAGAACACAAGGTACTTTTACTGTTTGTGATTTAAAATATATTTCAGTTCAATTGTTTCCATATTATTTATAGCAATTACAGCTACATAGGTTCTACTGAAAGGTCAGGAAAGACCCCATAGATTATTTGAGCGGTAACATTTTAAATATATGGGAAAGCAGGAAAGTAAGGTACATCAAAAGATGTTAGCAAGAGCTGGTTATATTTAAAAACTACTATAGTCCAATAGATTCTAGGCAGAGCCAGCTCCAGGTTTAAGAGTACTCTTGGAAGAGCAGTTGAAATGCTGTGATGAGCACTGGCTTAAAGCTGTCATCTGAATTTCCCACAATGCCCACAGTATAGCATCACTCTGGAGTATTGTGGGAAATGTAAATGGAAGACAGCCCCCAGACCCAGCAACCAAGTGCAGGAGGACCCTCCCTGAGCAGATGTCAGTTCAGTTGTGGGCCTTGCCACGATGCTAGGGCCCTGCCAGCTGCCCAAGGATGCCACAGGCTGGCAGCAAACCTGATTTTACATGAAAGGTATTCCTCAAGGTTAGGCATAAAAAACATTCATGTGAACAAAGATTTGATAACAAGGAGTCAGTGGGACTCAGTGCTGGGTGATCTTATGCATATTGTTGGAGAAATTCCATTTTGCTCCCAAGAAATTGTTGATAGGATCTAATACCCACTTACCTAGAAACGAATTAATGCCAACTTAATGCAATGGTTTGTTTGTTTGTTTGTTTGTTTGTTTGTTTGCCATTCACTCAGCAAAATGGTTTCTAATCAGTTTTGAGTAGACATGTGTAGGATTGGACTGAGAGCTATGCTTTCAGTGGAATATAAGGGTTAATATCTCTGAATGGGGTCCAAGATTCTTAAAAAAAAAAAAAAAAGCTTTACAAGTTTTATTTTATGTTATCTGAAGCAGAAAATCAACACTCAATAAGTGTGAACTTCTTGAATTACTTTTATATTGCCCACAAGACCTTGAAAAACACAATTATGGCTGAACTTCTCTACACAGTTACCTGTGACTAAGTCTCACTTAACTCCATGGAATTTCTGAGTGTGTGTGTGTGTGTGTGTGTGTGTGTGAATGATTGTGCTGCAAGCAAAGGAAGTTTAAAAAACACATCAAATCCTGTCAAACTATCATAGCAGGAATACTGAGGAGTATATATTTAATTATTTTTATACAATAAAGACAATTGAAATTTGTCATCTTCTGCTTGTATCTAACAATATTTGTGGAGTTGGTACTTGCTTAAAAATGTACCTGCTCTTGCAGTTCCTCTGGGCCATGGAAAAGGAGAGGAAAGGAATTTGTGTACCAAAGCATGGAGTGGAGAAAGGGACATTTCAGAGATCCAGGGTGACCAGCCCAAGGATGCAACCCCATTATTATGAAGCAGGAGGGGAACTGGGACTGAATTGTAAATTCCATTTCATTTCATTCATTAGCCTTATTAGTCGATTGTCACTTGAAGGTCTCCAAGCGACTAACAGAAAGAAAATAAAGATATACAATACATATTACCATAGTGGAGGAAAGTGAGAGGAATCATATAATACATTAATATTTCATATAACATAACATCCATTAAAAACATATTCAAATAATAAACAAAGCAATGCTCAGACCCACTAGTTAACAAATAAAGAAAAATAAACCAACCCTCAACCTCCCTCTAGTCCATTATGCTTGAGGATATTTACAGCAGCTTATTCTCTTGTATATATGCATCTATTGTAGGGTAGCCATGTGTCCTCTATTTATAGTCCTGTATTTTGAAAAGCTGTCAGAAAACAGTCTGTTTGAAGAGCTGTCTGGTTTCAAGATAAGAAACCCTAAAAAGGGAGTTCAGGGGCCTTGAAGTTGCAGCCGCCAGGACAGCATCTTGATAGCAGTCAGAAGAGACACACGGGTCACCTGCTCAAAGGCTTCCCCACTAGTGTGACGTGTACTGTTTTTCAATTTAAGGTATAGTAATCATTTCAAATTTGAATATATGCATATTACCATATGCATAACTTTATGCAAAGCAATGTTCTCTTTTGGTCTCTGTTTTAGCAATGTGTGAAGTGGCCATCCTGAACTATTGTCAAGATCTTGTGAGATCTACTGGAGCCAGTCAGAACCAGTGCTGGAGAGAACAAACAACATTCTGAACAGCATGTTGCTGGCCAAAGCCTTTTTCTAGAACAGAGAGTGTGTCCTCATGCTGTTAAACTACGCCTTGTAGAGAGAGGGAGGGGGTATGCTTCCCTATGTGATGGCATGCTCTTTCAAGATCTATCGTTCTTTCTCAGCCGTACATGGAAATGCCAGAGATGAATGAGGGACCTTTTTCATGCAAGGCACGAGCTCGCTCTGCCACTGACCCACAACCCTTCCCTGAGAAGTACTCTTCTGCGATCCACATTTGTATGCTTGTGTTTCAAAATTTCAGTAATACACAACTGTAATCGGCATAAAAAATACAATTTGTTACATTTCATAGCTGAGTGGGCATTTGAACCTGTTTATCTGACATCTAAGTCCGAGTCACTAGTGACCTGCGGCTCACAGCTTCTTGTATAAGCAGGTTCTCCTTTACATATCTGATCTTCTGGCCTCCAGTCAGAGTAAAATAATTTTTTAAAAGTTTAGTATGATTCCGTGATTTGCTTTATTCCGTGATTCCTTTGGTTTGCTTTATTAAATGTTGCAATGGGTCATAGCAAATATAAATGCTATCTTCTGTAGCTCATCACACATGGATCTTGAATTAACATCCCTTAACATTAGCAGAATCCACATTGTAGCTTCCAGCCATTAGCATTATAAAATCAACTTAAAATATATACTAGACTTATATATATTTCTCCCAAGGAGTCTCCCTGGTTTCCTGATATTAAGAGTCTTTAATTATTGAGCATTTGGTGTTGCATGTTGTTTACATCACAGGGAATGTTTTTGTTCTTCTAATAAGAGACTTCACATCATGTGGTGGGAGAGAAAAAGACTGTGTGCACATACACAAATCAGATGCAAATGCGGAGTACAAAGTAAACTAGCTTCATATCATTGCTCATAGTACACATTTTGTCAGTTTCTGTAGAATGCTGGTAGATAATTGGCCTGAGATGTAAAGGCTCATTCCACTGTTCAAGGAACAAAGAGAGACAGCTTTAGCCCACGAGGCCATATTTTGTGAAACGTACTCGTCCTTTCTCTTAATGAGCTGAAACACACTGCTATTCTCTCCGCTGTAAAAAATCAGTTGCCCTTTATTCTTCATGAGCTCTATGAGATATTCAGACTGATACCGTTTATTCTAGTCTTTATCATCTTATGGTAAAGTGGTCTTTCATACTATGAAGATAATATGTGCTGTCATCCTAACCAAATGGAAATAATGATAGTGCTCCAGGAAAATCTCTTGAGCCTAAACCAAAAAAACAGATACTTCCATGCAAAACTTTGCTCTGGCTTTAGTAAGATTTTGAGGCATCTTGTAAGAATGAGGACTCTTGCAACATGGTGCAACTTTCAGTATTACTGTCAAAGAGGGTGTAGATCACTGTTACTCATCTACAGGTGTTTTTTAAAAAAGCAAAACTGAATCATATAGCCCTCCACAAAGGAGTTCCATGTAAACATCAGTATAGGAAAGCTCTTGATAACAAAGTTTTATATATATTATTTTTCAATGGCACAACAGCAGTCTTGGAGGAGACAGTGTGACAGACATGATGGTATCTGACCTGATTCCTGAGATTTACACAGAGCACTCTCATTGCCCCCTTCTCTCTCTCTCTCTCTCTCTCTCTCTCTCTCTCTCTCCCACTTATCCTTCCTGTATACATGATAAATACTCAAAGAAAGCTAGAAAGGCAAGGGCCATGCATCTCTGAGTCATTAGATGCATATTTGAGTTTTTTTCCATCACAAGAAACTATATAATATATAAAGTTGTATGTTCTGTTTGTTGCGGCCTGTCCTGGGATATTATAAAGGCACTTTCCTCAAATGGAAAGTGGATGTCTTCCTAATTCTGAGTAAAAATGATGGGGCATGAGTGGCATTGTCTTAAATCAAGGATGGGGAACCTGTGTGGACATGCAGTTCTTGCTGGCATACATCTCCCATCACCCCAGCCCACTAACCATCCTGGGTGATGGGACCTGTAGCTCAACAACACCAAGAGTGCCATAGACCCCCTACCCCTGTTCTACGTATTAATAGCAAACTCATTTTCCAAGTGGGGGTAATTTTATAGCTAGATATGCAGAAGTGGGAGGTATCAGCAGACCCAAGAGAACCTGACAGTTTGCAGGCGTACTGAGGAGAGAGATAAGGGATAGAGTGGAGAGAGTCTGACTGCAGTTCTCATTAAGCCAAAACCCAGGAGAGAGAAGGTGCTTCATGTAGCCATTGTACACACTGTTAGTTTTGTGTGTCTCTGTGTGCTTGGTTTTTTTGTTTTTTTTTTTAGAAGTCTATCTAAGGAATGTGAGAGGCTCACAGGCTTACAGGGCAAGTTGTGAGGCCTCGGTCTGTTTATTTTTATTTTTATCTCCCACCTTTCTTTGAGCTCAAGGTGACATACATAGTTCTCCCCATTTTATTCTCACAACAACCCTGTGAGGTAGAATAGGCTGAGAGTGAGTGACTGACTTGAGGTCATATAGCGAGTTTCATAGCTGAGTAGGGATTTGAACTCTGGTCTTCCAGGTCTTAGTCCAACACACTGGCTCTATGCCCAACCAGTGCCCCAACAAGGAAATGTGGGACAGTATTCATTGGGATGGCAGCATGTAAGGTAACATGACTGTCCCTAATAAAGAACAGTAAAGTGAACAATCCTGTGGTTGTGCCTATTTTTGTGCAGGAAGAAAGGGACTAAGGGTATGGGAAGCTGTCCTTTTGCTGTACCCCTGCTCACAAAACCCCAGCACCAAATTGACTTCATCTTATTCTAGAGGATGGGGGAATTCTCTCAAAGAGATTTTATGACATGCATGGGGAGGACAAGGAAGTTGTCCCATTATGAGAGACTGGATTTTGCCCAGAAAATGGGGCAGGAGGGAATGGAAAGATTTTTATCATGGGGAAAGGCATAGTTAGCTGGCTAGAACTCTGTATAAGAGCACTCAACTTATCTTTTGTGGCTCTCAGTTATTTCACACTCTAGATAATGGAATGAAGCAGGCAGGTAAACCATGAATAACTTTAGTGCAGTTAAATCTTCATGTACTTGACCTCTGACAATACCATGCTGACTTCCTTAAAACTTCCCTTATCTCATTTTTCTCTGGTTTTGTTTTGTTCCTGATCTTTCAGGATGTCTCAAGCACTTTTCATTGTACAACAGCCTTGGTTATTTTGGGGGGTTTTTATCTTTTAGGAACTCTCACACATCTATTGTTTATATTGAGTCTTTGATATTCTAAGTTGAAAAACTAGCAGGTGACAGAAAAGCCTTTGCATTTTTAGGAAAACATTGACAACCTGCCAGAATAAAGGAACATAAACATTGTAAACTGCTGGTCTTCTCATCCATATCATTTTTACTATAAATTCCCTGGAATGCATGGCAAAAGACCCCCCTCTCCCTTTCAGCAATGCCTGCAGGAAAGGTAATAATAATAATAATAATAATAATAATAATAATAATAATAATAATAATTTATTTATACCCCGCCCATCTGGCTGAGTTTCCCCAGCCACTCTGGGTGGCTTCCAACAAATATTAAAATGCAATGGTCTGTTAAACATTAAAAGCTTCCCTAAACAGGGCTGCCTTCAGATGTCTTCTAAAAGTCTGGTAGTTGTTGTTCTCTGACATCTGGTAGGAGGGCATTCCACAGGGCGGGCGGCACTACCAAGAAGGCCCTCTGCCTGGTTCCCTGTAGCTTTGCTTCTCGCAGTGAGGGAACCGCCAGAAGGCCCTCGGCACTAGACTTGGTCGTCCGGGCAGAATGATGGGGGTGGAGACGCTCCTTCAGGTATACTGGACCGAGGCAGTTTAGGGCTTTAAAGGTCAACACCAACACTTTGAATTGTGCTCAGAAACGTACTGGGAGCCAATGTAGGTCTTTCAAGATCAGTGTTATGTGGTCTCGGTGGCCACCCCCAGTCACCAGTCTAGCTTCCGCATTCTGGATTAGTTGTAGTTTCCGGATCACCTTCAAAGGTAGCCCCACGTAGAGCTCATTGCAGTAGTCCATGTGGGAGATAACTAGAGGATGCACCACTCTGGGGAGACAGTCCGTGGACAGGTAGGGTCTCAGCCTGCATACCAGATGGAGCTGGTAGACAGATGCCCTGGATACAGAATTGGCCTGCGCCTCTATGGACAGCTGTGAGTCCAAAATGACTCACAGGCTGCACACCTGGTCCTTCAGGGGCACAGTTACCCCATTCAGGACCAGGGAGTCCTCCACACCTGCCCACCTCCTGATCCCCCAAAACAGTACTTCTGTCTTGTCAGAATTCAACCTCAATCTGTTAGCCACCATCCATCCTCCAACCGCCTCCAGACATTCACACAGGACCTTTCTGTGCAAATGGTTTGATTTGATTAATTTACTTCACTAATCTATTTTTATTCTTTGAAATGACTTTCACAGTTGGACAGCCTGGATATAGGAAAGGCTCATAAGCAGGGAGTGTAGGTGCCCATGGAGATCATCTTAACATATATGTGGAGCTAAATATTCAGATAACTTAGCAGTTTTGCAGGACTCCATGATGGATAAGGGCCTCACCCAACAGAGTCTGCTAAGTGCTATGGCAGAAAGATTGTGAGGACAAAGTAGGGTGGAGGCAATGCCAGACCCATTCCTATGCAGTTAACCCCACTTCCCTTTTACGCGCGCCTTAATTTGATGTAATAGTTTACATGTTTCATTGTAGTTGTACAATCTACAACTGTACAATGAAACACACACACACAGTTCTTGATTGTCTATTTTTCTGCCCTTTTGCACTCTTTAGTAAGGAGGAAATGTGAGGACAGGAGAACTACTTTGATTTCACATATATTTTAGCTTGATTGCCATTTTATTAATTTTCAGTAATTTGCTCTTGTGTAGCAAATATCAGCACTTGCAAGCAAATATTTACCACAAAGTACTGTGAAAAGTAACCTACCTCATAGGGTTCTTGTGAAAATAAAATGGGGAAGAAGAAACGCATGAATGCCACCTTGAGCTCCTTGGAGTTTAGGTGGGATGTTGGTTGGTTGGTTGGTCGGTCAGTCAGTCAGTCAGTCAGTTAAAACAATTACTGCTACTTCCTAGAAGAGGAAGAAACATGTGGTGGTGGTGGTAAGTGACTCCCTGCTGAGGGGGAAAGAGGCAGCATTGTGTGGAGGTAACAGGATGTCCCAGGAGGTGTGCTGTCTTCCAGGTGCAAAGATTCCTTCCTTCTGATTCATGCAGGTAGAAATGATAAAGCCAGACACAGCCTTTAACATATAGCAAAGAACTATAAGACTCTGGGCAGGAAGCTGAAGGGCTTTGGGTTGCGGGTGGTTTTTTAAATCACTCCTTCCTATTGAAGACTGTGGCCCAGGAAGAACAAGGACAATACTGGGGGAAATTCCTCTATGACCTTTTTAATGCATTGGTTTGTGCAAAACAAAAATCAGAGTTTGGTGAATATTCTTTAAATGAAATTTCTGATCCTAAGGTGGCATCTGTTTGATTTCTGTGAGAACAGAATGCTGGACTAGATGAGCCACTGGTCTGATCCCATTGGGCTCCTCTTAGGTTATTTATGTCCCATTGCAGTTCTGAAATGTACCAGATGTCATGGGTTAACTTTAGCTCAAAAAAAAGCAACTCCTTTCAAATCACCTGTACAGTGGTACCTCAGGTTACATACGCTTCAGGTTACATACACTTCAGGTTACAGACTCCGCTAACCCAGAAATAGTGCTTCAGGTTAATAACTTTGCTTCAGGATGAGAACAGAAATCGTGCTCTGGCAGCACGGTGGCAGCAGGAGGCCCCATTAGCTAAAGTGGTGCTTCAGGTTAAGAACAGTTTCAGGTTAAGAACGGACCTACAGAATGAATTAAATACTTAACCCGAGGTACCACTGTAAGTAATGGCTATCTCATTTTCTCATTCATGTTAGCTACCATCCATATTAACTCCAAGTTTGTCGCTTTCTCCATCCAAATCTCAGTGACATCCAAAACAGCAACACTGGATTCACCATCATATCACACTATATTTTTTGCAAATAATCAGTAAGAAACTGGCTGTCAGAAACATGGGCTTAGTTTCATAGAATTCCTAATTTTGTGCATTAGCTGTAATACTTCAGTGCTGCTGATGGAGGTTCACTTTACTGATTGTCCTTCCCATCCAAGCAAGCTTTTCCATATAGATAACTCACATGCTACTTTTCTACATGGGTAGCATTTTGTGCGCATTAGGAAGAGCGTTCTGTCATCTGTGCCCACACCTGGCGTCTGGAGTGACACAGCCAAAACACCACTTTACCAACTCAGTGATACTTTGTCTCTAGCCATCCTCTAGCATTCATGGATGAAAATCAATAGAGTGACCCATTAACAGTAATTTCTGTCCATTTAGATCCATTGTGCTCAGGACTCCCTTGTTCGAGTCATTACACTTCCACCAGAACCAATGCTTTTCATCATTGCTTCATTAGCTCAGCATACAAAATAGTTTTGTTCCATAGTCCCAAGAGTTGGGTAGATTTATTAACCAACTAGGTTTCTGTTATTGGGCTGTTTTTCAGTGTGAGCAGCAGAATGAACTGCAAAACATAGAGTGGAAAACTCAAAAGATGATTCCAGCTCTAAAGATGAGAAAACTAAACTTTGTCAGAAACGATTTGTGCAATATAAGCGTAAGACATGTATGAGAATTTAGAAAAAACATACTACATTAATGTTTGTATACATTTATTGCTCTCCTCCTTTTTGATATGAAAAGTTGGTATCCAGTTCTATTGCAAAAATATATATAATAACCCCCAAAATTATCATAAATAGCAGTGACTATGGCAATAGCTTACCGGTATGTTTTCCACCACTTATTGTGAAAGAAATTGGCTTGGATCTGGAGATGTCTTGCATGAGAAGAAAACCAGTTGCCCTCTGACAATGCAGCCTTGCCAAGTTCTTGCAGGGAGACCAGCAGTAGGTGTATCCAAGCCAATTACAGTCAGAGCCACCCACTGACTGATGGTAAGATGGCAGACAAGTGAGGGCTGGCAATTGTCTGAGACTGGTGCGGCAGCCATTCATTTGCCCTGTAATGGATCAGCCTTTACATAATTGCCCAATCCCTCTGCAGCCTCCATGCCTCGTTGTGCAGAGAGCTTTTAATTTTTCTCTCTTGGTAGTTTTTTTTTTTTTTTTTTTTTGTTATTGTTACTGATTGATCTTAATAGATTGTTATGTACTGCCCTGGGAATATTTGAGCCCGTAAGCACTCAGGAGCAGTTTGGGGAGGCAATGCAAGGAGGTCTCATGGCAGGAGGGGAGGAGCCAGGAAAGCTCCATTGTGCAGACAAAGTTCCAGTCTTGTCAGGATCCAGCCCGTCTTACACAGAATTTATTTGTAACTGTATTATAGAGTCCTCTCTCTTTTTGAACTAAAAGAAGGGGTGATCATTCATTTTATGGAAAATGGGGGGTTAAATAAATATGTTATAGAATCCATGCACTAAAACAAATGAGTTCTGGGAGGTCATGCATACATTTTCTCTATTTTTGTTAGTAGCAGCCAGGCTACTTTAGGATTACAAGGAGGATGGGGACAGAGAGAGTATTTTTAGTTCAGTCTCTTTTTAGTCGAAGTCCTGGATACCAATTGCTGTTCACCCAAAGAAAAAGGCCCAGAGGGATTCTAAAGGCTCTGGGGACCAATGAACAAAACCAGCAATGCTATTGAGCCTTAGGAAAAAGAAGCTCCAGAGAGAATGTCTAACCAAGCTAGTTAGAAAAGTTTACTAAAGCTACAATCCTAACCCCACATACCTGGGAGTAAACCCAGTTGAGTTCAATAGGACTTACTCAATTTCTGAGAAGACATGGTTAGGATTGTCCTGTAAGTCACAGCCCTACCCTAGGTTTTCCCGGCTACTTTAGCCTTTGATAACATTTTTGAGGCAAAAGAATATTCCAGATGTTGCTGAACTACCACTCCTTTAATCCCTAGCCAGTAGTCATGTTTCTTAAGACTATTGGGAGTTGTAGTTCACAATATCTGGAGGGTCAAAGGTTCCCGACATCTGCTTTGAGACATCTAGGAAGAGGTCTTTTTTATGCTCAGATGCACACATTTGTTCAAGAATGAACAAAACCTAGCCTTTGGCCTCTAGAAAATATGAATCCAGAGAATCTATGAGAAATATAAATACGAAAGATGAAAATTCTGTTGAATAGTAAATTGATTATAATGGGAACATTGCTTCTTTTGTAAAAACATACAGTTTTGAGTGCCAAATTTATTTTCAAGCTGCATAACAGACAAAAGCCTACTAGAACAGAAGGCAATTGTAAAGAAATTGTTCTTATGATTAGTATGAACCAACAGAACTCCTGCTATGAAGTGGTGCTATGTGTAAGAAAAGGAGGAAAAGTCTGTTCATGATATTGAGCAGAAATGAATCAGCACTTTTACCTGCAGGTTCGACACATTTAAAACACATTTTACTGGCTAATTAATTATACATTACTAAGCTATAACAATGACATCATATTCCTATTGATAGCAAGAAAAACCCTTTAGAACCCAATACCTGGATGAATTTCATTTTGCCACGTTGTTTCTGTCATAAAGTTTTAGAACTGCAGTTTAAAATAAAAGATGAGTTAATAGGATAGAAGGAAGGGATTGTTCCTTTTTCCTAGCTGTATGTCAGATGTGTCTGAAATCTGCATACCTCAGATTTACCTGTGGTGCAGTGAAGGGTGGTGCAGATTACAAAACCTGGCGTCGTTCTGCGTCTTCCTAGAGCTGCCCTTATACTTCTTTTAGAATAATCTGTTGAGGTAAGGTCAGTGAGAAAAGGTTGACAGAGTGTAGTGTGACTAAATGTATACCTTCAAAGCTGCATTGTGTGAGCAAAGGAAACAAAACCACTTCTGCTTGGACAAATCAGCCCAGCTGAAATCACCCATTTTCTCTGGGTGCTGCCAGGTGACATGTTGTCCCACACTTTCCAGCACATTTCCCCATCACTTTCCTTATCGCAAGAAGTCTGATCTTTGGGGAAAGCAGGTTTGCTGTGCACATGTTATCCACAGTGTATATCCATTCTGCACCCGGTGCTTTTTACATAAAAATGAGGTCCCAGTACTCATAGCTTGATAAAATGTAAAATGCCTGTGTCCCTCGTTCCTACACCCCTCCCCATTTTTCAGTTGAGTTTGTGATGAACTTTTAATTTAAAAGGGGGGGTGATCTAAAATAGTTGCTTGGCAAGATAATAATTTCATTGGTGTAGAAAATAAAAAAGTTGCTAGAGAAGAAAGGCAGAAAGACCTTATAGTTATAATACCATAATCCTACTACTTATATCCCCACTAACCCAGTAGAGCCGTAACAGGCAGGAAACATTTATTTATTGCTTTTTAAAAACACACCTTTGATTCCCTTCCTGAAACAGATCCCATTGATCCATTGGTAAAGTTCCAAATCCCCACCACCCATACCTTTGTTGTGCCTGAATACTCACCCTTCTCCTCTCCATTGTTTGCAAAATTGTTTTTTGCAATAACAAATTCCCATTAAATCCTTTTTGAGTGGTATGCCTTTGTTCTGATATGCCTAACTTTCTCTGGAGTACGCCCTGACATCAGGCACTACCTAGCCATTTATTTTTAACTCCCTCAAGATGAGGGCATTAACTTCTAAAATTGGACTATGGGAGCAAGTATTTTCTCTTCCAGCTTCAACTTTTTAAAATATTAATGTTTGAATAACTACATACCAGTTTGTTGAGAAATCCAAACTGCTTAGTAATTAATCCTTGCTACTGTACCACCCACTTTCAGTGCTATATAAACTCTGTTTAAATATAGAATGGGTGGCTACATAAGTTAAACAGCAACAGAAAACCAATAATGAAGCCAAATTGAATAACAATACAGCAGCACTCCTAAGCAGCTGAAAACTAACATAAATGGCCATGTAGCAAACAGAAACTGAGGTGCCTCCAACCCAAAAAAGCTTGGCTGTCACAGAGCTTCTGCTGCCCCCTCCCCCCATAGCCTTGCAAAGCTGGGATCCGGGGAGGGTGGTGGCGCCTGCCCACCCATACTAGGGAGAGCCCGGGGAGCCGACGTGGATGTCAGAGAACTGGACTTTCTGACAGGCAGAGAAGAGACAGATACAGTGGCAGGAGAGAGAGAATTCCTAAGGGAGGGTGGAGAGGCAGTTAGCCACAGGAATTCAACCTTTGTACACAGAGAGCAGGAATTCAGTTGCAAAGCTCAGATAATGACATAGACACAGAAATGGGGGGGGGTGCAAGCACACACACACCGATCTCGTAGACTCACAATATTAGCCGAGAAGCGTGAAATGGACAGGAAGAGAAGGTGGGGTTTTTCCTGTTGGGGGGAAAGCGGCGGAGCTCAGTTCCGGCAACTGTGTCATCGGAGGAAGACTGAAATTAGCGGAGCTCCAACCAGCTGGCGGAGGGTGGGGAGACCCAAGCCTTACAGTGGACTTGGCAAGTGCAAAGCAGCCACCACCACCCCACTGGCAGCCCCAGTGCAGCCCTGCCTGGTGCTCCTCTCTGCACCACACTTGGGGGGGGCACCTATTGCGCACTCCCTCAAAAATCTGCACCTGGGGCCATGGCACCCCTGGCACCCCCATGCTATGCCTCTGCCTGTACATCATATTAGAGCATTCCACCGGGAAAAAACCACTGTCTGTATTCAAGTTGTTCTTTCTTGGGAAAAACTGCATTTTGATGCATTTCCCCCCCAAACCAGATTCAAATTGAGAAAAAGAATGACAACTGCATTTAAGAGAGAATGGAGATGGGGTGACTGATAAGCAAAGCTTTACAATAGTCAACAAAATGAAATTGAATTAGAATAGCCAGCTCATAGGCTTCCAAGTAGCATCATTGTGGGAACAGAATTGTGGACTCAATAAGTCTTTGGCCTGGTCCAGTGTAGGACCCTTCTTATAATAGTCTAAATAAGGTTTTTAGTTTAAAAATGACAAGCCATAGAAAGATTATAGTATGTTTAGTAGAACATATTGGATAGAAGTTCATGTAAAAGAAATATGAGTATAGTCCAAGAGGAAAATGATGCAATAATTTCTGCAGGTAAACCTATTTAAAGAATAGATTAGCAATTGTAAGATTATTGTTTGATTTACGTGTTGTGTATTAATTTATTTTTTAATAAGGGCTCTGGAAACACTTATCTCTAGGATTCCCAGCACCTCAGCCAAACCCATTTCAAAGACAGAACATGTTCATGTGTCCCCCACACTTTAAAAATACATTTTGTTCACTCCAAGTCTTTTAACTTAAAACATCAGCGCAAAATCTAGGAAATGAGAATGTAGAACTCCTCTCTTTTTTTCTTTTTTTCTCCTTTTGCAGCAATAGAAATGTGTGGAGATGAAATTGGAGGCATTCTGTGATCGGGCAAATTATGTGTACACTGAGCTTCTTCTGTGATGTTCAGATTGGCAAGCAGAGGAGTGAAAAGAATTGGCTAGGTGATAATGGGATGGAGAATTCCCGACATGTGTTCTGTCACTTTAGGACTGCAAGGGAGATTGTGATCACAAATTATTATCCCCAGGTGATTTTCACAGAACATCTACAAATTCTCTACTCCTTTCTCTAGTCCCATAGTCAGCAGGGGAGAGCATTCATTCCAGCTGGAGAAATAATAATCTGGTCTGGAGATTCTAAACCCCTACAATCACATTCCATTGTGATGGGCATAGAGGGAGAAACTACTGGTCCAAAGGCATTGCCTTCAGAGAGGAGGGTCTCACCTCAATCCAATAAATGAGTGCATAAAGATAATCATTATCCTCTTCCTAGTCGCTATCCACTCCCAACAATGTTTTTAGATCTCAGGACTCCTCTCCTACAAAAACAGGTCTCCACCTCCCGCAAAGGAGTTGGCTGAGTTGAAGGAACTATTATAGGAGATGCAGTTAGTTCCTTTGATTTTGGAAGGAAGAGGGGAGAAATAAGATGAATTCCCTGGATTAGAATGGCTACTTTAAAAGTTATGGCTACTTTAAAAGCTTTTTTGGCTCATATTTAAAATAAGGGGCACAGTATATGTTATGTTAAATGTATATATATATTTGAGGAGGAATAGATCCAGTCTCTAACTGGGGAGGGGATTGGTTCTTTCCTTTGCACCATGCTGCCAGTTAAATTGTCTATTGGAAACTGCTAGTTGCCCTTGGCACCAATTGGAACATCCCTCCCACAGCAAGTAACAATGGGGGGGGGGGGTTGGGTCATCAGGACTGTGCTGCAATGGACTGTGCTGCAATGGAAAGGGCTAATCACTGACCAGCTCCAAGCACTCTTAGATTAAACTGGTTTTCTGTATCTATTTCAACTGTTTTGGCAATCAGACTCTTTTGGCTGCACTGTATGTAACCAAGATTGCATTGGTTGCACCTATGTTGGGAGACACTCTCAGTGACTCTCAATACGATTGATCATAGTATCATTCTAGGTAAACTGTCTGAGTTGCAGCTGGGCAGTTGGGCTTGGCAGTACTACCACTTGCATGGTTAACTCCATAATATATTGCTGGGAGCATACTGTTCTGTTCTGTTCTGATTTGTTCTGTTCTGTTGAATCTACCTATGAATCCCAAAGGATTATCTCCCATGCTGTTTAATATCTGCATGAAACTGCTGAGTGAGAGCATCTGAAGTTTGGGGGTATGTTATCACCAATATGCAGGTGACTATTCCTCCTTTATATCATAATCAGGTGAGGCAGCTGCCATGCTGAGCCAGTATCTGACCGTGGCAATAGACTGGATGAGGGCAATAAACTGAAACGCAATCCGGACAAGACATAAGCACATTTAGTAGGTGGTTACTTGACTTGGATGCATGGAGTTTAATTAGTTCTGAATGGAATCATACTTCCTGTAAAGCAGGCATGGCCAGACTTGGCCCTCCAGCTGTTTTGGGACTACAATTCCCTTCATCCCTGACCACTGGTCCTGTTAGCTATGGATGATGGGAGTTGTAGTCACAAAACAGGTGGAGGGCCAAGTTTGGCCATGCCTGCTGTAAAGGATCAGGGGTACTCCTGAATCTGTCATTGAAGGCACCCACTCAGTCACCTGCTGTCTGATGGGAAGCAATCAAATTCCACCCCACCCCCATCAGTCTCTCAACCAGGGATCCCAAACCCTACAGAACAATATCACAGTGGCATATAATTCATTCAAAAGCAATCAAATGGGGTGCTGCAAGTGCCCTCATCCCAATGCCAAAGGGACAACCCTCTGATGTGTCAGCCTACCATGCTGCTGCAGCTGGTCTTATAAAGTCTTTGGACTAGCCAGATTTGCCCACACAGCTTTTGGAGCTGCCTCCTCTAGCTACAGTCAGTGGCTCAGCAGCAACAAAGAGCAGTTTCCCCAGTTCTGCAAGCAGCTACAGTGGTACCTCTAGTTACAAACTTAATTCATTCCAGAGGCCTATTCTTAACCTGAAACTGTTCTTAACTAGAGACGTGCTTTCGCTAATGGGGCCTCTTGCAGCCGCTGCACCACCGGCACCCGATTTCCGTTCTCATCCTGGGGCAAAGTTCTCAACTCGAGGTAACTCTTCCAGGTTAGCGGAGTTTGTGACCTGAAGCATTTGTAACTCGAGGTACCACTGTACAACTTTAGATCCGGCCACTAAGAACTCACAGACATACAGGACTAGAATTTTAAAAGGCATAAAAGACTCTCCTCTTGTTCTTGTCCTCCTTAGATATTGGCATCTTATAATCATAATTGTCATATTATAATCATCATTATCATCCTAACAACAGCAACAACCCTCTATTGCATGCACCATGGTCTTAAACCTAAACATTTTGTTTAGAATTAAGATTTTGGTTAGATTTTGGTTTGCTAGAAAGGTGCTCCTTGTGTCTTCCTCTGTGTGTAAGTAAACCCAGAAAGAGCAAGGTGTGAAGCTTACTTTACTTTATTGTAATCTTCGTGTTTGGATCAGGCAGAATACTTTTTCTGCTGATTGTGAGAATTTAATGCTGATTTCCTCTGGAATTATGATTAGATTCATGCTGTACATTCTATAAGGTGGGGCCTTGTATGTCCTTGTGAAGGGTCACAAATACAAGCCCATAACCACATAGTTTCCATGTGAATAGGAGCATGCTTTGCTTTACACATGATGGGGTAAAGATTTATATCACTAGCTTCAAAGTGCGAACTATTATCCTACCATTCTTTAGAAAACATTGGAGTGGTGTGCTCACAACAATTTACCCCAGGAAAAATTATTAGATTATTAAGGGATAAAGATGTTTTAACAGAAGTTTATTCTCTTTTTATTTTAGTGCATGTGCTATATAACTTGAACTGCAAATCCATTTCACTGTGTTGCTTTCACAGGAGGTTGAATGTGAAATTATAGTTGGTTGGTTTTCCCTCACTTCCTGTGTTCTAATTGTGTTTCTTGAAAAAGGCTGTGTACTGTTCATATGCAGATGATAATAAATTAAATAACTGTAGAATAAACTGCAGCTGATTTAACTTGAATTGGTACAAACTGACATTTTCATTATGCTATTATTCTTCCTATGTCCCAGTTTTCCTAATGTGAGCATTGTGTTTAGAACTAATTTTCAAATATTTCACATTTCTTAATACTATTTGTCTGATTAATTAATGCATAATACATCCTGGAGACTAATTTGTTTATTCCTAGTGGACTCATTAGGAAGTGCTGTATGCATAAGAGATTAAATTTTAAGAGAGCTACCTTACAATGATTGAATCATACGTCTTTTTTCCTAAAGCCTGACAATAATGCAAGCTATGCTCCTTCCTTGAGCATGGTGGGGGTGGTAGCATTACTTCATGCTTTTGAACTTCATGTTTTTGAACAATATTTTTACTTTTGTGAATTGTGGAGGGGTACTGAAAAATGGAATATCTAATATCTATATGTGTGATTTACTTGATAATAGAATGACTGGATGTAGTTGATGCAGAGGAACTTATATTCAGCCAATTATAGCCTGCTTCCCTTCCCCAAGTCTGAGTAACTGTCTCATTGAGCTGTAGAGTTGGAAGGGATCCCAGAGTCATCTAGTCCAACCCCTTGAAATGCAGGAATCTTAGATAACTTAGATGAATAATGGCAGAATGCTGCAGTATAAAGACAAAATGTTTCTTTCTTTTAGATAGCTATTGAAGGGAAATGACTTTTATTTTATTTTAACCTATAATAACATATGGTATTATTTCTCATTCATTACCAATGTTGGGAATTGAGGTTCAATTTGGAATGGGGCATACAGTGGGGAACCCTTTTGGGGGCTTATTCCATTTTCCCTTTCACTGTTTTCCTGATTATACTCACAGTCATTCTCTCTCACACACACCAAACCTCTATTTGGCATCAGGGGAAACATGTATATTTAAAACAAGAACACTTGCCCTAGGCTGGGGTTGCATTCTCTCTGAATGAGACCATGTGTAGTTTGGCAATGCTCCTAGAGCCATACTACAGCTGCATTTTAAAGGTCTGGATGACCTCAATGGTTTAGACTGCCTATTACCAACTTTGATTGGTATGCCACCTACAACCAATCCTGAGCAGGGATAGCCTTGGCATAGTAGCTGTATTGGTAGCCACATGATTAGACTACCATAATGTGCTGTATGTGCACATTAACTAACTACAGCTAATTAAAAGGCAGGTGCTAGCTTCTGTACATCCAAGGTGAGTGCCTCTCAATATCTGAACCCCATATTGGTTTTGGCTAAATTTAAACCCCACCCGCCTACTACCCTTAGTATTGCAATATTGTCATGAGAGCGCTTGGACTAAAATTATCAACCAAAAGCTTTACTTTTCTGGTTTATAACCGCAAGAGTTATTAACACTGGGCTTCAGTAAAGCAAATAATTTAATTAGATAGTGCCTATATGATATTGAGCGACAGAATTATTTGGCTACGATAAGGAAATTTTGCCGATGGTATAATTATTTTCCACCTTGTCATTTTGAGACATTGGCACCCCATCTGCAAAATTTAACAATTCCAAAATACAGGCATGCTTTCACTTTCACAAGTGCTTTTACATAGCACACAACCGCTCGCATCGCAGCTGCCCTTTCACCGCCATTAGCTGTCCCAATTCCACTGTCGCAGCCAATAAACCGCTGCCCTTGTTGCAGCAAGCAGGAGCATGATTGGCGGCCGCTGGTGGTAATCAAGCGGTTTCTGCGACACGAGCGGAAACCACCTATCAGCTACCCGATCACCACCAGTGGCTGCCAATCACACTCCCGCTTGCTGTGACAAGTACAGCTGTATATTGGCTGTGACAGCGGAATCGGGAGGGCTAATGGTGTGATGTGAGTGGTTGTGTGCTGCGTTCTGGTGGGTGAGCGATTCTCAGCATTCCCCACCACCACCAACAATAAAGTGGCCAATTGCCACTTGCAGTCTCGGGCTCGCACCAAAAACCCATTTGCCCACCGACCCCTCAGCACTACCCGTGTATAAGACGACCCTAAATTTTGAACCTCGTTTTGGGGTCAAAAAAGCTCATCTTGTACACAGAAAAATACGGTAGTTTCTGATAAATTTTACAACTACAAAACCTAGTGGCAATTGTTTCCAAACGAATGAATGCACTCTTGCCTTTATTCCAAGGCACACTGATATTCATAGCTCGGGGAGCCCAACAGCTCGTTATGTAATGTGTATCTATCCTTAGCGTATTGCATGCCATTCTTCTTTAAGCCTGCTTGCAAAGCTGGATTTCCAAACAAGTGTCCTTCCAACAGAACGAGAGGTGGATTTATGCATGCTTGTGCACTTTACATAATAGATATTGCAAAAGTAATAATCGGCCTTACTATTAGAAGGATTATTTTTTCAATCAATTGTTACATAGTTCTTAAGACAGACTAACTCTATAGCCCTATAAAAGTCTATTTTTACTTGTACAGGCTCATGAAAAATGCTTAAATTTTAGAATCATTCTTTCATCCCTTGTAAAAAAAATTGACTACTGATGGGCATTAATAATAATAATAATAAAAAGCTAAGAAATCGTTCAGTATTACTGGAACATTATTACAGTGCTGTTGAAAGCAAATTTTCTGTAAGAGAATTTGCTGGTATTTCTTCTCACAGGATATTAACTGTTTAAAGTCTAGTCATAGTTAATATCACATTATTAGTGAAATAGGCAAAGGCTTTTTCCCTTTACTTTAATTTCAGCTTGCACATCACTTTTAATTTCAGCAAGCATTTTATAGAAAAGAATCTTGTTTTTCTCCTATACATAAAGTAGAGAAGATAGAGTGACAGACAGACAACAATACATGTGCTGGTTAGTCCAATTTGGTGACTATATATCCCCCAGGAATATCTATTTGTACACAGATAATGGAACAACTGAAGTTTTGTGGGTAGGGCTTGCAAGGGATTATGACGAGGGAAGTTGATTTGCTAGTGGAAATCACTCACATTGCTGTGGGAAGATTAAACAGACAAAAGGGAGATGCATCCCAAAACTTATGGATGCACCCATAATCCCTGACCTTTGGTCATGCTGGCTGGGGTTATAAGAATGCAAGTCCAACAACATCTGTAGGATCACATGTTCTCCACACCTGTCCTCCTATAACTACCTGGCGGTAGAAGCAATGGGATAACTAGAGCACTCCTGATCAAAATGGTGGCCCGTATAGTCCAGCATCCCTTTTCATACAGATCCTCCTGGACAATCCACAAAAAATGCTAAGTCTTTCTTTCTGTTGCTTTCATCCTCAGTAACTGATATTCAGTGAAACATTGCCTCTTGTAGCTAGTTACTTAACCATCCTTCCTAATAAGCATTGAGGTTCACTTATTCTCCATGAATCTTGTGGCAGTGAGTTCCATAAATTAATTGTGCATTATGTGAAAAGCATTACTTTACTTTTATGGTTTATGTGGCTTCACGAGACATAATGTAACTGTGCATCATCTGACTGGCTAGCTTTCTCTGCTGCCAACCGTGTCTTGCACCAGTGGCAGGATCTGCTAGCTAGGCAGTAAACTACAGTGCTAATGGAACCATCTCTGCCTTCATGCTACCTCCCATTCATTGCTAGTAAGGATGTCCTACCACTCTCTCATCACTCACTCACAGTCAATGCCCTCAGGGAAGTCAGAAACTATCTCTCCCTCAAGTTACTGTTCTCTCTAGTAGTCACCGTCACTACATAATTTCATTATAGGAAACTAAACATGAAATTTCTAGAGATATTAGACAATTTCTAACAGAACTGAAAACTCACAAAATTCTTCAGGATCGAAATTAATCCTAGAAAAAGGCTACAGTTTGATAACTTGAAGACTTATTTACCTTCTCATTTTTGTTACTGTGTACTAGAAATGTACTATGTACTTCAGTAAGTGAGACTGAACTACAACCAGGGTGAGCTATGATCTCATTGTGAGTCAGATGATTCACAACATCAGTTCACTTCCTCAACCTCTCCCCATTTCCAATAAACTCACACTGCCTTTATTTAAAATGATTGCACCAAATGGGAATTTAGTAGCAACATTTTTGGAATGTGCCCTGTACCAATGATTAAATTGAAAATATCAAATCTTTGAAATTCTCTAAGGAAGGAATTTGTGTCGTTTATAAATGTGTATCGGGTGTCCCACCCCTTAGAAGGAAAAGTTGTTGTCTCCTCACTTCAAGGAACCTAAAGCATAGCAAGAAGATTGTCACAGTTCTTCTCTGGGAAGAATTCTGTGTTCAGTAACTCTGACAGATTTTTGGCAGGGGGGGTTGCACAATCAATAAGATGGTTAGACTTGGAACTGGATGACAAAACTGTGAGCAAACAATAGAGAGGTATAGCCACTTTTTGTTGTATGTTTTTATTGCATTCAGCACAGACCTAATCATTATAGCTGTCTTTTTATTTAATGTGAAACCTAGATCTCATATAGGAGGTAGGAGAAACTTTATCATAAGCCATTTTGGTACTTTAAAGCACCATTGATACCATTTCAATAATTAACAATGAATTATGACATTCTTCCAGTTGCCCTGGATTCTTTAATATTCATAGTGGCAAATGCCAACTACTTCAAGAGGTTTTGGAAAACAAGCATCTGATCTGTATCTTTAAAATCTTAACAAATTCACATTTTTGAAACAGAAATCGTAACTAATTCTAAATCACCCTTGTGGTATAAAAACACATTTGATAGCACATATTGAGTTATGACAAACAGAGTGTAATACAACAAACATTTACTCAGTTAAACACTCTCTGTCCAGACAGTGTTTCAAACACTTTAAAAATGAATTCACAAACATTTATCATGTTCTATGGGTGCTTGAGGTTTGCAGGGGAAGTAGGCAATGTCGGTTGAACAGAGAGTATACAGGACCATGGACAGCTCCAAGGAGCCCTGATAAGATAAGTTGGTAGAGCAAACAGAATGAGTGTAGTAGGCTGTAGCTCCCAAGTTGTTTATAGGAACCTTCAGTGGTGGCAGGCATGTGTTCAAATGCTGTGATTGATGTTTCTTCCTTCATACATAGGAAATCCATAACATTTGCAGCATCCTTATGAAGGACATTTTGCTAACACATGTTCTATGTTACTATACCAGCTCACAGGTAGACCAGCAAAACAAGCAATGTCACAAAATAAAATTATTTTTTTCTTTTCTATTTTAATTAGTGTTATGTATTGTGAGCTCCTAGTAGCAAATTATTTGGTGGGTGCTGCTTGTGCTTTTAGAAAAATGTTCTAGGCTTAATTTTTCTTTCCAGTGAACTCTCAAAATTTAATAGATAAGAAAAACATTTGGGATCGGAGAGGGGCTTCTTTCATATCCCAGTTTTGTGAATGTGCCTTTTTGCATGGTGTTCTGTTTGTCATTGTTGTGCTCCACAAGGACGGCATCTGTTGATGAGCTAGTGTCTTAAGAAGTATTCCAATGATAAAACAATACTCTGTTTAAAAAAATTCTCTTTAATGACAATAACATGTTTTGAATGTTATCCTTAGTAATTGCATTGCTGTAAGACCAATGTTGCATATTTTCCAACTATAGACGTTATTTTTTATTCTATTTCCTTTTCAAGCTAAGGGATTATTGTTTTACTGTTGATAAGGTGAATATAGTTAAATTACACTCAACTATGAATGTTGTAAGCATTTTAGGGTGAACATAAGAGTATCTACCCATTTGTATCTATAAATAATTAGAAATCAAAAGTAAATATTAAGTCAGTCTGTAAGGAAAGGTAATAAAAGGTGAAGAAAGATACTAGAAAATCATAAGGCAAAATGAATGAGGCCATTCACTCTTAACACCTACTTTTGTGGAGGTGGTAGAGAATATGATGGCGGCTTTCCTTAGGGGCAGAAGCAACATTGGCTTGATTTAACATTTGAACAAGATCTATAGCGAGAAAAGCAGTTATTTAATTAAAGTGTGTAGCATTTTTGTTGTATTTGTCAAATGTTCCATCAAAGAAAAGAAGTATTATTCATGCTTATAATGTAGCCTGACATTTATTAGTCATCTTGGCCATCAAACAGAAAGCTCTTTATGTTCAGTTCTATGAAGAGAGTTCTCCCTTAACCCAAGATCACATATTCGTGAACCTGTTTTCTGTGGCGATGATGCTGATTGTTAAGTACAGCAGCATCTGTCAGTTCTGTCACAAATATATTGTTATTGTCTCAGAAAAAGGAACGCCAAATGTGCATGCACATTTAAGAAATTCTTTTCAATACATCCTAGCCTTTCAAATTGTGTGTGTGTGTGTGTGTGGAGGGGGGGCATGCTATGAATCAAGAACACAAGGTGAAGGACAGAGTGAGCCACTGAGCCATGCATCCTGCTGATGCTTCACTGAGAACAGATGGTATTCTGAAACAGTCCATTTGTGATCATTCCATAATAAAGATTAAAGTTGCATATTCCCTACCAGAGGTGCTTTCCCTAATCTGCCAATTTAGAGAGAAAGTCCTTAGTCTTCCTCTTTCTAGAATTTATCTTCAATTGTTGCATTTTGATTAGTCTTTCTATTCAGTAAAGGTATGTATATATAATCTATCTGTGAAAATATTTCAGCTGTGTGTCTGTTTCTAGGATGTTTCAGGATGATAATTAGAAAATACACCCAAGGCATTTCTCTCCATAAAGCTGTCCTTGTGAGCTAGAGAGAACAGGTAAGGGTGTGGGTGTTAGAGCAAGGTGACAGCTGGGACTGAGAGCTGAATGCACAGCAGGAAGGCAGATGTAAGTTAATTTTGTTCTTGTCATGAGTTGGCAACAAACTGTTATTTCCATTGACAATAATGGATCTAATTGGTATCATGACAGGCTGTGTGATGGCAGTCAAGCACACAAGATGGTTACTGAGAACAAATAAAAACAGACATTTTGCACCTGCATAGGGCAATGAGCTCACTCTCTTTTTAGGTTAATGTGGTGGCACTTTTGCCACTTTTTCCAGCTGCAGTTTTAGATGTACTTTTACTGCTATGATCCATTTTCACCTAATCTCCCACAGAACAGTTGGGTTGGTCTATTCCACCTGGTGCTTTCCTGTGACTAATTGAATTTTATGAGAGCCACATAAAAAGCACAGAGAGTAACAGTGTTGGGCCCAACTACAAGGCTGCAGACAATAGCTATGATGCAGTGTTTGTTTATTCTCTGTCTATCATACTTTGGATCAGGAACTGATCCTATTTTTTGTACAGTTCACGAGCAGCAATTCTGTCATTATCGGGGAGGGGCAAAAATAGACACAAGTTTGCATTTGCATAATGTAGGCACTCCTCAGTGACTGAATGAGGACATTTGGGTGCAAATGCCTTCTGCCTCCATGAGCTTATTATTGGTAGTTATACAGGTAACCTGCACCAGTGGGCGGTGAAACTGTGATTCAGTGGTTCAACTCCTGGCATCTGCAGAGGGGGTGAAAGTTGGAGATACTCCAATCTGATATGCCAGAGAGACACTGCCAGTAAGTGTAGACAATACTGAGTTAAACACATCACTAGGCTGACTTGGTATAGTGCAGCTTTCTATGTTCCTAATTAATATATTGTATGCATTTCACTATATATTCCATTAGTCCAATCCGAAGAAATAGGCAATTGATAGTAAAATATACCAGTTGCTTGAAGACAGCATCGTCCCACAAATACTGTATGCTGTCATTGTAGGAAGAGCAAGGATTTTCTCTGACATTGTGGATTCTTAATCAGAAGGTGTAAAAGTGTGTATGATATATTATTTTACCTGATAAACAATTTGTTCATCCTTTACCATGACTTCCTGACAAGAAAGAAATACTGTTTTAGAGGAGCTCCCCCCCCCCACTAAGCTTTTGATACAACTCCCCCTTTTCTGGAATCCAAATGACTAACTTAAGCTCAGACACATACTTTAACTAGATAAAATCTAGTGTTGTAAAACATTCAAAAATGGCAAAGCATGGCAAAGTGAGTCCAGCAGTTACAAAAAGCTATTATATATGCTCCTCTACATGCCCTGTTGAGTCAACCTGACAAATATATGGTATTATTAATAGAGCTTTTTAAGTAATAGGTGTGTGTCAATTAGTGATCATAGATGCCTTGAGAGGAGTTGGGCAACAATGTGGCCATTTAGATTTCTTCGGCCTCAAACAGTGGGATAAAAACAAAAGATCATATTTGGTGTCTATGGATTGGATTAAAATAATCATCTATAGTAGCAGGAGCCAGCACTACTCATCATCCTGCTAGTGCAATGGGGGTTTCTACTATCTCTTCCCAGTGTGTGCCCATCTCCACCTCCCAAATTGGCTGAGTGGGAGTTGGGAGAACCCAAAGAACAACATAGGAAGGAGGAGAGAGGCAAGTGTTTCATCTGATAAGCATCTTTAGTACACCTGGGTACAGCTCATCAGCCCCAGAGATTTGAATTTATTTAAAGTGGCCCTTACTTACCATCTCTTTTCCTATCTTGGGCTGCAGCCCCCCTCCTTGCATAATTTCTTTTGTTGTCACCAGGTTGGGCACTGCTTTCCTACAGAGACAAAGTAGGTATTGAGCAATTCTGCCTTCTGCCTATCACCCAATAGCATTTATCTGCACACAGGACCTACTACTTGCTTTTTTTTCTTCCTTCTCCTTCAAACTTAGCCCAAAAATCTTTTTAAAATTGTATTTAACCTGCCTTGCAAGCCTGAGTTCATTCTGAGCTTTGGCCCACCTGACCTTCTTCCTGCAGCTGTTTGCTAGTTGTATATACTCCTCCTTTGTGATTTCCTTTTTCTTCCATTTCTTATACATGCCCTTAAATCTCAGCTCATCTGTCAGCTCCTTATGCAGCCACACCAGTTTCTTTAGATGCCTCCCACTTTTCTTGTTGGAATTGTCTGCATTTGTGCTTTCAATATTTCACCTTCAAGAAACTCCCACCCAACATGGACTCCGTTCTCTTATTTCTAATGATGGAATCTCACCCACCAGCTCCTTAAGCTTTTTGAAATTATTGATTTCCAGAAGAAAAGTGCACATCTGAATACAATGAATGGTTGTGTAATTTATACTGGTGTAGGAATCAAAGATACCAAATCTCCATTTCTTTAAACTTTTAGTCATAATTTTGTTCTCTGGCTTTTAATTTAAAATTCACATTCAGTGATTGTAGCCATGCAACAACAAGCACTGATGGGGAGCTGAGCATCTTGAGGATTATGTTGGCAAACACTGTTAAATTGAGTTTGTCATCTTGGTGTGAATGTATCAGAATTATGTTTGCTCTTAAATGTATTCCCATCAACATGCAATGAAACTTTAAGTATCATAATATCCTGTGTGTGTAATTCCTACAGGAACGTGTTTTGTGCCTCTGCTGATTAGCAGAGCCTTTACTGATCTAAAAGTGAGATGAGAATATGTCTTTGGAAATGGACAGGTAGTCCGATTGATTCCTGGGTTAATTTAAATGATATAAAAAGGGGCATCAAAGGATTAGTCAAAAACCTTTTTTAATATCCTTAGGATTTCATTCAGTGCTGTAATTTTTAATCCATAGAAGGATTCAGAGAGAATACTCATGTGGTGAAAACTGAAGCAGAAATTGTAAGAGAGAGTGCATAGAAAGAAAAACTGTCAAGCGTTTATATCGAGGGACAAGCCAAACCAAATGAAGATGTGAAGTAGTCCAAGAGTGAGGCACTGCCATAAATAGATTCTAGTGTGATGTTTAGCATTGTTTCCAAATGTGTTTCTGCCGTGTGGCCTGTGGATCATGAATTTATATATTATTGATTTATTTCAGTAGCTTTCTCTCCTGCCTTTCTACATCAAAGCGTATTTAAGGTGACTCAAAATAAAACAGCTACAATTCATAAAATAAAAATTACAAATGCTATGCAACAATAAAACAGTAAAAGCAGCTGTTAAAACATAATGGAAAGGCCAAATTAGGACAAGACTCCCTGGAATAAAATAATCTTCGCCACCTGCCAAAATGTGGGTAGCGACAGAGTCAAGTAGTGCTTCTCCTTAGGCAAGCTGTTCCACAATCTGGCATCACAACTGAGAAGGTAACCATGCTGAATCTCAGCCAGTAAGAGGAAGGTATCCATAACCGAGAGGAGTTCTAGGTATGTTTGCTAGAGATGATGTTTCCAAAGGCAATTAGCTTAAGATGCAACCAAGTAAAAATAAAGCATAGAGCAAAGCCAGAAATTTGAACTGAGCTCTGAAACAAACTCATAACCAGTACAGGTGGTTAAAGATCATAGTAATATGATCCAATCTTCTGGTCTTTGCCATAACTCTGGCAACCACATTCTGGATCAAACTGAAATTCCCATGCTTTCTTCAAAGACAGCCCCAAATGGAGTGTATTATATTAATCTAACCTGGAAGTAACTAGATGCTGGGTTTGGCTTTTCAAGGTAAGAATGCAGGTGCCATAGCAGTTAAGGTGATTAAATGGCACTCTGGGTCACCAATCACACCTGAACATCCAGTAGAAGTGCTGGACCCAGAAGCCCCCTTAAGCTGCAAACTTGCTTCTTCAGTGGGAGTTTCCCTGTATCACCAGGTCCTCAAGGAACTACACCCCTGTCCTGGTCCTGATTAAGATTCAGTTTTTATACCCTTATCCAATCCCAAACAGCCCTAAACACTTACATATCTCCTACGTATCTCTTCCATAGTGCTCCAATATATCGCTGTGGGGTATAAAGATTCCCCCCTCAGATATTGCATCAAATGTTAAAAAATGAATGGAAAAGTTATTTGCAGCCCCACTGGCTCTACTTTTTACATAACTTTTGCATTGGCTCTTGTTAGTGCCACAATCAAATGTTTGTAGCATTCCCAGATCAGGAAGACATAAAGGACAGGAGAAGAGAAACATACCATTCTATTTGTAATCTGCAGTGATGGGGGGCGGGGAAGCAAAATTAACTGTAAACCAGATTGAAATGCGAAGTGAAAATGCCATTTGCAAGACAAGATCTGAAATACTTTATCTATCCATTAAGCCAATATTATACACAATATTACATAATACAGTGGTACCTTGGGTTAAGTATTTAATTCATTCAGGACATCGTTCTTAACCTGAAACTGTTCTTAACCTGAAGCACCACTTTAGTTAATGGGGCCTCCTGCTGCTGCTGCGCCGCCGGAGCACGATTTCTGTTCTCATCCTGAAGCAAAGTTTTTAACCCGAGGTACTATTTCTGGGTTAGCGAAGTCTGTAACCTGAAGCGTATGTAACCCAAGGTACCACTGTATTAGGAATATTTATCTAATTTGAAATAGGTTTTTTGGCTTGTGGGATGACTGCAGCACACTGTGATACAAATGTGCGTTGCAAATTACAAATGACTACATTTTAACACTTGGGAAAGAAAGAATTTAAATTCCCAGAGCTTCCATTTTAGCAGACTGCTGGCAAACATCACCAAGAATAAATTCCATGGAATAACAACTATATGATTTAAATTATGCAGACATCTTGAAAATAGCCAACTTTAAATGCAATGATGGATGTATGCAACTGTAGGCGAGTTTGGTATCCAAAACGAAAGTTACTTTCTGGCAGCTTTCAGCTCCATTCATCATAAGTAAGAAACATAATCCTGCAGTTGCCTGATACCCATGATGCGTAGTGTTGGACAAGCTTCCCTCTGTACTGTTTATAAATTCCCATATCTCTCAAATTTGTAAGTCCCTGCATTACAGAAATCAGACTCAGACTGTGCATCGCCCAAATTCTGGAGATCAAACCCAGCAGTCTCCTTGACCCACCCTCTGTCAACTGCATTTGGCGACAACACCAAAGCAAGATGGATGGATGCAATTCAGTGTTTGAAGGTCTTGTTCACAGGCAGTTGTAAAGTTGCTGGTGAAGAAAAGTTTTAGCACAGCAGGATTCTTCAATAACCCAGCTACAATCTAGCTCACAATAAGGGGACAGATACAGGTTGGCAAGTTGTGGTTTTAGTAGCAATGTTAAAAGGTCTGCCTGTGGTTATTTTTAATGCCTGAAGGCAAGAAAATAGCCAGGCATTTGTTAATGAAAACTGAAGCTGATCAATGACATAACGTAGTCTCCATTCACAACTCCTACCTGAATCCTGAATCCTGGACCAATTGCAATTGCCCATTTTTGAAAGTAGCCCAGTGTTGTTGTGGTGGTTGACAATAATGTTGATGGCATCATCAGTTGATCTGTATGTCACTTTTCCATAGGAAACAATGTCCAAAGTAGTTCATGCATCAGACTAGAACAACTGAATAAAATAAAACATTTAAAGAAAACTTATTAACAATTACAAGACAAATCGGCAACATTTAAATAGTCATAGGAACAGCATATCAACAGGCCAGTCAAAACATATAATGTTAATTCAATATAACACTAAGATACTGGCACCTTTTTTTCTTAAAAAAATGCAATGAAACAAACCATATTTCAAATCAGGAAGTGTCAAGTTTCAATGTCACCTCTGCCATGACGTCACTCTGGGCTTGCCCATACTTCCTCTTGTCCCACTGTTTCCAACAGGAGAAAACTGCTCTCTAGCGTTCAGTCGGTGCAAATGGCAATTTAGGTTTTCCTTAGATTGCCATTTGTTCCAAACTATCTCTAAAGAGCAGTTTTTCCCTTGGAAAGGAGTGGGGCCTAGAAAGTGCAGATCAAGCAGAAAACCACTTAGACTCGTGCTTTCTTGGCACAGCAGAAGCAGAAGTGTGGATGAGACCTCTGTCACAGCCTCACCCCCCCCCCCCGCCACCGCCACCCCAGCTGCAATATGGGGGATAATAACATAGACTTACCTTACAAATTTGTCATAAGGATTTCAACTAGATAATATGTGTGACACATTTTTATCACCTGAAAATACTATACAAGTATTAACTACTACTACTATTATTATTATTATTAGCAATGAAAAACAGTGGACAAGGACAAATAGTAGCAAAAATGATGGCTAAAATCCAATAGTGTCCATTAGAGAGCAGAAGGGAACACAGCTCCACCTTCTTCTCCTTTCCCCTTGGGACTCCCAAAATCTGCTGGTAGTAGGGGTAGTAGCAGGGTGGTATGGGGATCCTCTGAAACATCTTGGGACAAAAGAGAGGAAGCAGGGATGCATTTGCACACCTTTATGTTTTTAATAAGACATATTGGGCAAAGTCTTATTCAAAGCTGTCCCCTAAACAAGACCACCACTGCCATTGGAATGGGCCAGCAGAGAAGCAGGGAACCAGGGAACCAGACCTTACAAAACTCATAGCAAAGTGCATATCTGGGGTGGGCAAATCAGTTTCCTTTGAGTCTAGTTCATTTTCTCATATGTTTACCCAACATTCTGTTGACTTGTAATGTGAGCCCATGTTCAGTTCTTGGCACTGCAGGGAGGGCTGGGAAAGCTCTGCCTGAAACCACAAAAAGCCACTGTGAGTCAATATAGGAATACAAAGCTAGTTGGACCCTTCAGTTTGATTTTTGTATAAGTTGGCTTCTTGTGTACTTTTCTGTCTTCTCACAGAGTTGTTTTGTGTAATATTGTATTTAAAGTTTTTGTGGGGGTTTTTCATCTTGTTTTGCATGCATTCATGTATATATGCATAACTGAGTGACCGTATTCCATTTCCCTTTCGCTCTTAATCTTCTTAAGCATCCCACAGGAATTCTCTCTAGGTACTGAGAATGCAGTTCGGACTGCATCCTGCTGCTTTGTCTCTGCAAGTGTTTTCCCATCATTATGCTCTGTACCTATCACAACGGTACCTTTTGTAGCCATATTCCTCCTTACCTACCTGCCCCTCAACCTATGCATGCTGTCTGGTTTTTCTCTTTTGATGTTTATTTTTTATTTTATTTGGCCTTTCCCCCCATACTGCAGCACAGTCCACGGGACTCATCAGTACATCACCTTTTCCTTTCTGCTTTTTGTCTCCTCAAAGAAACATCACTTTGCATTTGAAAGCCTATGTTGCTTTGTCCAAACATGTTAGTGGTGAAATTATTCCCTTCCTAACTGAACTGGTTGTCCAGATGAGATGAGAAAGGATATACTCTTACATCTAAATAAGCATGGTTTTATATGTAAGAGAGACACAAGCATATATATTTTAATATATTTTTTTTAAAAAAGATTGAAAACCCATATTTTTACAAGAGATGAGAACGGTTACTGCATTTAGAGAATTGCAAAAGCCAGCAGACAACAAAATTTTGATCGGTAAGCCTCAGTAAGCAGGGAATGGACTGCATAGTTTTGACAAGTAATTCATACAATTCAAATTCCTAAAGCAGCCCTAAATCTATCTTAGAGGCGATAAGAGCATGAATGACAGGCCAGGTCTGATCTTTCTCGGAAAGGGCACAGTTGGCATATTAGAGTTGTTTTTAAGCACACACACTCCTAACCACTGCCATCACCAGAGCATCGCTAGTACTTCCACTGTGAACCTTTTGCTTCAAGAGAACTGCAACCCCATTCAGATCAGGCTGAGTACAACAGTTCCCTCAATCAATAGCCCTTCTATCTTGTTTGCATTAAGCTACAGCTTGCTTACCCTAAGCCAATTCAACATTGCTATCAAACACCGATTCAAAATGTCCATAGAATGCCTGGGATCAAAAGGTGGAAATGCAAGATATTTCTGAGTATAATACACATACAGATAATATCCCAGCCCAAATCTCTTGATGATATCTTCCAGTAGTTTCAAGTACAGTGGTACCTCGGGTTACAGATGCTTCAGGATACAGACTCCGCTAACCCAGAAATAGTACCTCAGGTTAAGAACTTTGCTTCAGGATGAGAACAGAAATCGTGCTCCGGTGGTGCAGCAGCAGAGGGAGGCCCCATTAGCTACAGTGCTACCTCAGGTTAAGAACAGTTTCAGGTTAAAAATGGACCTCCAGAACGAAATAAGTTCTTAACCTGAGGTACCACTGTAAATGCACCACTTAATAAACCAATAGCTACTGGGTGAAGCAACAGTCTTCCAGCTCCACTCACGAGGACCTACCTCCAAGTAGGACTTGAGCTGTTTCAAAACATATACACATATACACATATGTATATACACATATCCCAATCCTGTCCCACAGAGATGGTTCAAAGTAGATTGTATGAAAGCCACTAAGAGATCTAGGAAGATCAACATGGTTTCATTATTTTTCTCTGGCAAAAGTTATCCCCAGGGTGATCAAAGCAGTTTCTGTTCTGAACCAAGATGGAAATGCCGTATTCTTCCGTCTATAAGATGCCCCCCATGTATAAGACACCCCCTATTTGGGGGGGGTCAGATTTAAGAAAGTGGGGGGAGATGTATCAATATATAAGACGCCCCCTAATTTTTGATATTATTTTTTAGGGGGGAAACCTAGTCTTATACACTGAAAAATACGGTAATTAGTTTCAGCCAAGAACATGGAGCTGTTTTTCCACTTCACGCTTTATCGCCTTACCCAGAAAAGGCAAATTTGATACTGTGTGATTGTTATATAACCAACCAGATCAAGTCATTTTTTTTCTTTTTCAGGACAGGTTTTATTGTAGCCTCCTTCAGGACTATTGGAACCTCAACCTCCCACAGTGAGAAATATATCATTTCTGTGACCCAGCTGGTAATAAATGCTTAACTGTGGGAGGGGAAATTCCAATAGCCCTTGCAGCAATATGTAAATGCTGTAATTTCCATTTTTAATATTAGGAATAATAATGAATATTATTTACATTTTATGCTATTAGGCCGGATTGCATGCCATGTTGACGGTTCTCTTCTTCAGATCATCTCCTTTTAGCTGTACTTGACTAGAGCCTGTGGCAATTAGCTTTATATGTTTACATGTTACCTTATGATCACCACCATCTGTGTAGAAAATGAGACACCTGTTAAATTTAGATGTACATGTACATTTCTAGCATAATGTGAAAATACCTTGAGGAGACAAGGGAAGTATGCAAATCTTTTTACTTCTGAAGATTACATTCTGACTGTGGTTTCTTTCAAGTCTGTTCCATAGCTGTTCTTGGTTCAGTATTCTTAGTTTTTTCTTGCTTTACTTGGTCATGTTAATATATTTTAGAATGTTGAAGCCCACTTTTGGCCAAAGTTGCCAATCTACCCCTTCTCTTTGTATTTCCATTTTGAGATAAAGCCATAACTATTTTATGTTAATATTATGTACAAGTATGACAATACAGTGTTATATGACTCTGTTAAATGTTCTTTCCATTTGCCTTGTCAATGTGATAAGGAATTCTACCCCTTCTCTTTGTACCAGATTTCAACTGTCTGTAACAGCATAGTAGCCTAAAGTTACATTGTGTTCATTGTCTCCGAAAAAATAAGCGTTGGAATAGAGCTCATCAAAAGGATACATAATACTGTATATCAAACCCTCTGAAACATTTCCTGTCTACGCTAACGTGAACAGTTATCATTCTGAATCTGAACCCAGCAAGCTAACAATCAAATTCGCACAGAGGCCACTGTTCACTGATTGTTTTGAACAACGTTAGTGGGGGTTTTATCTTGCAAATAAGGAACATATCTATTTGTAATTTTTTTAAGGGCACTTTCAGAAAACTGATATGGGAATGTACATGAAGAATAGTTATATTGTTCTGACTACTTAAATCCATACTGATAACCTAAACATGATTGCCCCGTATCTAAAGTTAGAGTCAATACCAAATTTGGTCACAATATTTCAGCTTTAGCAGAATTATCCAAGGCCTTTGGTTTTATACTGATGTTTTTGGAAGAAAGGTAAACTAGTTCTGATACAATTATTAAAATATTAGGTCCTACACTTACTCTACATGGCAGGTAAAAAAGAATCAAGGTGAATTTTCAGGATACTGATTTTATAAAGCAATTTAGAAGAAAACTTAAATGAGTTGAGATATAAAGTCAAGCAAATTTCTCAAAACAGTGAAGGTGGGAATAGTATACATCCCTACTCAATTTTAGCATAAAATTAGTATTTGATCATTAATAACAAACAAATATTTGAACAGCAAATAATTTTTGTTGTTACTAAACCAATGGAAGCTTTATTAAGCTACTAAAATGCACATGTTTAACTGTATCTGCAATTCACATAGAAAGTGGGAAGAGAGGTTGAATTGGATTTCAAGAGCAAATGTGGCATACCAGTAATGGTGCTGAACCTTTCCCCCTATCAGCAGATCCTCAGACCCTATTCTTTATGCGATTGGGAAATATTTCGGTTCAGATACACAGATGTGCTGTAGTTTAGTTTGGCTGTCATATTGGAGCAAAAAAGGCCATAAAATTCTTCTAAGTCAGTTAAATTGTAGAGCGGGATTCACTTAACCAGCCCTGTCAGAATAAACCCTGTGCAAGGACTTCCTTTTGCACAATGGTTTCCCCCCTTCCCCTTATAGACCCCCAAAATTGGTTCTGGGGGGGGGGGTCAGGAGAACCCCTAGAACAGTGCATGGGCGAAGGACATTGAGGGTCGTTCCATATGGCAAGCTGAAGGGATGTAAGACAACAAGATCTCTGACATCTAGAAAATAATGAACCATCTCATGATTTCCTCCCATTACATAGCCAGATAACTTTATAACAGTATTATTTTAAAGGTGTAAAGTGTGATCTGGGGACAAGGCCTTCTTCATTAAGACTATTTAGGACTCAAATATGTCTGGAGAAAGTACTGGTTGCAGGCACATGAATCAGTCAAACAACCATTGCTCACTTGTTGCTGAAAATCACTAGTTAAAAAGGGCATATTTATGTAGTCAATGAATATATTGAAATGTTTACAAATAAATCTGCTTCAGAATAACTGCAGTTGTGGGAATGAGGAACTGAGAATATTTTTGTCTTACATAAATAATAATAATCCACAATGCTTCTGTTACTGATATAAAACCATAATGCAACAGAAGGCAATTTTTAAAACAAGAAGTCCGACGGGGATGAGCATGCTAGCTCACCTCCTCCTTGCTGCCATCCGACATGTGGAGGGCAATTGTGCTCTCCATGTGTTTTAAAGACCTGTGTTTTCAGCATCCCCAGAAGCAGTGATGGGTGGAATGTCAGCCAGTTAATTGAAGGTGAATTCTGATAAGACAGAGGAGTTATATGTTATTGGTTTGGAGAGGTTTGGAGGTGGGCTGATCTAGATAGAGTTGCATTCCCATGAAGATGACTTGGAAACATCTACTGGTACAAAGGCAGCAGCCAGATTGCTGGCTGGGGTTCTATTTAGAACTCACATAACAACTATTCCAAAACAGTGCACTGGCTGCCAGTTTGTTTCTGCATCTGGTTCAAGATGCCCACCCTATTGTTTAACGTGCAAAATGATTTAAACCCATATTTCTGAAATATTGCATCTTTTCCTACAGAATCACCTGGATATTAAGACAGCAGGGGCTCTCTAGAGGTTTGGAAAGTGGCAGGTCAGGAAAGGGCCTTCTCTAAGTTGTAGAAGGTATAACTGGCACCGTCATGGTATGTCTTTCATTATATGCTGAAGACATACCACTTCACTGTGACCTTTGATACATTTGTATATTCTTCTAACCTGACCTAGGACCATTTGGTGGAGGTAAGAAAACAATGACTACAGCAGCCACCACCACCACAACCTTTAATTTGACATATTAAATAAAATAATGGACATGTGAAGAGGTACAAGGGAATATCTACATAAGCAGAGATATAGACTGGATATAGTTAATGCATTTATAATATACCCTACACTTTAGGTTTACAGGACAGAGAAAACATATATACTAAAACCCCAAGTTAACAGTAAAAAAACACAACTAAACAGAATATATACATAATATCAGTAAAAATTTAGAATATAAATCACTGCAAAATCATAACAGCCCAACTAAAAGGCAGAGGCAGAAAGGAAAGACCATTCTCAGTTCTCCTGCACCACCCACACCTGCTGACAAAATGAGGATATTATGTGCATATTTATGGACTCAAAACATTAAAATGTTATTGTCTTTGTTGTCCTCATCTATAATATTTCCCTTTGCCTTTTCGTTACAAAGTGAAGAAAACATTGGATAATGAAAACAATCTTTGACTACAAACGTCTTAGATGTAGCTTCTCCCCCCCCCCACCCCCCATCTTTTAAAACTCTTGCTCAGAGCTCAGACTCAACTGAAAGACTTAGATGGTAATTGCTAGACTCTTGGATGTTAATGTTCAAAGCTTTTGTATCTTTTCGGCATTTGAAGACACAAGTCACTAGGTACAATGCAGCAGATGACATGCAAGGGTGTTAGAAAAATCATTTCTATAAATTAATTACCATTACTAGCTTTCATATTCTTTATTAATCTAGAAAAAACAAACATCAGAATAAACAAAAAGTTAAGTTATACTATGACATTACATTAATTTAATTTAAAGGGTAGCCCCATTACGTAAGATAGGTAAGTTTAAAAATACTTTGGTGTATCAGTTTGGACAGACTTAATAAACTCAACACCTTCACTGAAGGTTGAAATCATCTTCACTTTATATGATTTAATTTTGCAATTATTTTGCTTATTAATTTCACTTTCTGTATTTCAGATCCAATGGCATAAAGGCTTTCATTATGATTTTTTGTCTCTGTGGAGGACTGCCACTATTAAGATATGTGGGGAATTTTGTCCACTTACGCACCTTTCGTTTTACTTCTAGGTGTATGATCCTACCTTTTATTTATAAAACTCCGTATTTAATTGGATATAAACCTTCAATACAGTTTAAATATTTTTTACCAGTTTTTCCTAATCCTAATCCATTTAATTGAACTACACCACATGAAAACACTAATGTCAGTCTGATGGACTTCCTCCGGCTTTTCTCTGAAGTCTTCCTTCTAGTCTGGTGCTTGAAGACCAGTACACGGTTTCAAAGATATCACAGTTGCCTCCTCTGGGAAATCTTCCTGCTTCCCAAAGATCAATGTCATCCTGCCACTGTGGCCTCAAGCAATCCTGGAAAACTGTCTCCAAAGTCTTCCTGTCTCAGCTCCTGTCTTCAATGGTTTTCAACTTGCCTTCTGCCTTTTCTTACAATCTTCAGTCCCTTCTCCTTTTGACTGTCCTCCCATTACATTCTCTCTTATCAAAAACCATCAGATTTTCACTGAAATTCCAAACCCTTATTGCTCTATGACTAAGGACCAATGATTCTGAGTAAAATGTCCACTAAAGGGCCTATTACTATCCAATCCTTTTCAATTCTCCTGGTACGATTAAAAGCAAGATTCTGCTGTTAAGTATCATAATGGGAAACTTCACAAGCATGTAGCCACCTCTTTTGAGACTGTATCAGCCTTGCTTCTTCTTGGCAGGCTGCCAACTGAGCACCCACCCCTACCAACCTGTATCAATTCAGAAGTGAATTGCCAGTTAATCTCTTCACTCTTTACAAAACAATGAGTCTTTATAACAAAACAACACTGGTGTTTTTAAATTTTCCCTCACAATATAACCATTTCCTCATACAACATTTGTCTTAGCTGTTACAGCAATATAGTTATATTTACCCCAAAACAAAAACTTGAAAACCTAAACCTAAACAGATGAAGTATACCACTTGCGTGTGAGCTAGAAAAAGTGCTTGATTTGTATAGAGCTACCCTTCAACGATTCAAGTAGTGTGTGTGTGTGTGTGTGTGTGTGTGTGTGTATGCTAACCATGTTGAGTCACTTCTGTGTTTGGCACAGAGTTGGTGAATACAATTATTTTTTTTTAGAAGGCAGTATCTACAAGAGAACCTGAATATTTAACACTGTCTTGTTTAGGATGCTTAAATGCCAAGATGGTCGTTGTTTCCTTGAAACCTGTTCTCATGTACTTTCCTCTTAAAAATAAATTGATTTTGGATTTTTTTAAACGTAGGAATTGGCTCTCAAGAGCCCAATAAAAGTGTTCTCTTTAAAAAGCCTTAAACACCCGCATTACCTTATTTTGCTTATTCAGTGGATCTAATAAAATCTGGATGCTTTGAAGTATTGATTGGTGTAAAAGTGGTTTAGTGGCAGAATCATTACTTTTTTAATCTTGGGACTGCCAACCCTTACTCTTTTCAACCTTAGTTCAGGTTCTTCTATTAAGGACTGCCATTACTAATTGTTTTTACACATTGCTGGGACATTTCTAGTTCAAAAAGTTTTAAGTTCTTCAACAATATCTTAGTGTCTGCATTCTTGAGACAATCCTTTTTAAAAAAAACTTGATATATGGTGGCATGGATAAACAGAATGTAAGAAAAGTAGCAGGTAAAGATAAAATATAAATATGGACTTTCTGATTAAATTTTTAACTATTAATCATTGTTGCAAGTTGCTTTTTGTCTCATACCTGGAACTGGTGTTACTATCCCATCTTCTTTGTCACAATGAAAACATAGTCCATGTTTGAGCTTCCATGACTACAGTTACACGAATTCACCAGAATTCTGAAGAAAAGGTCATAGAGGGATGATACGTCAAAAAGAATATAATTAACAGTCAGAAAGATTAATATCAATGGTATTTAGTGAAATTGCCTTTTAGAGGAACACTCATCTATTACTTTGATACTTAACACTTTCTTGCTGCTATAATGTTAGTTCGCTCTAAAAGCTTAAAAATATAGTCTCCTGTGACAGGGTGTCACACAATAAGCAAGCAGAAATCGGGGTTGTTAAGATAGTCAGTCACATTTGTCATAATATATGTAGTTCTTATCACCACCCAAGTGCAGACATGATGGAGTGATTTAAGGCTTAGTGCAGTGAGGCACTAGGCTCCACCTCAATTGCAGGGTATTCTGGAAGCCTTTACAGTCCACAATGGCCACCACAAGCAGAACCAGCTTGCCTGGTGGGATGGAACTGCAAGGCTAAATTCCTGGCAGTGGTGTAACTGCCACTTACTGGAAACGAGAGGAGGAGAGGTGAGGTGGTAGCAAGGTTGGAGTGATGCAGGCACAGTGGATTGGCTACCTCAGTGTGCCAATGCTACATGAACCTTCCTGCCATCTCCCTCCCAGTAAGCAACAACAACCCCAGTCAGGAAGTAAATGTTGTGGTTCCTCCCAATGGGGCAAGCTGCTTCTGGATATAAGGGTGCATAACGTAAAGTAGAGGCTAGGGTTTTTCTTTAAGATTTTTGGCTCTAGCACATAACTCTCAAGGGCAGCCTGTGGTCAAGGATGGTGGGAATGGTAGTTAAATTATTGAGAATTCTCTGTTACTAACAAGCAGCCCCAATGGGAGAGGCTTTCAAGCCAAAATGTGATTCTCAGTTTTGCTATTAATCACATTTACTGAATAACAAACCTGACAAGATCATTCTTGCAGTATGAGGTGCTAATTTTAAATCATAACTGTTTTACTTTTCTTTACTTCAAAAATCCTTACTGGAACTATGTGCTCACGCACAGTGACAGAGTTCAAGGTGGAAAAAAAGAAAGCAAGAAAAGTATTCAGTGATACAGTGGAAAGGGAAGTAAAGACTGTATGGAAAAATAGAAGAGACTGCGGGGGAAGGAATGTGTCAACTGAAAACAAGTTATGGTATAGAATAATTCTTCTCTTACAAATATATTCATCACCTGAAAATGCTTAGCTATAGGGCTCTTATGCTATTAGTTTGACACTTAAAGAACATGAACAAATTTTGTACAAAATAATGCTAAGTGGAGGTCTAAATAACTCTGCCTCCTAGTTAGATTGAAACACGTGGCTGCTGCAAAATTTTATTGTGATTGAGGGCCACTGAGAGCTGGATAGACCTTTCAAATTAAAAGAAAGGAAACTTTTTGTTTTGGAAGTATAGCTATATGTTGCTTCAGAATGGTGAATCCTCCTAAAAATAAACAGGCCAACAGTATCCAACAAAAAACTTGCACTTATATTCAGTTCTAAGGGTGATGATTTGATTTCAAGCAAGGTTTCTCTAATTAAAAGTCACAACACTTCAGTCTTTTAAAAATTCAAATAAAATCATTTGAGAAGTCAGGTTTGTAGGAAATAAAAGGTTGAAAAACACTGACGTAACTTCTTTATAAAGAAGAGGAAGAACTAGGAACTTGAGACCTTATCTGCCCTTTGACAATCATTTCAAAAAGAGCAGTCCTTATGTTTTTCCCGTTCTCCCCCCCCCCAGCCCCCGCAGCCTTCTATATGCCTTATCAATGTTATAGGGGGAAAGTGTATGCCATAAATCCTGAACTGTGTGCATGTGTATGTGCACGAGAGAGAGAGAGAGAGAGAAACAATTGACAACAGAGGGTTCCCATCTCAGTCAAGATTTCTTTTATTTTTAAGGGGTGGAGCCATGAAGAAGGAAAAAAGCTTTCCAAAAAAATGTATAGCATCCTATCCATCCTTGAATATATTTATTAACTGAGAAGATCCAATAGAAAATTAAATTGTACTATGCAGGGATACTATAAAGAGATACTATATAGGAATTTTCCTTTTAAATATGTGGCTGTAATTTAGAATGCAGCATCTTACAAACCTGAAATTACAACTATATATATATATATATATATATATATATATATATATATATGGTCTTTTCTAATAACTGTCTTTGCTAAGATGTGTGTTCCCATGAGAATACTTCTGCTTCAGCTTCTTTGCTGGACAGAAATTGCAGCTGGATATTCATTTCACAAAAGGAAACCGTAAATGAGCCATGTAAATGCTGCTGGGATATTATGTGCTTTCTCTCCCTCCTGCTGTTGACTCGAGTTCCTCCAGAGCCCTGAAACTACACAAATCACCTTTGTGTTCACAAAGTGGTCCTTCAAGGATAGTCTAAAAATTGAAGAATAGGATGCATACACACAAACAAACAGACAAAATGTAGATAGGGGTTCTGGTCACTTCACTGAATGTAAAATCAAATGGGAACAGCAGCCAATCATAGCTGCCTGGAGAAGGTGCTTATATGATGCACATGCGTATCGTAGTTAAATTTCGCATTTTCCAGTGTGCACTTAAACTGTCATAAGTGTACATGTAAAATATATTCTATGAGGTGACTGTAATAAAGTATCCTATACTCGTGGCTCTATTAGGGGTGTGCATTATCCTATATGCAATTATAAAGACAGTTAACAATGCAATCATGAATATAGCGGAATGGAGCTTGTATTCGTATATAATAATTAGAAGCATAGATGTAAAGTAATTAGGAGAATGAAAATCACTATGTGTTATTCACTGCTGAACTAATGGGTAGACGTAACAGCATATCAAGAAGAGTTTGGATTTGATATCCCGCTTTATCACTACCCGAGGGAGTCTCAAAGCGGCTAACATTCTCCTTTCCCTTCCTCCCCCACATCTAACACTCTGTGAGGTGAGTGGGGCTGAGAGACTTCAGAGAAGGGTGACCAAGGTCACCCAGCAGCTGCATGTGGAGGAGCGGAGACGCGAACCCGGTTCCCCAGATTATGAGTCCACCGCTCTTAACCACTACACCACACTGGCTCTCAAGCCATGGTTCAGGCTCCAATATCCATGAGACTCTGGCTGGATCTACACTGATCTGTAAAAATGTTTTTTTAAAAGCCCCGTAATATGGCTCTGAATGCAATTTTCCTTTGATGAGGGATCGCTGCTCTACAGCGCCCTCTGGTATCAGATTTTTATAACACATTCTAAACATTCTAACTGATCGGTGTAGATTAGTCCTCTGTAATGGCTCAGTCTTAAAACAAAGCTTAATTCAGACTAAAACAAAAGTTATTTTGTTATGTTACTCACGGTTGGTTTTACAGCCATGACAAATAGACATCATGGAATTCAGTGCAAGGAAGGTTAAAAAGACACAGCCTAGTCCTGTGAAAATTATTTATGTCGTTCTTCATATCTACATTGGTTAATACAGTAGAAGCAGCTTAGTTTTGTTTCTGTCTCTCAGCCAGGCTAATCATCACACTTTAAAATCTTGGGTCTGATTTCACTATATTAAAGTCATATTTTAACTATAATGGGATTTGTATCTGTCCCCTGGAAATTATTTCCAGTGCTTCAGATTGCAAGTGTTTTGAGGGTTGTTCTGCTCTTTGGTGTAAGAAGAATGGAGTGTTTTTTGAGGAATATTAAATTATCTGCATATATCTCCTCCAATCATATATTTCCTTCATATATTTCCTCCAATTCTTGACAATCAATTTTAAGTCTCACCCATTGGCCAAATTTAAGATGAATAAAGTTTCTGCCATTCCTACTAGGTTATCTGTTCTCTGAAATGCAAGCCAAGTGTAAGCCTTACAGTATGATGTTTACTCTAGCTCTGGTTTAAAGCATTAAATTCTCATGCTACTCCTATTAAACCACCATGCTTGTACAGCTCTTAATAAAACAGCAGAGGTTGGCACAATCCATCTCCTAAAATAGATCACTAAAATGATCTCTGAAAGTATATAAGTACTGCACACTACTATGCCAAATATTGACTTCCCTAGCTAACTCTCCATCACATAAAACTTATGAAGGCAATGTAAGTAAAGTTCAGCTGAAAGTAAAATATTGCAAAATGAATGGAGGGCATTTGTCAAAATGCTAAATTGGGAAGTTAAATAAGCACTGCAGTTGATCAATATTTCACAATGACTCACTCGTTTTCATGAAACTAGCAGGAGTGGAAACATAGAAACGTTTTCTATGCCAAATCAAACCTCATTACCTGATACAAGAGTCCTATGTACTGGCATGGCAACTTAGAGGAACTGGTCTTAAGTATCACAGCCAAACTGCTGGAACATCAATAGTCACTGGTGCTGCTCCAAGTACAGCAAAAGCAAGCATGGAAGGAAGCAGGAAAGATAAAGTTCTTTAATAGCAGGCATAGAACCCATTTGTTAGAGCCACCTGTACATTTATGTTCACAACAGAGCACTTTTTGTTTGTTTGTTTCATTTTCCTTGAGTTAGTTTTCCATTTATAACCTTGCATTTTAAGTACAGTGGTACCTTGGGTTAAGTATTTAATTAGTTCCGGAGGTCCGTTCTTAACCTGAAACTGTTCTTAACCCAAAGCACCACTTTAGCTAATGGGGCCTCCCACTCCCTCTGCGCCACCACCGCACGATTTCTGTTCTCATCCTGAAGCAAAGTTCTTAACCTGAGGTAATATTTCTGGATTAGCGGAGTCTGTAACCTGAAGCGTATGTAACCTGAAGCTTATGTAACCCAAGGTACCACTGTAGAGGAGTAGTGAAGTGCTCAGAAATATCATGTAAGAAGAACCTTGCTGGATCAGGCCAAGGCCCATGTAGTCCAACATCCTGTTCTCATAGTGGCCAACAAGATGCCTATCAGAAGCCCATAGCACTCTCCCCATTGCCTTTCCCAGCAGCTAGTATACAGAAGCATATCCCATTCCAACAGTGGATGCAGAACATAGTCATTATGGCCAGTAGTAGCCCTTGAGGAATAGTCATAGGAATTCCATAAACATCTCCAGTTTTATCAAAAACAAGAGAACATCTCACAGTTCTGCTAGATTTTTGTCTAGCTCCCACAGATCTGGCTAGTGGGAAGGAACATCTTCCCTTCATTGATGAAGTTGTTGCCAGTGGCAGCCAGTTCCCAGCACCTGTTGATCCATGACTGACATGGTTGTTGCTTCAGCTGCTGAGGTACAAAATCACTATCTGTATTTCAGTGGAAGGGCCATAAGATGTGGTTGCTTATCTGCCATACCTTCTCTTGAGAACTAAGAAGCTGAACTCATCCCTAAGTGTTCAGTACAGGACATAAGATAGGTGAAAATGATTACACTACAAGTGTTGATGGAAGAAGATAATTACACTACAAGTGAATGTGAAAATGAATTCCTTATAATAATTTGACAGCAAAATTGACTTAAATATAATGGAGATAATATTAACAGCAAAATCTTGTACAGTCCACATTTTAAAATTATTTGATAATATATGGTCTACAAAAGTAGTTTTAAATCACAGAGTAGATGGGTTTTGACTTTTTTTCCCCTCTAAAAGTTAAGCTTATAAAAATCCTCTCCTGTGCATAATGAAAAATCTGTAGTTATAGTGTAGCTAATTGACTGAAATGTAAGTTTTTGGATGGAAGGGATCTTCATATGTTGTAAAACAGGCAGATATTTCTCTTTAGCTTTGAATATATTGTGTAACGTAATTGAATTTTTAAAAATGATTGCTGAAGGAGGGTGAAGTCAGATCAGGTCTTTTAATCCTCAAGTTCATTCACAGCTGCAGACCAATGTACATAGAACTATGTTATTGCAATTCAGTCATGCAGGACCTCTTAGGGCATGAAAATTTCTGCTTGCTTTCTGTGCCTTTGTAAGTAAGAGCATCTTAAGTCACATTTTGCAGCTCTTAATAGAATTGTCATGCTCTTTTCCATGACAGGACTGAGCACACTTTTTCTGCTCTCACGTTTGGTGTTATCTTTAGTCTATCAATCAGAATTGAGTCTGGAAGGAAAGGGTCATGGCAGGGTGTGTTAGTGTGCATGTGCTGGCCTTGCTTTTGGCAGAGTGCTGTCTACTGTGATTCGTACATACACTGTACTTACAGACAACAAGGCTGTGACTAGTTTCCACAGACCCAGCTATTTGCTTAGTACATTTGAGGATGTTCTTTGTTTCTAAAGAAGTATAATATAACAATGTGCTCTTGGTGTAATTCACTTACATCAAAGGGCAGGATGTGAAAGATTCTCATAAATTCAAATACTTCCCACCTATGCATGTGCAGGCAGCATCATATATTAGAATATATTGGTCTTCATTGTGCCCAAATGAGTATATACTTTTTATTCAACCCAATGTCCCATTTCTGCCCTTGCACACACACTCAGCTGCTTGCAAGCAATATCTTCTACAGCAGGCACATGGAAGCTTTTGCAAGAGCCACATTACCTTTGGGAAACCCTCTGAGGGCCACACTCCAGTAGCGGATGAGGGCAGAGGCAAAGGTAGGTGGTTTAGCTGGACAATCAAAGTCATTTCCCTGGGTGTGGTCGCTGTGCATGCTGACAGCTTCAAGGACCCACAGGTGAGAGGTGGTTGCAGGGTGGGGACCAAAAGTGGGCAAACTACCCCAGAGCAAGCACAATGTGTCCCCCACCAGAGGTACTACCCCTCCCCTCATACACCCCATTCAATTCAATTGAATCAAATTCCATCCAGTGATTCTAGAAATCTTAGTGTACAGAATGAATTAATCTATTTTAATCAAAGCAAAGGAAATACATATTGGAAACACTCAAATGTCATATCAAGCCATAAAGAGAGCAATTTAGGAAGGGTTTATACAAATAGATAATAATGGGGGAAATGCATGGGAAGAACAGGATACAGCCTGAGAAATGCAAGATGGAGCGATAAAAATACGAGCAACACAAGATTGCATCACTGTTTTGAATCTCCTTATGGCCTTACCGGGCCTGCCTTCCAAATCTTGGCACCCTTCTGCCTAATTTACTTTATTCTGATACAGAATGACCTTGGACCAGCTATTACTCACGGAGGAAAAGGCAGTGTGGGGATTTAACATTGAAGGCAAAACAAAGAAAAAGAGGAAAACAAGGGGCAGCACTAGAAGGTAAAAAATACAAAGAGAAATAAGAAAGTCTCAAAATAGTTTGAAATAAGATTTATTCCTGAAAGCACAACATGTTTCATCAAATATCTTCCTCTGGGCATGTGTAAAAGAGGTGTAGAACAGCATAAATCACCTGAATGAATCAATAGTAAAGAATATGCATAATGAAATACTATACTAGCAGTGTACATTGTATTTATTATATGGTTTATATAATACATTGCTATATATTCTGCAACATTCTTAATCAAAGAATGAAAGATATCATTGATTAATTTAAACTGACACTAGTTTTTAAAACCATACTTTCTACATCTCTAGTTACTATAATGACACTTGTACCAGGAATATTATTCTCAGAGGGAAACTGAAACACTACAAAATTCAGCTTCTTGTCCTGTAGCCCTGTGGATCAGGAACTACTAGTTCTTGGTGCCTGGACAGATTCATACCATACATTTAAACATCATGATTTCACCTAAAGAATCTTGGGAACTGTAGTTTCCCCTCACAGGGATACAGTTCCTAGCATCTTGATCAAACCACAGTTCCCAGGATTCTTTGGGAAATCCCATGTTCTTGGGATGTCAGATGACATCAGAGGGCAAATGCAATGCCACTCTCTGATTTAATGTTCAATGGGGTGGGTATAAGGTGATTGTCTGCATTGCCTGCCTACTATTCCTCTTACTTTTACATACATATCTGACATGTTCCTTACTAGTGTCTGCCTATGTCCCCAAGGTGGTTTACTGGTTCTGGTCTTGATCACCTTACACTTCCCCATTTTCACTTCAAAAATACTGCTTCAAACTCTTGCCATCTCTTGCTCTGATAACACAATGTTCTTCACTCCTTGAGATATATATTAAGCCAACCAATATACCACTTGTGGAGTGTATGAGTGTTAGGAGAGGGTAGTAATTATAATATAATACAATACAATACAATACAATACAATACAATACAATACAATACAATAATACAATACAATACAATACAATACAATACAATACAATACAATAATTTTATTATTTATACCCCTCCTATCTGGCTGGGCTTCCCCAGCCACTCTGGGCGGCTTCCCACAAAATATTAAAATACAGTAATGCATCAAACATTAAAAGTTTCCCTAAACAGGGAAACAGTTTTGTAGTTGTTGTTCTCTTTGACATCTGGTGGGAGGGTGTTCCACAGGGCGGGTGCCACTACCGAGAAGGCCCTCTGGCTGGTTCCCTGTGACTTGGCTTCTCGCAGTGAGGGAACCACCAGAAGGCCCTCGACACTGGACCTCAGTGTACAGGTAGAACAATGTGGGTAGAGACGCTCCTTCAGATATACTGGAACAAGGCCATTTAGGGCTTTAAAGGTCAGTACCAACACTTTGAATTGTGCTCGGAAACGTACTGTAGTGTACCTCTAGTGGGGGGCACATCATGCTTCTTCTAGGGCAGTTTGTCCGCCTTTGTTTCCTACCCTACGCTCAGCAGACTGGCTCCTAATAATAATTAATAATTTTATTATTTATACCCCACCCATCTGACTGGCTTGCCTAGAAGCTTTCAGCATGTGTCACACCCTGGGAATGGCTTCAACCTGCTCACAATAAAAAATATGGTATGGGAATTATGTTAACACCTAGGGATGATTGAGAAATTCAGTCTTTGCAATCTTTATGATACAAATTGACACAGTCGGCACCCAACCCCACCACCCAGACTAATGCACAGATTGGAACACAGCTAACCATTGGAGTTCACACTTCTCTGCATGTTGCAACACAGTTCTCAACTCAGACATCATGTTGCCATGTATTTTAAAATGTATAATTTGAGATAACAGAGATATATTTAGAAATGTGTTTTTTTAAGAGAAAGTACATTCAAAAATGCATATTTATATATGAATTTTCACACATTTTTGTGAGGGGGCTGAGTTCCTTTCAGGGAAAAGGTTTATGAGTGAGCACATGTAAAAGGGGGATGGTCTAGAAACTGGCTGATCGCTCCATCCCTTTTGGCATCATTACTCCTACAGGCATGCAGATTTCCATGCATACAATGCTTGCAGAGCAATCAAGTCTGCTTCCTTCCCCCATAGTTACTGATGCAGACAGCTGGAGCCGAACAGACTGTACTGTAGGGGAGCAGAACTACCGGTATATCTGGTTGTTCTGGGTGTTCAGCTCTTATTTTAATATCATACATATTGGTCCCACTCAATATAGGAATATAAATTGAAGAGCAAAAGATTTTTAAATTTCTCTGTGTTTCACAGAATTAAATTGAACAAGTGAGGGCTGATTGATGTGGCAGTTGCAACAGCAGGAAAATCCTACCTCATGCTGACTTACAAATGGCTCAAGCAATACACCACCAGAAACCAAATTCAGCACAGACTTTACTTTTGACACACTAAGGTTAAGTAGAGCTATGCTGAAACTCGGCACTGTTTGTCATGAAATCCACTCTTTGGTGATTTTTCAAGGCCCCTTCTAAAGAATTTAGCCAGTCTTTTACAGAGTGCACACTCTCAGTTACATTCATGCCATTAGTGATGACATATGTGAATGGCTACATAAATGTTGTAGCATCATATGATCCCTTACTGGGTGGAATTCACCTTGAGACTAATTGTGAAGGAACAGAAGCAGCAAAAGCAGCCAGAGGAAAGGAAGTGTCACTGAAGCAGCATTAGCAAAGACAAACAATGGCATTGACAGGCATGAAAATGGTGAATATGGTTGCATGATTTTTAATAATAATAACAACAACAACAACAACAACAACAATAATATTGTTTATATCCCGCCCATCTGGCTGGGTTTCCCCAGCTACTCTGGGTGGCTCCCAACCGAATATTAAAACACAATACAGTCATACCTCATGTTGTGTCCGCTTCAGGTTGCGTGTTTTCGTCTTGCATCCCATGGCAACCCAGAAGTACCGGAATGGGTACTTCTGCGCAGGAGCGCCAAATCACGCTGCGCACCTGCACAGACGCAGCACTTCAAGTTGCAGGCTTTGCATGTTATGGACGGGCCTCTGGAACGGATCCTGTCCATAACACGAGGTACCACTGTACAGCATACATAATTCATACACCACCAAAATACATGTTTGCTCAAGACTCAGGTATACAGCATAGGAGAACAGAAATGGCGGGGGGGGGGAGAGAATGTTACTGAACAGCTTCAGTAAGAGTTTGAGGGCAAGACAAGACATTATGACTACCAAAAGTAAATAAATACTTGAGCACTTTCTGCAGCATATGTGCATAGTATGCAAGTAAAGCACCTGGACACAAGCATGTCAGGGACGTGATCAGGCCAGATTTCCCAACTACATGTAAATCTGTGTTTAAAGCTGCACCGAAATGCATATTTTACTTCCATGTTTATGTATTCAATGTCTAAAACATCAGTTTCACACTGGTATTTCAGCAATAATAGTTGCATTAGGGTTGGCCTTGAGTGATAGACTCTCCAAGTGTCCCTATTTTCCAGGGAATGTCCCTAATTTAGAGATGCCATCCCGGTTTTTTATTTGATCCCGGAATGTCCCACTTTTCCTTAGGATGTCCCTATTTTCATTGGAGAAATGTTGAAGGGTATGGAGTTATCCGACCCCTGAGCCGTCTGAAGGCAATCCTGTATAGGGAAGGTGCTTTTTAAAAATGTTTTATTATGCTTTTTATATATGTTGCAAGCTGCCCAGAGTGCTGGGGCAACCCAATGAGTTGTGTGGGGTATAAATAGCAAAATTATAATTATGGAATGAGACGTCCCTATTTTTCATCAAAGAAATGTTGGAGGGTATGGAATTAGAAGAGAGGCAATTGTATTTTAATAGGCCTAAAGGCATTTTCCTATTTAAACCGAGTCTGCATAGGGATACTGAGCAGTGAAGAGCAAAAATGCTGTGGATGAAAGATAAGTTTTGCATAGGAGAGGCCAAGATGAGGAAGAAGAGTGAGATGAAGAACACAGCAAGAAAAGAAGGGCAAGGGAAGCTCTGGAGTGCCCTCACAGGGGTGGGTCTTTTAGGAGCTCTCATTTAGGAGATAGGTAAAGATGCACCACTTCTGCCAGGCTTTTAGTAGAGAGCAAGTTTGGTAAGAAGCATAGCTTTTGGGAAATTATGCAGTGATTGGAATTGCTGTGGATTTGCTGATATTGGGTTGTTTAAAATAAATACATAATATAATACAATGAAGACAACAAACTAAAGAATAAATTATAGCCACTGAATTAATTCCATTAGCGCAAGGGCTTCTGATTGTGCAACAGGACGCTATGTGCCTCTCCTTGGCCTGTGCCCCCCTCCCATCTGTTCTGGAGTTTCTCCAACTCTCTAGAGCAGATTTGGAAGGTATGGAAAGAGGTGAGAGAGAGGAAGTCCTGATGCACACATGGAACTCCTTTCACTAACTAGGTGGCTTCACTGGATGCAGCCCTCAACTGTTATTATATAGTTTGCTGTCTTCATTGTTTTAGATTATGCATTTGCGTCATTTTTAATTTGTAAACCACCCGGTGGCAACGGGCAGCACTGGAATCCATAACTAACTATCTAACTAACTATTAAGAAATACAATAATGAATATTATGTTCAATCTAGGATTACTACTTGTGGCAAAACTGGAGAAGAAAACTGATTATATCTATTAGTTTAAAAATAGATTTTTCAAAAAAATCACAGGAATCAGCCCTCCTAAGGTAGAGAGGAGGATTTGTAGCAGTATATCCACATATACACAACTGGCTTATGCTTTGTTCATTATCTTCAAAGGCACAGAGTGAATGAATCCAAAATGCACGGTGGCATGGAGAGATGAGAACTCTAGGAACTGAGAGCACAAAGTCACTTTGTAGCTTGGGATAGTCCCTCCTTGTATTCGCAAAACCACTTGCTTTGGATCCGAATTAATGCATTCCTGAACCATGCTGCACTGTGGAGAGCTGCTGAAAGTAGATGCCCTGTTGCCTCCACCTTTCTTCACAGAATCACAAAGTATACCGTACATCCTCATTTCACAGTTTCCAGGAGTGCTTGCATATGTGAGAGTGAGACAGTGGGAAATTGTAATGGTGGGAGCAGAATCAAAGCAAACTCCTTTTAATGACATGAACCTATCCTGTGTGGTTGCCTGTTCTTGATTTTTGTTGTTGTTGTTTAAAAAATATTATTTTGCTTTCCTCTCATCATAACATTGACCAAAGTTATCTAATATTAATTCTGGAATTCCCATTTTGAGTCTTGATGCCTCGTTTATCTGGAGCTGATCACAATTAACATCTGTTTTGAGCCAAAAGTACAGGCAGCACGTCAACTCAATGTTGTATGATATACATTTAGGCAGGTATAGATCTGATGAATTTCTAGATGGGGAAATAATGGGAGTGTGATTAATTGTGCCAAACGCCGTTTTTCCAACAGTGCATGACAATTCACTGAAGAGACAGTAAACATTTATGTTGCAATCTACAGGGATGCACAAGCATAAGGAGGCCAGAATTTCTTGGTTCCAGAGGCAAAGGTACCATGAAGGTGTGGGTTCAGTCAAGGGCACATACAGGGCTTGCCGATCAGAAGGTCAGCAGTGAGCTCCCATTGTTTGGTCCCAGCTCCTGCCCACCTGGCAGTTCATAAGCACATCAAAGTGCAAGTAGATAAATAGGTACTGCTCCAGCGGGAAGGTAAATGACATTTCCATGCACTCCTCTGGTTCGCCAGAAGCGGCTTTGTCATGCTGGCCACATGACCCGGAAGATGTCTGCGGACAAATGCCAGCTCCCTCAGCTTATAGAGCGAGATGAGCGCCGCAACCCCAGAGTCATCTGCAACTGGACCTAACGGACCTTTACCTTTACCTAGGTTGTTATTGACTGAAGGCCTCAACCCCTGAGTGCTGACCCCTGGCCACTTAAAGGGTCAGTGCCTTCTGCTGTAACCATTGGTTCCTTCAGGGTAAAGGGGTTTCTACCTGTGAAGTTCTCTCCTCGGGGTTCTCTTGATCTCCTAAGGAGTCTGTAGATCAACCATTCAAGTCTGGTGGCAGAAGCATCTTTTTGGGACTCAGGAAAAGCTCTAGTGTTTGTGCAGCCACATAGGATTCACTAGCAAGTGGCATTTATCTCTTCCTTGGAGCTGAAGTTGCCACAGGCCTGGATCCTGCTCCTAGGTCATTACAATTTCTAGAGCTAGGGATTTATATATAGTCTTGATCCTGTTACTCACAATACCCATATTCCACAAATTCCTCTGGTGATGATTATTCAATTTTATATTCCATTTTGGAATAAAGAAGAAAAATCATAGCAGAAATGAAGCAGTATTAGTGGTGGTGTCAGGAAGAACATGTAAGTATAGGTATATTTCACATATATTAATTGTTAAGAAGACCAGTTTAATGTTTTATGAGTCTTGGAAAAGAACACATAATCCGCTCTCTTCCAAATACATTGTTCAGATCCTTAAAAAGAATTTTAAAACAAAAAGTGACAGTTTAAAAATGCAAAGGGCTAGATGTAGTTGACATAAAGAAAAAATATGAACTGTTTTTTAAACATATATAATGCTGATTATAGAGTACATATCTACTCAGCTAATAAATTTATTTGTCAAACATTCCCTATACAATTAGGCAGCCATTGTGCAGAAAATTCTCCATCATACAAGAATTTACCTCCCTGTATGTGTCGCTATTTGGTGGCTCATTACATTTTTGTTTCTGTTTCTGTAAAGGGCAGATCCTCTCACTTTCTCTCCTTGAGCACATCTGTTAGTTGCAAAGAAAGTGAAGTGTTTGAGAAGTACTATTTCTAAGATTAAGCATTGCGAGATTATTGGAAGGATATGTGTGTGGCTTATCTGACATTACTGGAGAAGGAGTGCTATTTCTATAAAAGAAAGCAATGTGGTTCCTGTATATTGTGACTCAACATATTGGCCAAATTTGGACATGATTTCATAACTGCAGTTTATGAAGCTATGGGAAAACTCTGTGGCCACATGCCGCTCCTTTTCCTCATGGTCTGACTTCAGCACATAGATCCTGGCTTCTATTAAGATAGATTTCCCCATTGCATTCTACCTGGAGAATTCGGGCTTAATATCAATTAATAAATTGGGAGGATCTTAATCAACATTAAGCCAGAATTCTCTGGTGAATGGGAAACTCTGGCTTAATGTAGGGCAGGCTCTCCATGCCAATGGCATAGCTCAGTTGGTTAGAGTGGTGCTAATGATGTCAGGGTTGCAGGTTGCAGGTTCAATCCCCATATGGAAGAGCTGCATATTCCTGCATTGGACTACATGATCCTCAGGGTCCCTTCCAACTCTGCAATTCTATGATTCGAAGTAGAGGAGGGCGTAGTACATAGGCACAACTTCATTATAAACCACGAGGTTGTGTAAAATCACAGCTATTGAATGAGAGCACAGGAAAATTAATTCAGATTTCTGTGAGACCCAAGAAATTCATACCAAAAAAAGATCTTCGGTAACAATTGGTCATTACTGTGAATGTTCATATTTACTGATGATTGCAGCAGAAGTCCTCGTGCTTTGGCCTATATTATTGCCCCCACTAATCAACTGAGCTTCAATCTGCATTCAACTTTGAGTACTCTTCTTCTGTGCTAAGACTGCTAAGCATGCATAACATCTTCACAAAATGCCACTGCCTCAAATAATCAAACCATCCTGTGTTGGATTTGTGGCAGCTAGCACCAATCCCCGCACTGGATCAAGTCTGGCATAACTGCATGTAAACATGACCAGGCTGGAAGCTGTGTTGAATAGCAATGGCTGATGACATGAGACACTTCCATCTTGCTCAGCAGCATATAGAGGGGGAAAGCTGGCTGGGTCAAGGAGAATAGCATGTCGAAGTAGGGGAAATACCTTTGCCACAGCATGGGCAGCACAAGAGACATATTTGCTGGTGCAAAGCCTAGATGGAACAGAGCCTTCCTGGCATTGGGCATCAGAAGACAGAACTGAAATGCTGATAATGGGGAACTAGGTGGGAGAAGGAAACATTGGAATAAAGAGTATGCATGGAAAAGAGGAAGCCTGGTGAACTGAGTCCCAGGATTCCTACTTAAACATGGAACTAAACAAGGCTCTTCAAAAGACCTGAAAAAGTTTTGGGCTCTGATGGTATTCCAGGCTTGCCCTCCCCCATCTCCCACCCAATTAGACAGATAGAAATCATTACATATCCCTTTCAAGCTCTGAATTTTGATGTAGAAATCTGTAGCATCATTCAGTTGGTTATGTTTGTCATTGTTACCAACTTTATTTGCTACACAGGATTTTACCCCCACCCCCTTTGTGTGTGTTTTAAGTTCACAGTCTTGTAATCAATTGCAGGTTTTTCTACAATTAGGATAGTGCCCTGCGGGTAGGAGGTATTAGAAAAAGTGATTTGTTTAATGTTGAGATCACCTGTAATGTAGTAAACCACGTGTCTAAGATATTCTGTTATAAGTGCTGAGAGAGATTGGAAAGCTACATATGATTGAAATACTATTACTACAGGTTTCTGCTGTAAATGACTCTGTGATCTTCAGAGGAAGGGCAGTTTAGAAATTTAAATAATAATACAGGAAATAGATGTTGTCAGCTGGAAGTGATGGCCATATTAAATTCTGTAGTGGGATAGCTCTATTTCAGTTTGAAGCTTTACAACAAATACTTTATCTCCTCATTTTACTGGACTACCTAGAAAGTTCAAATCTTGGAGAAATGGATCTAGTGACACTTGGAAGATTCAGGAGGATGCCTTTCATACATTACTGCATCTGTGTAAGAGCTAGGAATGGGGGGAAATTCAGTTTTAAATTCTGTATTTACACTTTGCAAAACAATATGCAAAGCAAAACACAATCATCCATTGAAGTTTGCATTGATCTGAATTTTGCAATGCATTTCCCTAGCCATGTAAAGTATAGAAAAAAGTGTATACTGGGGTAAAGTGTGCACAGAAATGCATATAAAGGTAAAATAACAGAGTATTGTGCCTTGTAAAATGTGTATACTGTTTTGGGCAAAATTGCATCGAAAAATGTGGATTTTGGGGAGAAATTCCTCCTAAAACGCTGGGAGTTTTTATTAGGATTTTTTTAAAAAATGCAAACAGATGTGGAAATGTGGGTAACTGAACTTAAGACTAGGAAAAAAATGAGAAACTTGGAGAAACTAAAATTGACAAATTCACTCATCCTTAGCAGGAGCCACTTCCCCATTGTATGGTGACTGTAAGGACAGGACTAGTCTTGTTGGCCAATAATCAATACTATAATATTGGGAGGGGCCATAGGCACTGCTGTGATACTATATGGAGAAGGCTACAGAAAATACAGCCCTGCTGCTCTCCTTCTTCTGTGAGCTTGACATTCTCATAGTAAAAAGATTTGAGTGTGTGTACAAAGGAGTGGAAGAATGAAAAGAGCCCTGCCGAATCAGACCAAAGGCCAATCTAGTCCAGTATCCTGTTTCCACAGTGGCTGCTTAGATGCCTCTGGGAAGCCCACAAGCAGGATATGAGGGTAATAGTACTCTCCTGCTGTTGTTCTTCAGTGGCTAGTATTCAGAGGCATGAGTCCTCTGATCTTGAATATAGTATACAGCCAGCATGGTGTTGATAACTTTATCCATCACAAGAATAAATGAACTCTTTCTGCTGTTCCTTTCACCTACACACCATAGTTGAGGAATAGAAACCTTACCTCCAATTCTCATTCATAACCATGACATTTTAATGATATGAGTCTGATATGGGGGGGGGGCGTATTCTGAGTTTATCATTAACAGCTTAGTATTATGCTTCAGCTACCTGACACACATTATTACACAAATAAAGGAATCATTCTGGATGTGTGTAAACCCATCAAAATAGATCTGTCTTTGACTATGGTCCACCAGACATCAGAACACTCTGCATTCTTATCTATATTTACAATAGGGCAAAAAACCTACATATTTTTGATTCTTTTGGGGAAGCGATTTCATCATGTCATGCAATAAAGAACAAGCTGTGGTCAGCTGAGCTTATTGCAGGCTACCCATGCAGCCTCCACAAGCGAAGACACCTGCATGCTTAGATCTGTGGACAGGAGAAACATGTGCAGCAGCCCCTCCACTGCTAAACAGTGATACACAACAACATCCTCCAAGTTCCAAGAAGAATCATAGAATCATAGATTCTTTTGGGGAAGCGATTTCATCATGTCATGCAATAAAGAACAAGCTGTGGTCAGCTGAGCTTATTGCAGGCTACCCATGCAGCCTCCACAAGCGAAGACACCTGCATGCTTAGATCTGTGGACAGGAGAAACATGTGCAGCAGCCCCTCCACTGCTAAACAGTGATACACAACAACATCCTCCAAGTTCCAAGATCCATGCCTTTTGTCTAATTAAAGCTCCTCAATAATTACTGCAGTAGTTTGTTACAGAAGAGCCCCATTCGTTTAATATTTCCCAAATTACTTTAAAATAAAGCAAAAACATTATCTAGCTTTAAAACTTTTTGAATCCCTCCAGCTGAGATTTCAGTTTAAGCAAATGCAGCATTGAAAAGTAAAATGGGTTTTCTCGCACCCACCCTCCTCCAACTGAAGCAATCACAGAGTTTCCAAGCAAGTAAAGCTCATCATTTTAGACTCACTTCTAACTACCTCCTGTGTCTGCAAAAGTATGGGTTTCTTAAAGATTCAGCCGTTAGCCCCTTTGAATTACTTAAGTCCACGCTGTTTGAGATCAGTTGCAACAGCTGCTTAATTTACTAGTTGTGCCTCTTAACTCTTTCTCAGCTCTGCTTTTCATTATTGCAACAAAGGTAAGTGTTGAGTAAATCAAAGAATGGCAAGTATTTCAATCACCTGTGAAGCCATGTCTGCCTTTATAAGCCGCAGATATGAAAGCTGGTTCTCTGGTCTATTTGGACACAGAGCACAATAATAGGGGGACAAGAGGCAGCTGTGCTTTAGACCACATGAGGCAATTTGCAGACACATTTTAATTGCCTTTTAGAGAGCATGAAGGAGTTCCAAATAGTCTAATGAGCTTCAGCAGACACCTGTGAAATGATTTTAAAAGGCTATGTAAAACCCAAACGAAGTATGAAATACACAACAAAACCAGCTTGCATACTATTCACCAAGAGAATGTGGGAATGAACAGTTCAATTTATGTGCTCACATTCCCGCCTCTGAATAATAATGGAATCTATATGGACATTTTCCTGTAAATTTTCTTTCGGTCTTCTGATTTAATTAATAGCTGAATAGCAAAAAAGTATCAAACTTTTAAACTTGGCTATGAGGAAAAAATGTAATCTAGAATTGTCACTCACATCTATAAAAGGTAAACTATTGACTGGTCTTGCCAATAGGTTTCTGGGTGACTAGGAATTGTGAGAGATTGATTTCTTGGGCAGTGAGCCTAAAACTTTTAAAATGGAAACAAGCCCCATTGATTCCAATGGAACTCCCCAAGCAGATATACTTAGCACAACAACTTTTACATTTGCTGGTGTAATTATTGGGAACTGTCTTCCTTTTATCTTGAAACATAAACAAGAAAGCAGCATGAATGGTCACTGTCCCGCTGGGTGTTCTATGAAAACATTGTCAGGTTACACGCATTCAGTACTAGCTGAATGTCTTGTCCTGGCTGCTGCACTGAGGAAAAACAAAGTTATTGGAAATATAATGGATTTAATGTAAACCCTTCACCAGGGGAAGCACTATCACTCAGTTGCAGAGCATATGCTTTGTACACAGAAGAGCCCAGACACCAGCATCTCCAGGTAGGGCTGTCTAAAACTCCAGGGAATCACTGCCTGTCAGAACAGACAATACTGAGGCAGAAGGATAATTATCTGACTTGGTATAAGTCAGCTTCCGATGTCCACCATCTGTATCTTACAAAAGAAATCAGAAAAATAGCCTGTTATCATCACAGTACTTTGAAGTGCTAGGTAGAGATATTCCGGTGCAGAAGCAAAGTTTTATTAAGATTTCAGTTTTCAGAGTTGTCTTGAAGAATTGGATCAAAAATCAACTGTTAAAATATTCAGAAGGGTTTTACATGAAAATAATGTATACTATATATACTAAAAGCAAAAGTTTCTTACTAAATTAGCATCATTGACTTTCTTGCTAAATTAGCATTTCAGTGACTTGTGGTCTTTGTTTTGTCCTTTTTTTTAGTGGGGGCGGCAGGGGGAAGGAAGTGCTAAATACTTTTCACAAAAAGTGGCAGTGGAAGACACATGCACACTCTTTCTCTTACATTACACATACAGCTGAAGAATATCATTTTGACAGGCAAAAGTATATATTTGACACTTTGCATTTCATCATTTGAACTCCCAAGATTGATTTGTGGCATGCAATAATGTTGTTGAAGGCCCTCTTGGAAACGTTATAGCTCTGAAATGAAGAGGATACCAAATGTTTTGCTTTACTGAAAGGAGAAAGGGGGAATTTGTTGTTTGAGTGACATGAATGAAATGACAGTTCATCTCTCGAATACAACATTGTGCTGTGAAGTTGCTATATCATTACTTCCTTTAGCAATGAAAAATTCCATTAAAACCACCCCTATCAGTCACATAGTCGCCGTATTGTACAACTGAGGTGGATAGAAAGGACAAAGCTAACATTGGGAGCGAGATTCAGCACTATCCTAAGATTTGCTTAAAATAAATACTTGAGCTTTAAGGGAAACGTACACAGTCCCATCCCCACATCCTGCTTAATTTTTGTAAGGTTATCTTTTTGAATGCTTCTATACAATCTAGACATGGTCAGGAAAGAAAGTTAGCTGTTTCATTTGTCAACACTCAAAATAGTGAAGGCAGAAGACTCTTGATGAAATGAATCTTCCAAACATAACTTATACTAAATATGGCATTTGGTCTCTATTTCTGTTCCAGACAGCTCTCTTTACAGTACTGAAGGGGTAAACAGCAGAAAGCGGTAACACAGGATCAGAGTGCCATTATAACAGTCAGCATGCCTGAGACTTGGCAGCACAGTGTCAATAACTGCAAAAATAATGTGACACAGTAGTCAAAAAGGCTCAGGATGACAAAGCAGCATGTGGTAACGTTAGAATTTAATTCAGGACATTAAGTAGTAACTACTGAATGTGCAAAGCAATTAAAACAGCAGTGGAACAAAGATTCGTAGTGAGAACATGAGTAATTCCTCAGAAGGAAATGGATATGAAGGCGGGCCACTGCTCCTGCATTATCCACACTCGGATAATTCTCTTGAAACCTGATGATGAGGATGGTGATGGTGATTGTTGTCCCTTGGCAATGCCACAGAGGGTTCGCATCAACAATGCCTTTCAGGTTAGGGGTAGTGTTTACTATAAATCAGGAGTAGAACAAAACATTTCTTCCTAATTTTCTCAACTGTTCATGCACAGGTCTTATAAGTCCCTCGAAGGAGCTGTAAACTGAGGCAAACTCTGCATGTTCCAATTCCAGAATTAGTTTTAGTGAATTTTATTTAGCCCTATGCACGCGTTCTTTCTCCTTGTATGATTAGAGCCAAGAGAGTGAGGATATGCTAGCTAACTCCACCCTCTGATCAGAATTAGACCCAATGCCCTCCACTTACTGGAGAGGGAATGTCTGTCTCATGGGGTCCTGCTATACTCATGGAAGGTCTCTGTGTTATTTAGGACCTGAATTATGCAAACCACTTTTACAACAGTCTGATTTGAATCCAGTTGATTTCCTAAGATAATAAGTTAGATCATGTATGTTTCACATCATACAAGATCAAGCACTTTAATTTGTTTAATGGAAGCTAGTAATCATTGTTCAAGGAGAGAGACACAAAAAGTTTTTTTCAAGTTACAGATCTCGGCTCTATGTGGGAATCCCACTTTGTGCCTCCTGCAAGATGTCAGGGGGAGCCAGCCCAATGCCTGAGTGAGGACCACTGGCATGCTGACATCACTCTTGGCCAACCGCACCATAGACTGGACCCGCCCTTTACTGCAAATCGGTCAGCAACATTGATTGGCTCTTGGGAGCAAGATCTAATGGGCAAACTGGAGAAAGAGCTTGCTTTCTCCTGTCCATTCCAGGATTATAAATCCAGGCCATGGCTTTGTCATTGTTGTCACTGCCTTCCCCCACCCACACTGCTTATATTAATAGATGACTTTGCTGTATAAAGGCAAGCCACAGGTACAACTGGGATTTGGTGCAGTAAGGTTTTCACTTATAATAACAGCAGCTATATATATATATAGTTGCAACTGAGGGTTTTTCTCCTCCCCACAACTTTCTTTGTCGGCAGTGAACCATTGGGCAGGATCCATAGCTGGGGTCTTGGGGGTTTCACACTATGGCCTCAGGTGTAGCTCAGTTGGAGACTGGATTTAGCTACCACACATCCAAGTTGCTGGTGGGGCCCATGCCATTATGGACCTAAGTGTTCCCCAGCCCGTAGACAAGCTTCCCAATTTTTAAGCCGTGCTAAACCCTGGTATGTTGTATAACTAATAAAGTTGTGGTCATCTTTAACCCACATCAATCTCTGTACACTTCTTGTTCATGAACAACTTACTTTGCTATTTGCGTGTGGTGCATAGCATACATATTGACATCTTTTCTTTTCTTTTCTTTTGCTATTTTAAAATCAAGCCAGTAGTGATAGTGATTTGGCTCACAGAAAAAGCAAACAAGGATAAAGGCATTAACAGGATTATTTAAAGGTCTGAGATCTTGTCACTTGGTGTGTAGTTGTGATATAAAATCTTAAGAGCTTCTGATGATGCTGTATTCTCCAGTACATTAGCCCAAGTGTTTTCTTCCCTAGATGATGTTACACCTGTATTGTTTGTTTCATTGTCAAACTGTATCTTCTGACAGTTGAATCCCAACACTGTGTGCTCCATTGATGTGATCAAACTTTCAAGTATAATTTAAGTCTTTCCCAGAAGTTTGGAAGCATTTGAATACTATCAGGATTTCTTTTCTTTGAACTATATTTTATCAGAAAATCCTCTTTGTGTACCATGACTTTTAATTCTTTGAGCTATCCACACTGAATCACTGGGCATCTATACATAGTTTTAACAGCTTTGGATTTAACACTGGATGGTGACTCCCAATAGAGTTGAGAAAAGCGTAGGAGGAATCTGAAACTGAAAGCAAGAGGGAGCCCAGCTCAATAACCAGGCAAGCCCCGTCCTTGTCTGCCTTCCTGGCCACCCAGATGCAGAAATGGAAATGGCACTTCTTCTGCCACCAAATTCCCTTCCACTGTCAAGCAAAGAGTTTGTTTTGTTTCTCCTTGTCTTTGCTTTGAAGGGGGAGGGCTGTCAGGGTTTTCAAAACGTTTATTTGGTGAGTGCTTGCAAAACTCTTGACGCTTGCTAAGCATTCTCAAAGAATGTTCACAAATCCCCCAGTGGTTTTTGAGGCAAACAGATGAGTATTTGCCAATCAATAATAGACGCCACCCTTGTGTCAACATTTGTTTTAATACAGCTACTGTGCCCGTATCTGTCACATTTGGTGAGAAGAGCTATTGCAGTTCAGGCCCTTAATAATGTTGAGAGTCCCTGGCCTCTTGACTTCCCTTGGCACTTTCACCATTCTGTGTCAGTTTCATCAGAGCTTGGTGCTTAATTACACATGGGTGTTGGTGGTACTAGTCAATGTCTCTGCTGTTGCACCATGAGAGCCAATATGGTGTAGGGCTAGTATTGGACAATCCCAAAAGATCCAGATCCATACACCAGAAAACTTACTTAGTGATTTGAGGAACTGTCACTGTGGATTTTGCAAAGTAGCCTTGTCCCATAAATAAACGAACAAACAAAAAACCTGTGTTTAGTGAAAGTATCATGACCTTTGGCCAGTCCCACTGATGATGACATCCAGTTGCCAGACCCTCCAGGAACTGTGCATTCAAAAGTAGTTGAAAGGGCCTTGACATTGACAAAATGAATGTTTTGCAGCAGTTTGGAGATAAACCTCATTTAGATAGAATGAACCACTACATGTGAATGGCTTGATGTGTGATGCTACTGACATGCAGATGTGGGCTTGAGTGCCTTTCTTATTGTAGCTGTTTCATGTGAAGCAAGCCTACAGAATACTGAAATATGTGGCAAAGCAGCATGAATTCCATTTATTAGGAAAATGTGGCAACTCTGATCTTTCCAAATGGATGTATAATGTTTCAATAAGCGTGTGGAAATTGAACACTACAATACTAGTAAAATTCCTAGTCCTAGGTATCAGTCAAGAATTTCTGCATGAATCAGACATGGCAAAGCCAAGTCTTTCCTCATTATTATACATTATGTCATATGAGAAGCTGAGCAGCTTTTATATGTATAGAGTGAGTTGCCCACAAACAATCCTGTATCCATCATTGATTACCTAATTACACAGTCACTCTATCAGTAAATCAGCACAACATCTGTGACCCTTTATGTCACTGTTACAACCCCCTCCTCCTATCCCTCAGGAGTCTCACTGAGGCGATTCTGCTGACATAATATATTCATTATCCATTAGATCTGGCACATGCTCTGCAGTGCTCAATTACGATACAATCGAGCGAAGGGCCCAGTGTCAGCTGATGTAATGACTTTCTGATTATCTGTCTTTAAATGATGAATGAAATGAAAATGTACTACTCAAACCAAATATAACATTGTTAAAAAGACACCAAATGGCAAGTCTACGTGTGCCCGTTATGGTGTAATAGGGAGTAGATGAATGCTGTGCCTAAGTTTCTTTTTTTTTTTTAATGCTTCAGAGCAACTAGAGAATCATCACATTGAAATCATGAATTTGTCACCTTTATATAGCACTGAAAATGTTCCTCAGGCTATGAAATCTATCATAACATATTTGGATATTTTTTTTAACACAGTGTAAATGTTTGAAGGGAAACCATCGCATTGATTACAAGTTATTCATGGCTCTTAAATTCATTATAATTTTATATTTCTATTTTTAAAAAGAAAAATTGTTTACAGGTATGAATGCATCTTTTTTTGCTTTAAATAACTGAATTATTATGTTATTATATTTATAGTGAGTGGTTATCAGATTTTTTTCCTCTCATTTCTGTAACGCAGAGGAAGGGGGAATAGACGCATTAGAAAAACCAATATCTGCAAACATAATTACACGTACACACCCTTTCAGTTCCAATCACTGCTACGTGTGTGAGCTTGCATGAATGCATATCTGCCATTTACTTGCTGTCTTGTCCCTTTCAGCTACAGCTTTGACACAATTCTCTGAGTAACCCAGGTGGAAAAAAGGCTGCATTCTGTAATCTCAATTACATTTATCTCAGTTAAAAGCAACATGAAACAGCATGGGGACATCAGCACGGTGCATCCATGTTGCACATCCATGCATTTTTATGGGACTGGAGGGGTTCCTTTTTTCCTGTGGTAGTTTTTTAATCGTTGCAGGTAGTTTCCTCATTTCCTGTTCCCTATTAAGAGAACTTTGCTTGAGCTGTCCTAAGAGAAACTATCCAGGGCAAAACCAATAGTTGATAATGTAATATCCTGAATGCAACCTATTTAGCAAACAGAATCAGCCTAGGAGGATCAATTCAAGTTGACAGCTTCCGGGATCAATTATGCAACATGTAGACTGGCAAACAAACAAACATGTGCAAAATGGCAATCAGGGACTTGACGAGTGAACTCTGGAACACTGAAACGTAACTTCGACCAACTGCCCACCAGTGGCTCATCAGAAAATTGGCCCAGCAGCCACTGTTCTGGAGTTGTTTTGTCACTCATGTAACTGCTCCAAGCTTTTCTTATTGACTTTTTGAATATTAAATGCACAGCAGCAGTAGAGCCTACAGCTTTATGAACATTTGAACTAGGAAAGCTTCTAGGGACTTCAATAACACAGGCTCCAGTTCTTTGTGGATAAATGTATTGTATGGGCCACCAGAGATTGAGCAATGTTTTCAAAAGGATATTTTAATATTGATAATATCTCTTTAAACAAGAATATAACAAAATGAGACATTTAATATCATGCCAGGATTATAAATAGGTGGGAGACTCAAAGACATTTTGTTGCTCAAATAATTATGAAGCAGGTGTTCTACAGTGCAGTCAATTCTGCTCCTGTTTATAACTTTAGTTATTATTCCATTAATTATAATTGAAAATCCCATAAAGCTGCCTATTATTGTTCTCACTGAGTCCAACTTTAAATTAAAGCTTTCCATTTTAAACACACACACACACACACACACACATGCACATTGCAAATAGCACTTTTGGGCTTCTGGTTGTTAGATCATTTGAGTGATCCAATTCATTCAGTCTTTCAAACCCGTTCAACCACTGCACTCCCAAGGGCAGGGACCTGCCACTTTGATTGCATGTAAACCAACAGGCACACCTACCAAGGGGAGCTTTATAAATAATAAATAGTAATGAAATATCTGAGTCTTTGAGAAACAAGACAAATAAAATTTCTGTGTCACTTAGAAAGAATTCCAGCACAGTCTTATAATCTGTCACTATGTAACTTGTTTAGAGATTTTTAAAAAAGAAAACATTAGGTTTGAATAGAAGCAAAGAGTCTTCTCAAGTATCTTGAGTGCCAGAATGTTCTATGCAAGGTATTCTTGATTTTAAGCAGCAATCAGCCCTTTCCCATCTTTTTCCTCATTAGCAATCAGATAAAGAAGGAGATGTTGACCTGCCTCCCCCACAGTCCATGCGTTAGGGAGAAAGTCTGAAATAGGAAGACAGATCCACATGCATAGACTCCCCACACAATTTAGAACCCAGACTCCACAAGGTTCTAAACTCTAAATGTAGAAATACTATTGGCTATGCTGGTTGAGCATGATGGCAGTTATAGTCCAAAAACATATGGAAGGCACCACATTCCTTAATGCTGCCACTGGGTATCTTACAATACTATACCTTGTGTGGTGGGGGGTGTTTTTTACATTGCTTTTCAGATTTCCCATTTAGCATCAGAGAATCTAAGCAAGTACCACAGAGTTTTCTAGCAATGCCAACTTCAAATTTTAAGGGCCCTCAACATGGGCGTAGCCAGGATTTTTGCTAGGGGGACAGGTTTTTGTTAGGGGGGCAGAACATCAGATTCATATTAATTTTGATTGATTTAGGAGGGCAGCTGCCCCCCTGCCCCACCCCCCGGCTAAGCCCATGGCCCTCAAGCAAGATGACATCAGTAGGTCTCCTAAAAGTATGAGAGGTGGACACTAGGCCCAACAACTGATAGTAGGAGAAGTAGTACTTTAGGCAATTCATCGTATTCATTGTTAGTAGAGATGGGCAAGAGCTCTGAGACTGTATGATTGATTCATGATTTTACCAAGCCCTTCCCTGAAAGAAAACTGGGATGAAATCAAGAAAATCCTGAGCTAATCTGAGCAGCTCAGAAGATTAGTTACTGCACAAAGCCTCTCTCAGTTCTCCAAACACTTTCCTGTATAGCATCTAGATCAAGGGAAGTAATAGTGCCACTGTATTCTGCTCTAGTCAGACCTCACCTGGAGTACTGTGTCCAGTTCTGGGCACCACAGTTCAAGAAGGACACTGACAAACTGGAACGTGTCCAGAGGAGGGCAACCAAAATGGTCAAAGGCCTGGAAACGATGCCTTATGAGGAACGGCTAAGGGAGCTGGGCATGTTTAGCCTGGAGAAGAGGAGGTTAAGGGGTGATATGATAGCCATGTTCAAATATATAAAAGAATGTCATATAGAGGAGGGAGAAAGGTTGTTTTCTGCTGCTCCAGAGAAGCGGACACGGAGCAATGGATGCAAACTACAAGAAAGAAGATTCCACCTAAACATTAGGAAGAACTTCCTGACAGTAAGAGCTGTTCGACAGTGGAATTTGCTGCCAAGGAGTGTGGTGGAGTCTCCTTCTTTGGAGGTCTTTAAGCAGAGGCTTGACAACCATATGTCAGGAGTGCTCTGATGGTGTTTCCTGCTTGGCAGGGGGTTGGACTCGATGGCCCTTGTGGTCTCTTCCAACTCTATGATTCTATGATTCTATGATTCCTTGCCTGGGCAGAAGCAATGGCAGCTACTGCAAAAGATAGGAGAAAGAGCTCTCTGTCTCTCCCTCTGTCTCTCTCCCCCTCTCCCCCTCTCCCCCTCTCCCTCCCTCCCTCCCTCCACAAGCTGTTAGTCAAACATATTACAGTGGTACCTCGGGTTAAGTACTTAATTCGTTCTGGAGGTCCGTTCTTAACCTGAAACTGTTCTTAACCTGAAGCACCACTTTAGCTAATGGGGCCTCCTGCTACCCAGTGGCGTTGCGTGGGTTGTCAGCACCCGGGGCAAGGCAAGTAATTTGCGCCCCCCGCTGCACTGTCCCTCCCCCAGATAGTCCCTCTCTCTCTCTCCGCACTGCACCGCACCGCATGCCTGGCACCCCCCCCTCCACAGTGGGCGGCGACCTGGCGGCTTGGATCGGATTTGCACAGCCAGCACTGTAGTGAGAGTGAGTGAGCCAGGTAGGGGCAGAGAGCTGCGAGTGCGAGCGCGCCCCCCCAGATGTTGCGCCCGGTGCGGCCGGCCCCCCCTGCACCCCCCACGCTACGCCACTGCTGCTACCGCCACGCCGCCGGAGCCCGATTTCTGTTCTTATCCTGAAGCAAAGTTCTTAACCTGAAGCACTATTTCTAGCGGAGTCTGTAACCTGAAGCGTATGTAACCTGAGGTACCACTGTAAATTCTTACAGATCATGAGGATATGGCAGTCAGAATGTTGCTGTGTTTGATTTCACTGCCAGATTAAACTAAGGGAGAGGGGAAGCTTAACTCCCCTCCCACTGCCCGTTTGGTCCCTGTCCTCTCAAAAAAGCAAACATTTTATCACATGGTATAAACTTGGAGGGAAAAGTTTAGTTTATTCATTACATGTTATATAAGGAACGTTAAGTGTCCCTTCTTGTATAAAAAGAAAAAATGATATTCAGAGCCCCTGACCCCTTTCTATTTGTGTTAAGAGACTGATTATACCTTGTGAGCTTTCCATGTTATTGCAGAAGGTTAGCTGACTGCATTGTGTCTCCCACTTAATGCAACAAGGTACTGCAACAACAAATATAAAACATTAGATATAATGTTGATCCTAAGATGTTCCAGAGGGATGGACACCTCTGAACTGAATATAATACTCTCTTTCATTGAACTGAGAATTATTTGAAAGAGGAAATGACAGTACATAAAAGGTGAGAATTCAAGGAGGCTGAAGGAGGAAGTCCTTTTAGATACATAATGTGTATTGAAGAAAGTGAGTGTTCCTTCAGTAATTATTATTAAACAGCAGCTACCCTTGTGCTTGTCAGTCTTGTTTTTACAAAACTGGAACTTCTTCACCTTCTGGATTTTATTTCAGAAAGCCCAGCAAGCCTGGCATCTTCTGAGCATTTATTTTTCCTTTCTCAAGGGGTAAAAAGGGTAAACGGACCCCTGACCATTAGGTCCAGTCGTGGCCGACTCTGGGGTTGCGGCGCTCATCTCGCTTTATTGGCCGAGGGAGCCGGCGTACAGCTTCTGGGTCATGTGGCCAGCATGACTAAGACACTTCTGGCGAACCAGAGCAGCGCATGGAAACGCCGTTTACCTTCCCACCAGAGCGGTACCTATTTATCTACTTGCACTTTGACGTGCTTTCAAACTGCTAGGTTGGCAGGAGCAGGGACCGAGCAATGGGAGCTCACCCCGTCGCGGGGATTCGAACCGCCGACCTTCTGATCGGCAAGCCCTAGGCTCTGTGATTTAACCCAGAGCGCCACCCGCGTCCCTTCTCAAGGGGTAGGTAGTAGCTAAGTGGCCGAGCACAAGCTTTGTATGCAAAAGCATCCAGGTTCAGTCCCTGGTGTTTCCAGCTTGGTCTGGGAAAGACTTACACCTTAACCTTTGAGTTAGTGTTAACAATATGGAGCTAGATGGTTCAATGGACTAATATTGTATGAGAGCTTCCTATGTTCCTCCTGATGGAGACTCAGTTTAACATTGTGTTACAGGGTTACATAAGCAGGAAATGGCCAAATGAATGAATGAATGCTTAAATGAATACTCCAAGTACACATAGACGGTTGTCTCCAACTAAATTCTACTCAAAGTAGACAAGTTATAATGAAGCCTAAGTTACGTAGGGTGTTAAGGGAGGGGCACTACCTGAGGGGGACACACACATCATAGTACTTCTGGGGTAGTTTGTCCACCTTTGGTTCCCACTCTGCACTCAGATCTCACCGGTGGCTCCTAGAAGCTGCCAGAATGGCATAGTGGCCACACTCCGGTAAACAGCTTCAACTGACTGACTACATCTGGATCCAGCCCAATATCTTCCCTTCTGAAACTTGCCTGATTTTAATGGATTTTCCTTGCAGAAGAGAAGGAAGAATGGCCATTCCAATACACTTTTGATATTTAACTCCTAACATGTTGCCTAATAAGTTTTACTTGTTGCCAGTGTTACTGTTACTGCTTAGAATAACTAAAAACAACAGGAAGCATAAATAGATTAACCTTAATTTATGTGAGTGGCACCTTCCTAATGACCTACAAAGCTGTTGTGAAAGATTGGCCATGATCCAGTAAGCCTACTGTCCTCCTGCAAACAGAATTGCCCTATTGCCTGCTATGAAAGAGGAAACAATTCTGTACATAGACAGAACTTTGGGTCACGGCCATTGTCACAAAAATTTGAAAACTGATGATCCAGAAGAATCAGTAAACTGTTTTAAAATCAGCTTTGCCTACACTATACATTGCTCAGTTATGCCAAGATATAATAGATGCCCAATATAATCAACACAACAGCTTCCTGATTATCTGCCTTTAAATGAAGAATGAATTGAATAAGTGACACTCTTCTTTAATATAGCATAGTTAGGATGTGAAGCAAAATCCTGATTTCATGTTCTTTCCACCCAAACATGTATTTTATTTTAATTCACTCCTGCAGTTGGTCTGCTGCTTGTTTTCCCTTCATCAAGATAAGCACTGATTGAACTACCTAAAACAGCATTCATCTTCATTTCTGCTTCCAAACAGCTCTAAAGGTGTTAAACATTGTTTAAATTGTTCTGTTTTCCCTTTCTGTGTTGCCTTGTTGATAAAAAAGAAACTTTCATTTATAAGAGATAGTGTTGGCAATAACTCAGTTTGCACTGGCACAGCATCAAGTCTAGTGTGAGTAATGTGCTGCAAAGGAAGGAACATTAAGGATGGAATACATTATTTATTGGCAATATTGCTATTATCTTTTTCATTTGCCAACTGTGATAATACAATTGTGCAATCAATAGCCTATTGGAAAGTCACAGTTGCCTTCATCCACCTCTACAAAAGCCTCAGTATGGGCCAAAACCACATAATGTGAGGGCCATTCCTGCAACCAAGCTGGCACAGTATATATGAAAGAGCACTGAATAGAACTAGGCAGTTTTGGCACATGGTGAAATGACCAGCTGATGGTTTCACCATACGCCACCTTGCAATTCATCTCATCCCTAGCCACTGGCCATGCTTGCTGGAGCCTATCCAAAGCAGTTTGCAAAGATAAAAGTTAAAAACATACAAAATAAATACTACTAAAATGAGGAATAGAACCGAATTCACAAAAATTAAAACAGATTCAAAGCTGCAGTAATATGCAATAATCAGTAACCCTACCATCCCCAAACTGAAGAAAGATTTGGCAATTATGTGATAAATGTGAATTGAGATGCTTGCTGGACATATAGTGAAGCAATTGTGTCTGCATGTGTGCGCTCTCTCTCTCTCTCTCTCTCTCTCTCACACACACACACACACACACTTCCTCACGTGCCAGATTAAGTTCAGATTCACTCAGGAAACATATCATCCATGCAAATGCCTTCACGAGCGCCTATCAAAAGCACACTGGGAAGCTGGTGCAAACCCTGGGGTGAACAGCCTTCCACTGAAGGCTAGAAGCAGCTTGAAAGTTGTAAGCTATGCCATGACTTGGCATTGGATATTCAGTGGTGCTTTTTATCTACAGGCAGTGGTCATGGAGATTTATCACTCATGCTCCACAATATTGTGCAAACCTTTATAGAGCTAACTTTTATAGAACACTCATAGTTGCCAAAGCTAGCATAGGTTCTTCTTTCAGCTGTACGGATTAGTCTCCTGTGATCATAAAAGAGGATGCGAGTTAATTTACATTATAACTAGTGCTTCAGTAATGTGAAGTTCATGGGTATCTTCAGGACTGTGTTCTACTAATAGATAAGACCCCACCCCACTCCCCATTGCCGCTGGTTAGGCAGGGGAAGGAATGTTGCCCAGTGGTAGAGTATCTGCTTTGCATGCAGAAGGTCCCAGCTTCAAACTCTGACATCTCCAGGTATGGCTAAGAATGAGAGATACCCTGTTTCAGGCATATCCAAAAAGTTGATCTTGATCGACTCATCAATCATGGGACTGATTTGCATCAATCACAGGCTGAGAAAGAAAAGCCTCTCTCCGCAGTCTGGGATGCAGCTGCAGCCGCTGCTGCCACCAGTCCCATGCAAGCCTGAGCTTCTCCTCTTCCGAAGCCAGCTTGCCTTCCTTCTCCGCCACCCACACTGCCCTGCGCTCTTGGGGGTTAGAGCGCCAGTGGTGGGGTGAGGGGGACGTGGTGCCTTGAGGGAGGGCTAGGGTGTGTGAGGGGGAGTGTTCCTGCAGGGTACGAACGTAGGGGTGAGGGGCGATAACATGATTGGACTTCTGCTGCGCTCACGTATGCCGACCTGGAGGGGGGAAGCTCGCCACTAGTTCAAATGCAAAGAAAGGAGCCCCCATCCACAAACAGCGAGGAAGGCAAAGAGCAAAACACATGGGGGGAAAGCCCCCTTAGTGCTCCATGAGTTTGAGTGAAAGGCTTTAATGAAACAGAAGGAGAAAGAGAAACTGCAATTTATAGCAACAGTAGGGGAAAGACTGAGGGGGAGGGAGGGAGAATGCTGAGAGAGAGAGAGAAGCACGGCGCACTCTGACTGGCTCCTCAGATCTGTGTAAACTAATATAAAAAGTTTGACTTTTCTCACTTGTTTAGTTACTTGTCCATCTAATAATTATTTGGATCTGTCATGATTATATCCAAACATAACTACTGTATCTGTGAAATAAAGAGATGATAGGTAGGTAGATGTGATAAACTTAAATGACTTTGGAGGGTGGTAGATCACGGCCAGTTTTTGATACTGGATAGTAGATCACAGCCTACCTGAAGTTGGACATGCCTGCCCTATTTGAAATCCAGGAGAGCCCCTGTAAGTCAGTATAAGCAGAACTTCTCTAAATGGAGCAATGGTCTGTCTGTCTTAGGAACATGGGAAGCTGCCTTGTACTATGTAGTAGTGTGGAGAAAGGGAGTATCATCAAGTTACACAACCAACTGGGCATTGCTGCTTCTTTTCCAGTGCTGCCTCACAACTGAAGAAAGGAATAATTTTTTAAAAATATATAAAACTCCAGCCAAAAATATAGTTATATATTTCTCAGATAATGAACTTTAATTTTGTGTTCTGAGTTTTGTAACTTTCTGATGAGAATATCTTTCTTTAAAAAAATACTTCCTACATTCCACTTTTTGAGTCCAGTTTTGCATTGATCAGTGATCAGCACCACCGATGAAGCTATGGCTGGTAGGTTTCTTTGACATTCATCACTGTTTTAGAAAAAGAGATCCAATTAATTTTGAAAATAAATCAAAATATTACACACAACAGGAAGAAAGTCAATTTTAGAATTGCTGTTCACAATGTAGTGCTGCCTGGACAGTTTATACCAGGAATGAGCAGACTTTAGGTCTGTGGTATTAGCTTTATTTATTTATTTTTAACTAAACTCCTGAGATTTGCCAACTTGAGTCAGCTGCAAGAGCCAAATACTTAGAATTAAACAATTCTGACCCCAGAAATTTGTTATACCAGGCTTCCTCAACCTTGGCCCTCCAGATGAGACTACAATTCCCATCATCCCTGACAACTGGTCCTGAAAGCTAGGGATCATGGGAGTTGTAGGCCAAAAACATCTTGAGGTTGACGAAGCCTGTGTTACACAATCAAGAAATGAATCCATGCAAAATTCCACTTTACTGAGTGTTACCACCCACCTTTCTCCATTTCAGGATATATATTTTTAATAGAGTGTAGATTATTTTGTTATTACCATTGTTAAACAATCATGAGGCACAAACTGTTGCTGATCTATTTCAAATCATCCAGCGATCTACCAGAAATATAGACTACAGATTTAAAAATAGATTCTGTGTCAGCCTACATGTTTTCCTAGAATTTGCTCCATCACATTGATGGCCTGCAGACACAAATCTTGCTCAACTGAATGCTCACTTTGGCTGTACAGCTAGTGCCTCTTGGCACCTGCTGACTCTTTGATTTATTAACCTGAGGCAGCCTAAAACTGGCCTAACCTGGCAAGATATATGCCTATGGTAGCCTGGAGGCAGTTGGATGTGATGAACACAGTCCTTTATATAAATTGGTTTCTGCAAATCCAAAAGAACAGGCCAGAATCTCATGCCAGTTTTCTTCTGCAGCATGCTACCCAACAGTACATGAAGAAATAATTACAGTGTGCCCTAAGGATAATGATTATGTATTTCCATCTTTCGGTGGACAATGTGCTTTACATTTCATTTATCTTTGCAGTACCCCTATTGTGTATAGACGGTTGAGGCTGAGAAGATGGTAAATTTGATCCTCTAAGATCACATAGGAAGCTTTATGGCTAAAAGGGAATTTGAACCTGGATTTTTGCATCCAACCCCAGCATATCTTCTCCTGTTGTATGCTCCCTGAAACATGTTTTCTGACCATATTCTTCCCTTTACTTTAAGCTACAGAGTTTAAATAAATGAGAGCCTAATTGCTCCAAAGGAAAAGAGCTTGATTAAAGAAATGTACCAAACCCCTTACATAGCTTAAACCTAGGGATTAGATGATACTATAGATCAAGCTGCTTTGCTAGATTACTATATGCATTAAATTGCCAAAATGGGTTAACTGTATTTATTACGTTGTCTTGTTCCTTTGTCCACTTAAAATTACATTCTAAATCCATTTAATTTTTATACAACTTAGGTGAACACTCATAGTGATACTGGTACCTATGAGCAGTCGTTTTCATTAAATGTGGAGGATGTAAAATGAAAAAAATAGGAAATTGGGAAAGTGGGTGATCAGGACATGTCAGATTTATTCTATGTTTTGTTCTTGTTAATTTGTATCCCCCCAAAGTATTCAGGTTGAAATCTGTGACCAATCACATTGAAAGGTATATTTAAATAAATAAGAATGAGATCTAACCCTAGGACAAGGGTCTGTTAACATTGTCCACAGGGTGCAGTGCTGCATGTTTCTACGCTGACACTGTATTCCTCCCAAGGAACATGTGGGTAAAGTTGCACCTAGCAGGACTGAACCCTCCAGCTCCCTGAAGTATGGTTGGTACTAAGGGGTAGGAGCCACAGCATCTCCCCACTCCTCCATTATGAATCTATAGCATTTAATTTAAAAAAATAAAATTAAGCTTTTAAAATGAAACTCCCTGAATTGATTCAAGGCCAGATGCTGCTTGGGTGTTCTCCAGATTGGCTTGGGTCAGGTCAGGGTGTGTACATGTGCAGAGCCCTAGTGGTATTCCAGGGTTTCAATCAGAGGTGTCTTCCAGCCCTACTTTGATATGCTACAAACTAGGACCTTCTTCATGCATGCAAGGCATGTATGCTATCACTAAGTCATGACCTTTCCACAGTTAGAACATCGCTGAGGATAAGTATTGCTTTCTGAACAGGTTGCAGGGCTGAATCTACCCAATCAAATCACCCATTGTCTTACTTCAACATTGCTGAACACTTTTCAGACACTGTTCTAAACCATCACCAAAATAGGTACTGCTTTAAACAAAAGCTTTAAAACAGTTTTGTTTATTTTGAAAACATGTCATCTATGAGCAACCTATTCTGATTATTGTTGTCTCATTTCTGTTAATTATGTTTTCGTATATGGTGTGAGTTCATCAATTCTGCACACACATATATATGTTGGAATGATAAATTTAATGACCATAACCCTCAACCATCACTGTATAACCAAAGAGCAAGATGACTAAGATGACTAAAATATGTTAGCTAAAATGATTTCCATTTTATATCATAACTTCCAAAGTGTTAATTAAAAAATTGTTCTGGATCAGACTGAAATACAAGATGCTATTTCCATCCTACAGAAGAGAAAAATACCTTAAACTGGATGCCATTCATGAACAAGTGCAGTCCCTGTAGTTATTTCAAAAGTGACTTCCTTTAACTTTCAGACTTCACTTACCAGAGTACCTGCAACTTGTGCACAGTGATTGATTATTCAGCACTGAAAGTCAGAAATCTCTTTCTGTTGCATGACAGAATCCATTTTGAATATCAGGATGGGGGGTGGGGAGTAGCAGAGCTTGTGTCTGTGTACTGAAGACTTTCTGGATAAATCAAAGTAAGCCCAGTAAAGCTAAATGCAAATTTTGCCTTGTAGACATTTCTTGTGTGAGGAAGATGCTATGCTTGGCTACTCTATAGTACCTGCTGCTAAGTGAAAACAAGTTAATACTATTTGGAAGCATGTGTAGAATCACTGAAAAGGGCAGCAAGCATTATAAATTCAGTATCAAAACAGCTCAAACAGCACAAAAAAATAGTGTACTTTGAGCAGCCTTATCCAGCCGGTGCCTTCCAGATGTTTTGGTATACAACTCTCATCAGCTCCAGCTGGGGCTGATAGGAGTTGTAGTCCCAAACATGTGGTGGGCACCAGGTTGGGGCGGGTTTTGGAATTGATAATTTGAGGACAAAGCTGATAAAATGTAAGTAGCACAGTTGTCCAGGTCTTTTAAAGCCAGAACATTTAGGATGTCTGCTCCTTATCCTAGGCATTGTGTTTCTTGGCTCATAATTTGAATACATGTAGAATATTCAAGAGAGTACTCTTCTCCTTGTTGGTGTTAATTGATATAATCCTGACTGACTCCACCAAAGCTCAGGGAAATGATTCAAATAAAATATGCATATGCAAACTAGCCACACTTAAGGTATGTTCTTTTCTTCTCCCTCTTCTTTTTGACAGCCAACAGGATCAGTGCCGTGGCTATATCCAAGGGGATCTCTGCTTTTGTCTGCAAGGCTTTTAAAAGCAGTGGGCAGAAGAGTATTGGCTGCTTTCTGGGCACACTTGAGAAGTGACAAATTGCTTCAGATATAATCTTCCTGGTTGCCTGAGATAGTGTTCCAAACATAGTGATGCCTTTTATTGACTGTAAAGTGTGATACTAATTATCACTTAACACCTGTATAGTGCTTTTCATCTTCAAAGCATTTTACAAACAGTGACTAATTAATCCTTGCTGCATCCCTAGGAGGTGTGTGTTATTATCCCCATTATACGGATGAAGGAACTGAAGCAAAGCAGATTAGTGCCTCTCTTAAGACCACCAAGAGTGTCAGTGATGGAAGGGAAGTTCCTCAGGAGTTACTCACTGCCAATCTTTCACTCAGACCTCTGGGCCACAGCTCTGTGGGTAATTGATCTATCCACAGCAGCAGCTTAAGTTAGAAACTAACCAGCCATTTTAAGAATACTGCTCTTGATACATCTAATCCTCAGCCAGATGCACAAATGAGGTTCCCTGGAAACCATGTCGCAAGCATATAGTAACAAGGAGAACTGCCACACTCCGTGCTGCAAATAAAATGGGTGGAAATCAAGCAAGGATTTAAACATCGAGTGCTGCTGACTGAAAAAACCCTTAACTTTTTGCTCTCAGCATGAAACTATTGGGTCAAGGAAAACACACATTCTATTCCATAGTCAGTGCGTCAGTGTGTTGTGTGTGAAGGACAGGATGTTAAATCCACTACAACAACAAGGCTTATGAAAAGAAAAATAATTGTAGCATTTAAAGCCTACATCTCTTAAGAATGAATCTGCCTGAGCGACTTGGTAAGCAACGTTGGTGCAACTGTGCCTGGGAGGAGGCCTTGATACCACAGCTCAACGCAAGGGTGAGGCAGTATTGTGTGCTAGGCCAGTAACACTCTCACATTGCCAACCAGTTTCTGTCTTTCCTCAGTGCTTAACACAGCAGTATTCTCTGTGAGTGGCTCTTCTCACAGCTTTAGGTTCAGGCACCTCAGGCTGAGCTCTGGTTGTGATGTCTGACAACAGACACTTGTTTCTTTTTGAAGTATTATCTCCGCATATTTGATTTTAAGTCTTTGTGATTCCTCAGCTGTTTCACAGTCTACTCTTCCACACTATGGGACGCGGGTGGCGCTGTGGGTAAAAGCCTGAGCGCCTAGGGCTTGCCTATCGAAAGGTTGGCGGTTCGAATCCCCGCGGCGGGGTGCGCTCCCGTTGTTCGGTCCCAGGGCCTGCCAACCTAGCAGTTCAAAAGCACTCCCGGGTGCAAGTAGATAAATAGGGACCACTTACTAGCGGGAAGGTAAACGGTGTTTCCGTGTGCTGCTCTGGCTCACCAGAGCAGCGATGTCACGCTGGCCACGTGACCCGGAAGTGTCTTCGGACAGCGCTGGCCCCCGGCCTCTTGAGTGAGATGGGCGCACAACCCTAGAGTCTGTCAAGACTGGCCCGTACGGGCAGGGGTACCTTTACCTTTACCTTTTACTTCCACACTATGCAGAATTTTTGAGATGTGCAGTGACTCCATCAGAAAAACTTGAGAGGGGCAGATTGTATAACATAAGGTACCTTCAAAGTATTATGGTTCAGCCCAACTTATTGCCTGCTGTGGTGTATAGAGCAACTTGCAGAAAGCTTCTGACCCCATTATCAAACTAAGGTTAGCTGCCCAGGTCTAAGCCAGGTCTACCAATGTATGGCTTATATAGCCTTTTGAAGCTCCATAATCACACAGATTTTATGACATCCCCTCTAATAGCAAACTCAAGTGCTGATGCCAATCAGACAAATAGAACCATTACTACTACTACTATTTAAATTTCTTACCTGTCCTTCACTATGAGATCCCAGGTCAGGCTACAATTTTAAAATATAACAGTAAAAACATTTTTTAAAAAAATACAGTCAAAAGAATAGGGTGGACCCTAAAATATGTATCTCTTCAGCATATGTCCATCAGCCATGCTGAAGTATTTTGATTGTCTAGTGACTTGGTTATTTTGTGTATCGAGTGTGAACTAATAAAATAAATTAACTTTGATGAGATAATTAATGATTTTGCAATGTGATCTGCCAGGGGATTTAAAAAAAAAATAAAATGGTTACATAGCATTGGTCTATTAGAGTAATTTTTTTAAACATCAGACTAAAGGAAAGGCCTTATGAGGAGTGGAACTTACTGGTCTTCCTATAGTATCTTGCTGTTACTTTCATTAGGTCCAACCAAAAAATTACAAAGTATTCATAGAGCTTTGTTACGTTAAATAATAATATACATATATAGGTGTTGGGGGCATGGTCAAAAATTTCCATTGTGAACCAAAGTATAATTTAAGAAATATAGAAAATGTAATAATTAAAATAGAAACAGTTATGTTGTGACTCATGAGACTATATGAATGGGATGGGATGGTGGTATATGCATGGAAGGGGCCATTGTTACATGTTTGTACTGGACCCAAAACATTATGGCTACCCCCTAGGAGTTGGATTGAAGGTATGACTAGCTGACTAGAACCCTTAACAGGACTCATAATTGAAGGTGAGGGTTCACTGAAATGTCTTATTCCAGATATACATCTAAACCCATAAATCCCCTAATATTAGAAAATGCAAGGCAATTCTCTCCTCCAGCCTTTACGCTTTTCCCTATACATTTTTCACCCTTCTTAACATGGTTCTCATAGTTGTTATACTTCCCATCCACATAGACATCTTCCTCAGACAGCAGAACTTAATACAGATACCGCATCCCTCACTCAAAATTGACAGAATAATAAAGAGCTTTTATCCACCCGCATTATTTCTTTGTACACCAAGGTGTTCAAAGATCTCTAGACAACCTGGTTTTTAAATAATAAAAAAAGGAAGAAGAAGAAAATTAATATTTAACCAGATGATTATATTCTGTCTGCTTCATTAATTTTTTATTAATCTTGTGAAAACATTGTTGATGGAAAGGATATTGACAGTTACAAAAAATCTTCTGTTAAATGGAGTCTTATTATTCTAAGCAGTAGAATCTAAGCAGCATGAAGCATCTTCACGACGTTGTTGGACAAATCCTGCACTTGGTTTCTAAATGGCATCAACAGTAATGGGCACTATTACTGCACAACTCAGATTTATTTCATAGGATGTTTATCTAGGTAATACAAAATTACAATAAAGATGAAGAAATTTTAGAGCAGCGTCATGTAAACAATATCTAGGGTCGCCATATGTTTAGGAAAACCTGAACATGTCCTCTGGGGGGGGGGGGGCAACATGCCCACTCAGGCAGATTTTTACATTTTAAAGGAAATGTCTGGGGTTGGGTGGGGGGTGTTGGACTCGGACTCGGGCTTGGGCTTAGGCTTGGGCTTGGGCTTGGGCTTGGGCTTGGGCTTGGGCTGCTCTCCCCAGCTCAGGATGGCCATGGCTGCAGCATGCAGAGCAGCCCAAGCCTAACCAGCGTGCCTGCATGCCTCTTTTCCTGGCTCAGGCTGGCAGCAGCTTGAACTGTCCTCTTTTTTGCTCTTCAAGATATGGCAACCCTACGTGAACAATATGCTTCAAAACATCCAACCTTCAGCCAAGTATCTGTAAAGGTTTGCAAACTTATGTAGCTGGGCCCCATCAGCAGAACTGACTGCACAGTAATAAAAGTTTTGTTCAAGACTTTCTGTTAGGGATAGGCAAAATATGGCCTCCCAGAACTGAAGCTGCTGAAATTGGGGTCAGGTCTGAAGTGGGGTTGGGGAGATGAAATTGTCCAATAGTCTAGAATAATGGCTAATCAAGAAAATTCTCTTTTGATTCATTTTGGCTTAGTTAATCTTAAATGAGACTATTTAATAGTTCATACTTGTGGATGAAGGAAGCAGTGGACCAAGAGAGGCGGACAGGAAGCAGTAGGCTCTGGCTATTGCTTCCTTCAACTATATTAAAATAATACTAAACAATAATTAAAACTTGTCCAGAGCCATGTCACTTTATTCATGAGTAGAGAGGTTGAGAGCCATTTCACAGAATATTATCTGGGGTACTCTGATATTCTCCCACAGTTTAGAGGAAGTCTGAAAAGGAATATTTTCAAAATAGAAAAAGACATTTCAGCCCAGCCCTGCTTTTAATCTTTGGAAGGTTATAAGAAATTCTGTGTACCAAAAGGCTATCCAGTTCTAACCCCTTGGATCAATTAGATTGGATTTTTTTGTTTTTCTCCTTAAAAAACTCTAGAATAGGGATGGGGAACCTGTGCCCCTCCAGATACTGTTGGACTGCAACTCTATCATCCTGATGGCAGTTGCAGTCTAGCAGTGTCAGGGATCTACAATGTCCTCTTCTTTACTTTATTACAAGAACACATCGGTTATACAAAGATAAAATATTTATATCTTTGCACCTATAGGGTTCAACAATAGAGTTAACTGATCTTGCAAAATGCTGAACACAATACGTACCATCCACACAACTAAAAGACTTAGAAAAGTACAACTTTTTCAAAGTATTATAACAAACATATATGGAATTAGGGTATTGAGTTTTAATTATACAAAAGCTCCAACGTTGTTTCTAATTAGAAAGCACCATAAAGGGCAGATTTAAACTCTAGTATTAGTTATTGGAACCAGCTGTAATCTGCCAACATCTATTTTATGAGCGGTGCAATGTGTGTTTCTTTCTTTTAGCTTCTACTGACAAGATTAAACCTGACACCATAATGCAGGAACAGGACGAGTCCAATACTGCAAACAATTTTATGTTTTATTATCTGTAATATTTGCATACTGCAGCAAGCAATTACACCACAATTGTGCAGAGTCCAATCTCCGCAGTATAATGACTTCTTGATTATCTGTCTTTAGATGATGAATGCAAAGTCTCCTCAGCTTTTGAGCAATGGATGAGATGCTGCTTGTTACCACCTGAATCTCATCCCATTTTTAACATGTAAAAGATAGAAAGTGTAAGCATTCCTCCTGTCATTTCATCATCTTTCCACCCTTGGATACAGGTGTTGAAATATGTGGCTATGTGTTATGAATTTTGTTTCCATCTTAATTAGAGCTCATTTTAAGGGGAGGGGAGTCTCATTTTAAGGGAAGGGGGACAGGAACATTGGGTTAATAGTTTCAGTACTATGTTATATCCAAATCTATACAGACTGATAATCTATATGCTCTTTGTTCATGGAAGTCCTCCCACCACCCTCTCTAAAAATGCAGAGATCTGTCACTTCTGAGGTATATCAAACCTCTGCCCTTGGCACATCTACTGTTTGGTGGACAGACATCTTGTTTTAATATTCTTCATCACTAGCCCTTCATAGCTGCCTCTTGTATCACAAGCTGATAGTTTTAACTAGTGATTTTCTGTTTTCTAGACTCAAGGAAGACATCAAATCACTTCTGTGAAATGTTTTTGGAGTATAACCCCTGCTGAAGCTCCTGTAAGGTAATTGTTATGAATGACAGCAAGTGTGTCATGAATGAAATTGCTGAAAACTGTTTCTCATTCAGCCAAACAGCTTGTCAACTGACTATCCATGTGTTATAGCAACCCCACCCCAACAGTGCCATCTTCCTTCAGTCATGGTGATAAAATAATCTCTGAAGCTACAATCCTATCCATAGTTGGATAAGAGCAATTGTTATTGAATAGAGTAGAACTTACATCTGAGTAAACATGCATAGGAATTAACTTATTGAATGATAAACTTTTAAAATAATAATAATAATAATAATAATAATAATAATAATTTATTTATACCCTGCCCTCCCCAGCCAAGGGCGGCTAACAATAAATAATAAAAACAAGTTGATTAAAATACAATTTAAAAAAGAGTAGAATAGAATACAACATTAAAACATTAGGATGTAGCCTCTTCACAGGAGGAGAAAGGAAAAAGAAAGAGGGGGAGGGGATCAAACTGATTCTAAGCCAAAGGCCAGGTGGAACAACTCTGTCTTACAGGCTCTGTGGAAAGAAATCAGATCCCGCAGGGCCCTGGTCTCATGAGACAGAGCATTCCACCAGGCCGGAGCCAGTGTTGAGAATGCCCTGGCTCTGGTTGAGGCTAATCAAACTTCCTTGGGGCCCGGGACCTCTAGGGTTTTGCTATATATGGACCTTAAGGTCCTCCGTGGGGCATACCAGGAAAGGCAGTCCCGTAGGTACAAGGGTCCTAGGCCATGAAGCATTTTATAAAGCATTTTCTTATAAAGCATTTTCCATGAAATTCTTAGCGGCCACCATTATAGCTTCTTTGCCTTAAATCAGACAAACTATAACCTTCCAGATGCACAATTCCCATCAGCCTCAACTAGCATGGTATTGGGCAGGAATGATGGAAATTGTAGTCCAACATTATATGGAGGGCCACAGATTTCTCTCCCCTGCCTCTAATGACTGCATGGGAGGAAAGCTTTTCTGGTGTGGGAATGCTAGAAGAAAAGGTTCATCTTTAAATACCTGCCAAGTAAGTATTTTGTTTTGTTTTTAATGGGAAGTGGGGAGAGAACTTGTCAGAGGATTGTGGATAAACCAACCTGTAGAAGTATTTAACTCATCTCAATTGCTCAGAGAAGGCGACTGTACAGCAGATCTGTTAGAGAAGTATGTTATTCCTCAAGACAATCTGGGGATCTAGAGACTGAGCCGATGTAAGCTTGGGGTGTTGTCGAGCGTGCTTTACTGTACAAAGTATACGAAAGTGCCATTTGCAATCATTTTGAGTTTACAAAAAGGATATGTCAGATAGATCTCCAAAAACCTACTGTTTTCTTAGGTGGTCACAGACAGATGTGAAAACATAAGTACAATTCTTCGCAGCTTTATAGAAATAAGTATTATAAACGCACATCTGTTCTTTTCAGAGTTGCACAACCCCCATTCATTTAAATATCAAGCGCTTCCTGATGCTAGGTAGCTGCTGGACATGCAGGAGTTAAAACTGGCGGGTTTAAAACTGATGAATAAACAGCTGGAGCTTGGCAAGTTATCACCTTGATCTCCATAGAACAGCTCTCCAGCCTGTATTCCCACCTTCTGCCCATGTATTATTAAAACCATAGGGAGCAAAATGTAACTTGCCCTCATGGTTGGAATAAGTTTCCAGAGGTTACTGTATTCTTAGAGCTCTGGAGGAGAGAAAATCAATATTGTGATCCATCAAGGGATTATGCTTTTGCTTGGCTGACACTGTTAATTCCTATGTTCCCTTTGAAGTAGAGATGTGGAGTTTGGTACAATCATTCACTGTGTGCCACCTAAAGTAGGAACAAAGACTCCAAATTTAGTGTTTGACCTTTCCCATCAACAACAGAAAAAAAAAAATATGGTTTTGGTAGCAAATGCTCTTGTTTAGGCTTTGGCAGACTCTAAAATACAGCAAAATGTGAAGAGGGGCAATGATTTGAAGTTAGCATTTTGCTATGTTAGTCAATGCTATTAATCATTATCATATGAAAGTGGCTAAATTGAAAAATGTCAACAAAATAAACATGTATTGGGGGGGGGGGGGAGATAATTTTCCATTTTGTTTTTCCACACCTCTGCAGTAGGATATACAGGAAGTAATTACTTCCTATTATTGTAATCATCATCAACATTTGTTAAATTTCTATACTGCATTTCATCTGAAGACCACAGGGCGATTTACAATCCAGCAAGCCTGCAACTTACACACATTTAACTTGTGTGTATTCAGCATTAAGCGTGTGACAAATAAAAAATGCAAAAAATAAAAAGTAGGTGAGCACTGAAATTGAAATGGGTAGCATTCACTACAACCTAATTTTGTCCATATTTCTGCCCAGATGTTCTGTCTTCTATAGAGCTCTACCCATTCATGAAGCAAGATATGTGTGCCCTTTGGCATGCTATCCTCTCTCAGCTGAATTTATCTGTCAATGTATTGCTATGAGAATAAAATAAAATAAGAAATAAAGAAATCTAATTAATGAAAATTACTGAAGGCTAGTGAAAATATCCTTAAATGCTTCCATCAACCCTTTCCCCTCTTCATGTGCCTCTCCAGGCTATATAATTGCATTTTAAGACTCTCTCCTCTGTGACCTGCTCTTTGTCTAAGAAAATATCTGATTTTTACTTGACTTCCACCACCCACACCACCTCTTGAGTTGTGCATCCTGCTGAAGTTATTTGGATGGGAATTCTTCACAGCAAGCTACTAATATTTATAACCTTGAGGTTGTCTTTGATCCTAAATCATCTTTTAATTACCATTTTAGTTACACTAGAAAAAAAATTATTCTATTACTTCCAGAACACAGCAAGGATAGAGCTGTTGCTGTCTCAAGAGGACACAGTTATTTTAAGGACTTTATTACTAATTATAGATGGCTTATTACAGATTTGTTGTTCTTCAGCTGTCCAGAACATTTGTTTACTCAGAGTGCCTCAGATATGCTCCAGCAAACTTGTAGATTCCTTGTCAGTTCTCTTCATACAAAAGAAGAATGGCATTTAAGCTACGAATTTTTGTTTGTCTGTATCACCAGCAGTTGTTGTATTGAATCCTTGATCTAGCCTTTCATATAGCAAGGGAACTAGCTAAGGCTGCAGCCCCACAATGCCAGGGAAAGCAACATATAGCAATCCTGGGGTGACATTTCTACCGCAACTTCAGACATGGCTAAACAGAGGGAAGCTGCTTTTCATTTTAAAATTAGCTTGCTTTGTCAGTCATGTGAGAAGTAGCGCATTATTAGAATTCTTCCTGCTTATCATTCTTCCTGCTTGTGTGCATATCGTTTTCTAGGATTACGAGCAGGTTTCTTAGGCATTGAATAGAAATAACTTCAAGCACAGATTAAGGTGGGGAAAATGTAGCCTACCAAATGTTTGGTAGCAGAAAGACCACAAACTTATTGTGAAGAAGAAGAAAGAATGGGGGGGGGGGGATTTGAGATTCTGGGGAAGTTTGACTGAGTGTGCTTCCAGGTGGGCTGTAAGTTTGCACAAGATTTTGTAGTTACCTTGCACTTTCTAGTGGAATTCTCCCATCATCTTTTTGACCACAAAAAGTCCAGTAAGAAAAGTGACAGAAATATTGCATTGCAAAGTGTTGCAACCAAATACTGGCAATGCGGTAACACCTCTCTGCAAACACATGAGCAGGAATTCTCAGTAAACATGTAACATCACATAGCCTTTATCGGGGCTTTTTTTCCAGCCAGACCTCGCCAGAACTCAGTTCCGGCCCTCTCAGGTGGGCGCCATTGCCATTCTAAGAGAACAAGGGTGGTATTCATGGCGAGTTCCAGCACCTCTCTTTCTAGAAAAATAGCGCTGGCCTCTATTCATGTTTTGTGCAAACATATCAGAATGAATACTCAATAAATAACTCATCAGGAAGGTCCCTTGGTGATCTAATTCCAAATACATACCTTTTCCTCCCTTCTACGGAATCACAGCATACTCACAGATCCCACTCCCACTATTGCTTGATTCTAAAGGCTGCACCCAGCTCATCCCAGTTGGGTTCCAGTCCACATAGTTGGAAATACAGTATGGTATTAACCTCACATGGGTTGGTAGAGAACCAATGGCGGACATCCATTTCCTGTCACACTGCAATATTTATTACAGACATATCTCTTGTTACGTTCGGTTCAGGTTACGTCTTTTCAGGTTGCGCCCCGTGGCGACCCGGAAGTACCGGAAAGGGTTACTTCTGGGTTTCGCCGCATGCGCAGAAGCGGCAAATTGCAACCCATGCATGCACAGACGCGGGTTACGTTCTGCTCATGTTGCGAACAGGGCTCTGGAACGGATCCCCATTCGCAACCGGAGGCACCACTGTACTATATTTGGAAAGTGATCTCTATCCCACCTTTCTATCGCCTCTGTACTACAATGCCTTTCTGCTTGTTCCATTCACCTGCATAGTCCTGGGTATGATTAGATCCAAAGATTTTAAACAGCCTCAGCAAGAAAGACCCCAAGAGGCAGTTTGTCACTAGACAAAACTGTAAAAGCCATTACAGGGGGTTGGACTAGACGAGCCTCAGGGCCCCTTATGATTCATTCTCAGCTTCATACTGGAAAGGAGAATGGGTAGTTATAAATAAAAACATTTGCATCATGATGTGTACAAAAGAATTTTAGTGGCTGTTATGGAAGGGGGTGAGGATTTTACTGTCGCATTGATATTCTGTGTGGTAGTCCACTGACTGGCATTTATCAATCTTATTTCAATTTACAGGTTTAACTATTTTTTAAAAAAATGCATGTTCTCTGATGTAGCTTCCAAAATACTCCTAGTTTTAGTCTGGAGGTATAAACGAAAATAATATAATGATGTAATAAAACCTGGAGTAAAGCAGTAACTCTGATGATGTACCCTGCAGCCCACAGAGATTGCTTACAGAATAATTGATTCCATCTTTTACACAGATTTTGTTTCCTTCTTTGTGCAGATCTTATTGATGAGTTTTTCCGACTCTCGTGGTGTTACTAATGCAGCAAAGACTGCATTTGATAGATATCCTTCAGATAATTTTAAATATATCTTTGTACCTGTGAAAGTTCACTGTCAAATGAATTTCTTACACTTAGTACAGAGTGACATTTAATTTAGATGTTCAAAAATATAGATTATTGGATCTTGAGAGTTATACCTTGGTCATTAATGAGTGCAGAAGTGACATATGGTTGATGTTATTGTTTGCAGAATATCATACTGCCAGTGAAAATAACTATTAGAGGCAATCAAATACCTCCCAAAGGCATAAAGAAATCATTGCTTTTTGTGGCAATCTTGTGATTTATCCAAAAGGCACTGTGTTATGGAACACCGGGGAATTTGAGAGACAGCACACCATAATCTGCAGGGTCATGACCTCATAGATTAACAAAATGATGACTTTGTGTTGTCAGGGTAATATTGTTCTTAAGACACACTATTGGCAAAGTGGGTTAGGCTGCTGGGATTAAAACTATGAGTTGATTTACATCCAAGGCAAAAATCTGAGCATAAGGGTCTCTCTATCAAGCAAATGACAGAGTTATAAAAGATTTTGCTTTGTGTTGAGCAAGTTCATTTAATGCAAGAACAAAGCATCAAAAAGACAAACTCCATTAATAATCTCAGCTCTCTTCATTTGTTTTCTCAAAAGCAACATCTGTTTGCCTGTCTGTTGTGTTTCTCTCAGCTTGTGGCTTTTCCAAGGAGTCAGGTGGCAACAGGCCTTTCACCTTTTCCCTCTTGTGCTTTTTTAAATAAATTACCGTGATCTGAAGTGGTGCATGCTATTCAATTCAATTTCAACAGTTGATGAGATGGGGAAATAGGACAGGATTTTACTGGGTATTTTTTAATATTGGAGTACTGCACATTAAACTATTGACTGATACTTTCTAAGATAAAGGGACTTCCAGGATATGCTGAGGGGATATTTTCTTTTAAAAAGTGGTGCTCACCCTGAAAGAACTCCTGCTGAAAACTGGGGGGGGGGGGGCGTGTAGTCTTGTGCTTCAAATTGTCAAACTGAACACGTGGCACACTAAGCAGGTTAGGTTTTGATAATCCAAAATGCATTTTATCTATTATGTATCTATTTTGTTTCAGAAATCAATTGTAGGTGTTCATCTCCCACCCATCTATTTGCCAAGCATCAAAATCCATCAGTGAGATGGAATAAAGCTACTTAATTAGCATTTGATATACAGCTTAATTAGGTCTTAATAAGGGGTAGTGCATCCTAAAATCAATTATCTTACTCTCCTTAATAAGAACAGCTAATTAGCGGGTAAATCGCCACAGTTCCTCATCTATCCTACAGTTTTCAAGAGCCGTGCAAAGGAGATTATGCGGCGCAAATCCTCCACCCACCCACCCTATCCAGCTGGACTAGATTTACAAAGCATCTCGAAGGTGCTTTGCAAAGCAAGCTATTCTGCATTTAAAAAGAAGAATGGAGTGTAATTTATAGAAACCAAAGGCTTTACTTATGCAGAACTATGCATGAATTGATGGTGTCAGGTCACACAAATGACAAAAGCAAGCAGGGCCTATCTGTTCTGTTGCCTGGAGTAGTACTGCTGTGTGCAATAAATATCTGTCCTTCAAATCATTTCTCTGTCTTACATGTTATGTAGAGGTCTGCTAAACTGACATGTCTGTTCTCTCTATCCAAGCTTATGTTTTGGGAAAGGCCTATCGAAGTGCTCCTTTTCTGTGCTAAGCCTACTTTTCTACTTGGAAAAGAGTAAAAGCAAAGCTTATATTAGGAATCAGGTGAAAGTGGAATTATTGCTGCTGCATGGACATAAACATGCATGTTTTTGCAACGTTTTGCCTCCCAAGGACTTGCAATCGTAAAAATAAATCCAAAGCAGGGAGGAAGGAAGGCAAAGAAGCAAATATTAGTACAAAAGGGCCATTGGACCAGTTACATCATATGTAGTTGGGTAAGTGGCATGGCAGGTCCAAGACAAAGGTGGTTAAACCCAGTAGTGGCTGGATGGGCAGATCAAAAGTGGGACAACCTTGTTATCTGGCTTCCTAGTGTAGCGGAAGTCAGGAACGAAGAGGAGGAGAGGCAAGCTAGCAGGTTGGTCAGTGTGCTACAGGTGCTGTGGCAAAGCCAATCCAACGTGATACTCTTTTCATATCTATATACTAATGCTGATCTGAGCCTTCCCAAAGTCTATGTTTATTGTAGCCAACAAATGAGAAGGAGGCATTGGCAGACTTCAGGTATGTACAAGTACATAAAAGGGGAACCAGTCCCATAAAAACTCAATGAAACTGAATACTGAGAGAATGACATTCTAATAATATGCAAACATAGACTCCAGTGGGTGGGAGTTGGCTAAGCCCTGCACCTTCCACCACACCACTATTACCACTTTTAGAGCCATCCTTGTGTTTGAGGGCAAAGGTCTGAGGCAGAGAGCCTCCTCTACTACCAGAGGCTCTCTGTGGTTTAGAATCCTACACATTCAGTGTACATGAATCTCCCTCCTTCAGACCTTCACTCTCACCCTCATGGAAAGATCTAAATGCAGTGATGGTGACATGTAGAGGGGCTGGGCAGTGCCATCCCAATCCTGCTAGCATGTTTGCTTACACACAAGAAGAACAAAAGGTCTAGCAGGCTTTGAATAGGATGAAATGTCAATCATATGTGATTGAGAATGAAACTGAGCAGCTTAACAGTAAAGCGGGAAGAACAGAGACATGGATATAAAAAGAGTAGAATAAACCATCTCATTGTTTGGGTAGCCCACTTCCTGGTTCACACTGGTTCATTCTTTTAAAATGTCAGGAATGAAAGACAGTTTCACACAGGCATGAATGGAGAGATCCAAGATTTGAAGGTATCTGTGATTGGGCAAGAGTGTGTCCAGAGTGACTACCCCTTCAAAAATGTCCAAAATTCAGAGAGGGGATGAACCACCACCCACACAGCTCAATGAGGACTGAATTATGATTGGCTATAGGAGGCAGGAAGGAAACAGGGTAGGATGGCATGGAATGGAGTGGACTGGACTGGGAAGGAATAGAATGGAATGGAATGACATAGCTGGAAACATGAACAGAAGCATTCTACTCTACAACATTTTGTTGCAAGGCTAATATTGTATCCTCCTAATCTTCATCTGGTTCATGGTTTAACATTTTATTGAGCAGCACTGCATAGCTATGAAATGAAAGATAATGATTTCCTTGTTTATATTCTGAGTGGGTTCAGTCAGATTTCTTTCAGTTTGTGGCATTGATCCCTTGATCATGATATTGTTCAGCCCACTCCTCACACTTCAAACTGTGAATAGATAAGCTTTGCGTAGGAAGATGCCTCAGCAATAAAACAGGAAGTTTTTCCAGTTTTTCTCACAATAAAAGATATGCGGTACAATTCTATCCATATTTACCCTAAGTAAATCTCACTGTGTTAATGGGGACTTACTCTCAAGTAAGTGTCTGTAAGATTGCAGCAGCAGTAGTATCACTAATCTGCTGGTACCAAAATAACACAAATAAATGTATGAAACCCTGCACTTAATCCAGCCTGGAATCAACCTAATTCAAACATATACTCAGTGACATTCTGGATGCCTAGCAATTTATGTTGCATGTGGACTGTTTCTCATGTTGGTCTACAATATTGTGTCTAGGTCAGCAGTAAGAAGCCCACATCCCTGTAAATGGCAGTGGACTCCAGCTCCCATCAGCCCCAGCCAGCATGGCCAATGATCAAGGATGATGGGAGCTGGAAAGCCACAGGTTTCCATGTCTGCTGCCAACCCTCCAAGATAGATGCAGCACTGAAATGAATATTCCCCATGTGGTCTGAGAGATTCATATGTGGGAATTTCTAATATTCTCATGTATTGATAAGAGTTCCATCCATATTTCAGGGATTCATCCATACACTAAAAATGGATCAGCTGGTCACACAAAATTTCACATCACCATAAAAGACTGCATTGCATAAACATAGTATATAAATGCCTTCTTAGTCCTGGTTATGTCATATTTCAGATTTGGAAGTTAAACAAGTGTGAACTTTCTGTCCTTTTCAGGCCATCATTTTATTGTCAGTGAGATCCACTTATTAAAAAGCAAAGATTAAGATGAAAAATGAGAACTTGTACTAGTGTGAATTTTACCATTCTTTTTCTTGTCCTCATCTCAAGGTATCAGCCTCTGTGATAGGGCTTTAGGAAAAGCAAAAATATCAAGAGCAACCCCATAAATTATACAATTCATCTGCATGTCCTAGTTAATTTGAAATAATCTAATTTTTCCTTCTTCAAACATAATACATTTTTATATTTTGTTTTCTGTGTGTGTTGCTTAACTGCTTGACCTCTTTCATCTCTCTCTTCATTCTGAATCACAGTGTGAAAGGAAATAGGATAGAACTCTGTGTACTTACAGTCATTTTTGAGGTTGTTTACCACATTCCAGTGGTTTTCTTATCTTTTTTAAAAAATAAACTTGCCAGGTAGGCCACAGATATATCTAATCTGCAAGTGCATAATGCCTATAGAACTTTCCAGGGGACATTATTTGTTTGCTTCCAGCAGCCATTCTGTTCTCAGTATGGCTCACACAATAACTGGGAAATAAGTCATGGCTAACAACTGTGTTGCATATGAATTATAGTCCGTGACAGAGGGCAGAGGTGTTCATTCACAATACATAACAATACTGAAGTGAGTGCAATTTTTCATTCATATCCAGATGTGCTATTCCATTTTAAAATAGAATGTGGATCAGAATGTGGATCCACATGCAAACTGCATACAGTTGTTTATATGTCTGCTCCCACTAGCCATGCAATGCTGCTTCTTGGAATGTTGTTGCGGACACTCTGGTATGAGAAAGTAGAGGTTGATTGGCATTTATGCACATGCACATTTGCTGGCACAAGCATTGAATGGGAGACATAATCAAATACTTTATGAGCCTTGACCATGCCTTTAAGGGTCTCTTAGGGCTTCAGGGCTGAATATAATTCTTTTGCCTGCCTGCACATTGGGCAAACAGATTTTTCTTCCGATCTGTACTGAATTCAGAGGTTGCTTAGGGGTAGGTGCTTTTAAATAGGTTGATTTGCTTAATTTGGTTGCATGGTTAAGTTGCTCACATTGTTGGCAGGGAGTTGTGAGAAAGGTTATGGTTAGATAGGGTAGCAGGTGAGCACCCTTAGGCGCCTTTGAAGGTGAAGGGCATTTCTGGAGGTCAGCTTCTCTGGGTTATGAGGCCCTTAGCCTGGATATGGAACATTCTGGAGCCTCACCTGCCATATCTGCCTGTAGTTGTGGAACCCAGGAATGGGTAGGAAAGGAAGGCTACCCTACTCACAATAAGGTGGAGCCCAGTGTTTGAGGATGTGCCTTGCCATGCCCCTTGGAATGAGCAAGGTGTGGCTTTCTCAAGATAGAAATTGAGTTAGTTCATGCTCTTCATATGTGCAGATATTTTTTAAATATGTGGCCCAAGTTCAACCCTTCACTTGTGCCTCACCCCTTTATTCTTGGGTCTGGTTGCAACAGTGTATAGAAATCTGCTTTCTCAGTATATCAGTTGTCTTCCTTCAGTGGCTGTGTGACCACTGAGCTTCCTTATGTACAAGCTTTCTTGCACAGCTAGCACAGTACTTTCTATTGAAGAATTATGTTAGAGACAATAAGGATTTCACCCTATTTTTTTAACCATTTCTTTAACCAGCAAAGACAGGATGCCTCATAATATAATCTCAAGTCCGATAGGGTTTGTAGCAACATTTAAACTATGGTTTCTGGAAACTAACTCAAGATCAAACCATAATTTTTATCCTGGCTGGTTCCAATAAACTATGGTTTAAACTAACTACAGTCTTGGTTCATATGTAGCAACAAATTGAAATTAAACTAAATCAGAAAGCAGATGTTTCCAATTTCCTCCTCTTGTGCATGCTAGAGGGAAGTTTTTAATGACTGGTGTTTTAATGTATTTTTAATCTTTTGTTGGAAGCTGCCCAGAGTGGCTGGGTAAACCCAGCCAGATGGGTGGGGTATAAATGATAAATTATTATTATTATTATTATTATTATTATTATTATTATTATTGACAAGGGGGGACTATGGAAGCCCAAGGTTGGATACCAAAACTTGCCTAAAATATGATTTAGAATTACTTCCAAACTGGGCCGGAGTTGCAAAGTTGTAGAATATTGGGGGGGGGGGGGTAATAAGCAGAAAGTCTTCTGTTATCATGGTGTTTATGGAAGTGTTTCTGTAATATTGGACTTTGGGAAACTATTGTATTCCAGTTGGTTGCAAGAGGGCTTTCCCTGCTCAGTATTTCTGTCTGTGTTTATTGGAAGAAAACAGGTCACATTTGTGTTTTTTTCCTGACAAAAAGTAGTTCTACACATTAGTTTATGTGGAGGTGCATTATGTTTGGGGTTTATTAACGGATTTCATTCTGCATCTGAGGAAATCTTAACAGTAAGAAATAATGCAGATTGCTTTAAAAATAATAATAACGAAGCCTGAAAACTGGCTAGGATACAGTAAACAATTATAGCATGATTATAAATAACTAGGAAATGCATGTGATAAGCTCTGGTAGATTTCCTTGCTCTTTGCTATAGGGATGAGCCACAGCTCAGTAACTCTGGGCCAAACACATGCTTTGTGTGTCAAAGAGTTCAGGTTTAATCCCTGGCAGTTCTGGATACAGAAAGGAAGACTTGTAGTTGAAACCCTGGACATCCACTGCCAATCAGTGTAGGCAATACTGAGCTAGATGGAGCAAATGTCTGACTTGGAATAAGGAAGCTTCCTATTTTCCAGTCCGGCTGAATAACACACGAGCATTGCTTGCATGGACAGAGTGGCAAAACCCATTTTCAGAAGTGAAAATTCTACAACGAGACAGGGAGAGATTGGAAACATAAGCAGTAAATAACAACATGCTACTCATCTGGGGAAATACAGGCTAATGCTGCTGCAGGAAATTATTGGGAAGTAAAAATCGAGAAAGTGATAATGCTGAGAAAGACTTCAAGAGTGATAGTAGAAAGCAAATTAAATATGAGTCTGCAAGGTGAAATGGTTGCTAAAAGAGCCAATGATGATCTGAGCTGCATGCACAAGAGCAACTCATTCCGAGAGAGGGATCTAATACTTCTCTTTCTGTAAGATTGTGCATCAGCCACATGGGAAATGCAGTAATACTATATTCTGATCAGGGCACCTCACTGCAGAAAGATACTAATACAAATCAGAGAGGATGGAGAAGAAAGCACCAGAGAAAAACAGCAAGCTGAAGGGATTGTTGTGTGAGTTGACTGTGAGGCTCAAAAAAATCCTAAGCATATTCGTTTACTGAGTAATTTGATAGGAAATATTGTAAGCATCCCACAGGACTTCTAGAATCAATGCTTACACTCACTGAGTTCCTTGCAAAGCTTCTAATTAGATTCAAAAATACAAACAACCACAACCCCCATTTTCTTTTCAGCAGTAATGATTCTGCCCCCGCAAAAAATAAAATAAAAAAAAATCACCTGGTTTATGGTAAATGCATTAATAAATACTCTTTTAAAAAGAGTTTCCTTTATATTTTCCCCATGTTTATTCTATATACAAGACCAAAGATGTAAACATGAGCCTCCTTTACATATGAATCCTGTGAAGGGATCAGCATACTATTATCAGGACTGGAGCAGGGCCACAATACAGGCCCTACCCTAGCACTGGGCACAATGCTATCCCTGTTCCAAGATGTCCACACAATGATGTAGTCCAGGGCTAGGCAACATGGCACTGAACAAGACCCATCATCCCTTACCATTGGTCATGCTGGCTGAAGCTGATAGTTTTTGACCAATAACCTCTGGAGAGCACCACGTTGGCTACCCCTGTCACTGCACTGACTCAGCTGCTCCTGTGTAGGCTTGTTCACGTCACATGTCCATGCCAATGCATGGACATCCTGGGCTGGGGCCCGTAGCTTGATGCTGCTCCTGGTCATCACATGAAGTTCCCATTGCATAATTTAAGAAGAGGAGCACAGTCAATAGGCACAATCTAGGAATAAACTAGGGATACTCCCCTACCTCAGATCATTGAAACCCAGAACCAATGAGGGCTCTTTCGAAGTAATTTGGGCTTCCCTGAAGTGGCTTAAAGTCAGTTTGGTGCACCTTGGAAATTTAGGGCTCATCCAGATTTCCTTTTGTGTCACGATTCCCAGGCACAGGTTTGTGCTTTTTTCAGGTCCAGGTCCTAGGCGTGTGTTTGTTTGTCCCGCTGCTTTCCACAGGAAAACCCACTCTTTACCACTGAATTGCAACGAACTATTTTCTGTGGATTGTCATTTGTTCTGATTTGGTGGCAAACAGCGGGTTTTCCCAAGGAAAGCAGCAGAACCACAAAGCCCCACTCTGTCAGAACCCTACAAAGCACAGACCTGGAAAGTGTGGCACAACAGGAAGTCTGGATGATCCCTTAGAGGATGCATACAGAGTCAGCGTGTCAGACTGATTATTTAAAAAGTGACATCCTTTCCATGCTCTCCATAAAAGGAAAATTCCAGGCAGGAAGAAGGCAAGTAGGGGTTGTTGTTTTGTGACTAATAGCTCTTAGTTTCAGCTAGGGAATAATTTTACCAGAGCTCTTCTTCTTTCTTCCAGTCATTTGCTTTGGGGCGTGATATAGAAGGAATAAGTTGTCTGTGTCAACTGAGCAGAAAACAAGAACACAAACTCAAGCTGTTTTTCATTCATCATAACTCCATAACCGTGTGTTTGCTCTGGAATGTGGACAAACACACACAGCAATTCCTCAAGCATCCCTAAGTATGGGTTTACTCAGGTTTCGCCCTTGCACTCCATCCTTCTTAACGTTGCTGCTGAGTGAGCGGATTTAGAATGAGATTTGGTAGCCCTGATTGAACATGGGAAATAGTCTATATCGGTTTTATATATGTGATGCCTTTGCAGTTTTTCAACATTTGTTTAATGTTGTATGAAATCTACTATGGAAATGCATTATGCTAGGATTTGGTAAGTGGCAATACCAAGATCAAGGCAAGTATAGACTCCTTTGTACACCTGTTTATTGAGCAATCAACCTGATTTCACTTGCATAAAGCTTACAGAGAGGTTAGACTATGTCTTATCAAGAATTCGTTCTGATTGATTGGGAGGCATCTTAATGTTTTCAGTGCTTAAGGCCTCTAAAGGTCTGCTCCATGCAAACGAATCAGAATGAATGCTCAATAAGACCAGGTACAATCTAACCTTTGTATAAGCTTGGCAGGGGGATCAGGATAAATGCTCAGTAAATAGATCATCTAGAAGAGTCTTAAATTTCCACTATGCTCTTGAATCTTTCCCACAAAACAGTGTCAGTCTACATCATTTCAGAACATGTTAGAAGGGGGGTGCTTTTACTATAGCAGCTGGAACAGTTGGGCTACTCTCTTCTTGGCTATTTTCTATCTTTGCACTCTGTTTCTTGTTTTGAAGATCACAGATATGCCCATCTCCTGTTCTTTTAAGCTTCAAGCCCAAATATTTTAGCTAACATGCCAAGCATTCCTCTCATTGTAAAAAAACACACAATTGCAACTGAAATAAAAAGCATAATGAAGAAAACATTAATATTATATCCTATGGGTAGATTTTCTGCATGGTGTGTGGGGAATTAGGTGCACAAATCCCATTTATGCTAATAGGCCTTGCGTGTCTAATTCCTTATGCATCGCATTGCAAATTTACCCCCTAGTGTCTTTGATGATACAGAGGACCAGCTTGGGTGGGGAGGGGGGAGAAATGAGTGATTTATTTTATGATCCTGTCAATCATATTGGCAACCAGAGAAAACTGCAAAGCCAATTTTAACCTCTGTAGGAACAGCTATTTAGACCATATGTTTTCTCCTTGCCAGATGTCGTCATTCATCAATTTCTCATTAAGAAAACAGTACGTGTGTACAAAAACAAAAGCAAAAGCAAAAAACCCCAAAACAGACAAATGTTTCCTTATTCTATAAAAATTGCAGAAAATCGTATCACTTATTTCAGAGCCTCTTTTTTACAGTCTGGAGTCAAGTTGACAACATTCTCAAAAGATGTGGTGGTCATTTGATGATGTTGCACCTGAGCCAGTCACATATAAGCCAAATATTGTTCCAGAAAGAAGATAAAAATAAACAATTAGGAGTTGTTGTTTTTAGTGAAAGAGCTTCTACACACTATCATCATCATTATCATTATTATCATTACTGTATTATTATTATTATTATTACATTAACTCTGACAGAAATTTATTTTAAAGTCAAGCTTTGAGAAAGAAGATTAAAAAAATAATTCATTAGAATGTGTAAAATAATGCAAGAGCTGCCAAATAGTAGCAGCTGGTTAATAGTATGGACACATCATATAATTAAGAAGGCCACCAGTGTTTTCATTTGCTTCGAAAGCTGCTGAAATGTGGCATTTGGCAATCTAGTTATCTTCTTTGGTAATAATAACAGTGGTGTTGGTGTGCCCAAACAATTCCTGGGGATTGGCACAGCATGTTCAGTAATTCCCAGAGTAGGAAGCAGCAGGGCTGAGCCAAAACTACTTACTGTATTTTTTGCTCTATAAGACTCACTTTTTCCCTCCTAAAAAGTAAGGGGAAATGTGTGTGCGTCTTATGGAGCGAATGCAGGCTGTGCAGCTATCCCAGAAGCCAGAACAGCAAGAAGGATTGCTGCTTTCACTGTGCAGCGATCCCTCTTGCTGTTCTGGCTTCTGAGATTCAGAATATTTTTTTTCTTGTTTTCCTCCTCTAAAAACTTGGTGCGTCTTGTGGTCTGGTGCGTCTTATAGAGCGAAAAATACGGTAATTATTTGTCAGTATTTTTTTGTTGTCAAAAGCCATGCCCCACTTTTCAGTTATATTAGGGTACATCTTGAACAAGATTTGCCTATTGATATTGTCATGAGTGTTGGCTTTCAGTATCAAGTGGCTATACCTGCCTGTGATCATGGCATCACACAGTCAAATATGATTGATTGGCTATGTAGCATTGTGATATCACCCCCATTTATTATCTTTTACGGCTGAAACTAGAAACATTACTCACACAAAGGTGGAACCCAATGTGGCGTATGTGTGCACAAAACTAGGTCTGCTCATGCAGCAATACTTTGTTCCTCTCACACACTCCCCGGCATGTCCCCCACATGCCCCTAAACCTGTTCTAAGTCTCCCCCCACCCCAACCCTCCAGAACAGATCTGGGGGATCACTAGAACAGGAGAGGAAGGAAGTCCCTTGGTGCAAGCAGACCTCATTCCATGCATGCAACAGCATAGTTGAATCCTCCCCTTAACTGGCCCATTTACACAAGGAGAGGAAGGTTGCACTGAGGGCTATCGATGGCTACTAGCCATGATAGCTATGATCTGCCTTCACAGTTGGAGCCAGCAGTGTTTCTGAATACCAGGTGCTGGAAACAACAGAAGGGGAGAGTGTTGTGCATGAATTTTGCTTGCTGGTTTTCCACAGGCATCTTGTTGGCCACTGTAAGAACAGGATGCTGGTCTTGATGGGCTGTAGGCCTGATCCAGCAGGCTCTTCTTACGACCACCTTTTAAGGAGTATGTATGCTCTTTTTTAAAAGAAACACTGTAGTCTGACACTTATCCTAGGTAATAAATGAGCTAATAAGACATAAGCACACAAGCCTTACCTTATATTATAATAATAAAGACAGGAGATATATCTCATTTCGCAGCTTAAATGAGGAATGTAGCCCAACTGCAATCAATGGGGCTCACTTCCAAGTTTTTGTTCAAATCAGTCTTTGAATTGTATGTTTCAGACATGTTTCAGGACCATCAATATATGCCTGGATTACTGTGTTTCTTAAAAAGCAATCCGCTGAAAGGCAGACAAATACATTAATGACAGAATAAGCAGCTTTAGTCAGTATTTGTTTAGCTGAAGGCTGTCAAAGCACATAGGAATGTTAGTTTCATCCCTACAGTAGCAACTTTTAAATGTAGCTAAATAATGTACCTTCTGTTTTTATCAGAGCTTTTAATGTCTCCTAGAAAACAACAGGACATCATCCGCCCTCCTCAAATATAATGAAACTTCTTTGCTTTTATAAATACCATCAACATGTTGTAAATGTTTTGTAGGATGCTATTAAACAGCTGTTTTGTTATTAATATTTTAGTGCCCTGCATTTTTCCAGGAGATATTGATGCTTGCTATTATTTCAAATGCTGCTTTTCATGGAGTTTTTTAATGGTTTGTGTATATCTCCAGACAGTTTCAAGTACTTCAGGCTGTCACAACATGTTAAGTAGGCAAATCCACCGACAGAGTAGTTTCAAGAAAGATAATTTTCTTTGCACAGCTTCTGCATTGCTTTGCCTGACTTATTAAGCAGGAACTGACTCACTGAAAAACAAGGCAAATAATTTAGAGAGCAGAAGATGTGCTGATGGTTAAGGGTGAACTCCTCAGAATTCTGAATTCTCTGCAGATGCTAGCCATTCTGAATCTTGCTTCTTTATTGTGTTCTGTTTAAGAACTTGGGGGGGGGTATTGTTGTTTTATCCCGTAATGTTAGTTATGGAATCCTATTATATCTGATGACACAGTATTTTGAAAGCCAAATTTGTAAAGAGCAGGAATAAAAATAGTACAGCTTCCCCACATTATATCTTTTGTGCCTTTTTATTATCTGGCCTCAACCCTGAAATGCCTGGGTATGCAGGAAGCTAAGGAAATTGTAATAAAAGTTATCTCAGCCTATTCAAATCCTAAAGCATGCTAACTCTCTGTATTTATATACTGGATATCAGTTCCCTTTCTTACATGCTGAACTATTATTGTCTTTTGCTCCTTGTTTTGTATTGGATGGACTGTGATGCTGGGACCTGGGTTCTAATGTGTGCTTAGGCACGAAAACCCCTGGGTGGCATTAGAAAAGTCATTCAGCTCAAATGTTAATCCATCTCACAGGTTTGTAGCAAGGATAAAACTGGTCTTACCGATTTATGATCCCTCTTCATGAAGGGAACATGGGATTCAAATATACAGTGGTACCTCAGGTTAAGTACTTAATTCGTTCCAGAGGTCCGTACTTAACCTGAAACTGTTCTTAACCTGAAGCACCACTTTAGCTAATGGGGCCTCCTGCTGCTGCCATGCCGCCAGAGCACAATTTCTATTCTCATCCTGAAGCAAAGTTCTTAACCTGAGGTATTATTTCTGGGTTAGAGCCTGTAACCTGAAGCGTATGTAACCTGAAGCATATGTAACCCGAGGTACCACTGTAATTGTTGTAGTTGTTAACATTTCTTATTTATTAAATTGATAAATAATTTATAGATAAAACTTTGTTTAGCCCCTTTGAGATCTATAATGACATCACAATATAGACTGGTATAAATTGTACTATCATTCATGATACTGTATTGTTATGAGTTTGCTTTCAGATTTCTGGTTTTCTGTGAATAGGACCATCATTCTGGGTTATCTAGAAACAATACATGGCCAGAGTCTTAGTGATATATTTCCATGAGAACTAAGACTTAAGGACAATTCCTCTAAGTCTTCTAAATGGAGAAAAAGCAAACCTCCCTACTACTTCTGCTAATGTCTCTGTGTGAAACAAGACAGTACAAACCTACAGTTTGGGAAAGAGATGAGGGCAGATTAAGAAAGGCACAGAGAATGCTAGTTTAGGCCTCTGTATATTTTACAGTGTTTTGGGATTCTGCCTGACTCTCTTTGAAGATATGGTCTGGAAAAAGGGGCTGATTAAGCTGGTATTCACATATGTTCAACATGTATATCTATTAAAAAAAACACAACCTCGAATATTACAAAATGTCATAAGCTCCAGCAACCTCCTTCCAAAGGAAACTAAACCTGCAGCACTGGAACTTCTCAGCACTTTAAATAGAACAAGAATAAAAATATGAAATACTTTGCACCAAGTTTAAGCATTTGTGTGTCGAGGTCCCCAAGCCACCCCAGTAAAAACACAATTCACACCAAATTTTTGTTTAAGGTTTCTGGCATAATTTTGGCCACAACTTTATTAAAATACAAAAAATGTGAGTGGTTGCTTAGGCATTGGTTGCGGCTATCTGACCCCACACGGGGACAGACTGACATTCACATGCCAGTGAAAGTCAGAAAGGGAAAATATTTTGGGGAAAGCGATGAAGCTGGGAACCATGCCCTCACCTCTCCCCAAATGCTCCCAGGGGCTCTTGCATGGCCTAGCCCCTTGACAGGGGTTCGGACAAAAGCATGGTGAGCCCCTGGATTCCTTTAATGGAATACCCTTGCAGCTGCAGCAGCATTAGAGGAGCAGGCACAGCCAATCCATGCCCCTCCACCAACCAATTCATAAAACCAATGCCTAACCACAACCTTACAAGTTGTGACGAAATGCTACGCAGTAGGTAAAAACCAAATGGCTCCAGCCGATCAGCCAAATGGGCAAAATTCCTACCGGGCCGCTGCCCCAAAAGCAGATGACCCCATGACAGGCATAGCAAGGTCAATGCGAACAACCCTAAATAAAGGGAGGGTGGGCGGGTAATCCAATGCGTGCAGCGAAAAGAGGAAGCTCAACACTGCGCGCAGGGAATTTAACTCCTCTGGGTGTCAGTCACAAAATGGCAACATCAAAATCTCCCCAACGACAAGGGGAGCCCAATCGCAACGGTGGCCAGCTAACTTTAGCCGCCCAGCAACAGTGGGGTGTCTTGTTAGCCCCCACCGCAACACGTGCTCTCCATGAAGGAGAACATGCTTTGTGTAACAGAAACCCAACTAACCTGTACCTGAAAAAACTAATGTTTTAATAATGTCTTGAAATTGTTCCTTACCCCATCTTATTTCCCCATATATTTCTGAACATGCTCAAGTGCAGTGGAACCCACTCTGTCCTGCAAAATGAATACTTGCACCACTTCCCTGCTCCCACTTTCTGACAGATTTCATTATTCCATCTAAAAGGTGGACAAAATAAATCTAACTCTTATAAAAGGGGATCAGATTCTGTTCCATGTGTTGTTCAGCACCCAAATAAGTCTGAAATACAAAGAAATACTAAATTTATTAAGGGAAATCTTTAGTGGTGCAAAAGATGCAGATCTAGCAAGGAAAAAATAATCTTAAAACAAACACTTTTTTACAGCATTTGGTAAGCATAGATATGAACTAACTTCTACTATAGCAACTATACCTCTACAGCACATATCAAGTCCGAAACCAAATAATAATTAAGCCTCATATACACCCCAACTCTAGCAACAAGCCAACCTACAGCACATTCTCAAAACTGGTAGAACATTCCCTTCTTCCTCAGCACACCTCAGGCAAATTCAGTAACAACCCCTTCATAAGCATAATAATCACCTAACTGTTCCTGTTTGGGGATAAATATTTTCTGTGTAGCAGTATGGGCAAGCTAGGGAGTTGGGGCACCGACTATAAAGGGAGAGGCTGAGCATGTTCTTTTCTTGCCAGCTCTTCAGCTCTTCTGTTCCACGGCATATTTTCCATAATAAACACAACTGTAATCTTTCCCTCTTCCTATGTTATACTTATTTGGTTATTATTATACTTACTAACTAACACAGAAAAGAGAACATGATCCACTTTTTAGATGTCTTTTGCCCACCTTTTCAACAGTAATTCATTTTGTGCTGCTGAATGTGCTCCACTGCATTTGAGCACAATCAAGGGTATATGTTAAAGAGATCTGATGGGGTAAGGGGCAATGATGTCACAATGGCACTGGAGCCTCTCAGGAGCACAGATCAGCTCCTTTGCTAATCTCCAGCTAATTAGCTGTTTATCTTTATTCTATCAAGTGCATATCTAAGCATTACACAATCTGAGTGCAAAGTCAGTTCACATTCAGCCATATATAATAATTTTATATTCAGTTCAGCAATCATTACAATGTTATTTTCAAGTAATATCTGCAACTTGTCTTACTTAAAACCACCAGAGACCTTCTCCAGACCCATATGGTTTCCATTAACAGTTTTCATTACAGGAAAAATAGGATGTCTATTGCATTTTTGGTCAGCGAGCACTTTCTGAATTCAAATAATTACTTAATTAGCTAAGGCACTGAAACTGAGGTAGTTTATTCCAAGTAATTCAAGCATTTACTAGACTTCTAATAAACAAATTATGGAAATGACAAGTTGGTTCAGTAGAATCATGCATAGTCTGTTATTTCCCATGTTCTTATGCAGTCTAGCCTAGTATTTGATGTGCAGGTCAGTGCTTTGTTCTGATGTTAAGGATCTTGAGAGGTGTGTTTCTGAATTCTTATTTACTTCTTGGGAGAAAGGGAAAGTTGGGGAGGGGTGGAAGTAGAGTGTAACATTCCCAGTGCTATTAGGAGAACCTGGTTAGTTTGCTGGTTGAATTCAACAGCACGGGGGGGGGGAGGATTAATTGGGCTTCTGTAGGCCATTTTTTGCATACAGGAGATTTTTTTTGAATTTGCTTTTATAAAACATCTGATTAAATCAGCTAATTAAGCAGCTGACGCACAAAACAATATTATGGAACTACTCTGGGAAATTTTATTCAAATTTTATTCAAAGAGGAAATTTGATATCCATAATAAATAAGCCACATTGTGTAGGTAGGTTCATGTCATGGGCCCCACAACCCTGATTGGCTCAGGGCTGGTGTGGCAATTAGTGTCAGATAAGTTGTCAAAGGAATAACAGGCAGAGGGTGCAGAGAATGCCCTCAGCAGGGAGCAGCCCAAAATGCGAGGAGAGAGGCCCCTTTGCCCTTTGCCTCTTTAGGCTTAGGTAGAGGACACAGTCCTGCATGCTCCATGGCTGGCCCATCTATGGAGTGAAGATATTCCCTAGGGTATATGCCAGTAGGGTTGGCTAGACAGCTGGAGGAAGAGGAGCCCACGGGGCTGACCTCCATCCCATCCCCAAGAATGTATTATCTCCACCAGAGGGAACAGACCCATGTCCCTCCAAGAAGTCCTGTGCCTCCAAGTGAGCCAGTCCCATAGGGAGAGTCTGGTGAGGGAAGGAACGAGTTGGTGAGAGGGGTGCGGCTACTTGTTGAGAATATCTTTGGCACTCCCTACATGTATGTAGCCTGACCTGTAGAGTTTATAGTCTTAAATTAAGGTTTTCTTCCTACTTGTACATAAGAACCTCAGTTGTGGGGTTTTGACCAGGAGCCAGGGCAGTGTGAAGGACAGCTTGGCTTAAATATTGTTACTTTATTTTGACATCCCATTCATTCAACTTAGAATTCTCTTTCCCCTCACATAGGACTGAAATCAGAATCAATACACTGCGAGCAGAAGAGGCCTTTTCATCTTTTCTCCCAACTTTTTATTTATTTATTTAACGTCATTTCCAGAGCAACATTTTCTGAAACTGTACTTTTTAAAAACCTACAGAGACTGTTTTCTGAACTTCACTGTTCTTGGGAGGTTCTGAATAGTATAAAATGAAACACCATTCTGCAAAGTTAGAGACATGGATACTAAAGTCAACTTTTCTTTTCTACTTGGGACATCAAAATTACCCAGTTTTCCATTTTCAATGAATATATGAAAGCTTTGAACAGTACACAGTACTTTTTTGTGGGGGGAGGTTTCTTTACTATTCTCAAGGTGTGATATGAATTACTGATAACAAAGGTTGAGTTTAACAACTTCATTCAATCTGAGATGACATGTCCTGATTCTTGGAACAAGAAAATGTTCTTTTCCAGCAAACAATATATTTATTTTATTTTCTCCTCTATGATAATCTGAAAACACATGTGATTCAATCAGAAATTTCAGGGACAGATTAGAAATAAACAAGTCATTCTCTGGGCTATTCCACAACTAGCATAGTGGCATTGAAATTGCTGTTGGCACCATCTTGTATCTTGCTGTTCCATCGACACTGATCCCTTGTATTGCTACCAGTCTTCTAGACACATTCATCTTCCCAAATAGCAGTGTTTTATCAAAAGGCATTCTTGATAGGGGTCCATAGCCAGTTCTATTGGAGCTCACTTTCCCCAACAGATCCATTTTGCCCACCAGGGCACAGGATTGCCCCACAATAATTATAAGCATAGATAGATGTTCACACATTAAAAATAGCTGATGGGGAAAATCTATTATTGTAGGCATTATGTACAATAAATAAGCCCCTTCTGGTTGCTCCATATTTTATGTTCTAGGTCATTCACTATTTTAATTCACAAAACAGTGTCAAGGACAGGAGATCAGAATAGTTTGATCAAATAAATTGTACAGAAGATAAAACTATAAAAGCACAATAAATAAATCAGTAAAGCTGCTTTAGTTTGATTTTTTTTTAAGCTTCTGATTGGAAATGAAGGATTATTAGAAGAAGGATTTTTAAAAGAAGAGGCACCCAGTGTAATTTTATATTTTCGGATTATATGATAAAAACGCCATGGAAATTCATCTAAAATTTGCTTACATAAGATGATTCAATAGTACCACATAATCCTTTCCAACTAACATAACTGAAGTGCATTACAAATTAAAGTACACACCATTTGCGGGGTGCTGTGTGTACTTTATGGCATAGGTGAATGAAATAATAGATAGAACCATCCCTAATACATCAAGAATGCAATTAAAAATCATAATTCAAGATAGCATAATATTAAGAAATCATTTATTCTTTTTTGAAAAAATTATCACGTTTCTTACTAGTGCATCATGAATGCTGTTTAACTTTCCTTTGTTTTCATGTGTAGAATATTTAAGTATGTGCCTGGTGGAAATGTGTATCCTAATTTAAACCATGAGTACTTTAATACAAAATCAGAGTTCATGAACACTTGGCAGCAAAAAATATATAATGTATATATACACATAGACCCCTATAGATTATTACAGGAAAGTGAGCTCACCGTGTTCTTCACTAGTTCTCCTATCCATTAATTTAAAGTGTTAGCTAGTGATGACCAGACCCAACCCTTCTCTGTCCAATCTGGGAAAATTCTAATTAAATGGGGAAACGTGAATGTTTGATGTTCAGAATTAATCTAGATATAAATAAGACGCAGTCAGAATTGGAAAGGGTCCTGCTATGCTTCTGATGACATGAGTGGTAACATGACACAGGTTAAAGGCCTTCTCTCCCCAACCCCAAAGACCAAGGGGGCTTCTGCCTTGCCTTCCCCATCCACTGGATGTAGTGTAGACAGGGCACCCCTTTTACATCTCACCACAGTCTAGATTTAAGTCCCACCACAGATGTAACTTACCACCACAGTCCTTACCACCACAGTTCCTGTTTGGTAATACTATAAAAGGGAAAGGTTTTCTTCCTTTTTTGCATCTACCTATATGGAGGTGAAGTATTGTAGGAAGCACAGAAGTTATTTTCTTCGAATTCTGTGATTTACTGAATTCCAGCTGCTTTTATTAAATGCTTTTTCTGATTAACATCACTTACATTGTGTAAATGTATTATGCAAAATAGGTTTTTCATTTACTCTTTGGTTCCTCCAATTAAGGTTTTTTTAAAAAAAAAAGTGATAAAGAGCGAACATTTCAAAAGTGCTATTAAAAATCAATGCAAGTTTGATTAATGACCTATTTTCATATGCTTCTATTTCTGGCATAATGAAATTGGTAATTGATCTGCCTGTTTCATTTATCACTATAGTTACTCCCCATTTTGCCCCGCCTGTGCTACCTAACTAGTATCAATTGGACCAAAGCCTGTGATTCCACAGTATATTCAAAGTTGCATCTCTGCATATTTGACTTTCAACCTGAAGGATCTGCACACACTTTCTTTAAGCGCAATCTATTTTGTTTGCTCTACAGCATTTTAACTACAAATTGCTTTTTAAAATCCCAATGCACACATTATTTCCCTGAATTCCTGTTTGAGGAAAGCTCTTGTGCCTGGCATCCAAACTGCCTTTGAAGTCCAGTGTTTGGTGAATAGTAATTTCAGTCAAGGTTCCAAGAGAGACTACTCTCCTTGGAGAATAGATACTGGGGATGGGGAGAGGAGACTCAAACAAACCAGAGGCTCATGCTCAGCATATTCACATGTGCCCCTCAATATTATGTCACTATCCAATCCAGCAGAAATAGAAAACAATATAGTTTCATAGTTGCCTCTAGTATTATGGTAGATCACAAAATGTTTGGAGGCCAATGGATTTCTGGGGTTCATCTTGACCCATATTTTCCATAACCTGAGCTGCTTTTGTCAACCTCTTTCCCAAACTTACTGAGACAAGAGGGATTGATGCAAAGGGCTCACAGCAACCATGGGGCTGAATGGAGAAGCCCAGATGGCATCCGTAACCAGCTTAGGTTGCTACATCAACTACATCCTTCTCTGGAGAGGGTTGACCCTGATACAGTGAGGTACTCCACCCCCCACAAACAAAATTTCTGGCTATGCCCCCACAGCAGCCCCACTTTTATTCCACCAGCCAAGCTAGATGATGTTCAGCTGGGAGTGGAGTGGCAGTTGTTGCTGGGAGCTGCTGGGTCAGGGTTTTTGCCTGTGAGGAAGCACATAGACCCAGGAGTCCCACTGGAAAGCAGGGAACCACAGGTAGCTGGTTCCTCCTGTGTTTTTTCCTCTCATGGGGTGCTGTGCAAGGGAGTGCAATGATATTCATGAAAAGATGCATTCCGAATGGGTGCCCCATGAGGTTGAACATTAATAGCTTTTGCCTAGTATTAACGCCTCCTGTAGGCGTTGTGGTCTAAACCACAGAGTCTAGGGTTTGATGATCAGAAGGTCAGAGGTTCGAATCTCCGCAACAGGGTGAGCTCCCGTTGTTCGGTCCCAGCTCCTGCCCACCTAGCAGTTCAAATGCAGGTCAAAGTACAAGTAGATAAACAGGTACCACTCTGGCGGGAAGGTAAACGGCGTTTGCATCTACTGCTCTGCTTTGCCAGAAGTGGCTTAGTCATGCTGGCCACATGACTCGGAAGCTGTCTGCAGACAAACGCTGGCTCCCTCGGCCTAGAGAGCGAAATAAGCGAAATAAGCGCGCAACCCCAGAGTCGTCTGTGACTGCACCTAACAGTCAGGGATACCGTTACCTTTAAGGTCTCCTGTAAGGGCAGTGTTTCCCAGCTTGGTGTCCTCCAGACATTTTGGACTACAGCTCACATCATCTCTGGCTAGAGATGATGGGAGTTGTAGGTCACCTGGGAAGAGGATAACCAGCATGCAATAGTAGTTCCTGGAAGTTGTTGGGTGTTCAGTAGCCAGCAAAAGTTCCTGTTTAAGATTAGCTAGATATGACGCTAGCACCTATATGTCCTCTACATCTCTTTAACTTTTGTGAACTAATTCACAATCCCTTTATGCTTTCTCATTTGCTTTCTCCGTTCAGCATATTGCTACTGAAAGGTCCTTTGGGTCTACTGAATCAAATAGCTGCATCTTACATTGGAAGGGTAGAGGATTCATAATCTCTCTCTCTCCCACCAAATTAGCAAAACTGTCCATCAAAACGATGGCCTTCATTTCATTTTCATTTTTACTCTGCACTTTGCAGTCTACAGCATGCTTGTTAATTAGCCATCACTGCACCTATACTGTGGTTTCTAAGAGTGCAGTGAAAGTTGAAAAGCATTAGGATAATAAGCAAGGCAGTAGGAAGATTACCAAGGATATACAATGTGGCTTCTTTTCCTATATTCTGTTTCATATCAGAATTAATCACTTCAATTTTGCCCACAACAGGTTTGCATTATAATGATGTTTAAACCTCCTAGTCTAATTAAGCCTGTGCTTTCATCTGTTAGATATGTGAGGTTTAGGTATGGTATCTAGCATTTCTGCTGTTCTGTTGGAGCTAAAACAAACAGAAAGAACTACTAACGTGAATGGAGGAATAGAGAACTTATCATAAGAGACAAGGTTAAAGAAGCTCATCCGGTTTAGCCAGGCAAAAAGGAAAGCTGACAGGAGTCATGATTATACTCTAGAAATAGCTCAGTGGGATTCGCAAAGAAACAGGGGGAGAATCATACAAGCTGAATGTTTTAGAAATGATTTAGTACAAATAGGAATAAACAGGTCATGAATATATGTTATGCAGAGAATTAGAAATAGGAAGCTAGCAATTCTGGGAGAAGAGAATCTTTGTGATAGCCTCAGTGAAGGCTGTGTCAAACTACTTCCTCTGATACAGATATTAATCACACATTGCAAAGTGGTCCTGAGCCATCTGAGAACATGGGGAACTGTGGCTAAATCCAGTGTATATGAATTCTTTATCTTACGTTTTGCAGTTATAAAATCTTAGAACAGGTTTTCTGCCAAGCTGAAGTACTCTGTTGCACTCTGAAATTTTAGCAATGTTTGGGAATTGAGATGGGAAATTGATGAAGAGTTCAGTGATCACGTGCTAAAGAAACATTTATCTGTGATGTTTAACTGGTGGGTTTTACCTCTACACTCTACACAGTTCTGACCACATGATGCATGATTGGGTTCCGGTAAGATACTCCTCTTTTAATAACAAGATACATATAATCATAGAATTGTAGAGTTGGAAGTGACCCCAAGGATCATCTAGTCAACTAATCCAACTCCCTGCTATGTCTTTCTGTAGAAGGGACCTGGATTTGGTTGCCTAAGTTACAGCTATATACCTCCTTGACTAAGGCATTGCAAACATCTGTCAGATTTTGTTGCCAGCCATATGCCACATGGTGGTGCACTGTAGGGTTGTGTTCTGAATATCTTACGATTTCTATTCTATATTCAGATTTGGAAAATGTTATGCAGGTTGATATAATTTGATTTGGTGATCTTTCTTATATGCAATCAAACTAGATGTCACTTAGCATTGATAACATTGATAACATCAACTTTATAAGATGTTGATGGTAGAAGGTGGCAGTGTCACTGCAGATGTGTGAGATAAATGGAATAATCAGATGAGTTTCCTCATCTTGCTCTTATGGTTATTTATTTATCCCTGTTAATATATGGTTATTAATCTGTGTTTTTATGCTTTCAAAATGAATATAATTTCATTGCCTTAAATGACTGCCCACATGTACTCTGTCTAAAAAACTCTGCATTACAGATATCTCCTCTGATGACTATTCTTTTTCTAAGTATTTTGGGACATTTGCACATTTATTATTTGTTTAAAAGGTAAAGGGACCAGTCGTGGCCGACTTTGGGGTTGCGGCGCTCATCTTGCTTTATTGGCTGAGGGAGCCGGTGTACAGCTTCCGGGTCATGTGGCCAGCATGACTAAGCCTCTTCTGGCAAACCAGAGCAGCACACGGAAATACAGTTTACCTTCCCGTCGGAGCGGTACCTATTTTTCTACTTGCACTTTGACGTGCTTTCAAACTGCTAGGTTGGGTTGGCAGGAGCAGGGACCGAGCAATGAGAGCTCACCCCATCACAGGGATTCGAACCGCCGACCTTCTGATCGGCAAGTCCTAGGCTCTGTGGTTTAGACCACAGCGCCACCTACGTGGCTTAACATATATCAAATCATAGTTGACTCAGCTTGCTAACTCTAGGAGATAAGATACTTCCAGTTTGAAAAACTCTGTAAGATCAATATATTTCTCTAGGTTATGGAATAAGGTTTTTGTTAAAACAATTGATGTTGGTTTGTTTTGTTTTGTTTTGTTTTTTCCTTTGTTTTGTTTTGTTTGTCCTGTTTTTTTTTTCTTTTTTTTTTTCTTCCAGAAGTATTCGGTGCAGTTTATCTTGGACTAGATGGATTTTTATTTTTTCTATAATATATCCAACTCTATATATGTGTGCAACTATATATATGTGTGTCTGCAAAATGACCTATGGCGGGCAGAATTATTCTAAGTAGGATTACCAGTGGGCAGCAGAATGAAGATTTACTCATCTAACCTGATATCTTTATGCCATTGCTGCTGTTACTTTTGCCCTAGCCCCCAAAGTTCACTGCTCTCCTAACTCTTTGCTCTTTCTTCCTTTCATCCTTCCCCCAAGTCCTTAACACACAAACTTGAAATTCTTTGAAAAGTTAAAGTTCAAATGCAGGGCAAATGATATAAAAACACACAAGAAAAATATTGATTTGAATATTTTAATCAGGTACTTAAGGTATTGTCAACATACAATTCATATTATATTGGTGAAGATTTAAACTTGTTTTGAAAAGGGTGCAGATTACACACCACCTTGTTTATCCAATGTTTATGTAATGTGATTTTGAATATCACACAATTGTAATGACAGTAAAATTGTAAAAGAATGGTAAAAGGGTAAAGTAATACAATTGAGAGATATGCAAGGGTAATATCTTACGCTTTCATCATATCTAATTTGCACTAGAGTTAGATATGGAAGGTTAATTTTTTTTTGTAATAACCTGGTCCCAGATTAGCATTGAGTACAAATAGTCCAGTAGTAAACAGCCGTGGCACATGAGGAGCAGTAAGGTGGCAGTGGTGCTGCTGGGTTGGGATGGGTTGGGAGCAAAGTTGAGGAAGTTCCAGTTTGGTACTGATGATAATGCAACAGGTTTGTCTGCTGTACTGAGTCCATCCAGACCACTAATGTCTACACTGGATGGCAGCAGTTTTCCAGGGTCTCAGACAAGGGGTCTTTCCCAGCCCTAATGCCATTGATTGAAACAGGTTTGTAGAAGATACTCTGCCCCAGGCACATGGGAAGTATGATTAAGAACAAGGTCAGGTATGGATGAAAAACAGGTTTCCTGATTACACAGAATCCTATTCACAAGCAGGAACTTATGTCTTTGGGCTTTCTTTTTTACAGAACAAAATACTTGCCATTGGGATGGGGCTAAATGTGTGCCTCCCCTTCTCAGTGTACACACTTAAGTCCTACATGCAAATGACAGTTCCATGTACGTGTGTGAGAGAAGAAGATATAATGAACTGTTTTGCATCTGTGCAGCAGTGGGGAATATCAATTCTAGGTATATAAGATGCTTATATTGACTTAAACCATTGGTCTGTATTGTCTACGGTATCTGGCTGCATGTTTCCAGGGTTTCAGGCATGGGACATCCTTAGCCCTACCTGGAGATGCCATGGGTTTAACCGGGGTCCTTCTCTGTGCTTTACCACTAAGCTATGGTCCTTCCCAAATTCTAGAACCTCTATGCCTTCATCCTCCTGACTGGGGAACAGTAATTTAAAAGCTGGCAGTGTGCATCATTTGTTTGGTGAGTAGATTTTTAGATGCTGCAATTATTTCTATATCACAGTGTTTTACTGCCGAGCACAACTCAATGGGCTAATTGAATACCAAGTTTTGGCTGCTGTCCTTCAACTGCACTTCCCAGCCTTGTCCTCTCAATGTGACTAATTTATAAGTGGTTTGAGGAATGCAGACTGCATTGTTTCTGAAGTCTAAACAATAGCCAGTGACAAGCAACAGCAAAGCATCAAACAGAATCCATCCATTCCCCAATGACACAGATCCCCAGGCACTAAAAGTACAGCAAGATTCCACAAGGAATGGTGCGTTCTAGAGAAATAAAGGCTCTGCCTGCATAAACTCTAATTGCATGTCATATGCTTTAAAAACCACCCACAAAAATACCACACTAGAATTACAAAGGAAGAGGCATCGTTATCTTGTTCTTGTAGAATTAAAGAAATACCAATTAGCACTGCAATTTACCATTTTATAAGTATTATGAACACATAGGAAAACAAGCTTTGCTGCACAGCCAGATTTGTAAAACTAAAAAATCCTTGTGTGTTTTATATATCCTGGACTTTTGGCTCAAAATAGTTTTGCTGAATTACATTTATGTTTCAAAAATAAAACTGGGGCTATATTATTATACTATGAAATACAAACAAAAATCACATTCAGCAGGTAGAACTTCACAAGGAACAGTGTGTCTATACAACAAATGATATCAGAAAAAAGTTTAAGAGACCTTATCAAAAATGAAATTATTCTTATTTTGATTATACTATTTCTATAAAATGAAATAATGCCCATATTTTAAAAATGATAATGAAAGAATGAAAGCACACAATTATTTTTGGAGTAGATGTGTTTTCCTGAATAAGGACTCAAGTATCTTTTTGATAAAATCTAGGCATATGAGGCTCTGAAGACCATTCATTTTCTACAATAATAAAGGCAATGTTAATATTATTGCCAAACTTCCAGATAGTTAAGAAATACATACTATTCACAACTTCAGTTATTTGAAAATTATCTTTGCCTTTATAATTATGCATATTCAGTGAGACGTTCTTAAGGAAGTCCACATCATTGTAATTCTTTACAAATATTATTCATTTTTATGTGGATGTTTGGTGTGGTCTGGTTTTGACCAAACATTTTTCAATTCATCCAGTTGATCTCCAGATAAATTAGATTAGAAGATTCTTAACTCTTTTAAATGCTTACCTGAAACTATATTCAAATCACTTAAGAGTAATTCTCAGTGCTTGAGCTCATTGTTTTTTATGCAGAGGTTTTCGGTCTCCAATTAAATCAATATAGATAGACACAACTTATCAGGTGACACATCACATTTTTAAAACTAATAGCAACGTTCTGTTTGTGAACATTATCTCACATCTTTCTGAAATGATCTAAAAGTGCCTCAGTTAGCAAAATATACAGTGTATATACATTTCTGATTTCTGCCTTTCATCATGCTCCTTTTTAGTTTTTCTTTCTTTTTTTCAATAATAAACAAAGCAAGAGAGCAAAGTCATCACCAACAGACTATTTAGGACTATTTAGATACAATGAATAATTTCAGTTGAGCATTTTTAGAACTAATGAAAGTTATCAGTGTATTACACAGCTGCATTTCAGTTTCTTTACTGGAGCCTGAAGAGAATAGAATTTATAAATAGATTAATGACCACTATTATATATGTGCACAGTAATCAGTTCATTTTAAGATATTGTTTCCAAATATTTTAAATTCAGTGGGTGGGATTCACTTAATAAACCCCATCAGCAGAAGGCCTGCACAAAGGCTTCTGCTTGTATAATGGGGCTTTCCCCCTTCTCCTCACCATGTGAACTCTGTGTATCCCTTGAAATTGGCTTTCAGGGTCAGGAGAACCCCCAGAACAGCACACAGTAGAAGCTGATTTTCTTGCACATATGGAACATTCAGTGTAGTGCAATGTTGAATTCTACCCAATATCTGCTAATTAAAAAAGAGTATATTGTCATTGGAGCAGTGTGGGTCAGTTTTTAATTGATGGTTCATAAGAAATGTGATTGGAATTGGAATTGAATGGTTCAATAATAAAGTAAGCAGGGTGCTGGGATGAGATGAGGTTTGCTAAAAATCACCAGTAATCAGATTGAGCATTTGATGAGCAGAGGGCAGGCAATGACGCCTCTACTCAGCTGATTTGCATGGATCATCTGAAATGAGAGGACTCTATGCCAGTGTGTGTCTGCCTCCATGTGGCTACTGAATATGCCATGCCAGAGGGTTGACCAAGGGTAAATGTAACCCTTAGGCCAAAAAGGGCTGTTTATTTTTTATTTTTTATTTTATTTGTTAATTTCTGGAATCTCTCATCTGCCCTTCATCCCAAGATCCCAAGATATAAGGTTCCAGGACATAAATTAGCAATACTGATACAATACTTAATGATCATCTAGTAAACCAAAAAGGAGCAACAATAAAAGCATAAGGCATGTAACAACTACTAATCCCATTTGCAAGGAGGACAACTTAAAAGAAACCCATTTCACTTCCGAATGTCAGAGTAAGCAGTAACTGGCAGAAGGTGTAAAGCAGGGACAGAGAACCTCTTAGCCTCCAGACATTTGTTATGCCATCTTCTATGAGCTGCAGCCAGCATGGCCATTGGTTGGGGCTGATACTTGAAAGACAATCTTACTGCTTCTATACCCATTCAGTCACTGCACTCTGAAAGTGAGGGGCATCTGTGAATCCCGTCTTATCAGGAGATCCATTCTGCACAATATAGGAATCAACCTTTTAGCGTTGTGGTACATACCCTTTAGAATTCTGTCCCCAGGAATGTTGGACAAGTGCCATCTCTGTTGTCTTTTGGATTCCTACTGAAGTGATTTCTTTTTCAACAGACTTTTAAGTTGAGATGTTTCCAACATCTATACTGGAAATGTTTTAAAGATGTTTTTATTGTTTTATTTCTTGTTGTTTGACACCCTGGGCTCCTTTGGGAGGAAGGCATGATATAAATTTTAAAAATGGTGGTGGTGGTGATGGCCACAGTATATGGAAGCCAATAGATTCACCATCTCTAGTGTAATGTGTCAGGGCTAGATGCACCTTTATGTAGAGGGAGTTCCACAGTTAATCATCTCTGCACTACAATATAGTTAAGGGGGTGAATGGGTGAACCACGGGCAATGAGGCCTCTATCTTACCACCATCCTATCACCCAGGCAAGCAGAATGCATGGTCAGAGCTTTGAACCACATTCAGCTCAGGCAAAAGTAGGGTGAAGAGCACAGCTGGTGAAGGCTGTGGCCTGGGGAAAGTCCCAGAGGCAAGATATGAAGGTCTTCTGGGTCACATTTCCTTACCTGTGCAATATGGCCTTCCAATCCATAGATCCTCCACTTCAAGGGAAAAAAAATACTATTTTTACATTCCTCTTTGAGACATTACTAAAGAAACTAAAAACTATGGGAAGATGTAGAAGGGTAGAATAGACCATTGTAATAGACCTGTAAGCTGGACAAAGGTTGTAATTGGTGCTGATTTCTTCTGCTGTAGCACTTACTCTAATGCCACGTCATAGTAGTCCGATATTAGAAAGTGCATCTGGATATGAGATTGAGACAATTCCATTTAAAATTAATGAAATATTGCTAGAGGTCAATGTTATTCCATTTTATTGTTTCAAGCGCCTGTGGGTGTGTTTATACAGCCAAAGGATCTAACTACTGTGGGCTGGGTTGGTGAGGGTTGTTGTGTTTCGTTTTTTGTCTTCTTTTACCGGACCTCTTTGTAAAGTAATCACCATCATTGTGTTCTTTAAAAACATCTTGCGCTCAACAAAGCAGCAGAATGTTGACCTCCATAAGCTGGGAGTGAAAGCATGTATCAGTGCCAGCCCATGCTTTGATTGAATCTTGGCTTGCTCCAAATAACTCTGTGCAGGCAGTTTTAACAGAAGGTGGCTTGTAAAATTACAGCTTGCTCAAAATTTAGCTGCCAGAATATTAACTCGAATAAAATATTCACAGCACATTTCCCCACTCCCAACTTCGACCTCTTGCTGAGCCTTTCAGCCTAGTGATGAAGTCTCCCATGTGTTCCTTTTCCTGATTAAATTGTAAAACCTTTGGTACAGGCCAACTTTTAGGGGGTGGGCAGTTTGGACAATCAGAGTTCCAAAATCTAGGATTATGTCAGTCTTTTAGGACTACACTGTCACAGCTTTAATAATAGCATCTTTAGCTAATTACAGGCCCGGACTAGCCATAGATACTTTTGATGCTTTGACACTGTGGTTGTGTGGGGTTGATGAGCCCCAATAATACCCCTTTTTGTTTCCCTTTCCTGTAGTCAGGCCTTTGGAATCTCTAGTTACCCTTTTGTCCCACATTTCTTAGAGAGATTTCTCACACTGTGTTTTGTATTCAAGAAAAGAATACAAAATACAGAATCGGTTATTAAGGGTGTGCATATGTGTTATTCACCACTTGGCCTTTTAAGTACATTGAAGCAAGGCCTAAATCATTTCCTATGCACTGGTTCCATGTATTTTAAAGGGAAATGCAATAAGATTAATCTTCTAAAACAAAAGTAGTCAATGTGGTACACTCCAGTTGTTGTAGACTGGCTACAGACTTGACAAAAAGCTGTGGCTCAACATTAGTGTACATGGTTTGCACGCAAAGAGTTCCAGGTTCAGTCTCAGGCATCTCCAGGTACAGCTGGGAGACATCTCTGTCTGAAGCCCCATAGAACCCACATGCAGTCAGTGTAGCCAGTGTCTGATTCATTATAAAACAGCTTTCTATGTACACATCAGCTACAACAGGCATGTCCAACATTCAGGGATAACCATTGAACATAGTCATAGCATAAGCCTTTATATTCAATCTGAGTCCTCAGTCCTTGAGTCATTGAGAAAACCCTGAAAATCCACTCCTCCTCTCTTTGAAATGGTAACTTTTGTTTACCAAACGGAGGGTCCTCCACGATCATGAACGTTTTTTCAAGGCTTTTTGTACCTCTCAGAGACTGCTAGGGATTATCTCAACAAACTATTGAATGCTTTTAGATATACAATACCCAGAAGGGGGAGGCCTGAGAACTGCTTGGGAAGGAGGCCTTAATATTAGTTTCACTAATTCAGAACGGGTAGCTCTTTGTACCAAGTAACACTTAAAATCCACCTCTGTGAAGATAAGGGAAGCACATTTAAAGCTAATTCACAGGTGGCCCTGGGCCCCTGTTCAGCTAAACCACATAATTCTGCCATATCCCCTTTGTGTTGGAAACATTATCCTCTGAAAGTCACCCTTTATCGATTAGGATGGTCCTGTGAAAAAGCAGTATTTACTACTGTAAGCAAAATTACACAATCTGTAGTACCTGACCGCACTGCTCTCCATATTCAGATAGGAGGTGCACGATTTCCTGATGAATAAGATCTGATCCAAAATAGTCTTGAACTAAGCTCCAGCTGGAAAGACCTCAGCAGCTTCTCCATAAATTGATGGCATTCTAGGACCTGGCAGTTAGCTCCAGATGAAAAGCTGATGCAGCACTGGTTTCCATTTGTTATGTATGCAAATACAAAAGACAAAACCTTTCTCCCATCCACCACCCAATTTTCATTTTGGCATGATTCTTTGACCCCAAAACAATAACTATGATAGCACATGCTTTTCATCTATCAGTTCTCTATTTCCTGTATTGGCATATTCTTCGTAAACCGTGACATTGTTTTACATTTGTTCTTTTGTGTTGTTCTTTTTGATTTTTCCAAAATATATCTTAAAAAGGAAAATGAAACAGGTAACTAGTAGTACTGCAATTCTTCCAAAAGGACAGGGATTCTTAGTGGTTGCCACTAAGCAGTGGAATTCTCTTTCCCTGCAGGTTTACTAAAGGCCATTTTTTCATAGCGTCTTCAGGAAACCATGTAAGAGCTTTCCAACTTTGGTGATCTTGAACTTATTGACATGGGATTGCATATATTCATAACTTATCCCTACAAATCCTTTAATAAATTATAGGATTAGAAGAATGGGCTTCTCCAATACCACACTGGGGGCTACCGACCCCTGCTTTCATTATTTAATCAGAATCATGGTGTCTATATGCCAGGTGGTTAAGAGCGGTAGTCTCGTAATCTGGGGAACCGGGTTCGCATCTCCGCTCCTCCACATGCAGCTGCTGGGTGACCTTGGGCTAGTCACACTTCTTTGAAATCTCTCAGCCCCACTCACCTCACAGAGTGTTTGTTGTGGGGGAGGAAGGGAAAGGAGAATGCTAGCCGCTTTGAGACTCCTTAAAGGGAGCGAAAGGCGGGATATCAAATCCAAACTCCTCCTCCTCCTCTTCTTCTTCTTCTTCTTCTTCTTCTTCTTCTTCTTCTTCTATATATTCACTAAAATGCTGGATGTTCAAATTCTTAATTGGTTATGTTGACATTAGTTTTCAGTCCAGTGAAGTATATGCAGACTATTGTTCAGCAAACCCAGTTTGGCATAGTGGTCATAGTCAACCAGCTTTTACTCAGAGTAGACCCACTGAAATCAATGTACCAATTTAGTCATATTCGTTAATTCTAATGAGACTAATCTGAATATAACTTAACTGAATACCACCCAGTGTCATTTCCAGATATTGGCAGCTGAGGTGTATCTCTATTCATGAAGATGCTTTTATTAACGAAACTTAAAATGGGGTGATCCGCTGCTAAAAGTTTAACAGGTCAAAAATCCTTTTGAATATGAACCCAAAGTAGCTCTTTGATCCCTGGCCAGAGGCCACAAATCTCAGGGAAAAAGAAATGGAGAGTAAACAGGCTCTCTCAGAGGACCTCTCATGTCAGGACTACTTAAATACATTCTCAGCAGTTTGATCAATATGCTTTCATGAAGGAGATAGCTGTGAAAATCCTAATTTTGAGAATTAAATTAAACATAAACTTGAAGACTTAATTTCTTGGTTGTCCAGCTGCTGAGAGTAACATCAACAGGGATTCTCTTTCTTAGCATTCTGTGAATCTGAACATGCAGTTGTTAAGACTCTGTGCTATTCATCTTAACTAAAGCACACAGAGAAATCCATTACATGTCAATATCTGAGGCACTGAAAAATTTAAAGAGTCTCAAATCTAGTTTACAAAATAACTCTTGGAGTTAATAACAGGGTAGGAAAAGAACATCTAATATGCAGCATTACAGCTCCTAGAATAATTTATCATTTATCATTCTAGACATTGCTGCATGGAAACATAAGACCTTCAGGTCACTGTTTGGCTCCAAGGCCCAACCTGCTTATAGCTTAAGGGAAAAGATGAGGCTTATAGAAGTCACGATCACATTCTTCAAGCCACTTAAGCAAAATCACACTGAAGTAAATGGGACGACTCTGGAGAGGCTAGCTTGAAGATAGAAGCCTTCTGTGTTTAAGTAGTATCATCCTTCAAATTGCCAAGCAATCATTAAAGCAGAGGAAAAAATCCACTGGTAATTCATAGGAGAGTTAATCCAAAAGCCACAATATACCAGCCTTACAAAAAGGATACACACATTGACATTCTTGTTTGGGTCAGTTGAAACAAAGAGCTTTGTAAAAGTTGGGACCATTGGGTTGTATCCCAAACTGCTATTGCACAAGTGAAACAAACTTCTACTAACAGGGCTGGAACATATTTGGAGGGGTGCACAAAGGGCTGAACAGTGGAGGAGAGGAAGGGGAAATCTCATTGCACAAGTGGAAATACACTCATACGTTTATGGGTACAACCCATAAATAAGAAAGTACAGTGGTACCTTGGGTTAAGTACTTAATTCATTCCGGAGGTCCGTTCTGAACCTGAAACTGTTCTTAACCTGAAGCACCACTTTAGCTAATGGGGCCTCCTGCTGCCGCTGCACCGCCAGAGGCCGATTTCTGTTCTTATCCTGAAGCACTATTTTTGGATTAGCGGAGTCTGTAACCTGAAGCATATGTAACCTGAAGCGTATGTAACCCGAGGTACCACTGTATATCAGAATGCCACATTTAAGCTACATTCCAGTAGATACAACATTTACCCCACCACCACCCAGTTACCTAATCAGCTATATCATGAAAAAAATTATCTCTTTTTCTCACTTTCTCTCATGCATCAACTTCTTGTCCATCTTCTTTTATTATCTGTCAGTCCTTGTGATAGGCCTCTGCTTCTCTGTCTCTTTCTCCCTCCTTTTTGCCCATCTTTTCCTTCTCCAGCTATATTCTCATTCTCTCTCTCTCTCTCTCTCTCTCTCACACACACACACACACACAATCCATCTGTCTCACTTCCCCCATCTTCTCTCCCTTATCTCTCAGCTCCTTCTTGACACATGCTTCATCACCAACACAAGTACATTGTAGAATATTTTATATTTTCCTTTGTATAGTGCAAGATTCCTGGCTTAATGAAAGCTTCCCACACACCTAACAAGTATTTTTGTTGGAATTGTTAGTCATGTGCGTATTTTGAGAACAATGCCATCAGGTAATTTTCTTTCCTTGTTTCCATTCTTGCAGTCATTTTGAAAAATATCAGTTTTTTTCTGATGAGCTATTACACTTCAAACATGCTACCTTGATCTGTCTGTCAGAAAACAAGAATGCTTATATACATCTGTTCCTGGCCCCATTCAATCATTTCCTCTGTGTGTAAATTAAACATGTGGATGAGGGCAAGAAGCTGCACCTGCTGGCCCTGCCTCTGCTTTTCAGCAGGTTGCAAACAATGCCTGCTGCACATAAAGCTGTATGTACATAGGCACTCCTTTTCAGATGTCCCACCCATTGGGCAGACAATAGGTATAGGGCTTCCAGATGTCATTCTGCTGCCCTCCATGGTTTTAGTCAACACATAGATGAAGCACTTGAATGAAGCTCCAATCTCTGGCTTTTCCCATTAACTTAGCTCACTATAGGATTTAATGTGTTGGTTCGCTTTCTTCCCTGATAAGATTCTTGCTTGATTTTTATTCTTCCTGACATTCATTATGATAAACGAGAGATCTCAGCATCCAAAAAAAAATATCACCTAACATATTTTCATAGCAGTGTTGTATATCCAGTTAGCAACTGCAAGAAATTAAATGTTGTATATAAATGCTATCAATAGTCATACATTTAATTCAGCCATTAGCAACCCCCGAATTAATCACAAGGAAATTTAAAAGCCTATAAAACATATGTTTTCCTAAAATATCTTCATATTGAAAAATAAAACTTGGAGCCAAAAATAGGACCACTTAAAAGGGGAATCTTGTTTTCTTTCTTTCATCTGGTTCCCATTTCCCTGCTAATATGCATCTCAGTGCAGAACCAAGCAAGTTCCTTTAAATGGAGGTGAACACATACTCATCTCATTATTTATATTCTCTCTTTCTTGTGTTTGTATCAAAATATATATTGCATACATTTTTTACTTTTCTAAATAGTGATCTGTTAGCTACAGAAGCAAGGGATGGAAAAGTTTTATTCTAATTCCACCACAACAATAATGAAAAATAGTAGTCCAATCACATCACATAATTATGCTGCATTTTTTAGTTAGAGAAATGGCTTGAACTGTCCCAAAGTGAATTGGCCAGAGAAAATAATTTGTAGCCCATTTAAGGATAAAGTGGTAATGGGGCCTCAAGACATATGGTCTTTTTTATATTTTAAAAATGCAGGTATTAAATTGTCCACATTAATCTTAGATAGATGATAGATGATAGATAGATAGATAGATAGATAGATAGATAGATAGATAGATAGATGATAGATAGATAGATAGATAGATGATAGATAGATAGATGATAGATAGATAGATAGATGATAGATAGATAGATAGATAGATAGATAGATAGATAGATGATAGATAGATAGATAGATGATAGATAGATAGATAGATAGATAGATGATAGATAGATAGATAGATGTAAACTTACTTCATTTTCAAATATTCCACCTTTTAATGAAATAGTAATTATCCAGTTTCAGTATCCTTACTATAGGATTGGATAGAAGCTAATAGTGGATGTCTTTTTCAAAAGCTGTAAAAGAAAAAATATCTGATAGATTGTTGGAAACTTGTTAAAGCCAAAAGGAATAAAATGTATATATATATATATATATATATATATGCAAAGAATATAGTTTGGCTACACTGACCAGTTATTATATGTTATACAAAATATTGTATATTTTAGAATTTCATGCTGTTCACTGTCCTTGAATCTATTGGATTTTAATATTTTAAATAAATGAATACATTAGATAAGACTTCCTGCATAGCATAGGTGTAGAAATCTGAGTATGTTATCCAAAACAGGTTGCTGCTGTTGTGCATTCATGACAGTAACAAGGTGGGCTTCCATTTAACCCCATAAGCCAGTCCATTAATTTTTATTATACCTAGGACAAGTGGTGTAGATGTGCATTTCCTACCCAAGATATATTGGTTACTGAGAGAACTGATAGCTGGTTCCTGGAAAAATAGGCAATTAAAGTGGTAGTCCTAATATTCTTTCAGATGTGTGAATCTTGAATAAAGGAAAAGTCTAGGCATACGCTAGTGTAATTTGTAGAGTTGGAAGCAAGGAGCAATACACTTTATCTGCTTTTGTGAGAAATAAATCATATTACATGTATTTGCTCTAATTACATAATTAGCCATTCAAATTACAGTATGTAAATACATAGTAATCAGCTAAATTTTGCTTAGAAAAACAAGGTAATTCCCACAACAGCAGCTACCTTTAAAGAATGTTAAGTTTAGGAAAATCTCAGGAAGTACAAGGAGAAAATTAACAGGGTGTAATTAAACCTCCAGTTAACTATGCAAATTGGCATCAAATGTGGATGCCAATTTACCATTGCCTGCTGTGTCCAGCATATGTCTGAAGTGTAGTGTATTATGTGCTGCATGGTGCACATCTAGAGTTACTAGATTTCATTGTGAGAAGAAAGTGCGGTCCGGATCTGAGATTCCCCTGTTGATTAACAAGCTCTATATTTAAAAGTATGATTCTAAAAGTAAATCATCATCATCATTATTATTATTATTTGGGTTATTTATGCACTTTTCATAACATGTAAGTAGATTTTATACATTTTATAGGTCCACTTACTGATTACATCTGCTATCCATTAGGTCAGTAAGCTACTTTCATTGACGTTTGTTTCACATCAACACATTCTCATGTTTGTAACTGGCTCTGAGTCATTTTTTCTAGTAAAGCTACTAACCATCTTCATCATCCAGGCCTGCAGACCCCAATGCTAGGACTTAGCAGCCACTGCATGGCTAATTAATCTGCTGTCATACAAAGGGCCTTCTTCAATCCTCTCACGTCTGCATATCATACTTCAGCTGATAAGTTTCATTAACGATCCAGAATTTTGGGGTCACTCTTAATGAAGCTCAGCTGAGTGGTGCTTGTGTCCAGTGACAAGACATTGTTCCTTTAACAAATGCTTTGAATTGGCTGCAGTCCCAAAGATAGCCAAAAGCACAACAAATAAGCAAAAAAAAAAAAGGTCAATCCCCACACCTCCCCCCCCCAAAGGAAGGTGCCAATGGAATATTAATGAATATAATTGGACTGCAGAATGCATTTCAGCCAATTTCTTCATTTGAGTGTGTAGAAAAGGTATTTGCTTTCTGAGCTAAGGTACTTGGGAAGAAGCTTTTTATATGGAAGAACCTGGTGAAGGATGTCTGGTCATTCTTTAGCTTGAATACTAAGGTCCTGTTGCACATTTCTGATTATGCAGGGGGATCCCTGCTTTTCACTGATCCCCTTTTTCTCATGGTGTTTCTTAGGATAGCTATATCCCACATCATTCCAGACATATTTCCAAATCTCAGCAACTTTTCAGAGATGAGGGACAGCTCAGTCGGTAAAGCATGAGACCCTGAATCTCAGGGTTATTGAAGTAGGAAGGGGGAGAGGAAAACAGCAGTTCTGTGAGCAGAAAATTACATGCACAATTTAGCTTCCAAAACATTGTTTTAACAAATTATTTTCCTGTACTTTTTTGAAAGTTCACCTCTCTTATTGATGACCTTTCATAGAATCATAGAATCATAGAGTTGGAATAGACCACAAGGGCCATCGAGTCCAACCCCCTGCCAAGCAGGAAACACCATCAGAGCACTCCTGACATATGGTTGTCAATTCTCTGCTTAAAGACCTCCAAAGAAGGAGACTCCACCACACTCCTTGGCAGCAAATTCCACTGTCGAACAGCTCTTACTGTCAGGAAGTTCTTCCTAATGTTTAGGTGGAATCTTCTTTCTTGTAGTTTGGATCCATTGCTCCATGTCCGCTTCTCTGGAGCAGCAGAAAACAAACTTTTTCCCTCCTCTATATGACATCCTTTTATATTTTTGAACATGGCTATCATATCACCCCTTAACCTCCTCTTCTCCAGGCTAAACATGCCCAGCTCCCTTAGTCGTTCCTCATAAGGCATCATTTCCAGACCTTTGACCATTTTGGTTGCCCTCCTCTGGACACGTTCCAGTTTGTCAGTGTCCTTCTTGAACTGTGGTGCCCAGAACTAGACACAGTACTCCAGGTGAGGTCTGACCAGAGCAGAATACAGTGGCACTATTACTTCCCTTGATCTAGATGCTATACTCCTATTGATGCAGCCCAGAATTGCATTGGCTTTTTTAGCTGCCGTGTCACACTGTTGGCTCATGTCAAGTTTGTGGTCAACCAAGACTCCTAGATCCTTTTCACATGTACTGCTCTCAAGCCAAGTGTCACCCATCTTGTATTTGTGCCTCTCATTTTTTTTTGCCCAAGTGCAATACTTTACATTTCTCCCTGTTAAAATTCATCTTGTTTGTTTTGCCCAGTTCTCTAATCTGTCAAGGTCGTTTTGAAGTGTGATCCTGTCCTCTGGGGTGTTAGCCACCCCTCCCAGTTTGGTGTCATCTGCAAATTTGATCAGGATGCCCTTGAGTCCATCATCCAAGTCGTTGATAAAGATGTTGAATAAGACCAGGCCCAAGACAGAACCCTGTGGCACCCCACTAGTCACTCTTCTTCAGGATGAAGAGGAACCATTGATGAGCACCCTTTGGGTTCGGTCAGTCAGCCAGTTACTGAGTGGTAGCATAGTGAAGACCGCATTTTACCAGCTTCTTTACAAGAATATCATGGGGCACCTTGTCAAATGCCTTGCTGAAATCAAGGTAGGCTACATCCACTGCGTTCCCTTCATCTACCAGGCTTGTAATTCTGTCAAAAAACGAGATGAGGTTAGTCTGACATGACTTATTTTTCAGTGCTGTCCACACTCACCCCTACTCACCTTTTTGGTGAAGCTAGTTTAGGGCACTTTCTTGAAGATCCTTCAGCTAAATAAACATGCTGAAATGTATTTTAAGTATTCCTAAGGCTGTACTATTCTGTCTTGGAACTAGATATACAAAGCAGCTCGTTAACAAATGGTCAGAATATCTGTTGCAGCTCTTTTCTTTAAAATCTTTCTGCTTTCTGTTGTTCTTGTGATTAGGTAAATAAAAACATTATTCCCCATGGAATATCCATCCTCTGGTTTTAAATAATTGAATATAATTTCTGTAAATTGGTGGCTGTTGTATATGACTGGCATGTTTACCCAGATACAGTAAGAATTATTCTGAAAGCAATCTACTTAGCGTCTAGATGACATAAACATTTTTTATAAGTCCCAGTGCATACTTTAATAGCCTCTGTTTTTCTCTTTTAAGCTTGTAACAAATCATTTAATGTCCCTAGTTTTTCTTCATTTGATCAGTAATACTTACATATTTATAGGCTCCATCAGGTACCACAAAAATACCACCAGAAGAACACTATCAGAATTTCTTTTCTGATTAAGCACCAGAAATGATGTTACCTATCTTTCTTTCCAAGGAAGGGAAGACTCTAAATTGACAGAAGCAATACAAGAAGCATTATTTTGCTGAAAACCTATCAAAATTTGCAAATGCTTCTATCCAGAAAGCATGGTGCACAGTAAAGTGACTTCATTAATAGTGCTTATGGCCCACAGCTGAGAGAATCCTACATTTGTCATTACCCAGATAGTTTACCACATTGTTCGTACATGATGAGGTAGTATCTGAAACAGTCTTCTTCATGCTACAAAGCCTTCACAGTGGTTGCTTCGAAGGTATGGAATGAAGTTCCTGTGGAAATTAAGAAATCCACTCTGCTCACTGGTGTTAAAAAATCGGTACAAATGCAACCTATTTCATGAGCCTTTTGAGGATGAGTAATTGGGCTTGTTTCATTATCCTTCCAAACTTGTGATAGATTTGAGTGGCACAGAATATTGTTTTTAATATTTATGTAATGTGTTTATGCCATAAATTTTAAGTTTTTACAAGTGCATATAACAAAATACTCACATGGACAAATGAAGTATAAAGCAGGAAAATTAAGCATCTTGGGTGGTATTGAACTAAGATTTATGCAGAATACCACCCCTTCTTCCAGTGATTTAAAACATTTAAATTATTAATTGACCCTCATCTAGATCTGATCAAATATGATAGTTGACTTATGTTAACAATCCTGCTGCCGCCATATCTGAAATGACTGCAGCAGTGGCCACTTAAGTAAGGGAAACCAGGCAGTTGGCTTCAGACTACGCCAATGCATTGGGCAGGGGGACTATTTATACCAGCCCTGCTTTTCCTTTGGCCTATTGCCTCCTTAGTTCCCTGTGGGGTCACAGTGGTTTGGATCCCAATAACTACAAATGAAACTGCACTCTGGCAATGATACTTTCCTCCCCCTCCCCTGATTGCAGCTCCCTCTGCTCTCCAGCAGAAGCTTCTGAGAGCCACAGAGCACATTCACTTACACGGCACCATCTTTTGCTTTCAGGGCAATGGCAATACAGGAGGGACTCATAGCTACAATGCTAGTGCTAGTGTAGCAGGGTCCCTCAGGAACAATGGGAAAGAAAAATACAATTGCATTCTTTAGAAAGGTTGAAAGACATGCCAAAACTAAACATAATGAGCAAGAACAGGGATATTCCCCATTCCCATCATGTTGGTCTGTACAAAAATGTTGAAACCTCTCTGCTCCAGTCACCAGTTGTTGGGGGGAGGGGAGGAATTAATTCCAACACCAAAATACCAAAAATAAATATATAAAAAATGGAATAAAAAATGACATGGCATCCAAATGGTTGGGGAACTTCAGCTGCCACCAAAAAAAAAAATCACTTGAGAGACTGAATACAACCCTCAGCTATGGATTAGGCAACCCTGATTTAGAGCAAATTAATAATAGTAAAGTATCACTGAGATCAATGAAATTTGAGTGCACATGTCCCATTTCTTCCTCTTAATTGCCCCCTCTGCAGCCCTTGAGTAGGAGGGTACATTAACCACAAAAATGAATAAAGTTGAGTGAGGGCATCTTCTTACAAGTTGTTGTCACCTACTGGGATTTGAAAAGAGAAACAACTAAGACCATGGGCTCATTAATATGAGCCAGTGGCAGGTGTGGCTTTTGTCTGTTTGTACTGACATTCAGCTGCACTGCCACAGGCTGCGCCAGTTGTGTTTCAGTCAACATTGACTGCAAAAATGAAGCTTTGACACTCAAAAAGCTGACGTTACCGTGCCAAAAGCCTTTCCATCCCAACTTCTGTGCGTGTAGTCACACAAGCATCGCAAGCTGAAGGTCAGCAGAGGAAAAACTATGCCTGCCGCTGACTAAAAATATCATACAAATATTAGACCAAAACTGGATTAAACATGTTTCTAGAAGACAATGCGTTATACATTCCTTTGGAACTGTTGTCAGAGTAGATGTGGTTATATCTATGCTCTTGACAAGGCATCTGTCTCTGCAAAGCAAATGCTCAACTCACAATTCCAGAAGTGTTTCAAAACCAAATTATTTATAATAAGCCACACAGCTGTATTTTATATAGTGTGAATGTTGCAGGAAATACTTTCTTTTCCCCACATGTGATATTGTGTCCCTCTCTTCCCCCACCTTGTCCCTCTTTCTTTTCCAGGCATAGCCAATGTGGTACCCTCCAGAAGTTAAAGACTACAACTCCTATCAGTGCCAGGCAACATGACCAATAATCAGGGTTCATGGAAATTGCAGCCCCTAACATCTGGATATTGCCACATTGGCTACCTGTGCTCTCCTCCAGTGTGTCCATATGTTCTTGGTCTCACATTACATTTCTTTCAAAAAAAAAACCAACAACAATTTTATTATTTATACCTCACCCAGCTGGCTGAGTTTCCCTAGCCACTCTAACCTGGAAGTGGGGGGGGGGGTGTCATTTTACTTCTATACTTTCAGCACCATTCAATCCTGTGCAAGTACTAGGAAGAAAGTACCATTCAGTAATTAAGGGCCGGAGGGCCCCTCCAGATGCCCTTTTTATTGCACGAGCAAATGTTTATTCTGAAAGTGTGCCCCAGAGGAAAAATGTTTAAGTACCACTGGCATAGCAAATAAAATTGAACCCCAAGGAACCCCACACTGAAGGCTCCACAGGGCCAAAAATAGCTCCTCAATCATCACTCTCTGGAAACAACCATCCAAGTTGGACCAGAACCACCCACACCTAACTCTCTACAGACCACAGCAACTCCCCCTCCCCAACCTTCAAGTCTGCCCTGATGTTGCACTGAGTACCCAGGTGGTACTCCACCCTGCTCACACTGATACAGACCAGATCAGCCTCCTCATCCATAATCAGATCATGGATGAGGGAGATCTTACTCAGAGCTGACCCAGCATTCAGCAACAGCAACAAATGAGCTGGCTGATAAGACAACTGCAATTCTGCAGGTTGGAGGAGAGGCTAACTGCCTGTGCTGTGCACCCCTTATCCAGCCTGTCCCACCCTGCACCCTATACCTCCCCTTGCCCAGAACCACTGTGATTGGGATCACCCCTGCTCTCCCCAGCTCTCCTCTTCTCAAGCACATCTTACATCCCTTAAGTTTAAAAACACAAAACCCACAAATTTTACAAACACATGAGTTAAAAAGCTGTTAAAACCAATTTAAAGCATTTTGAACAATTAGGACAATAATAACAGCCACAGAACTCTGCAACCAAACCCTCTAAACAATGCCCCAACCCAAGAGCCTGTTGGGTCACCTCAGCTTTTGTAACTGGAGTCAATCAGAGCCCTGCCCTCCCAGGTCAGGTGGGAAAGGCCTGCAAGGCAGGGAGCAGGTCTGACAGGACTCACAGCCAAGATGAAGATGGTCTCATAAGGCCCATAAGGATGGCCTCATAAGATGGTGTCATAAGGACATAAGGACCAACAGATACTGGCTCAGTATAAAGGCTGAAATTACTACTGAGTGATTAGTTCCAAGAAAGCATTGGTATTTAAACCAACAAAAGCTTTCCAAACATTTGAAGTTGGCAGCATTGCCTCATTAGATATTAGCTGTGCAGGGAAAATACAGTTTTTAATGAAAAATGCTATTGTTCTGTCAAAAACGAAAACACTAAATAGTTATATCAACAGTGAGAAACTTATCCCTTAAAATAAACAACATGTTTGCATAACATAGCATCTTTATAGCTTAATAGTGAGAGCATTGCTCAGTTATAAAAGGGAAAGGTTTGAACTGGATAAGTTGATATGTTTGTTTCTCAGTGTAGCTCCACCAATACTGAACGTGAGGGACTCCCAATGGACACATAAATGTGGGATCCCACTGAGATTGTCTGGAAACTACTATTCAACCCCGCAGTCACTATGGCAGTGGCTTCAAACAGATGGTCTTCATCCTAAGATGGGGAATGATTCCCATGATGACAGCAGCAAGCCAGTTGGAGGCAATTAGATTATTTGATCTGAGGAAAAAAGAGCATATTTGAACATACTGTAGGCACCAACCTAGGTAACAGAAAAGAGACTTTACATATGACTTTTAAAAGGCACATCAAGCCTGCACAGCATCTGAACTGAAAGAATCGCCAAGTGGACATGTATCTCAGCTTTTCTTCCTTGGCCAGAACCTGAATATTTAAATTTTGCAGACTCTTGAGGCATGCATGGAACAATTGCTTCCATACTGCAAAACACTCTTTAAAGGGATCTTATTTATGCTCTTTTTATATTAAAAAAAAATCTCATGCACATTAAATTGTCAGCCAGGATCCTTCTCCTTCCCAGTGTTTTTACAGTGAGGCTTTAAAAGCATTTCAAGCTAGCTGTTATTGATTTCATCTATCATAACAAGTGGCTGATAAGTTGTAGGGCTTTCCCCCTTCCTCGCAAAAACAAATGTCTGATGTAAGTACTTGATAATCTTTGTGCAGCCTATTATGCCTCCTTCTCCTAAAAATCTTCTAATACTATCGTTTTAAGGGGCAGACGGTGAATTTTATTAATAGAAAGACATACATATTAATCAGGAAATTTCCCTAGGGATTTTATCTCACCCACCTTTGCTTCCCAAGATAATAATATAGTTTTAGATTTTCAGGAAATCTCAAATATTTTGGTAATACACATATCTTGGGGTAGGCCGTGTGTCAATTTCTGTAGAGAGAGACAGGATTCTGAAGCAAGTGGTGATTTCCTCCTGATCACCCCAGATACAGGGAGATGCCTAAATGTTCCTGGCTGTGGGCCTTCACCGACCCACATTGGATTTGTAGGTGCAACTATACTACATACCCTACTGTACCCATTTTTTATTAATTTTATTTTTAAGATTATTTATAAGATTTCTTACCTGCCTTTTACTATAAGGTACCAGGATTGGTTAAAACAATATAATATATAGCTGGAAAACCCCAGAACAAACAAAACCATTGCAATTATAAAAACAAGTAAAACTGTTCCAAGTGGAACAGAACAGTATAAATTCAGCAAAAGATGTAGGTCCTACCAAAGTACCTTAAAGGCCAAAGGCCAGGGTAAAGAGGTATGCCCTCAGCGCTTGGCAAAAGCTGTTCAATGAAGATCCAAGACACAGCTCAGTGCAGAGTGAGTCCCACCATTTAGAGAATGACCACTATTCCCCACACTTCTGAGCATGGTAGAAATACCAAGAGAGCCCCCTCTGCAGAGCTTAACACTTGAAAAGGTTTGGGCAAGTGTGCATGCACACGAAAGCTCATAGCAATAACAAACTTAGTTGGTCTCTAAGGTGCTACTGGAAGGATTTTCTTGCACCATATCTTTAGAACCTTTCCAAAGACACAGGGAAACATGAGCACTAGCTTTCATGAACTCTTTCCCAAAATATATTGCAATGATGAACATCAATATGCACCATGTCTTAAAAGGTAAAGGTAAATGTAAAGGAACCCCTGACCATTAGGTCTAGTCATGACCGACTCTGGGGTTGCAGCGCTCATCTTGCTTTATTGGCCAAGGGAGCCAGCATACAGCTTCCGGGTCATGTGGCCAGCATGACTAAGCCACTTCTGGCGAACCAGAGCAGCACATGGAAATGCCGTTTACCTTCCCGCTGGAGTGGTACCTATTTATCTACTTGCACTTTGACATGCTTTCGAACTGCTAGGTTGGCAGAAGCTGGGACTGAGCAACGGGAGCTCACCCCGTCACGGGGATTTGAACCACCGACCTTCCAATCGGCAAGTCCTAGGCTCTGTGGTTTAACCCACAGCACCACCCACGTCTTAAAAGGTACAGTGCATTAATTTCTAACAGGCAAAGCAATGCAGAGCACAAATGCATACATGTCTTCTTAGAAGTACATCCTACTGTTTCATTAAGTGGACAATGGCTTGTAGCTTCAGAGATCCACATCCTTTATGTATTCATATTATATTCATATATTCATATTAGATGTATGTTGATTAGATAAGCATGGCTTCTCCATCTCCCATAAAACTAAAACTGGGATCACTCAAAGAAATTAATTGGTAGTAGATAAAGGATGATGGCCAGTAACTTGGATGGCTTTGAAGTATTAGATGACTTAATGTGGGACTGGGTTGCTAAAGGTTAGCCATGGTGGCTAAATGGAACCTCCTCGTTCAGAGGTAGTATGCTAACGAATATCAGTTGCTGAGTGGCAAAGGACCAACAGACACTGTTTGTGGGCTTCCTGTAAGTATCTGGTTGGCTACTGTATAAACAGCATGTTGGACAAGATCAGGGGTGGGGAACCTTAAGACTAGTGGCAAAATGTGGCCCTCTAGGCCTCTCTGTCTGGCCTTTGGAACTCTAGCGATCCTCTCCCCAGGCCCTCCTCACTGATCCTGTTTCACACACCCCAGTGTTTTTGGTTGGCTAGGATGTGTCCTTGAACTCTAGTGATACTTCTTGCTCATCTGGACATGGAACAGAGTGGGGTGCATTAGAGTGTGTGTAGCAACTAACCTTTTGTGAACCACCCTGAGATCTTCAGATGAAGGGCAGTATACAATTTTTTAAGATAATAATAATAATACTATACAAAAGTAAAATTTGCCTTTGCTTCCAGCTGATAGATGTGAATGTGGCCATCAGTCTGAAAAAGTTCACCATCCTTGGATTAGAAGGACCTTCCCAATGTACTTAACATTGTGTTAGTTAGGTCTCATTTCTAATTCCATACATTTCCAACACAAAGAATTTATTTAGAGATCCTGCTGTCACTTCCACTTTCTCATCTCCTATTTCCCCTTGTTGCAAGATATCCTCTTGCTTCTTGCAGAAGACTTGATTTGAATCAATAGGTTATTGGGAAGAGCGCAATTAGCACTTTTTCATTCCTAATAGCACTGTCTGTTCAGCCACTTGTATGTTAATCACAATAGTGTTGCATGAATCTCTTTTTCAATTACAAAGAGATTAAGAAACAAAGATAACTGTGGGCCTTTTATCTACCTGTTTTGGTGGTTTCCTTGCACAGTCACATGCCATTTGTTCTTGTCTGCACTTCTGGTATCTCTATCTGTACATACTTGTCCTTCAGAATGGGGATACCCTCGTTTCCTAATGAATCATGTCTCGTGAAACTACAGGTTTTCAGGTGCCCACATCTGGTGGTTTTAGGTCAAGGGTGCTTAGACTGATACTGCAAAAAATCAAGATGGTAGTATGCAAACTGTTTTTGATACAAATCTACTTGATTGTGATGCACAGGTTTCATTGTAATCTATACAATGGATGCATAATATTGTTACATGCACCCCAGCTTTCTGAGCAATGAGAACCCCAGGTTCTGTTTCACTGGAATGAAGACACCTGATCTTACTGACATTTTGTGGTATATGCTTTATTGTACACAGGTTGAGCACAGGGGAAGTTATAGCTTAACTCTACCTGTCTCAAATTCACTGCTCCCATCAGATTTCTAGGGGAATTGCCAGCACAATCAAATTTCTTAAAGAGATAAATTCAACCCTCTGTCCTTCTCTCAGCCTTACTCAGTCTGATGCTTGTCTTTGACACAGAAATAGAATTAGCACATTCCACAGCTGAGAGGAAGAAGGTCCTCTTCCTGAGAGCCTGCTTTCTTCCAGAAGGTTTTCCATCCATAAAAGCCCTATGGCAACAAATTGCCTGTACCTGGCCAGCTATTTTACACAACAGAGCCAGACAGGTTTGGCAGGGTTGACCTCTTAGGCAGTCCTTTTACTGCAACCATAAAATCATTAAATTGGAACAGTTCTTTAGCTCAAACCCCAGTCTCACTGCAATCTTAGTAAATAAATATATTATTAAAATATTAAAATATATTTATTAAAATATACATTGAAATGCAATCGAATTATCATTTTAAATAATGAAATGTATATTTTGTACTTATTAAAATAACATATAGTTCTTGCCATTTAGCAGCTAGTAAGTAGTACAGCTGGTGAGCAACACTGTTCATTCTACCGTAAAAGAGCAGCAATGAGATACTTGTTTAATGTGGCATATGATAGGTATAGAATGGTGTTTATAGACCTGGACTTCAAAATAATTTCCCCCTTGCAGTTATGCATGAAATATATATTTTTAGCAAAATATATCCTGAAAACACATTTCTTGACATTTGAATGAAAAGTGAAAGGCTTGCCTTAAAATATTCAAAACAGTTTTTAAATGGTTTGGGCAATGTTGACACCTGCTGATTTTATTGCAATCTTATATATGCTCCCAGTTGGCTGCATCACATGCATTTGTCTCTCACTCTGACCTTCATCCTCTTTCCAGTTGTGTTTCTTCTTCACATTTTGCATCTTTCGTGCTTCATTGTTCTCTTGTTGAAGAATAGCGCACATGTGTTGTTATCAAAACTCATTTCAACTTTATCACAGTGTTGTTTTTCACTTAGCCACATTCCAGCTTGTTTGTGTGAATTAGCCTAACTGTTTAATATCCAATTTCTGTGGGACTTCTCCATAGGAGCAGTTATTTGTATGCAACACCTATCACATGGATTTTCAGGTACCACCATAAACTGCCAAAGATTTGTTTGTGGTACTGATTCTAGAGCCACTGTGGCCTCATCTGCACTATACATTTAAAGCATTCTCATACCACTTTAAGCAGTTGTGGCTTCCCCCATAGTATCCTGGGAAGTATTATTTGTTAAAGGTGCCTAGAGTTGTTTAGAAGACTCCTATTCCCCACACAGAGCTAAAATGACCAGAGTTCCCTGGCAATAGGGTTGATTTTTAAACTACCCTAGAATTGTAGCTCTGTGAGGGGAACAGAGGTCTCATAACAACACTCAGCAGCCTTCACAAACTACACTTCCCAAGATTTTAAAATAAATGGGAGCCATGATTGTTTAAAGCGATCTTACGTAGCGTTAAATCTATAATGCAGATAGGCTTATGTCATGTCTTGTACAAGAGACATTGACATAATCATCTACAAAAATGAACACATCATATATTTACACCCTTGCTTTTGTCTTGTGGTCCCAGCTAGCTATCCCTGTGACTGTTAGCTATCTTCTTTTTTTCTTTTGCTTCCTTTCTTGGCACTCTCTCTTTGCCGTACTTGTTTATCCATCTTTAAAGTTGCTCTCTAACTTCCCTGTTCTGAATCCATTTGTCTTCAATATGTGTTCTTTAGTACTGTCAAAACTTTAAGGTATCATCTTTAAATATGTCAGTGACTCTTGACTCATAGTAACATGCAGAATTAAAAGTGTGTGCTCTTTTCTTCTTTTATCATAGTTCAATCCCATTGGCTTGTAGAGCGATGATTGAGCTGTCATTCAAACCTTCACCTTAGCCTAGTAATGCTATTACAATACAGAGCTCAAACCATGCGTACTCCAGTTTTGTCAGGGAAAATGCAACCTAGTAATTTACAAGGTAGTTCTAGTTTTCTTAACATGTTATCTACTGAGACTTATTATGAATGCACAAAAAAATACTTCGGGGGTTTATTAATGAAGCCAAATATATCAATGCCACAACATTACCCAGTCTTCTGTCCCTTGAGATGAATAAACGATAGATATACATTTTTGATCACTCTCCACTGAGTTACATTTTCACATTCTCTTCCTTTGTATGTCTTAAGGCCCCACCCAACTAGGGGGCTTTTTTCCAGGTGTATTCTGCAATGTGTCATTGACACAAGAATAGTACATTCGTGGTGGATTTATAATGGACTGCTCACACATCCACCTCCTTTATTAGTTCTGTGATGATTCCCCAATGTACTCTTGTGCTATGGTTCACAAAAGTGAGACTAAAACACACACACACACACACACACACACCAGAACATTTGTAGTATGAAAAGTTAAATGATTTCTGCAGGAAGTTATGGGAAATGCACAAATTGGAAAGGAAGAAATATGACTACACCATTATTTTTGTAAGGGTAACAGGATTAAAAGTGGGATGATGGCATATAATCACCCTGATACCATCATGAACACAAATAATCATGAATGCACAGTAAGATGGATGTCTGGAGGGGCTACTGGTGGCAATCATTTTATTCCTGTACTAGTGTTTGAATATTCTGAGATTTGTTTTTCTCTGGATTTATAAAGCTTCTATTAACCTTATTCTGATTGCCGGCGTCTTTTCAGTAAAATTACTTTGGCATGTCCAGTTAAGGATTTTGAAGTGGCTTCAGATATATTAAAAGTACAAAGATATAATTCATAAGCTACTAGGAATCTTGTAAGATTTTAGGAAGTTTCCGGGAGGGATCTAAGGATTGTGGAATATGTATTTGTCTATACTATTTGTCTGGCAACTTTCAACCCTTATGTGACTGTTCCATCCTGAGAACGAAATGAGAAATTTTGTGGACTACTGAACACTGATTTTTCACAGCAGAACGGTGCAGTTAGTTAACCTCAGTGTCTCTCTAGTTGTGTTTCATTGGGGAACTAATCAGCAGTTGATGACTAAGGCTGCAGTCCTCAGCATACTTATGGGAGTGCTATGGAAATCAATGGGAGCTATTTCTGAATCAACAGGTTAAAGTGCAGTGTGTGTCTGCATTCATGTGTGCACTTGCATATAGTATAAATGTGTACTTCTCATTAACTTCAGCTCTTTATCAATACAATGATTTGAGCTGCATGATGGGTATGTCCTGAAGTGAAAGAAAATTACATATTTGAAGTGGGATTAAAACAGGCATATCAAGGAATTATGCTTTTGTTTCATAAATATATTCTTTAATTCTGTATTGTAAATGAAGGCCCTCATGAATGCATGCATGCATTGGTGTTCACTGTCATTCCCAAACTTACTTACTTTTGCATTATATTGCAATTTGCTTTTTGAACACAACACCATGTTTTCATCTTGTTCCATTCTGTTTTGAAACTGTTAGAAGCACCATAAGTTGGGAAAACAGTTTATGAATGGCAACAAACAGTGCCACTGTGAGTGTAGCTGAGTCCCCTGGCAGCATTGTTGGAGGTGTTATTTCTAAACTGTTTGGCTAGCCACCCTTCACCCTTCGCAGCATTGGAAAAAAGAATGACCCTATGGTCCCTGTATCATCAAAGAAGCTTCTGGGACATCCTTTCTTTCAATGTTGGGAAGGCCGTAGGACAGCCAACTCAAATGCAGCACATCATTCTGAAAGCAACGTCAGTTAACTGAACAAAGCATGCCTTGACTCATGCACTGTTCTTGAACCAGCTGGCTCAACCTTTTCAGATCTGAAAGTGAGGTGCTCCAGGCGGCTCTATGATGACACTGTGATGTAGACGCATCTGGACTTTTTCTGCACCTCACTCCCAGTTGGTATACCATGTTTCTGGGAGAAAGGCTGACACCAGTGCTAGGCAGATCTGTTCTCAGGTTTCCCTCCCAGATCATCACATTCCTCTCAGCATTGAGGGTGAGAAGCTATTGCTTGCCCTTTAGTATTGGGAATATTACTCAGCAAGGCAGTGGGTCACAGGCTATCTCCAGAACATTGTGACCAGGGTACCTGGTCTCCGAGAGGCTTAGTGTGTGTAGTGGTTAAGAGCAGTAGATTCATAATCTGGGGAACTCCACTCTTCCACATGCAGCTGCTGGGTGACCTTGGGCTAGTCACACTTCTCTGAAGTCTCCCAGCCCCACTCACCTCACAGAGTGTTTGTTGTTGGGGAGGAAGGAAAGGAGAATGTTAGCCGCTTTGAGACTCCTTCAGGTAGTGATAAAGTGGGATATCAAATCCAAACTCCTCCTCTTTTTCTTTTTCTTCTTCTTCTTCTTCTTCTTCTTCTTCTTCTTCGTTGCAACCATCTGTCCTCCCTGGCTGAAGAGGTTGGCCATCCATGCTCTATACTATGGATTCTGCCATCCACTATTAGTAAAATAAGTGACTTATAATTACAGTACCCCTCTAGTTACTAGGCTCCATGGCTCATAAAAACATGACCTCATATTTCTTATTATCAGCATATTAGGTGACTTTGTGTGGATGCATATTGTTGACAGTGGATGATTATACTAGCACCATAGAATGAGCCAAAGCATTCAGTGCAAGATGCAGGACTGAAGAGTATCCAGTTGCCAAAGAATCAGTCCATGTTGGTGGGTAATGAATAAAGATGCATATTCAGGAGTTTTGCATCCATTCATTTTTGCTGTGTGTTATATTTTGCAGCATGTTCTACATGCTCCAGTTAACAACTTGCTTTTATTAACTATAAGGTATGTATCCTTATTATGGCAATTATACCCCGCCTCTGCTGCAACCCCCCCCCCCCATGTTTCCAAATTACATTAGTCCAGTAGCAAACAAGGCAAAATTAATGTACGGTTCTGCGAATGGAATTACAATTGAGAGAAAAGAAACACTGCCCTGTCAATCTATTTCTTTAGTGCCAACTCCTGCCAAAAGGCAGCCATCCCAGAATAAGACAGGAGGATGTTATGGATTAGCTAGATTAAGAAAGATAACATAAAAACTAGGCTAATTGTCTGATCCGCAGCCCAGTTATTTTGATTAAGAGCTGATAATAGCACAATTGATTTCACTGATGTTAAATCACTTAAATCAAATTATTGAGGGCTGACTTAATTGTGGATTCAGGCTCTTAATACTTCGTATAGTGAACTGTTATACAGAAATTACAACAAACTTTTTTTAAAATAATGAATTTAACATTATTGTAATTGCACATGTGACATGGACAGTGTGATAGCTACTCATGTTTGGGATCGTGGGCAAGACCTGTTTCCTTCTAGCTCTTCCTTCTAGCTCTTTAGGATAGGACCTATTTAATAATGGAACTGATATACCTGGATGCATCAGTGCTGCAGGAGGTGGGTGAGAAATCTACACAGAACCCTTTGCCCAGCAGTGGGGATATAATTGACATATGTGCCCCATTAACACATATAGTGCACATATCAAATTTTCAGTCAACTTTAAATCACAGACTTAACTGCCCCCTTCCTCCATCTTGCTTTGAGAGATTCCCACCTGCCCACCCTCAAGGTAGAGCCTTCACTGAGAAATCTTTTTCTCTCAACCTGATTGGCACTTGGTTGGGGTTTTTGGTTTTTTTGCCTTTCCCCTCAGTGAAATTATGGCTTTCGTTTGTTAGGCTGAAGAACATTGTTTGTATGAGGGAAGAAATGGCATTGATCAGGATCAACATAGTATGGGGGAGCATAAGGGGCCTGAAGGGAGGATTGACCACCAAGCATGGGTTCAGTAGCTGCCTGGTTGGAATCTGCACCCTGGTCTCCCAGTGAGACCTGGCTTGCTTTACTTGCACCACGGCAAGGTTCAACACAGCCCAACTCCTGTTGTACAGCTTTGGAGTGATCCAAATGCAGCGGATCCATTCCATCAACATGGGGCTTCTGGAATGATGAACTTACCCAGGGACCCAATGCCATGCCAACCCTTGCCCTGACTGCTGCTGTCGATAAAGATTTGGTTACGTTGCTGCTTTCATGGGTCTCATAATGTGCCTGCCTGTGCAAGAATTGTTGAAAACAATTAAGAGCATTTAAAGATAATTAAAATTAACACTAAAAAGGATCAAAATATGCCAGCATCTGTGTCTCTGGATATGTTTGCCTGAACAAAAATAATAACTGTGAAAGCAAGATCACTAAGAGCACAATTCTATTCAGAAGTCAGTCTCATTGAGTCCAGTGAAGCTTAGACTGAGTGGGCTTTACATGTACGTAAACTAACATAATAAAAAGGAGAAATGTTGCTAGATAATTGAAGCATGATAAGAGGGGTTTATGGTCCTTTAAGAAACACTTTTTTAAGAAAAGTGAACTTATTTACATGTTAGGCGATATCCAACTCTGGCATCCTGCTTGTACAAAAGACCTCTGCTTGCACAAATGGGACTTGCCCTTCCTCTACTTCCCTTGAATGGGAGTTTGGGGGTGGCTGCTGTATCATTTTTTTCCATTCAAGTTAATTCTGAAAAGCTTGACAGTTTACCTTTTCCAGTGCTTTCTTCTCCTATCAAACCTTACAGGACTTTTAAGAATGAAGTAATTAACAATGCAGTTATTTATGACTTGGGTTCTGAACCCCTGGCCTATCTGGCAGCAAGTCAGTATGTCAAGTCCAAAGTTCAAAGACCAGGGGTCAGTCCATGGAAACAAAGTCCAAAGGTCAGGAAATGTAGTCCGGGGTCAGTCCAAGTAAGCAAAGTATGAAGTTTAGCAGTCAGGATGCAGTCCAGAGTCAAACTCAAAGCATAGTCCCATAGAGGTCCAGGAGCATCAAAGCAAAGCTCCATCAATCTGGGTAGTTGAGCAGACATAGCACCTCAGCTGCGCTTGCCTTTGGTACTTTGCATACTGATTGCAGCATCTGGGCTTGATGAGGCATATGACCCTCACCTGTTCTAAGTGTACTTCAGCTGAAGAATCACATACCTCCTCCCAGAACTAGCAAGTCCCACCTGGCTGGACTATGGGTCCTTGCCTGCTTCAGCCTCCTGGAGCACCCCTCCAGCTGAACCCTATACCTCAGATCCTGCTGTGTTTGTGGAGATAGGGGCCTCTCTGGCTCTGGTGATGGGTCTTGCTGCTCTGGTTCCTGTGCATTGACCACCATCTTCCATCACCCTGTGAGTATTTCCTCCCCCATCCCCTGCTTGCCCCGGTGTGTCCCAGCCCCAGCTACACCCCACTCTGGGATCCTCTTCCTCCTCCCTGTTGTCCTGCCAGCTCATGAAACTTGGTTCACCCATTCTATATTTTGTTCTTATCATTAGTAAACCAATAAGCACTGTCTTTCCATTTCTAAATGCAGCCTTTTGCACTTTTACTCTTGAGGGACAGATATGCTGTGTAGTGAATTTCTTGCATTGGCAAGAGGTTGGGCTAAATGACCTTTGATGTCCTTTCCAACTATTTATGGCTGGCAAATGTTTGTTTGTTTGTCTGAAACATTTGACATAATAATAAAAATGTATTTATATCCCACCCTCCCCAGCCAAAGCTGGGCTCAGAGCGGCTAACAACAGTAAAGTAATACAGCATTCTAAAATCAATTCATTCTAAAATCAGTTCAAAATCAAATAAATGGTAACCATTGGGCTAGAGTTCTGTGAGGATTACCAAAGGAGGGGGTCAGGCTGTGCCTTGGCCAAAGGCCTGGTGGAACAGCTCTGTCTTGCAGGCCCTGCGAAAATATGTCAAGTCCTGCAGGGCCCTAGTCTCTTGTGGCAGAGCATTCCACCAGATCGGAGCCACAGCCGAAAAAGCCCTGGCTCTGGTTAAGTCCAGCCTAACCTCCCTGTGGCCTGGAACCTCCAAGATGTTTTTGTTTGAAGACCTTTTCAACCTTCACTTTCCAATACAACTTACCACTGTCAACAGTATACAGTATTAAAATCATTTAATAATAATAATAATAATAATAATAATAATAATAATAATAAAACAAATGCAGAAACATGGCAGCAGATCAAGAGTTAAAACTACCAGTAAACACAAACATGTTAACCCAATAAATCCTCGAAAAGCAAAACAGTTTTTATTTAGTGCATAAAGACCATCAAGTTTGGTGCCAAGTCAATACATAAGGGGGGAAATGTTCCGCAAGAACATTTTACCACTTAATGCCTAGTAACCATCTATCTCACCTCTAAGAGCAGGAACACCAGAAGCAGGGCCTCCAACAAAAAGATTAACAAGCAGGTAGGTTCTTAAGTGAGCAGACAATAACCTGTAACTAGCCCAGAAGTGGGGAACTTTGGGCCCTTCAGATTCAATTTCCATCAGCCCCAGCAAATATGGCCAATTGCTAGGGGTGATGGAAGTTGTAATTCAGCAACATCTGGGGGGCCAAAGGTCCACCACACCTCTTCTAGTTCATTGGGGACTTTACCCTTTTAAACCAGTAAGTTGAGCTGAGCCTGCAAACAAACTGGCAGCCTGCAAAAATCTGTAAGTACTGGTGAGATGTACTTGTCTCTGGATATGCTCTTTTCTATGTAGTCCAGTGTTCCTTATCCTTGTGAGTTTAAGCCAGTAGATGTTTCCAAATAGTCTTGAAAGATAGTCCCACTTAAAAGCATTCTGGTAGCTTAACTTGGATATTCCTATGGTGTCTGTGAATTGTTAGGTCACCTTTTCTAAGAATGGTGATAAATGAACTGTGCATAACTGAGACTACTCCAAGGGAGTGAATAAATCCCAATGAATGTGTCTAATAATAGACAGCACTATCTTTATAATCGTAGCTGCACACATTCTGCACAATTACCGTAAAGAATAATAATAGGGCCAGGCCAAGACATTTTATTCTCTGTGGTGAAGCACTAGGTGGTGTCTCTCCCACCACCAGTAGCCCATTCTGAGTGCAAAAGACTGCCAGTTGAATCTTACTCTGACACTGGCACAGCATGCTTTATTGCACGTAAGGCCATAGGCTAGCTTAATAAGTTCAAGGTAGATCATGTGACAAATACAGCTCTGTCCACTCCATGCCCCTCAGCAACTACCACCTGAGGCAGTTGCCTTAATCTGCCTAATGGTAGGATCAGCCCTCATTTAGAAGAAAGTTAAACAGACAGAATTGCAGAGAAATGGGATATTCTGTACTCCTTAGCACAATATGTAATGCAGGTCAGTGTCCTCAGTTGCATCATTACTATTTTTTAAAAAGTGGAAAACAATCTGAGAAATTGAGGTTTTTAAACTGTGGTCTAGAGTGAACGTTAATTGCTGGCACTTTAATAAAAATATACATATTCTGAAGTTCGCTGTACAGCCGGGCATTGTAAGAAGAAATCATCAGCAAAGGAAGAGAATGTTACAGTCCAAACGACTTGTACAGTTGGGTTACAGGACTGGTTGGAAATCATACCTTTAAAGTATTTTTGTTGCAATCTTAGATATATTGGAGATTCACAGGAGCAAGCTCTTCCAACCTATAACTCTGTATATCTGATTCCAGGCACTACCTATAAGTGCAAAATATAAAATAAAATAGAAATCGTGAGACGCATCCATGTTCTCAGTTCTGGGTCCCATTTGTTCTCCTGTGATCAAGAAACCCTATGCTACACAAGCCTTTTGAACAGTCCTTTTGATCGCTTCCTCTCTATATACCCTTTCAACAATTACATAGCGAGATCTCATTATAATTCATAAATAATGTGGTGTGTTAGGTCACATCAGTGTAGAACTTTAAGTAAAGAAACTGGGACATGGCAACCTTCAAGGTAGAGCTCCTGCAGAGGCACAGTAGCACATTAATCTCTGGTGCTTTTTATTATTTCTTTTTCACCTCCCCATACAATTGGCATACCTACAGTCAGAAAGAACCTGAGAATGTAAGTAAAAATTCAGCAACCCTCACCATTCTTGCAGGGTTCAATTTCTCTCACACCTCTTTGTGTAAGAATGGGCCAATCAAAATGACATTGTAAAGGGAAGTAAGCAGGATTGAAAAGCGTGTTAATTCATCTTCTGTCACCAACGAGAGCAGAGTTCAAACCAATCCAGAGAGACAAAAAAGGGCTTTCTGTGTTCGTGCTAAATGTGTAAAGTTGTCAAGAAAGAATTAGTTCAAACAAGCCTGGCCTATTTCCAGGCTATAAATGTACTCCTCTCGTAACTGCATGGCCTTTTCATTTTTAAATGAAGAGCACATGTATTGTAAGAAACAGAGATGGTTAGGATGTCATTAGTAGAGCTGAAAAGATGTCGAAGAAAAGATAAGAGCTCCTTCCCCAAAAAAATACAAACCACTATATTGCACAGAAAGTACAATTGTATGAATAGGCACTTTCACGTGAAATAACTGTCCCAGAGTTTGATGAGGACCTTTTAGCCATTCCCTTTCTGTGCGTTTGTTTTAACCCCCACCCCCTACAAGCAGATTTTTCTCTAGTCATTAGAAGAAGATTGATGTTGGGAAGAAAGAATCAAGCCAATACTGTGTGCTGCTTTCAATTCCCTGCTACATTGTTTAGGTTACCCTTAAAATTATATTTCACCATTTATCTTGGTTTAGCAATATCTAAGCTCATAGATTTGGGACTGCTATTGCAATTACTCCCCCCCCCCCCATACACACAATTCTATAGTCATGTGTATACTCTGCAAGCTACAATTGTTTCACAGGAGTCAAATGCAAATGTTTAGTACTTTATGTCTGTAAATATGGTATTCAGTTACACAGATAATTTCTGAAGTAGTTTGGTCATACTAATGGCCTGAACAAGCTAGCATGTTTTAATGGTTAGCCTGGAATTTGATATTCTTAAAGCTTGAATAGGTGATACTGAAAAAGCTATTATTTTTGTGAACCTTCTGTAACAATGGAAGCTTGCTTCTTGAGGTTGCTGTGAAACTGATGGTAAGGCAGCATTCCTAAGGGATTTTCTTTCATGTTATAAACATGGTCAGGACCAGACTGCATGCTTAAGGATACTAAGATTCATTTTAAATTAATATGAAAATATGACTTGATAGGAACATATTGAACTGGCTTAGACAAAGTCATTGCCCATGCAGCTCAGTACTATGTCTGCTAACAGGCAAACCCCCTCTGGGTTTCCGACAGGGGTTTATGCCAGTCCTACCTGGAGATGATGGGGGTTGGACCTGAGATAAGGATAGCATATGTTCTGCCCGTTAGCTAGGGCTCTTCACCAAGTATACCATATAGCTCATGGGTAGGCAAACTAAGGCTCGGAGGCCGGATCTGGCCCAATCGCCTTCTGAATCCAGCCCGTGGATGGTCCAGGAATCAGCTTGTTTTTACATGAATAGAATGTGTGCTTTTATTTAAAATGCATCTCTGGGTTATTTGTGGGGCATAGGAATTCGTTCATTTCCCCCCCAAAAAATATAGTCCCCCCCCTCAAGGTCTGAGGGACAGTGGACCAGCCCCCTGCTGAAAAAGTTTGCTGACCCCTGATACAACTGAAAAATTTCTAAAGCCTTCATGATTGGCAAACCATAACATGCATGTTCCCCTTCAAACTTTCACTAAAGTGAGACAAAATAACAGAGGAATTCTGAAAAATAAACCCAGCTATTGCTCACATATTCATCAAGGGAATATTGGACTAGGAGGTTCTTCTCATGTCCTGGGCACCTCACAGGCTCTAAGCCTTGGATGTCCACCCATTTTCAAAGATGCTTATAGGAAGGAAGTCTTCACATGATCAACTGATTGTGCTCTGGCTTCCATGCAGTTAGGATGCCTCTGCAACTGGGATTCCCAGTCTCATGGAAGCATACAATGCAAGCAATTATTCACTCACAGGCTTCGATCCTGTAGAAATCTGTACCAACACATGAATGCCTGGGGTGAATGACATGCATGGCACTGAGGACTGGGCCATTGCTGTGTGTCCTCCCCTCACTCCCTAGTAATTAATAGCAGCCCCTTTATGCAATTAACATGTGAACTTTCATTAAATCCATGTGCACAACTAAGTAACCCTTGACAGAGAAACAAAGTTCCCTCTTCCCTGCAACATAGTGAGGAACAGTGAGTGTCTGCTTTTTATCAGTGTCACAGTCATGATGAGGGGAGCTGTTATCATGTACATGTGCAGGTAAAGATGACAACCTCCTTTTAAACATTGGCTGTCTTCTTCTCCCTCTTCTTTTTACTTTACTCGTGTAGCCTAGTTCTTTCCTTCTATATTTTCAGAAATCATTTCTTTTTAACCACTGTATAAAAATGCATTCAAGTTGAACATTTATGTCCCCTGAAAGGTGTAGCCTAATTTATTTGAAGAGATAGGCTGTAATCAAAATCCATTTGTAAATAAAAGAGTAGGTAGGCTTTTCATAAAGGAAGAAAAAATCCCACCAAACTCAAAAGGTTGCCATAGCAATTCATGGAATCTACAGATGATTATGGAATGAGGAACCTTGTTTAATTCTCTTGCAAATACGTACTTGCATCAATGGAAGGAAGATTCTTTGAGCATGCATTTCTGAGACTAGATACATAGCCTCCCTAGCTTCACTCTTAAGCACTTCCATAGGCCAGTGTAGCGCTGAGAACAGTGCAGGTTTCTTAAAGATTTACAAGAAACAATAGGAAAGCATTTCAACCACACCATTTGGATAGAGGCTGTTCTCATTGTCTGCACTGAATTCCGTGGTGCTGTAACATTAAAAGTAGCCAGTTTTTAAGTTTGCAATCTGGGGATTTTCTTGTGAGAACCAATAGCTCCTAGCTTGTTACTATGTGTCCTTGTCTAAATATGAATGGATTGCGTGGCGATTCCCGCCCCCTCCCACAGATGGAGTAAATAAAGACACCGGACACCAGAATTTAGGTTAATGGGCGAAAAATGGCCACAACTTTATTGATTACAGGTAAGAGTGGTATTGGCTTTAGGCATTGGCCCTAACAGACTATCCAGTCTAACCGGGAAGGGTTAAGCACCAACAGGGGGAGCCCCCGAGATGCACATCCCTAGACGCTCCCCAAGGGGTTACCGCTCGGGAGCGCGCTTTAGGCCCTAGCCTCCGTAGGTTTCGGACAAGGCGACACCCCCCGGAATCCTTTAACGAACTACCCTTCAAGATTTGGGGGAGGTGATGGCGTTTCCCCCCCCTCCAACTTCATTTGCATAACAATACCCCTGCCAATGCCTAACCGCCAAAACCAAGGAGTTGTGACTTTTTGCTACGAGGTAGGCGAAAAAACCAAGTGGCTTCTAAAATACAGGCAATTAGCCAAATGGAAAAATTCCTACCAGGCCCCTTGCGGCGACCAGCTGAAGCCCATAGCAAAGTCCGAATGCAAACCTTGTGGGTGGGAAACCGCAGCTGCTGTAGTGAAAGAAAAGGGGCAAGCCAGGGCTGCCCCAACCTTAAAAGCACCTAGTAAGCCCGCCCCTCCTGCCAGCCTATTACAAATAAATAAATAAAAGTGACTCTTAGTTATTTAAAAGTTTCCACTGATATGGAAATATTCACAGATTCCAAGTGCTTCGAGCGATTTAGTATGAATGATGACATCAAAACACAACTGAAATATATTTGCAATAGACTTTGTATTATTTGTCAGTTAATCATCATATCAGAGAGCCGAATGGCATTCAGCTAAGGAGTTTAGCTGACAAAACCAGCAGCAGCACAAATTCCAAAAGCAAACCTTCCTCTGGAAGATGTTCTTGTAGTTATGAATAATCATTATGTTTGAAGAAATTCAGAAGTAAAAGAGTAATTAATAAAAAAGGGATAACATGGCAATGATGGTTATTCATACCTAAGTACTGTTTGACCAGCTGTGTGTGTGAATGGCACTTTCAAGACAGTGAAAAAAGTAAAACAAAGCATGCTCTATAATTATTTCGTTGGAATATTTTGCTCTATTATAACCTAGCCTTTAAACATCCAGCTTTATTGCAATCATAAGCTTAGTATTAAGTCCTAAAATGAAAATATTTGTATAAAAAGAACTACAGGGGAGGAGAGAGAGAGAAGTTACAGGAGGGGAAGACAGAAGGCCACCAAGTCAAACTGGCAAAGAAATGATATGACACATAATTAGTAATGGATTTACTGAAAAAGAGAAAATGCTAGAAATCAAGAGAACAACAAAGAGAGAGAGAGAGAGAGAGAAGGGGGGAAGTATGAGAAAGGAAATAAATGTAATGGTTTCTTAGCTTTACAAACCCTCCAAGTGTCCCTAGTTTCTAGGGACAGTCCAAGAATTACAGAAGCCATCCCAGTTTCTGATTTGATCCTGGAATATCCTGCTTTTCCTTAGAACGTCCCTATTTTCATCGGAGGGTATGAAGTTATGTGACTCCTGAGCCAAGGAGATAAGTAACTATAGAACCTTTAGTAGACATCTGAAGGCAGCCATGTATGGAGAGGTTTTTTCTTTTTTAACATTTTATTATGTTTTTATATTTGTTGGAAGTCACCTAGAGTTGTTGTTGTTGTTTAGTCGTTTAGTCGTGTCCGACTCTTCGTGACCCCATGGACCAGAGCACGCCAGGCACTCCTGTCTTCCACTGCCTCCCACAGTTTGGTCAGACTCATGTTTGTAGCTTCGACACTGTCCAACCATCTTGTCCTCTGTCGTCCCCTTCTCCTTGAGCCCTCAATCTTTCCCAACATCAGGGTCTTTTCCAGGGAGTCTTCTCTTCTCATGAGGTGGCCAAAGTATTGGAGCCTCAGCTTCACGATCTGTCCTTCCAGTGAGCACTCAGGGCTCACCTAGAGTAGCAGGGTATAATAAGTATAATAATAATAATGGAATGGGACGGCCCTATTTTCATTACAGTAATGTTGAAAGGTATAGCTTTAGTGTATCCTTTGAAGGTCCAAAGTAACAAAATACGTACTTTCAGTATTCTAAAAGTTCCAAAACAACACTCCTGCTTACGGTAAAAAAATAGATACATAATCCAAAATATATAGGTTGAAATTAGTGATGCCAGTTTATTATGAGCAGAGCCCAGTATCTTTCAAGCATCCAACTCACTCCATGTCTCCGCTCTACCCCACACCCTACCCCAACCAAGCTTGCACTTGTGAAGAGGGCGACAACAGCAGTTGGCAGGAGGGGGTAGAGTAGCAGCAGAGGCTTTCCCAAGCATGCTCAGAAGTGTCTGTTATCTATAGCTTGTCTGGGAAGTTTCTAATGGCTTCCAGTTCAGTGCTTGTGTAAAGGGAGAGCTTGGAGAGCTCTCTGGACCTTGGGACTTCTGTGAAATCTTGGTATTCCTTCATATTTTGAATAATATTGGGAAGACCCTCAGCTAATTCCAGGAGCTCGTGTAACACCAGTGAAAAGGGTTGTGTTTTGTTTTGAAATCTAAAGCTTTCAAGTCATGTAAAAAAATGTTCGCAAAAACCCCAATTGAACAGTGCATTTATGTCTGTAGTGACTTCATAGGAAAATATGTTTCATTGTTATTCTCTATATTTGCGAACTTCAGGGATGAATGCTGATCCTCATGTGGTCATTTTGTTGTAGGTCCCACTTGCATATGTATATTTTTCTATTTCACTGCTTTGACTACAACTCTGCACATAACTTGCTTGAATTCCATGGAGCATAATGGTGTATTTTGGGAACTAAGGCTCTGGCTGATCGCTTATTTTTAAGATGGCCTTAGTGTTTTACAAAGTGCTTTTAACAACTTGCCTATTTAACATATTCCTGTTATGTTGATAGCAGAAAGCAGATATACATACCTTATCAGCTACACATTTCCTTTACATTTACGTTTGTTATGTTTCTCACTGCATTTATTCATTGTAGCCTGACAATTTTTTAGTATCAAGAGCTAGCAGAGGTGCCTCTCTGGATTCACTTTATAGTTCTACTTACTGAGCTTTAAGTGTCTCTGACATTTTTCTTCCAATTCTCAATGGGATGAATGTCACACCATTAAGCAGTCTCTAGAATATCTTAAAGGTTCTTTTAATAGTTTGTTTGGGCTATTTGCTCCTAATGGATTCATTGAGCATATTTGTGGGAACCATAAAATGGTCCTTTTGCTGTGAGTGTGGGCAGTTGTGATTCTGCAGACCAATGAAATGTTGGCTGCTTGAGCAGACAGGCTTCTCCAATATAGCTGTCAATTTAGCTCAGGCAGTGATCCATTTTCAGTTTGCCTGGAAAGGGTTCAGATTAACAATATGGGTGACTCAAGTTGAGGTGCTTGGTCTGATAAGTGCCACATTGCTTCAGTAGAGAATGCTTTATTGTGGCTCTAATTTTTACTCTGAAAAATGAAACAGTTGCATAGCTAACAAAATATGTATGCACTGTAACACACAAATGTTGTACAGTGGTACCTCAATCTAAGAACAGTCCTGTTAACAAATGATTCGGGCAACGCACTCCGCAAAACCAGAAGTTGGTGTTCCAGCTAGCAAACTTTGCCCCAGAAGACAAACGGAAGCCGAATGGTGGAGGGGTACCGGCGGCGGGAGGCCTCATTAGGGAAAGCGCACCTCGGTTTAAGAACACTTTTGGCTTAAGAACGGACCTCCAGAATGAATTAAGTTCATAAACGGAGGTACCACTATACTTTATTTAGGAAAGATTTTGTGAAGCGGATATTCTATCCTTCTCCTGACAATCATTTAGAGCTGAGTCTATCATGTGTTTCTTCTACTGCAGATTCTGTTGCCCTGTGAGGCAGTTTCCCATTTGATCCTTAGAGACCCTTTTGAGTATCCTCCTTGAGGGATCTAAGAAATCCATTATGGAACAGGTGGCCATATATCTGAATGTCATAATATCTCTTAGATCTGTTATGAATCTTAGCTTCTAATTTACCACCGTTGTTCTGTATATTATATATTTTGCAATTTCTTTAATGATTGGTTGGCTGTAATAAATATTTGGTTAATTTAAGAAAATGAAAAATACGGTCTATCAACGGAATAAACAAGTTTTATTTTATTAATCACTTGCCTTTTAACTGATTCATAGGTGGCTCATCCAAAATACATGTGCATATTGTTGCTTGATCTTTCAGTGCCTTTCACCATGGTGTCCTCCTAGATATCATGTAAGGAATCCAGTCTTTACCCAAGCTCTTTCTCCTCCTTTTCAATAATTTCTTCCTGAAATGGCTGCAGTCAGCCAACAAAAGAGAGTCAAAGGAAAAGCTGATCTGTCCATTCTCTCCTGTTCCCTGAATTGTCTGATCTTGCTCTCTCCTTCCTTGCTTGGTTTCTGCCCAGAAATGGCTGCTGCCAATCAACAAAGCACAAACAAGCGAGGAAGTACGGAAATGGGCAAACTCCAGATGTTTAGATATATGAATCTGTGGAGTGTATAGTGAGATTTGGGCATGATTCTTTACATATGGATACGTGAATTTTCATATAGCGAGTGGGCAGATAGCAAGACCCGCATGTATATTCTAACAAAATTGTTATGAAGTACAGTAGTACTGTACCTCAGTTTACGAACAGTCCTGTTTACGAACTATTTGGTTTACAAACTCCGCAAAACCAGAAGTAGTGTTCCGGTTTGTGAACTCTACCTCAGGCTATGAACGGAAGCCTATGAACAGTGGAAGGGCACCAGCAGCGGGAGGCCTCATTAGGGAAAGCACGCCTCGGTTTAAGAACGGATTTGGTTTAAGAACAGACTTCAGGAACAGATTAAATTCGTAAACCAAGGTACCACTATATTCCCAAAATTTCAACCAAAGGCAAAATGCACAGTCATTTACCAGATGTGGCTATCAGAAAACAGGAATGGTTTCCGGCAAATAGAAACAATGTACCATTGTATATTTGAATATAACACTTATAAAATGTACTCATTTAATTCTTAGGCTTCTTCCAGATAGGCGGCTCCTTGCACTAATAAATCATTGCTCTTCCATTGTAAGCAGAATGTGGGATAGCAATTGACTTTCTACCCTGCATTCCGCTTTTTCTACATGTTTATCCTTCTATGTACTCTCTGCACCAGTGGGCATGTCAGAACAGGTGTAGACTGGAAATGGGAAGATCCAATTCACCTGTGTGGCCATATGGGGCTGGGGTGAGGAATTTGAATGATCTCTAAAAGGATAATTGTTTACTTATTGCTAAGTGCTTATTCGTTCATGTGTGCTTGCCTATTACTAGTCATAAATTCCCCAAAGCAGTGTTTAACATTTGTTTTGAATCAGAGGTGTAGATTGGAAGTGCTAATTGGGGGGAAATACACTGCTGAAATATTGGGGGGGGGGTTCGGGGAGGTATGCAAACTGAACCCCTAATCCATACTACTGGAGGAAGTTAGGATGCAATAAAGGTGTTCTCAGGTGGCAGGGAGGGTGGCCCTGGCTCGGCTGATGCCCTTGCTATACCAGCCAAAAGTGAGTAAGGTGTGGCAATTCCACGCATACTACAAAAACATCCTTGTTACGTCAACTTATCTACATTGGAATCTGCTTCCTATAATTTGAGCAACATATTGGTATCTATAAATTCCATTCTTCCTTTCTTTCCCTCTGCCCCCATTTACTGAATAACCTAAAATTTTAAAATGCTGAAGAATGAGAACAATCTTCAGAAACTACAGAGC